>NC_142132.1:79207840-79832840 GCF_024610735.1 Ursus americanus
CCCCACATCAGGCTCCTCTGCTATGAGCCTGCTTCTTCCTCTCCCACTCCTCCTGCTTGTGTTCCCTCTCTTGCTGGCTGTTTCTATCTCTGTCAAATAAATAAAATCTTAAAAAAAAGAAAAAGAAAAAGAAAATACTGCTCTCAGAAGGCAGGGCAGGCAGAACACGAGATGGAAGGTTGAAAAAAAAACAAAGGGACTGAGGATATACAATGTCCCAGACTCACTTCTGGGACGCCCAGGTGGCTCAGTTGGTTAAGCATCTGCCTTGGGGTCCTGGGATTGAGCCCCGCATTGGGATATGCTTAGCGTGGAGTCTGCTCCGTGTGGAGTCTGCTTCTTTCTCCCCCTCTGCCACTCCCCCAGCTTCTGCTTTCTCTTGCTCACTCTCTCTCTCAAATAAATTTAATCTTTAAAAAAAAAAAACCTTAAAGGAAAAAAAAAAGACTCACTGCTTAGTGTGGTTGCTCCATAAATTTGTAATTTGCCATTGTTCGCAGTTACAAAAATGCCAAGAAGCGAGAGACTCCAGAAGTTCCCTACCCTTTCACTCACTGCCTCCTGGACGTTTCATGACTTACTTGTATGGAACTTTTTAGCAGCCCCAGGAGAAAGTTAAATAATAGGCTGGGCTAAAGTGTCTGATTTATTCATGGATTTAAATGTTTCACTGCCCCCACCTCTCATTTCTTCACCTAAAGAAAGAAGAGTATTGGCTTCATGTTGACAAAAGGTCTTAAGTGTTCCTTCAAAAGCTTATAATATTGTCACGAGGCAATATGACTCTCCCCGGGTTTGAGTACAGATGTGAGTTAATGGTTTCTATGTTGTCTCTATCCGGACATCCATTTATATTAGGAGGACTCTTCCTTGACTCTGAGTCACTAGTCCCAACAGAGCCTCTGCGTGTCTCTCCTTCAGAATTCCTCATTTGAGTGGACCCCAGAACTTCGAACCCTTAGGTCTTAGCCCAGTGCCTGGCACGCAGAGGCATTCAATACATATTTGTAAGTAACCGCTCAACAAATTGAGAATGGAAACACATAAAGCAAATATTTGTGAGTTTGGTTCTTCTGGAAGAAATGTCCATAAAATGTTTTTCCCAGTAATACTCTCCACAGGATATTTTTAAAGTTTGTTTCTGATGTTATATATTTTGCCACTTTTCCAGTTTCCCTCCATCTCTGGCATTGATTTTCATAGGAGTTAATTTGCTTGGCAAGTGGGAGGGCACGTGCTATCTTGGATGTAAAGCGTTCCCCGTGAGGATAGCTTGATAGGGAAACCAGAGGCTGAAAGGGATCTGCTGTTTGTTTTTACTTCGTGTGCAAATGTTCTTCGTACAAGATGGGCTCATTCTCTAAAGAAAATCCTTTTTGTTTTGAGAATTGGCAAATATTATGTGAAATGAGATCTATGTATTTTATGATTTGTGCCTATTGACTTAAGTGACAACAAAAAGACATTTAGTTTTACGTGTATGTGTAGACACATGTAGACAGACACATATATTCTTTCCTTCCTGGGAGATCATCCCAAGATTTTGATATTACGAGCATGTGACATTCCGTGGCATCACTGTAATAATGAGATGGATATTTGTAATTAGTATTGGCTGCTTAGTAAATTGTCTGAACAGGTCGATCTGGACAGCAGCAGTTACCTAATTGAGTCACAAATGACTACGTCTATTATACAAAAGACAGCATATCATGCACCTTGTAACTGGTTACTGCTGGTTATTTTAAGACGATCACTGCTATTTTACCTCTGAGCTCTGCTTCTGCAGTTGGTATTTTAAAACAAGCCTGAACAGGAAACCTGCCCATTTTTCAGGATCACAGCTCTTTTTTCCTTTCCTTTCCCCAGCTACAGTCAGTCCCCATTTCCTTCTTCTCCCTCTTCTCTTTTTCTTCTACTTCTGAAGTACTACCTCTGTTGGGGCATCTGGGTGGCTCAGCTGTTTGAGTGACTGACTCTTGATTTTGGCTCAGGTTGTGATCTCATGGGTCAGGAGATGGAGCCCGATGTTGGGTTCCGCGCCGAGCGGGGAGTCTGCTTGAGGATTCTCTCTCTCTCTCCCACTCCCTCTGCCCCTCCCCCTGCAGGTGGACGCGTATTTTTTCTCTCTCTCTATAAGATAAATAAATAAATCTTCAAAAAAAATGCTGCCTCTCTTGCTTACGTTTTCTGCAAGTTTAAGGGCAAATAATTCCACATTTACTTGCATCCTAAAGCAGATCACCTTGTAGTGTCAGTGCATGGCTCTCTGCTTAAATGGAGTAATCACAGACTCCCTTAAGTGAACCCAAGATGACTGGATTTGGGGCCCCAGGCTCATCCCAATTATTTACAGGATTTCATACTATGCTTCTGTATTTACAAAGAGTTGATGTCATAAACAGCTTGGTGAAGAACATTTCTGCAACTTTTATAAAACAGCTGTTAGAGCCAATACACAGTATACTAGTGCACATTACTCAATGATCCCTACCTGTACAGTCCTGGCAGGTGTAAATTCCACGTGAAGAAAAAGCTTGTTTATTTGTTGGTTTTCTTTGGGGATGAATGTAACGGATTCCTCTGATGAGTTATCGAAAGCCATGTAATTATAGTCACTGGCCATCCACATTTCTAGAATTGCAGATTATACTAATCTCCTCTGGTTGCTGTCTATTGGCTATTTTATGATCGGTAGTACTCTTCTTCCAGCTGGTGAACAGGGAAGGTTGCTAAAATCGTGACCAACCATTTTCAGGGTAACTTACAGATCTTACTTATTAAGGCCACCCAGCCTCCTATCTGCACTGGTGTCAGAGGGTTGTGTTCACCAAAGGGGGCTTTTATATGTATGCCCTTTGCCTCGGAAAATATAATATCCAAATGCAAGAGCGGCATTATCAGTTGTAATAACAGGTGCCAGAGAGACGGACTTAATGCTTGCTAAGGGCCATATGAAGCTCTTTATATGTTTAAGCCACTTCATCCCCAAATCTCTGGGGTTGGTATTGTTTTCCTCATCAAATTGATCAGTAAACAGAGAGTTTAAGTACTTTATCCAAAATCACACAGCTATTAAGAGATAGAACTGAGTTGAATCTAAGTTACTCCTGGCCAGTCTAATTATAAATACAAGATCTTGAGAGGAATCTCTGAGATCTTCTTGGGAGATGTGAAATGTGAAATAATACTATATATATATATATATATATCTATAGATATATATCTATAGATATATATATTATTGGCTCTTGACAATATGTATATATTAGTCTCTCCCCTTGGCTCCTGGCACAGAGCTGTTAAAATCTTTGTAATTTCCCAAGTGATAAGAGCACTGAAAACATCTTTTGTTCTAATATTTGCTCTTTGATTCTGGTTCCTAACACAGAGCTCCTAAATCCCTTGGAATTTCTTGAGGGATACGAGTATCTTTTGTTCTAATGAGGCAACTCTTGGAGGGTTCCAGGTTCAAACTTCTTCCGTCTCTAACAAAAAATCAGTATTTTCCTACTGACAGCTTCCAGACCAGCCTTTGCCACCTCCTCCACTGGCCTGCGATTCCCTTCCAGGTCTGAGGCACAAACAATGATGTCAAGTCAGGGTTTCCCAAGGGTGTCCAAGGGAACCATTTCTGTCGGATATTAGTAGGTACGGCACTCAAATAAAATACCCCTGGTCAAATACATTTGGGAAATTCTAGATTAAATGAAGTGAGAAAGTGGTTTTTTTTTTAATAGGAATGTCTTTTAATAGGGCAATGTGACCTGAAACTCTTATATTAGAGGTAAAGTTGGTAGCATTTTGCAAATTTATGTGATGACAGAACCTCTTCTCAAAGAGCATATCAAGGAACTGGTGTTCCATTGAACGCATTTTGGGAAACACAAACCAAAGCACAGTGGCTCATGCCCCTAACTATAGGTACCTGAGGCTGGGTCTAACAGGTCTTGGAATTTAGCCCCTCTGACTAAGGAGATTTGGGTTCTCGTTGCAGCTTTCTGCGTGTACTTCCTATTCCCGACATCTGACAAATGACTACTCCTTGACCTTTGTCTGGTCTGGGCCACGAATCCTTCATAAACTCTGGCTCTCTTCAAGACTTAACAACAGCCTGGGTTTTGTGGACTCAACCCTGCCACCTTTTATCTTGTTGCTGCCTTACCTCGACAGAACAAAAACGCTCCCCTTCATTAGCTGGGTGTGTGTATTTATAGTATTAATTCTAGATTCAATCAGACACTCTAAGAACAGGGTGGGTGTGGGGTAGTGTTAATAACATAAAGAGACAACTCTTACTTAAATATCAGCACTAATAAAATACAGTGGCATTATACTAGATGGACATTTATATTGTGTGAATTCAACTAGACTACTTAGCACCCTGGCCCCAGATAGTGAGGAAAAAAAAATAGTTTAAATGCAAGGCAGTTAGATTTTATGTTCGGGGATGCCATTACTGGAGGCCTCCCATAATTTAAAGCTCGCATAATCCAAGATTAATTTTCCATAAAACTGGCAAAGAAAGGCAGGCATTTCTTTGCTGTTGGAAGAGGCAGTGTCCTGAGCTGTAGCAAAAACATGGTTTCCAATCCACCCAGTCTTCCTGCTTTAAAATTCTGTGATTGTTAATACAAAAAAATAATTTTTTATTTCTCTTATTTCAGATGCTGCCAATCGTGAGAATTTATTAATATGTTTATGTTGTGCTGTTTCAAATTTGCGTACCTCTTTGCTAAATTGTTTTTGCACTGTACTCTGGGTGCCGGCACTCACCCCCCACTCCATCCGAACAGCGATTTAATCTGTTAGGAGATATGACTGCTGTTTCTTTCTTGCCATGTGCCTTTCACAGTAGAAAATATCACTCTGTCCTATAAATGCAAGCCAACTATTTCATCTGGCCTCACCCAAAGAAACTGAAATCTATGGGATGTTGGAACGATGGCTATCCTGAATTTACTGAAAGGTATTTCGCTCTCCAAAATGTCAAGTAGATTTAAGGGATTTTCAAAGATAATTTTGAATCTACACGATTCTTCTCTTTATGTGTCAACTTTAGAACTTTACCTCCCGTCTACGATGTGACTGTACTTGAAAATGATGGGCATTACGTATTGCCAACCTAGCATCCACTACTTCCTTCTCTTCTCCAAACAAAACCCTATTTTATTCAGTATGTACCCCTCGTATAACTCAAGGAAGATGATCCTAACAGCAATTCCAGGAGTAAACCTTGATCTGTCTAGTTCATTGTGGCAGTCCCATCCTCCCCTGCCACATGGGTTTCGGACTGGTCGAGGAACCCAATTCTGACCTATAACATACAAGATGAAGTCAGTTGAGGGGGCTCTAGAAAGAAATCTTTGGTTCTTAGAAAGAAACAGAAACAGAATGTTCCCTCTTCTTCCTGGACGTGCTGTTGGGTCTGGATGTGATTCCAATGGTTAGTGCCGTCTCACCACCAGGCCTCCGAGAAAGAAGGTCCACCTCAAGAGTGAAGAGAGCAGAGAAGGATAATTCTAGGTCCTTGAATATATTGCTCAGGTCTTGAATCGATTCTTCCTGATGCCTCCCCAACTTCTTCCTCTTAGATAATGTGTCAGTCAGCTTGGACTGGCATAACAAAATGCCATAGATTGCATGGCTTAAACAACAGAAATGTATTTCTCTTCACTCCAGAGACTAGGAAAGTCAAGGTCAAGGTGCCAGGCGATTGGGTTTCTGGTAAAGCCTCTCTCTTCCTGGCTTGTAGAGAGCCTGCCTTCCTGCCTTCTCACCATCCTCATAGGCTCTTCTCTTGGTAGGTGCACTAGGAGAGAGAACTCGCTCTTCCTCATTTTGTAAGGCCGCCGATCATCCTGGATTAGGATCCCACCCTTATGACTTCATTTAACCTTCATTACATCCTAAAAGCCTCATCTCCAAATGTAATCACACTGGAGATTAGGGCTTCAACACATGAATTTTGGAGGGATACAATTCAGTCCACAGCAGATAATATAACAAATCACCTTATTTTGTTTAAACAAGTTTAAATTGGTTTTTCTGTTACATATTACTGAATACACCCTAGCAGATACCATATCTGATGAAGCAGTACACAAAGGGTAATGTCTAATTCATGACATATAACATGAGAAGATCAAGGGCTATTCTTTTCTCAGAACAGAGCAGTTGTGGAGTTAAAAATGGTCAGTCCGCTGTTGTTACAGGGCATTTCATGAACTGCTGATTATACATATATGTGGTATCATGTTAACATAAACAGTCTAGCCCTGAGGGAGTTTTAAGTTAAAAAAGAAACATTTTTCTAAGATCATGTGCTCTGATATAAAAACCATACTCCAGCCCAGTTCTATCATTATAAAGTTCTGGCAAGCCAAGAGACGTTCGCTGGTGATTTTATCAAGCGAAACTTCTAACTAATGGCTTGGTGAAACCATCACTGCACCATAAAACACCATAATGAATTGAAATGATGATTCCCTTCAAGAATTTAGTCGTTTCCGATCATTATGGTTTATTCTTCAAAAAGCAGTTTTCTCAGGAATCATTCTAATCCTGTGAAGAAGGAGACAATTTCTCCTTTACTCCTGAGATGAGTGTTACATTTATTCTCGCAATTCCAATCCAATTTTAATAACTACGTTCAACAAAGAGGGTGGAGTGTAGATTTTAGCCCATTCTAGCGGAGCTCTTAGGAAACATTTTACCTATCATTTTCGTCATATTGTATATGAAGTAATGTTATGTAGTCTTCCGGATGAAAATTAAATAAATAAGATTATATTGAAGTGAAGGATTTTCATAACATAGTAAAGTTCACTTTTTATTTCTAGCTTGGGAAGTGGAAAGAGCAGCACTTAGCAAATTTTAAAAACAAAGCCAAACAAACAGAAAACAAACTCCACCAAGCCACAAAGGAGGAGAGATACTTCTGCATATAGATGGACCCATATTAAAGCAATAGAACTTGGGCCATTTTGAAATCTTAAAACTTCTGACACTCTTTTCATGAACTCAGTAAAGTAATACAAACCATGTGGTGAATGATTTTCCGAAAAACTTTGCTGGTTTCACTGTGTATTTTATTATTGGCCAAATGTGACATTAAATTTTATCCCCTGTGGCTTGGAGTTAAATGCTTGCTCTGTTCAGAATGGCAACACTCAATTAAACAGCATTTTTCATGATCTACACCCACCATTGTTACTGTATTTAAGGGAAATAATGGGGGTACTGACCTATATTGCGTTTCTTATTATCAATGGAGATGAAGCGTATGCAGGGATTACTGGTGATGTACTGCCCAGCCCAGGGGACATCGATCTTCGTGCCAGCTTCATAAAAGAGGCCCAGAGCATAGCGAGAAGAGTAGCTCACAGACTCCAGTTGCCGCCTTTGGCATTCACTAATTACTGCGGAAGAAAAAGTACAGAGCATTAAACTTGAAAATATCATCTTTCCTTTTAGTGCATCAAATATAAAAGTGCTCTAAACCAGTTCCAACTGTGCCCCTTAACTCCGTCTCACTCACGATGAATTTTGAAAGGTAGTGCAACACAGCATCAGCTCTAATTACTGACCTTGGCACAATTGTTTTTAATCAAGCTGAAGGCCCAAACTCTTTAGACTGGCATTCGAGGCTCTCGAAATCTGGCACCAAGTTGCTTTTCCAGCTTTGGATTCCAGTTACTATCCTGGGACTCTCTGGCAACATTATAGGGTCCATATACTGAGCACTTACTAGGAGTCAGCATCCTTGCCAAACACTTGATAAAGGCATTTCACTCTTATCCTAACAACAGCTGGATAAAGTAGAGTATTACTGGCACGTTCCAGGCGAGGAGGCTAATGCACCATCCCTGATGGACCTCTTAAATTCTTCCATGTCACATAAGGATTTGTTTGTCTGTCATCTTTCTTGCAGTAGATTGGGACAATTCCTTGGGCACGGCGACCACACCTTAGGCATTTCTGTCATAAGCCTCTACCCTACTCATTACATGCATACCAAAAAATGAGAGGATAAAGGAACAGAAAGGCAAACATGGACACACAAAGTTAAAACGTAGGAGGTAAATCATTAATCCACAAATGGACAAAGACCGGGAAAGGAACCAGGCAAGTTTGGGTTCAAATTCTGACTCCACCATGTGACATTGGTCAAGTTACTTATTCTAAAGTAGTCTATCGTCTTCTTGTCTATAGGCAGCAGTCACAGGACAGGATGTTGTGAGGATCACATCAAATAACATGTAGCACAGTGCTTGGCATAGGGTACATGTTCACCAAATAGCCACTTTTTCTATTACAGAGAAGAAAATATTTGTTCCATCCGGGATGGGGAAGGAGGAGATTTCCCTCACTTTTCAATCCTCATCTATCTTCCTACCCTCAAGGGTGTCAGGGAATTGCTTGTTCATATGTGCACAGCATTAATAATCTGGGTTTCAGAGAAGGCCACAGTTCTATTCTGAAGGCTTGGCAGGCTGGTTCAGATATGAAACATATACAACTTTTTCATGTAATTATTGAAAGCTGTCCTAATCTACAACAGGAGGGATAGGCAGACCTCAGGGATGGGCAGTACTTTAGCTAATCCTTAGGGAAGTGGCTATAGGAGGTAGGGAGAAGGTAAGAAGGTTATTCAATGAATTATTTAAGCATGCTAATAATCTTATACATTATCATAGCGTATTCTTGGCTACAAAATATTTTTAGAATAAGATATCATTGGATGGTCACAAAAGCCCTGCAAATTAGGTGTTTTACCATCCTTATTTTACACCCCTAGGAAGCCGATATTCAGAGAGGTTAATGAACTGGCCCTGGGTTACACAGCTTCCAAGTCATGCGGCCAATGAAACCAGAAGTTCCGCACTGGAGTCACGTATACATCCTCATTACTCCATGCTCTCCCCTCCCGAGCTGTTAAGTCTGAGCTTCAAAATGAACTTTGGCATTGCTTTCTCCTCTGACAAGAACGGTTATTTTGCACTCACTCAGAAGTAAAGGCATCATCGTTCCCTCTAACCATCATTGTCTGCCTTATTAAAAGATTGAACTACTTGATGAACAAACGATCTGACATTGCCCTTGTTATACTCAATGTCTCTTGGGGTTCGTTTTATTATTTAATCTGCTGTTACAGTTACTGCTTGATGTGATGCTTACTGCTTCCCGAGAGGGAGGAGGGGAAGGAGACTCTTACTAGCAGTTGAGTACATATTGTGTACTTGGGGGTTTATTGCTGTTTCTCATTTTTTAAATTAAAAACCAAAGCAACAAAACTGTGTCATCAGCTATGTAGTAACCGAGGGGGCCTAAAACTCTCTCTCTCTTTTTAACCTAAATTGAAGGGCCAACCAGATGGACAACAAAACTGGACCTCCTCCTCCCCCTGCCAACATGAGCACCTTTCGCCAGTTTTTAGGCAAGCTGCCAAGTGGCATACCCCAGAGGGGGGCCCTGTGAAAAGGTAAATGGTCAGTCTCTATACAGACACAGAAATTATTAACTGTAAACACCCTCATCTGGTCCGAGAGCCCCATAGTTCACTCTGAGGACAGGGAGGTATGACTTCTGATGGAAACAATCTCAATTTCTGGACATACACAATTCATCGTCAGGGCCTGAAAATTTTGAATTGCTGCAGAGTCTAAAAAAATGGTGTTATTTTGTTTGAAAAATTTTCTTATGCAGAATGCTTAGGGGAGCATCCCTAGGTCCCAAACACATATATTTTTGGCAAGAAAAATGATAGGTTTTTTTACTATCATGTATTCAAAAGGGCCATATTGCCACAAAATAAGGCTTGGATAAAAATGCCGAATTCCAGTATAATGAATCTTTACCTGGCTGTCACTGTCATTGAATTCTGAACCACCAGGGTTATACAATTACATTGCATGGATGTGTGATGTGTGGAGATGGGGGAGACAAAGGACAGAGAGAGAGAGAAACAGGCCTGAGCTCTACTCCTGAATAACATCAAGTAATTTCATTTCCTTGTTTCTTAACCTATAAAAAAAGCTAAACATACATATTCTGCCTATTCTACATATCTTTTAAAGATTTTATTTATTGATTTAAAAGAGAGAGAGAGAGGGAGAGAAAGAGTGAGCATGAGCCTGGGGTGGGGAGGGGAGAAGCAGAGTCCCTGCTGCGCACTGAGCAGACACAGGCTTCATCTCAGAACCCCAGGATCAGGACCTGAGCTGAAGGCAGATGCTTCACCGACTGAGCCACACAGGCACCCTTATTTCCTCTATTTTTTTGGGTGATCATTTCATTCATTCATTCATTCATTCATTCATTCATTCATTCATTCATTGCCAGGCACTGTTCTAGGGATCAGGGACATGAAACAGAAAGCTGAGGACTCTGCTCTACCATAGCTCACATTCTAGAGGGGAAGAGGCCAGTTATAAACTGATAACCAAGTCAATGGTATGTCAGTTGGTGAGAAGAACTATAAAGAAATGTGAAGCAGGATAAAGGGACAAACGTGACAGGTCTGGGTGGTGAGGCTGTTTATTACAGGCTGTCAGGGATCTATGTCCCCTCTGAGGATTTTATTCTGTTTGACATGGGTAGTGTCTGCTGGTTATGAGCCAAAGACAGATACTACCCAGCCTCTGTTTTAAAGACTATTATCCTGGCCACAGATAAAGACTCCAAGAGAGGAAGTAGGCAAACAGCTATTGGAGTCATGTTAGAATGGAGAAAACATAGAGGAGTGTCAGAAGTGGTTACATTTTGGATGGAATACATTTGTGTGTATGTGTGTGTGTATATATATCTCTATGTGTATATAAATACATTTACATTATCTATTTTATACGTGTGTGTATGTATGTATGTCACATATGCACATACATATTTATAAATATATATCATGCAATTTTTAATTTTCATACAGAAAAGCATGCCTTGATGAATTTTCATACAAACATACCAGTATAACCTTCAGCTAGATGAAGAAACAGAATATTACCAGAACCCCAGAAGCTACCTCGGCTGTACTTTTCAGGCGTTCCCCGCCAAGGGTAATCAGTACTCTTGAATTCTAACCCCACAGATTGGTTCAGCTGTTCTCGAATGTCACATACACAGAATGATGTGGTACGTACTCTCTGTGTGCGGTTTCTTTCACTCAGTAATAAGCCTGTGATATTTACAGATGCTGCTGTACGCAGTTGTAGTTAGTTCCCGCTGCGGGCCGCCTTTGCGTATCTGTATATACTGCCCTTTCTTTACCCACTCTACATTTGGATTACTTATAGTTTTTGGTGACGACAAACATAATGTGAAGAACATATTATGTGTTTCTCTTGGGTATATACCTAGCACTGGGACTCCCAAGCACAGGGTTCCTTTATACTCAGCTTTTCCAGATCCTGCCAGATGTTTTCTAAAGCAATTGTGCAAGTCTGCACCCCCCCAATCCTGCCCCCCACAGCAGACGACAGTTCAATTGCTTCACACCTTTGTCCATGTTTGCTATGACCTATCTGCTTTCTTAATTTGGGGGCGTAGTGATATCACACTGTGGTTTTACTCTGCATTGCATGATGACTCATGTTTGGAAAACCTGCCATGTTTATTTGGATATCCTTCTGTGATGGCCTGTTCAAACATTTGCTCATTTCCTTCTGGGTTGTCTGCCTTTTTCTTATTGCTATGTAGGAGTTCTTTACATCTTCTGGATAGGAGTCTTGTATGTGAATTGTAGACTTTCTTCTCCGTGGCTTGCCTTTTCACTCTTAATCATGTGATCTGATGAACAGAGTTTAAATTTTAATACAATTTACCATTTTTCCCCATCTGTAGATAGCACGTTTGTGTCCTATTGAAGAACTCTTTACCTATGCCAAAGCCTTGAAGATATTTTATTTATTTACACTCTCTGAAAGATTTATTGGCTTATCTGGCATAGGGTTTTAGACATATTTGGAAGATAAAGCAGCCAAGATCCCTGTGGGCTTGGAAAGGTGGTTTGAGAGAAAGAGATCAAATGGGGAATAGATGGGATGCTACTTCTCAACCACTCTAGTTAAACAAACCACAGCTTTCTTATTCTCTAATTTTTGAAGTTGAGGGGTGCCGGGGTGGTTCAGTTGGTTAAGTGCCCAACTCTTAGTTTCAGCTCAGGTCATATTAGGGTCTTAAGATGGAGCCCCGCATCGGGCTTTGTGCTCAACACAGGGTCTACTTGTCCCTCTCCCTCTGTTCCTTTCCCTGCTCTCTTGGTCATAAAAAAAAAAAAGAAAGAAAAGAAACAAAAAAACCTCACTAGATTGTAAGCAAATTCAGGCAAGGGCTGTGCCTGAAGAACTTAGTGTGTCCAGGTCCTCCCAACGATGACGGTACAATGTGGGCATTCAGTAAATATTAATGAGCGCATCCTCATCCATTTGCATATTTGGATAGTAACAAAGGCATAAAGAGGCGAAAGGGGAAATAATCACCATAATTGTCTCAATTATGCAATATTTTCCTTACTTTTTTCTTTAAACATGGCCATGCTGATATTATACAAATGATTTTGCATACTGCATTTCTGTTTACCTTAGGACAAAAAAAAGTCATTGCGAACATGATTTTCAACGCCCCCATAAAATATGATGGAATGGACTCTGTGTGATTCACCTAATACTTCTACTAATGTTGGACATTTGTTTCCTTTTTTGGTCTATTATAATTAAAGCTGTTATGTGTACCTTTGTGCATTGATCTTTATCTGTGTTTTTGGTTATTTCCTTAAGACGGAGCAATGGACGCGGAATTACTGTTAAATTGATTTTCAGAAAGACTGCACCAGCTTATAGTTCCACTAACAGTGTATGAAAGACCCATTTCCCTGTGTCCTCGCCCGTGTTAGGTATTACCTATTTTTCTTGACAATTCAGTAGGAAAACTACATCTTATTTTGGTTTTAACATGTATTTCTTATGTACTGATGAGACGAAACATTCTTCGTCTATGGGTTTTCTCTTTTGGAAATAATCGGTTTTTGTTATTTTGCTTATCAGTCTATTAGATTATTCATGTAATAACATGAAGTGGATTTTTATTAATGGGTGATATATTATAGAGGTTCTCCATTTATTGCACTTTATAAAAGTTTGCCTCTGTGCTGTTTACTGCCTTAGTATCATATAATAATACTTATGCGGATAATCTGTCAGTTGTTTTCTTTTCTCTCTCTCATTTGCTTGCTTGTTGAAACATGGAGAGACCAAAACTTGGTTCATACTGGTTATTCCTGCTCCCCCACATCCACCCCTGCCCTTCTCTGCTCTGCTGCAGGCCCCAGGGTTATTGCCGAATTCCCTTGAGCTCTGGTTTCTGAAGGGCTGTGGCCAATGAGAGGCATAGGCAGGAGGCGGACTGCAGGGTGGAAGAAGACAGGTTATCACATCGGTTGCTTCTCTCCCTCCTGCCCTGCCAGGTGGCTAGCAATGTTGAGCTCCTCTACGGTTGGTTAAAGTTCCTTTCAGGCCTCCCTCCTTCCGTGATGCCAACCTGCTTGGGGCATCCAATGCCATGTTTTCTTCTGGCTTAGGAGCAGCGATGGCTCCCTGCTGCCACTGTCCCGAGATGTCGCAATATTCTCTGCTGGTGGCCTTACCTAATCAACGTTCTAAATGCTCTTTCTTTAAATTCCCTGAGTTAAAACCTTTTTGCTATCTATTTCTTGCTGGGATGTGACTGAAACACTACGAAAGCATGCTTTCTTCTAGTTTCTTCTAGCCAAGCCCTCTAAAAGCAAAGCATGTTATATTCTGTTCTTGCGGACAGTAGAGCTCCACCTCTTTTTTTTTTTTAAGGATTTATTTATTTATTTATTCGACAGAGATAGAGACAGCCAGCGAGAGAGGGAACACAAGCAGGGGGAGTGGGAGAGGAAGAAGCAGGCTCATAGCGGAAGAGCCCAATGTGGGGCTCGATCCCACAACACCGGGATCACGCTCTGAGCGTGAAGGCAGACGCTTAACCGCTGTGCTACCCAGGCGCCCCTAGAGCTCCACCTCTTAAAAGCAAATCCCCGGGCCCAGGAGTATGCTGAGTGAGAATATCTTGTGGTCAAGAAGGTCTGTGTTTTCATAGGTAAACAAAGGACTGCTTTCCACTGTATTTCTCTTAATCTAATGCTGACTTTTTGGCGTGACAACATATATTTCAATGTTAATAGTAGAACAGACGCTTTCTAGCTCTCATTTGGCATTCTTTATCAATTCATTATCAATATTGTAGTTCATGGTAAAATCCTGTTCAACGTGATGGCTGGTGCTCAAAGCCTTAACCTCCTTCTAGAAGTTTTGTTGCTTATAGCCAATTATGGAGGATTGCTAATTTCCTGATTTGCCACTAGATGGATATAAAGAATTTCAGCTCAGGGACAGTTGAAATTAGGAAGTCAAAATTGCATTATAAGTTTTTAAGCACTGCATTGGGGATACTAGCTGCTCTTGGTTTATTTATTATTGCTTTTTGAAAAGCTTTTATTTAATTGAGAGACAGAGAGCATGTGCACATGAGCAGGGGGAGGGGCAGAAGGAGAGGGAGAAACAGGCTCCCCACTGAGCTGGGAACCTGATGCGGGACTCGGTCCCAGGACCCTGGGATCATGACCTGAGCTGAAGGCAGATACTTAATCGACTGAACCACCCAGGCATCCTTAAGTTTTTATTTTAATTCCAGGCATACAATTCAGCACTTCCATACTGCTTCTTTATCTTTTATGCTGAACACAAGAAGGGCAAATGTTATGCACCAACTCAACTCCTAACATAAGACCTGCTAGTCCTGCGGGTACCTGAAGCCAACAGTATTTTCGCCAGATAAGCTGGTTCCTCTCTACTCAAAGTGGCTATAGAAACAGGGCTGAAAGACCCATTTTCCATAAATAGTTCTCCTAGCAGCCCAGTACAGAGTTTGAACTTTTACCATTCATGAGTCATTCCTTTTGTGTAAGAGCATCACAGACTCGGTCTCGTTTCACTTCACCTGGAATAAACCGAATGTTCCCTTGGACTCTATAGGTATAAGTCATTAAGCCTGGAAGCAGAGTTTCAAAAATAGTTTTGGCAAGCAATAAATCTAGAGTTTATCGGTGACAGCCTTTAGCAGTTATATATCTATGTGGGATTTCCCTGGGGAAAGATTTCTTTCATCCTGAGAGGGACCTCTGGAGTCAGAAAAATTGGGGTTTGAATTCTGGTTCTGACATTTATCCATGTGACCTTGGTCAAGTTAGCTAATCCCTCCAAGCATCTGTTATCCGGTGAGAGGAGAATAATAATAGCACCTGCCTTAAAGGATTGTTAAGAAAATTAAATGAGGTGATAGTAAGTGCTTAGCAAAGTGCCAGGCATGTAATCAGTGTATTGCAAAAACCCAACCCCATCGTTCTTGACGTCTATGTGTGTATTAAACTTTAGAAGAATGTTGTTAAAAGCCTTTAGAGGTAACATCCTAACAGTTCAAGCATATCAGGATATTACGAAGTTGAAGACAGCTCTCTGGCTGGTAAAGTATACTTGATATGCTTCACTTGTCAGACTGGAGGGTCAAAAAACCAAAATTTTTCTTTGAAAAGTACAGAGTAGTAAAGATACCAAAAGCATTTCAGACCAAAAATGTTTTTGAAAAATTAACATAAATTGGGGAATTCTTTAGCTAGTGAATTTAGGATGCTGAATGTTTAAAGATTTATCTTTTGAGAGGAGTGAAAAGCCACACTCCCGGTGATCCTTTCTGTAGTCTGTCTGCATCACAATTACTGAATCCTAATCCCACCCCACAATTGTATAACAAGGAGAGGTGCCAAAGAAGTAGGCTTCTCTGCGTGGACTTTTGGCCACTTGATAGAAAAATTTTTTAAGAATTTTTTTTAAAGATTTTTATTTGAGAGAGAGAGAGCACAAGCAAGGGGAGTGGCAAAGGGAGAAGCAGACTCCCAGCTGGGCTGGGAGCCTGACGCAGGGAGGATCCTGGAACTCTGGGATCATGACCTGAGCCGAAGGCAGATGCTTAACCGACTGAGCCACCCAGGCGCCCGATAGAAATATTTTGACAAAAATTTAGGATTAAGCTGGTTTTACACCCATGTGTTCGGGGAGACTGCTAATCATTACATGAATCCAAACTTTAACAGGTATATTCCATCTAGTTATACAGAGATGTTTTTTGGACTCATCAGACTGCATTAAAAAGCGTAAGCATGTTAGAACAATTAGGTTCGTATCTAAGAGAAGTTTATCCTCATCTTTCCCCAACTTTGGGGGACCCTAACAATCCATGCATTAAGTGGAATCAAAGAGGGAAGAAAAGAACATAAAGATACCTAAAGTTTCTAGAGTATAACCATACTTAATTGATCCCGACTTGAACTTACTTTGTTTCCAGTAAGGACAAAAATAAGCAAGGCATGCTTTCATGAGCAAGTTCTTAGGCGCCTGCAATTAAACAGGCAATCCTGCCATACCAGGGGCAGATTTCATGCTAAAAATGTCTTTGCAGTACTGGGTCCAGCCTTTGTGATGAACCTGGTCCCCGCCTTCTGGTCAATCCGGGAGAGATTTCCACTCCCCGAGGCCTCCCCGTCTCCAAAATCATAAAGACGATGTCGGGTTAAAGAGACAATGTTTTCTCCCTGCTCTCTGCTTCTGCTGCCTTCCTGCGGCTCCATCCCGGTAGCCTTGAAAGAGACTATTCCGCTATCTAGAGGTGCCTGTAGCTGGCTTTCCATAAAGCCTCTGCCTTTCCGGCAACCACACCAAGTCTCTGCTGCTTTACAAACTCACTACCCACTCTTCCCTTTATCTGGATGGAGGTCCTGTGAAACTGAAAGGAGAGTCAATTGTTTCTATGGCAACGAGTTCTAACCAGGGATTAGAAAAATAAACATTTTTTTTTTCTGTGCTGGAGCTATGTTTTGAAAGAATGTGGGGTCATTTCCCTCTGGTGTTGTTTCCTGTAGGCCCACTGTGTGCCCAACCCTATGCCAGTCACTGTAAAACACCTCCTGACAACTCTGCAGTGTCTGGGACAGATTGTGGACTGAGACATAAGATGATTTTACCCTGGTTAGTATCCATTTTATCCTCGGGAGCCTCCTTTTGGAATTTCAGAACAGAAATGTAGTTGGCTTTCGTGTTGTCTTTGCGCAACATACACAGTAAGTCCAAAAACCACAATAATAAGGTTGGAAATGCTGGCCTCATTTCCACGCATTCTCAACTTCTAGACTACTGTGCCATAATTCTTCTTGTAGGAAAAGTGTTGGGTTTCAGATGAGAGAGAACATGAACATAGGCGTCGTGTGTGCTACGATACAAAATGTCACAGAATATCATGCATATTTGACAATCACTCTTCCCAGCCTATCCATTTAATGACATCATGGCCATGCCATTCATGAGCAATACAGTCATTCTAAAATTCACAATAAAAACGTTATTACACGTCACCTCATATTTCTGTACAGATATCTATTTTTATATTTATGGCCAAAGTTACTTTATACTAAGGCAATGACTTGGAGAATTATTCCAACTCAGAGCTTGTATCGTTTTAGAACTCAGAAAGCAATGTTTGCAAGGGCCTGGAATCTAGGGTATTGAGGCAAAATGTCAGAATCTGGTGGTGTGAGCTCTAGGACGCTAGAAATATGTTCATCTTGTACTTGGCAAATCCGCTAGCTTCTTTTCTGTTTACATAATAACAACTCCCCACAATGCTTCGCTACAGCCAAAGCAAATAAACTGGACGTGAGGAAAAAAAATGTGTAAGTGGCACCAGGCTTCATTTAGGGGAAGACCGTAGCATTTTCCTTGCTTTAAAATCAGCACGCTCCCATCACCAATGCAAGTCGCAGTCTGAAGAAAACACGGTTATTGTTCATCTTTGCATCAGCTTACCTTTTCCTTGTAATACTTTTAAAATTTCTTATACCCATGTACTGCTCTGTACATTAGTAAAAACTGCCCTTTTTGCTTTGTTATCTCTGTTTTGTTTCCATTTTATGCACGCTATTGAGCGGAATGCTTTTACTGCCGGGTTCTCTCGTTTCTCCTTACTTTTCATCTGGCTTCTACCTCACCACAGATGTTTGACCTCAACAATCGGACGAGAGGTCATCCTGAGCCGAACGCTTGCATTTCTGAGCCTGGGCAAAAATCCTGATGTGTGTAAATCTCTCACTGAGTTTTAGTTTCCTTATCTGTTCAGTAGTAAGGGGTGTGACCTCACTTATGGGGTGGTTATGAGAATTAGATTGGAAATTTTATATTCTACCTATTATAAAAATTATAGATATATAAAATACCTGGCACAGAGTAGGGACAAAAACAAAAAAAAACCCCAAAAAACAAAAAAACCAATGGCAATGATTGCTGTGGCTACCATCACAAGGAAAGGGATGAACGAGACAGCCTTAACTGATATAGGAAGGTACAACTTTTAACAGGAGATTCACAAGTGAGAGCCAGGAAGGAAGAATACAAAAAATTTTTCCTGGCTTATCTCTAGGAAGACATGCTTTTATGGTCTCAAGGTATTTGCTTCTGATCTATAACACAACTTTAGTTAAATACCATTTTTTCAGAAAGCTTACTCTAGGGGCACCTGGGTGGCTCAGTCGGTGAAGTGTCTGCCTTCGGCTCAGGTCATGATCTCAGGGTCCTGGGATCGAGCCCCATGTCAGGCTCCCTGCTCAGTGGGGAGTCTGCTTTTCCCTCTGCCCCTGCCCCTCCTCATTGCTCACGCTCTCTCTCTCTCAAATAAATAAAATCTTAAAAAAAAAGAACATTTACTCTATTAAAATTTTTTCTTACCAGTTATCTATTTTTACTAGGTCTCTCTTATCAGTCAGAGTTAGCATCTAATTGAACTCTAAAGCAATTAACCAAAGCACTTCTATAACCTGAAACATAGTAAGTCGCTTTCTTCCTTGTTATGTTATGTTAACCCTATGTTAGGGTTCCATCATTTGCTGTAGAATCAAAACAAAAACTCCTCCTTGGCTTTGCTGCACTAACACACCCACCTCACACACCTGTTTACTCGTGCTTGCAGGTAAACGTGTACGTCTGCTAGGGTGTGATCTCCATGATGGGATGACAAATGGGATCTCGTCACTGCGGTACTTAAAGAGCAAATTCCAAAGAGCAGACCTTTCTCCACACCTGTGTCTGCTTAGGGACACTCAAATGGAGCTGGTCTCATGGATTACAAGGAAATTTAGAGTAAAATAACTGGGTCCCCTACTGAAATCTTTTCAGACATATCTGGTTTCATGGTAGGTCATGGATTTCCCACATGCTCAAGATTTCAATTGTAGATTCTTTTTCCAAGCTTCCACCCCACCCACCCTGCCCCCGTTTCCAGCTTGGGCAGCAGACAGGCTGTCCCACTCAGATGCCCCCGATGGCTTACGCTGGCCACCTGCTTTGCTCCACCACAAAGCCCAGTCATCTCCTCCCCACGTGCCCTCCTTTTCACCAAACTGTTCTGCTGTCATGTCACAGGAAGATCTCTTGTGAGATCACCCATTGCCTCCTCTCCCCTTTCCCTTTCATTCTACTTAGGAATGAGACACAGGCCACTACCACCGCAGCAGGATGGAATAAATCCTGATCCAAAATTAACGGAAAGTGACTTTCCTAGTACGTGATGCACGGATAAGCAAAGCCACACAGTCGATACCGAAATCGGAAGAAAGGACCCTTCTCCGAAGAGTCCCCTGACGTCCCCTTCCGAATCTCATGAAAGATCCCATCAACGTCCTCCTCTGGCATTTCCTCAATAACCAGGGTCCATTAGCCATTAAACAATTGTACCGTTCTCTATTTTATTTGAGCAAATGGAAGTATGTCTATTTTAGTCACGATACATGAGTTTTTGTGGGCAAGACTGGGATCGCAGATGAGAACGTTGGCTCTGTGGGAATACACATTCCTAATTTGAAACAATGGATTACCAGCAGAGCGTTTATCACCTGAGAGCTGCCAGAGTGGAAACTCATTTCTGCTCTAGTTTCTCCCTCAGCACCAATTTTACTGTGCTCGTTTGTCCTCTCGCATAAAGATTCAGGGATGTGGTGCAAAACGAGAACATCGGAATAGGCAGCCCATAAAGAAATTAATTCACCTCTATTTCAAATAATGCATATTGAGAAATTGAATTGAATGATGCAGCGAATAAAATATTTATTTCTGATATGCAATATAGATGAGTCAATGTCATTCTGAGAAATTTAACTTTTTAATTTGCTAACTTGGTGTTTGTATTTTATTAGCAATTGCAAAAGAATTATCTATTCTCTTGCAAGTGTCAGAAAGAGGACGTTGAGGGGGAAGCAGCTCCGTCTATTACCCCAGCATGGCTGGAAAAAGCATGTACTCGTTCGTCACTGTTCCTTGCTAGTCCCGAAGCCCCTGCCATTATTCCTGTGGCGGCAGATACCAAAATCAGGGTGGGCTTAAGAATTTGCATAACAGCACCTACAGCAAGTCAGTGGTGTGAGATGCATGCAGAATCCTCTGCTGTAGACTGTGGTGCCACTTAACCACACAATTAACATTTATAAATATCACAGGTACAGCAAATACACATAAAATCATACATTTACATTAGTTACATGAAAAGAATGCAGATGGCTTTGGTAAAGAACATAAAACCTTTTTTTTTTTTAAGATTTTATTTATTTGAGAGAGTGAGCAAGAGAGAGAGCAGGAGCAGGGGGAGGGGCAGAAGGACAGGGAGAAGCAGGCTCCTCTGCTGGGCAGGGACCTCGACGTGGGATTCGATTCCAGGACCCTGGGATCATGACCTGAGCCAAAGGCAGATGCTTAACTGACAGAGCCACCCAAGTGCCCCAAAATTGACGTTCTTGTTGGAAAAATTTTTCTCTGTTTTAATGGTCTTGGTAAAAATACTACCCTGCAGGCTAACACTTAGCACATAAAAAAACCCAATATAACACCTTGCACTTCACCAGAGTATCAACCCATTAATTACAAATCATTTATTAAACTTAATGAATTCTTTTATACCGGAAAATTCTCTTGGAACAAAATAATATCTGTATGGCTCATTAAAATCAGACAAAATTAGCTACACTTGAGCTTCTTACTTTCCTGAAAGTAATTCAAAAGTATTCTTTAAAAAGCTCAAATACAACATAAGGTGTATTCTCCACATCTCTCATACACTCACACACACACACAAGAAACCAATTTTTTATTTACTTCGAAACTTATTCATTCAACCCCCAGTAGAAGACAACTATATAGTAACTACTACAGGGGAAGAAATGTACTTTTATGTTCAGTAGAGTGAATGCTTTTATGTTCAAGAGCGAGTTAAATTAAAGAAAGGGAATTTTTGGCTTTTGTTTATTTAAATGTGAAAATGCATTGCTATTTAAGCAGAATAATTTTTTCACAATAATTTTTTCATATTCTAATATAAAATGGTCAGTTTCTAATAACATTTTGAGAAAAAAGAAATTCTTCCCAGACCAAGGTTTTGCTTTGTTTTGTCGTTTTTATTTATTTTTTTAAAAGATTCTATTTATTTGAGAAAGAGAGAGAGCATGAGTGGGGAGGAGAGGGAGAAGCAGGCTCCCTGCTGAGCACAGAGCCTGATGCTGGACCCCATCCCAGGACCCCGAGATCATGACCTGAGCTGAAGACTGATGCTTAACTGACTGAGCCACCCAGGTGTCCCTGTTTTGGTTTTTTACACTGGGGAAAAACAGCGTGATAAAATGTAGCCCAGTGTCTTTTTTATTCTCATCTTCCTTTCTATCCTTCCCCTGCTCTTTCTTCTGAAGAATGAATGACACTGGAAGAATTATCTATTCGATCTGTGTCAAGGTATTTGACTTGCATTTTCTTGACAACTGGAGTGGCAGGTAGATTTTTCCGTTAGTTGGAACAATACCCCTCATCCACCATTCTCTTCTTACATCCTTGCTATCATGAGATAGGGTCTCTAGCCCCTTCTCTTGACTCTGAGAGAGTTTGTGCCTAAGGCAGAACTGACACTATGAGACTTTTGAGGGAAGTCATAAAAAATGATACGAATTATGCCTGGTTCTCCTGGGACGCTCAATCTTGGAATCCAGCCACCATGTTAGGAAGAATCCCAGGCCACTTGAGAGGATACATAGGTTTCCGGTCGCCAGCTCCAGCTTCTGCCAGCTTCAACCCACAGACATGTGCATAAAGATGCCTCCAGAAGCTACTAGACCCCAGTTCTTGAGTCTTTCCAGTGGAGACCCCAGACATAAGCTCTCCTCATTGTGACATGTCCAAATTTTTAAACTGCAGAGTTCTTGATGTGATACAATGGTTGTTTCGTCACTAAATTTGGGGGTGATCTGTCACAGTGCAACAGAAAACAGTAACAAATGGGAGGTTGATCATCTTTTCATATGTTTACCAACCACTTGCATTTCTTCTGTGCGTTGCCTGTTCATAAACTTTGCCCATTTGGATCCGCATGGTTACTCTTTTGGTCATAAATTCTACATATAATCCCATACGTGTTACACATATTGTAAATATATTCGACCAGTTGCTTGATAGGTGATGAACAATTTGAGCCTTACGTAGTCAAAATTTTTAATTCTTTCCCTTTTAAATTTTGGTATTTTGTGTCTTTTGAAAAAAAAAGCTTTCCCAATTGAAGTTTAAAAAAAAAAACACTTCTGTTTTTTTCTGGTACTTTTATATCTCTATTTATGATCAACCCTTTAAGCCATCTTTAATTTATTATTTTATATGGTATGAGGTGGGGGAAATTGAACTCTTTTAAAATGGATAGTCAGCTTTTCTTTTTTGCTGTTAAGGTTTTTCTTATTAAGTAAAACTCTACCTCAAACTCACGACCCCAAGATCAGGAGCCACATGCTCTAACCGAGCCAGCCAGGTGTGTCCTAGACAGTCAGTTGTTTCTACAGCCCTTATTTAAGTAATCCATTCTCCACTGATTTGAAATCCTTCTTTTATCAACTAAATTCTTTTTTTTTAAAGATTTTTATTTATTTATTTGACAGAGATAGAGACAGCCAGCGAGAGAGGGAACACAAGCAGGGGGAGTGGGAGAGGAAGAAGCAGGCTCCCAGTGGAGGAGCCTGATGTGGGGCTTGATCCCAGAACACTGGGATCACGCCCTGAGCCGAAGGCAGACGCTGAACCATTGTACCACCCAGGCGCCCCTATCAACTAAATTCTTAAACACAGGTCTATCTCTGGACTCAATTCTGACCCATTGATTAGTTTGACCATTTCTATAAAAATGCTATTTTTATTTCTATACCTTTTTGTTATGTCTTGATAGTTGGTAAGGCAAGTAACCTGGCCTCTTTTATTTTTCACCCCTGAATTTTTTAGCCAATTTTATTTAAAAAAATTTTTTTTGAAGATTTTATTTTTAAGTAATCTCTACAACACAGTGTGGGGCTTGAACTCATAATCCCGAGATCAAGAGTTGCACACTCCACCTTCTGAGCCAGTCAGCGTCCCGTCTTAGCCAATTTTATACATTTCATCTCTCAGATGAATTTCAGAATCAACTTGCCAAGTGCCTTGAGAAAATCACTTTGACTTTGTAGATTAATGTGGGACAAACTGGCATATATATTACATTGAGTCTTCTTGTACATGAATATGGTATATTTCCCTATTAATCTGGATCATCCTTTAGTCCCTTCAGTAAGTTTCAGAGTTTTCTTCATCCACTCATAAACAATTCTTGTTACGTTTATTCCTAGTTAAGTTTACTGTTTCTGTTACTCTTGTGGGTAGAGTGGGTTTTTTTAATATTATATTTTCAAATTGGCCATTGATGCAGTATAATAAAACTACTGAATTGTGTATTTCTGTATTCATATCTATTTGTATCAAAATATATTTTATATTCCTTATCTTCAGCTTTCTTTTCTCCTTACTTCTTTACCAGTTGTAAGGGGTTTTCAGTTGATTCCCCTTGACTTTCCCCTTGGCTTGTAGATGGCCATCATGTCATTTACAAATAATGATAAAACTACCTATTCCTTTCCAAAATGTGTAACTTCAATTTCTTTTCTTCGCACGATTGCATTAGCTAGCATCTCCTTATACCAGTGTGTCTCAGACTTTAATGTGCATGCAGATTACCTAAGGCTCTTGTTCAAGTACTGACTCAGATTCTCTCACGCTGCCAGACTGTGCAGGCCACATTTTGAATAGGTAGGTCTCTCTTATGTTAAATAGCAATGATGATACTAGTCTCTTTTGTCTTATTTATGACTCGGTAAGCATTCTAATTATCCACCCCATTTATATGGACGAAGAAACAAATTTAAATATATTAAGTCGCCTGACCAAGTAGCAAATGGAGGACCAAGACTTGGCCCCACATGAACAATTTCAAAGCCCTTGTCCTTAATATTTACTCTACGCTATCTGTGTTAATACAAAGATAAACATATGTCTAACAGAGCCCGTTTTACAATGTAGATCATGTGTTACCTATTTTAGAAAATTTTTCATTGAAGTTTTTACATATTAGTTATATATTTGTTTTAATATAATATACTTATATATATTAGTTTTAATATTTAGTTACCTAAAAAAGGGTTTGGTAAACTATATCCCATGGCCCATATCTGATTCCTGCCCATTGTTGTATGGCCCTCCAGCTGACAAAGGTTTTTAAAATTTTTAAATGATTCCAAAACATCAAAGGAAGAATAAAATTCTGAAAATGAAAGAACATTCAGGCGTAGCATCCATACATACAGGTTCACTGGAACCAGCCGTGCTCATTTGTTCTCTTATGGTCTCTGGGCGCCTTCCTACTACAGAGGCAAAGTAGGGTGGTTGAGGCACAGACTGTATACACTCTCTGGTCGCTCTGTAGTGTGGGAGAGTAAGTACACCACAAACCACAGTGATGCAGTTATAACTGGACTGTGATTCAATGCCATGCTGTCCTGGGACATCTTCTAATATTCTTTTTTAAGTACCATGACATACTCATCATGTCAAAACAAGAAGAGAAAATCAGACTTCCCATGGCATGGATGGTGGGGTGTGGATGACTTTGTTATCAAATTAGTTGGCCAAGCATTGCATTTACTGTGGAATGACACCATGGCTATGCTCCACAAATACTGTCTTCTAGGATTTAGAGGGCCTAAACACTCGTCACAACTCACAGGGAAGCAATGGTCAGAAAAATAAAATAAGTGGAATATCTCATCATAGCAGAGTTTATTGTTTTTTTGTTTTTGTTTTGTTTGTAACGAAGATAAAAAGTGCAAAATGAGGCTGCAATGGAAGTGAGTTTCTAAGTGGTTCACTTGTTTCCTAAGCAAGGAAAGCTGGTTTGTCAATGGGGAGTAAATTAAATTGTGCTTGGCTGTAGCAGTCAAAGAAATCGTCCTGGGAAAATAAGCCTATTTAAGACCATTGGCTTTTCAGTGAGACAGTTGCTTGAAGAGTTCACAGTGTCAGAAGCAACATCATTAGTCAACTGAACAAGGCAAACGATTTTGAGTGGTTTTCCTTGGCTCTTGACGTATTGACAGTTGTCCCTGATACTGCTCGGTTGTTATTATTTGAGGACTCAGTCCTACCTTTGAAGTGACTGAAGAATTGGCCTCTATGAGCAGTTTGCATTGTAAAACAATAGGCAGGAGTATTTTCAAAGAAATTGAGAGGTCACTGATTCAGTTCCATCTGAAGGGGAATCTTCTAAGATGTGCTCCAGATCGTGGTGGTAAAAGTATTTGTTTTCAAGCCGAAAAAAAAGACTTAGCTAAAATTAGAAGGCATTTGAAGCCTATGGATACTCATTGTATTCTTCACCAGCAGGTGCTTTGTGGAAAATATTCAAATCTATCACGTGCAGTTGAAACAGTGTTAATGTGAGTGTCATTTACTTTTGTGGACTTAAACATCATCACTTCCGTATTTGTCACAATAGAATCTGAATATCCTATCTCTCTACCACGTTGCAGATCAACTGTTAAAGTCTGATGGTGATTCTTTTTGAGGGCCAAGATTGAAATTTTTGTGAATGACATGTGGCACCGTCAACTACTATAAGGTTTTGGAAATGGGCTTTTGTTGCCGAATCGATAGTTTCTTAATGAATATGACCTAAAATTACAAGGCAAAACAGCACTTAAATGTGAAACTTACACTGAGGAGAAGTCATTTCAATGACAACTAATGTTTGAATCACACGAAATGTCAAGCTGGTTTATCCGTTTCCTGTGCTGTCACAAGTTAGAATAAGAAGCAAGGCCTCCGTTTCCACGCAAACGTGTACCAGATATATTTTCGGAGCTCAGATGACAGCTCCAGTGGTATTTTTTTGGACCTTGATGCAAGTGCAAATGAAATTTCCATATTTCCAAATCCATTTAACTGTGCAATTGAGGAGTTTCCACCTACCCTTCCATGGTAAGTAATTAATTTCATGACATGCTAAAAAAGCAAATACCAAGATAGGAATTGAGTAGAATTCTTTAAGTGCCTTTCACGCAATGAATGGGCTCAATTACAAGCATAGGCTCACGGACCTATGAGACACCAGTATTTGGCAGTGCCTATCAGTAGGAAAAGACATTTTCAGAGATGAAATATGTAAAGCCTCACTATGAATCAGCATTAACAGATGGACGTGTGCAATCAATGCTGATGATAGGAAACACTAACTTTGAGCCCCAATTAAGTGAAATGTTATCCCTCCTCCACAATAGAATTCCATTCACTTAACAGTAGACTTACATTATGGAAAATTGTACTCGGTCATTATTACACTTACATTTTGAATTTTGTCAATAAAAATCTGTGGAAATTTGTTCTCTCTCGTTATGTAACTGCCTCCATAATTATCCTTGATTTTGACTCTTGGCCTGCAAAGCCTAATGTATTTACTTCTGGCTCTTTACTGAAAAAAAGTTGTCAATCCTTGGCCTAGAATATTCTCTCATGTCTCTTACTGTCACAGGTGCTGAGAAAAGATACTTCTCAAAATCATCTCATAACCTCATGTTTGTTGAGTGCAAAGCATTTCTTTGTGGGAGAGGCACAACTATTCCCAATTTATGGTGTGGTGAAACTGAAGTTTAGAACCTTTACTAAGGATGCACATGAGGGGATGGGAGAGGAGGGAGAAGGAGATAAGCAGACTCCACACTGAGTGGAGAGCCCTATGCAGAAACTGAGATCATGACCTGAGTAGACATCAAGAGTCGGGCACTTATTTGACTGAGCCACCGAGGTGCCCCATGAACCATGATTCAAATCTGGTCTTCCTGGCTGCAAAGCCTAGGCTGTGTGACCTTGGGAAAGTTACTTAACCTCTAAACCTGTTTCCTCATCTATAAAATAGGGTTTATAACCACAGTACCACCTATATCATGCATGCGGTTGATGTAAGCATTAAGTTAACTGATATATGAAATAGCTTCAGGGGAGAGCAGTCGTGACCTGGGCTGGAGGTCCAATATAGGAAAGAGATCAATAAAATAGTTTTTTATTATTTAGAAAGAGTTGATAGTTTGCAATTCAGCTGGCAATTAGAACTTTTCACTTATTATGGAATCTGTGCTATTTGGTTGAGACTTATGAAAAAGAACCTAATAAATTATAGACGTGCAAAAATTAAGCATTACATTTAAATCTGACCAATGCAGAGCCGCACTAAAGTAGTAAGAAGGCCAGCTGGATTCATACTCACCTAGCTTATTCCCAGCTTTGCTACTTGTTAGCTGTATGACCTTGGTCAAGTCACTTAGCTTCTCTGAGCCTCAGTATCCTCCTTCGTAAAATGTGGATTATAAATAGTCTACCATACAGAAATGTAAGGCTTTAAAAAAAATGGATCAAAAGTACCTAATGTAAGGTTGGTTTACGAGTGAGTTCAATAAATGCTAGTTCATTCTCCCTGGACTGTACACCTTGTACACTGACCCACAGATTAAAAAGAAAGTACAGCTAAACTAAACAACAATAAAACAAACCAAGGAGAAAAAAACAAAAACAAAACAAAACAAAAACCCAAACAAGCAAATGAAACTCAACTCATTGGTTGGGTGTTGGAGGACAGGGAGACTCTTAAGAGGAAGCAAAATCCGAAAGCGCCTTACTAGAGCTGGCGGCTAAAATACAGCACATCCAGGGAAATTGGAATTTCAGAAAGAGTGAATTTTCCATTTTAGTATGTCACAAATGTTGCATGGGGGCATAATTTACGTTAAATAAGTGATTAATTGTTCATCTAAAATTCAGATGTAACCCGGTGTCCAGTAGTCTTGTTTACTAAATCTGACACTGTAGACATGATAAATTCAAACTTTCGGAAGAGATCTCTTACCCTGGACAGCCAACAAGGCTCAGAATTCAAAAGCACCTAATTCAAGTGTCTAATTGCAAAGGCGTCAGGGGCCAACCTGACTCCCACCCGATTGGTCTCTGCCAAGCAAAGGAAGGGCCTGGATCCAAACCCCAGGTGAGCCATTACCCTCCTGTGCACGCTCAGAGGGAGCCGGGGCAGAGGCTGCCACGCCAAGAGTGACAGCAAGCCCAATGTCCCCTTGGGTCTCTCTGCCCCAGGCTTTCCTTCGGGTGGGGCCCTGTGGTTACAGTGTGGTGACTCTTTGTCTCTGCACCCCTGCCACGCCCTGCTTCGTCCACCTGGGGGTGGGAGTGGAGGGGAGAAAACAGGTTTGGAGGAGGGGAAAAACAAAGGCTTATCAACTTCACATTCTTCTTAGCTGATGTGTGTGTTGCTGCTCTGGCCTGCACAGCTTTAATTATTACTTCGATGCAGAGTGGCTGCTGTCCTTGCCAGGCCTGATTTAATAGCCTGCTTGCACACAGTCCGACAAGGACTGCTTTTGCTGCACTTTCGAACAGCTCGTGACGGTGGCTGTTTTACGTTAAGGAGGAAACTCTGTGGTTAAACTGTAGCCTAGGTATTTTTAGAGCCGTTACCATGTTAACCGAATTTCATACATTTCACCTGCAGGATATGCAGTAGTGCTTAAGGCCCTCCCTCAACTCGAACAAAAAAATATGATTTAACAGTTGTTAATAGTGTGTTTGGGACCCATTCCGTGTTCTCAGAACAGCTACTCACCAAATAACGTGGGCCACTCAGAATCTCTTCTCGGATGGGTCGTACTGACCCATCCGGGAAGATTTTTTCCCTTGATACGTAACAATTTGAAGGAACCTAACCAAAAGGCTAAAATTGGTTCGTTCTAAAGGTCAGAGCCTGAAGGCAGTGACCCATTCGTTAATCATTAAGCTTCTCTAAGCTGTCTCTGACAGAATTCTGGCTTTCTGCCACTTCTCTGGTCATTTTAAGCTGCAAATTCTTGTACTGTTTCAGTTTTTAAGTAGGTAGCAAAGGTTATGAGAAAGACATCACTCATTAGTTATTTTTCCTTATCAAATGTCTTTAGGGTTTTGGAAGGCAGAGCTGTTCTGTGTTAAGGGAATCTTCTTAAAGTCCCCAGCTACACAGCCTTTAAGGATGGACCAGAGAGTCCAGGGGGGTGGGGGTGGGGTGGGGGAGGGTTTCTAGCTATTATTCCCATGTTAATTTGCTTCCAAAGAAGCAGGAAGTGAGGGAGAGGACACCCACGTGGTGATTAGGTATGAGTTCCCAAATCACTGCTAACCCCTGCGGGTTTTCTCCAGTAATCCCAGCACTGAAAAGTTCAAGAAACGGGAGCATAATGGCCACAATATATTTATTATCTTTTGTCATCAGTTAAGAACTGGAAGAGCTTTAAGATACTTTGAATGAAAGGTGAAGCCCAATAGGACGTTTCATTCCCAAATTTAATGCCAGCTTATGCTCTGGTCTATCTGAATTAAAGTTGATTTGTGCACCAAAAAGCCCTCCCGTAAACAAAACTAAATGTTATGTAGCCAAGGGGCATTAAGCTGCTAAAACACTTGTTCCAAAATTGAACATGGAATAGTTGTTCTCGATTTCTCAAGGGAAAAAATACACAGTCAGACCTTGCTTATCCATAACCCAAACTTCCGGAAGGCTTAAGTATTTGGAATTGCTCCAAAGCCTGAAGAAGGAGGGAGGAGAGGGAGGGAAAGAGGGAGAGAGGCTGGGGGGTTGGGGAGAGAGGGAGAGAGAGGATGAGAACCAGCAAAAAGCAAGCAAGTCAGCTTTTAGAAGTAGACCTGAAGCCTTAGCAACACAGAGAGGAGACCTGGAGGTTACATCTGATTGGCTTACCAGCCAGGAGGAATGGTGCGCTCTGATTGGCTGGTGATGATGTCTCCAAATAACCAGCCTTTTTCAGGAAAGCAAATTTATGTGGCAGAAGGGACAGGACACAGAAGAAGCAGGCAAGAAAAAAGGGGAGAGAACAGGGCAAAATAAATGGCAGATTATTTGTCACGGAAGTGATGACTGTGATTTAAAGGAGAAAAAGAATAACAGTGCCCGTTGATGGAACTGCGGCCAGTTCACCAAGTGCTTTTACGTGCAATCATTGACATTGTCTTTCCCAAGACCTGCAGGGCTCCCAGAAGTTACATCGCGCGCTCCAGGTCACTCAGCTACCAAGAAAAGCAGCCGAGGTTTTCTGGCCCTGAATCCAACACTTGGAATGCCACAGGGCGGGGGCGGGGGAGAGTGTTGTGGAGAGAGATGGTGATGTGGAGTTGCCCTCACGATCCGGGGCTGCAACTGCTCTGATGGCAGAAAAGAGACTCAGAAGCCACATTGGTCGGTAGTTTACAGGAAATGCAAAGGAGGTGAAGGGCTCTCTGCCCTTGGCCGCGGCAGACCTTGAGGACACAGACCTAGGAACCAGCTCTGTGGGTATTTGGAAGGAGACAGAGTGACAGTGCCCCGAGACCTGAGTTCTTTCGAGCTCCGAGGGCAGCTCTGAACACAGGTCCCCGGGGGGGTAGCACAGGATTGTCGCGCTTGTCATGTGGGAGCTGGCTCCTGATTATTCTCCCCCACCTCTCCTTGAAAGCGGCTCCTTGCAGAGGCTGAGCGCACGCACTCCATCACTCTTCATCCAGCTGCGCACGCTGGGAACCTGAAAGTCCTCTTCATCTCTACTTTCTCCCCACACCTCGTTCCCCCCGCAAGGCACAAGATGCCATTTCCAAATCGTCCCTCAAAGCAGGATTCTCCTGTCCGTCTGAACAGCCACCAGCCCTGCTCCCCCCGGACCACAGCCTCCTGGAGGATTTCTCTCCTTCCTGGCTCCCCACCCTCTCCACCTCCTGCCCCCGTCCTTCCCAATCCCTTCTCCGCACCCTGTCAGCTCCCCGCTGCAAAGGTGCCCTGAGAATAAAACTGAAAATCCTTCCCATGATCCGGCCCCTGTTTACTTGGCCACGCTCTGCCCGGAATCGCCCACCCTAGTCACTGAGGCCTCGTTTTGGTTAGAAAAACATTGTGCCATCTTGCCAATTTAAAAGCCTGCCGCCACGCTGTTCCTCTCCGTCTCCACGTCCTCAATGTCTGGCTCTTTCTCCTGCTTCATGTCACAAGTCTGTCTTAGGAAGACATTCCCTTCGTTCTCACTTCGCAGTACCTGCTGGTTGACTTCCTCTGATTGCTCACTCTGGAATTACAAAGGTTTCTATTTGATTCCTTGTTTATCATCCTCTTTTTATCGGTCTAACCCCTAGTAGTCATCAGGCTCCATTAAGGCAAAGAGCTCTTTTTCTTTCCCTCATCCCTACATCCCCAGAGCCTACAACAGTGGTACATGGGAGGTAGTGTTTGCTGGAAAAGTGAATGCATACCAGGGCCTTAACCTAACCTGCGGGGCCTATCACCTCTGCGCTGATGGAGCTGCGGACGGACGCAGGGACACTCTGGGTCCTGTTCCTGCTCGTCATTTGTTGATTCCTGTTGCAGTTGGGGGCACTGATGCAGCTGTCCTCATTAGGGCAGTTTTGTGGAATCTCAACAGCCTGATTTCTGGAAGGGACTAGAATCTTGTTTGGAGTGGGACACGGGGGATTGTATAAATTCACTCCCAAGTTCCTTTAGTAGTAAATGACTGCAAACCATCCTAGATCGGAGCTGTACTAGATAGCCACCTTGTAGCACGTAGGAAATTGTGATACATGTGCTGAAAGGCATTCATTCTTTTTTAGAGCCAGAAAAGTAGAAGTCCCCACTCCCCGAGAGTCAAGAAAACGGTGTTGCATTCTTTACAGTCTAGGGAGCTCGCACACTGGCCATAATAAAGCCTGTATCTATTTTTGATTTGACGAAGTTGTGCTTGTCACTGACGAACACATCCTCAGCAAAGTGAATCACTCTGCAGAGATTTTAAAATCAGGATGGCATCAATATTGCGATCAAGGTATCGCTGCTTTAATTACATTCATTTCAGTATTCTAGTTTTGGGGCTCTTAGCTGACCTGTTCTGGGTACCTTTGAAAATGAAGTTTACCATGGTGCCCTCTGGTGGAATCAAATTTGGCCGTTTTTAAAACAAGCCTTGTCTAGGGAGACTGCATCACTCTACGTTACAGAAATGTAAGGAGCAACTTGAAATAAAAATGTCCATAAACTATAAGAAGCTATCTCTTGTTCTTGGGGGGGCTGCAAGAATTACATGCCTCAGAACATCTGCTTGCTGGCCAATTCAGAGGTAGAGTTTGCAGGAGCTGCAAAGGAAGGGCCATCATAAAAATGCATGTAATTCCACAGCCATTAGAATGAAGGCCAGGAGCCACAGCATTTCATATCACCTGGTTCCATGCAAGCTGACTAATTAGGTATTATATTCAGAGGGTCAAAAGAAGGTTATAGCTCTTAAAGGATTTGCAGTACTATTCATAAATAGTCATGAACTCAAGAGGGAAGTAGAATTTTGTTGCAGTTGACTAAGAACCAGCCCAGATTAATTTCCAGGACCCTTGTCCTTAGATTCCTTACAGTCACTACAACCACAATGTGTCCGTCAGAATGGCAAGAGTCATGGTGTTTGCCACTTGAAACTGTGGTGACCATTTGATGGTCTCCTGGACACGATCTGGATTACATACCACAGGGATCCTACTCGAGGAATTTATATCATTGGGCCAGCCAAGTACAGAAAGATGTCAATGGAATTTAGAAACAAAGCCCTTCTCTGAGGACTTAGGGTCTTAAGACAGAGAGAAGCAGTGTTATTCTGTGTAGATCAGATTCTATATTTGATCATCTGCATGCACTAAATAAAACTACCATTCAAAATAAAAATTGAAAAGGAAAAAAAAAACCACCAAAGTGTTTGAACATCTAATCCATCGAAGGGTGTCCAAATCATTTAGTGATTATTTTATAGTCAATTTCCTGAAAAGTAGGGTGTGGGGCAGAGCTGTGCGTACAGCGCACTTACATTTCATCAAGCGTGTTGCTTTTCTTACTGGGGACCTTTCTCTGAAACTTGGCACACCTCAGATTAAAACAAAACCAAAACAACTACTAGCTCCGCTATAGCAGTAGCTCCCAAAGGAGTGGTACTGCCCCCTAGGGGGTGTTTTGGGACCACTTTCTGTGGGGAGGGTGTCTCAAAGTGTCGAAATAATTATGGGGCTGTTAATGACTTTCAGTGTATACCGGCCAAGGATACAAGGAACAGTTCTGCATCATGCTAGATTTTCCCACCAACCATTCATGTACATAAAAAACCCATAGGTAATTATCTACCCCTACGACAAAGTTCAGTTTTATATAAAAACACATATTTTTTGCAAGGTTTTAATTTTTCAGAAATGCAAATCCCATGCAAATCGAAGGAAGATTAAATTTTGTTTTGTTTGGAACCTGACTGAGAGTTGCTCAGCATTTTTTAAAAAACTGATAGCAGGGGCCATCCACGGTATCTGAGTACTCCAAGAGCACCAGCGTAAGCTCCATTTTGATTTGGAATGTCCAACTCAAAGAGATTCTACAAAACAAAGAGTCTGACTCTTTTGTTGTGGTTTCTAGTGTAGTTGTATCTGGGCATTTTCAATTATTACTAATATATTCTTTCCTTCTTTATACTGTAGTTAGGTAATTACATTGATAGTTTTGAAATTATGTGTATTGGTAGGTTATATTACCTATGAATTTCATTTTAGGATAGCCAAGGGTATTATTAAAATTATTTGTCATTAAAAGAGGACATTGGGGTGATAGTGAAAAACACCAGGGTAAGGAACTCTGAAAATCTTGTACTCCATAAAAGCAATGAAAATACTGGCAAAAATTGACAAAATGAACTTTGCAGAACTCTGGAAATTCACCACAGGCTTGCAGCAATCAGGGGAGCTCTTATTCCAGAAAAATGGCTGAATATCAGTAAAAACAGGGATACTTGTTTGATTTTTACCTTGTTCTAGTCCCATCACTCCCCTCCTCAGTTCTGCAGTAACCTGGAAAACTATCAGCCTGCAATGATGATAAAAACCAGCAGACTGGAAGCCAAAGGAAGGGCAGAACAGAGGTAGAGCTCCTTCCATGCCTCATTCCCACAGAACTGTCATTATTTGATCTGTCTCATGGTTCCTGGGGATATACTGCTCAGAACACTGTCTATATGTGACTTGAGTCAGAGCTCATCCTCACATTGTAAACAGCCTTTTTCTCATTAGAAACAATTTTCTATTGTCCTTAGGAAAAAAAAAAGTCAGGGGCATTACAGTTACCAGAGGCAGCAGATAATAGGCAAATAACAGGTTCACCAAAAGCTTAAAATGAAAAGCTATGGAAAGATATGTCCATAGAGATACTTAAAAAGCAAAGGCATATTACTGGGAATCTAGAAGGCTGAGCGCATGCATCGGGATGTGAGCATATCCGTGTTCTGGAAAGTCTTGAAAAGGACCTGAGCTCTCACTTCTGTCTCACCTTGAGGCTCTGTGCAAGCAGGAAGTAAAAGCAAAAGCAGACTTGCACAGTACCTGTTAGGGTGCTGAAGATGTGTCCCAAACACACACAGGGTCCCTTGGCAGTGACTGAGGGGCTTACTGGATCCAGGCATTTAAGGAAATCTTTGTCTGGTCATAAGCCAAACTCTGGTTAGTCAGCGGACTCCAGAGTGCCCCATGACAAAGAAATCAGACCTTAAAGAATTAGTTCAGAAAAATCAAACCAACCAACAACCAACAGCAACTACAACAAACCATTGTGAGGTGGGAGAATCTGACTTCAAGAATTGCCACATTATATTATTTAAAATGTAAGTTTTCAACAAAAAAATTAGACATGCAAAGAAACAAAAATTGTGGCCCACACACAGGACAAAAGGAGTCAATTGCCCTTGACAAAATCCAGACATTGTATTTATTAGACAAAGATTGATTGATTGATTGATTTATAAAGAGTTTATTCATTTATTTATAGGGAGCACAAGCAGGGAGAGAGGCAGTGGGAGAAGGAGAGAGAGAATCTCAAGCAGACTCCGTGCCCAGCACAGAGCCTGAAGCAGGGCTCAATCCCATCACCCTGAGATCATGACCTGAGCCGAGACCAAGAGTCAGACACTTAACCGACTGAGCCACCCCGGCACCCCTAGACAAAGATTTAAATCAGCTGTTTTACTTGTGTTCAAAGAACTAAAGAAAATTATATCTTAAGAAATAAAGGAGGGGAGCCTGGGTGGCTCAGTCAGTTAAGTATCCAACTCTTGATTTTAGCTCTCAGATCATGATCTCAGGTTCCTGAGATGGAGCCCTGAGTCAGGCTGCACACTCAGCATGGAGTCTGCTTAAGGTTCTCTCTTTCCCTTCCTAGTTCCTCTGCCCCTTCCCCCTACTTGCACTCTCTAGCACTCTCTCTGAAGGAAGGAAGGAAGGAAGGAAAGAAAGAAAGAAAGAAAGAAAGAAAGAAAGAAAGAAAGAAAGAAAGAAAAATTTCTCACCAAATACAGAAGACCAACAGAGAGATAGAAATTATAAAATAGAGCCAAATGGAAATTTTGGAGTTGAGAAGGAAAATAACAAGTGAAAATTTCACTAGAGGGGCTCAAAGAAGAAGATGTGAGCAGGCAGAGGAAAGAACCACTAACTGGGGAAATATGCTCACTGGCTAGCTATTTGATGACATTAAGCAATCATGGGACTGTATACTCGACATTTAGAAATTATTGTTAATATTTGTGGGTGTGATAGCTATCGTGGTTATGGTTTTGAAAGAGCACCCTCATCTTTTAGAAATTCACACTGGACTAGATGAGATGATAAGAGGGCCTGAGATTTCCATGAAATAATTATGGGGTAGATGGGTCAACTGATAATATCAAGACTGAGGAAGAGAAAGAAAAAAAAAGAATGAAAAAAATAAACAGAGCATCGGAGACCTGTGGAACATTGCCAAGTGTACCAATATATGCATAATGGGAAGCAGCAGGAAGAATATATGAAAAAAGGCCAAAAACGTTCCAAACTTGATGAAAACCATTAATCTACATGTCCAAATAGCTCAACAAACTTGAAGAATAAAATCCAAGTGATTCACACCCAGACACATCATAATCAAACTGCTGAAAGACAAAGGCAAAAAGAATCTTGAAGCCTTTAGAGAGGATGACTCCTCATGTGTAAGGGATCCTCAGTAATATCAGCATCTGATTTCACATCAGAACCCACATAGGTAAGAATGCAGTGTCAATGACATAATCAAAATGCTGATAGAAAAGCCCATCAGCCAAGAATTACATATCCAATTATATATCCATCAAAAATGAAGGTGAAATCAAGACATTTTCAGATAAACAAAACATTGAGAGAATTCATTGCCTGCTCTACAAGAAATACTAGAGGGAGTCTTTCAGGATAGAATGAAAGGTCACTAGACAGTAACTCAAATCCAGATGAAGAAATAAAGAGCACTGGTAAAGATAACTAAAGAGGTAAATATAAAAGACAGTATAAATGTACTTTTTGTTTGTACCACTTTATATGATTTAAAAGACAAATTATAAAGTAATAATTATAAATCTGTGTCAATGTGCACATGATGTAAAATGTAGTTTGTATGACTATAACAGCATAAAGGAAGTGGAAGGGAATGGAGTTATATAGGAGCAAAAGTTCTGTATACTACTGAAAGTAAGTTGATATTAATCCAACCTAGATTGTTATAAATAAATATGTTAACTGTAAGCCCAGAGAAACCACTAAGAAAATAATTTTTGTAAGTGTGTTAAAAAATGACAAGGGCATTAAAATGGTACACAGGAAATTATGTAGTTGATACAAAAGAGACCGTAATGGAGGAATTGAGAAAAAAGTCATAAGACATAGAGAAAACACAGAGCAAAATGGCAGAAATGAATCCTACCATTTTAAGAGTTACATGAAGTATAAAGGGCTTACACACTCCAATTAAAAGGCTGAGATTGGCAGAATGGGTACAAAACCTGATCCAACGCTATGCTGTTTACAGATTCAAAGGCATAAATAGGTAGAAAGTAAAAGAATGGAAAAAGATATACTATGCAAAATGAAACCAAAATAGAGCTGAAGTTGTTATACTAATACCAGACAACATGACTTTAAGGAAAAAATGTTACTAGAGACAAAGGACATTTTACAATAATAAATGAATCAATCCGCCATGAATATATAACAATAACAAACATATTCCACCTAACAACAGAGTCCCAAAATACACGAAGCAAAACCTATCAGAAGTGAAGGGAGAAAAAATAATTGGAGACACCAATACCCCCCTTTCTATATAGAACTATCAGACAAAAGATCAGTAAGGAAATAGAGGATGGGCACAACACTACAAGCAAATTAGACCTGACAGACATAGAGAACACTCCGTACAACAACAGCAGAATATCACATTCTTCTCAAGTACACATAGGGCCAGATTAGACCCTGTGTTAGACCATAAAACAAATTTCAGTGTATTTGAGAGGACTGACATCATACAAAGTATGCTCTCTGATCACAGTGGAATAAAACCAGAAATCAGTAACAAACAGAAACTCACAAATAAATGGAAATTAAACAATACATACCTGAATAATCATTAAGTCAAAGAAGACATAAGAAGAAAAAATAGAAAATACTTGGAGATGAATAAAAACTAAAACAATACATCTCAAATGGTATGGGATGCACTTACGGGGAAATCTGTGGTTGTAAATGACTACATTAAAAAGAAGAAAGATCCCCAATCAATGACCTAAACTCCCACCTTAACAAACTAAAAGAAGAAGAGTAAACTAAACCTAAAAGAAGCAGAAGGAAGAAAATAATAGAGTGGAAATAAACAAAACAGAAAACAGAAAAATAATAGAGAAAATCAGTATTCTATAGCTACAATACAATCTTCATCAGAACCCCAACTTCCTTTATGTTTTTTTGCAGAAATTGACAAGCTTATTTTAAAATTCATATGGGAATTCAAGAGACACAGAATAGCTAATGCAAGCTTGAAGAAGGAAAAAAAGAGTTGGGGGACACACACTTCCCAATTTCAAAACTTAACTACAAAGCTATAGTAGTCACAACAGTATGGTACCAGCCCTAAAGATAGACACATAGATCAATGAAATAGAATTGAGGGTCCAGAAATAAACCCGTATGTCTAAGACAAACTGATTTTGACAAGATGCTAAGATCATTCCCAAGATCAAGGGGAAGAATGATTTTGTCAACACATACTTTCTGGGACAACCAGCTATCCACATACAGAAGGATGAAGTTGTGTTTTAATATAAGTTTGATAGGTTTTATTCTTATTTAGGTATGTCAAGGCTAAAAGATCGGGAGATGGCTAAAATTGAAGATAGTTTGTTAATGCTCACAGCTCCCAACAGAAGCTGGCACGCTACACTGTGGAGCACCACATAGGGAAGGAACAGGGTTAGTCAGGAGGCAGAGGGAGAGGGAAAATTATGGGCAAGAGCCTTTACTGTGGTTTCTATGGGAAGAAAGAGGTGAGCCAGAGTAGACAGGTTTAGGGTTGGCTAGTTGAATAATTTTAGAAGCTCTGTTGCATAAAGGCGGTCCCTAGTTGTATGCTACCTGGCCCTGGGGTTATTATGGAAGGTGAATAGTGGCCTGGAGTGAGAAAGCCTGATAAAAGAGGTGGTTGGATATATGGACACTGGACTGGTTGGTCTGCATTTGAAAAAAACACTCATGGGTGAGTTGCTAGGAACTGGCTAACGTTGGGATAGTCTTTGTAGGGGCCACAAGGCCACAGATGTCAATCATTAGAATACAGAAAATAAGACATGGTTCATACAAGTTGGGCCCCTATCTCACACCATATACAAATATTAACCCCAAATGAATCAAAGATATAAATATAAGAGCTAGAACTATAAAACTTTCATAAAACTATAAAATCTTAGTAGAAAACATAGGTATACATCTTTATGACCTTGGCTTTAAGCAATGTTAGACACAAAGGGCCTAAGTGACTAAACTAAAAAGAGATAAATCTGACTTCATCAAAATGAAAAACTTTTGTGTTTCAAAGGACACGATCAAGGAAGTGAAAAGACACATAGAATGGTAAACTATTTGCATATCATATATCTGATAGGTGACTTTTATCCAAAAAACTTACATAATTACAATTCAATAAGAAGATAACCCAATTAAAAAGCGGACAAATGAATCTAATAGACATTTTTTCCGAAGAAGACGTATAAATGACCCCAAAGCACATGAGAAGATGCTCCATGTTTTTAGTCAGTAGGAAAATGCAAATCGAAACCACACTGGGATGATACTACTTCATGCCTCCTGGGTTATTAAAAAGGGACAATAACAAGTATTGACAAGGATGTGGCAGCACGGGAACCCTCATACATTGCTCTTGGTAATGTAAAAGGTGAAACTGGTTTGGAGGCCAATTTGACAGTTCTTCAAAAAGTTTTACACAGACTTGCCATATGATTTAGCAAATCACATTGCCTCCTCCTCGTCTGTGTTTATGCCAAATCTCCCCCTGCCTCTCTCTTAGAAAGACAATTGTGATTTGATTTAGGGTCCACCCAGATAACCCAGGGTAATCTCTCCATCTAAAGATCCTTAACTTAATCACATCTGCAAAGACCCTTTTTCCTTATAAAGTAACATTTGCAAGTTCCAGGGATTCAAACCTGATACATTTACGTGGCCATCATTCAGCTTACTACAGATATATTTGAGTTGAGAATGCCAATTTACAAGTACATGGCTTCTTAGTATGACATGCAGTAATCCCAATTTTCCTTCCTTTATAAATTTCATCTCTTCTTCCTGGAGTCTCTGTTCTAGTCATACTGAACTTTATGCCAGGCTCTGTTCAATCTCCATAACGTTGTATATCACTCTCTCTGGTTTATGGAAAGCATGTTGATTTTTATTTATTTTTTGTCACATTGAGATTACCGTTGATTTTCTCAGAATCATCAGAAGTGCATTTCTCCTAATTGGTGTCTCTGCTAAAGGTAATAGTTACCCTACAAGTTAATGGCAGCCATGGGGTAATAGGGAAAGGGGGAAAAAGTTGGGGGAAAGTCCTAGAATTTAACATCTAATATAATCTGCATTTTTGTTTTCTGAAGGAAAATTAAAATGTTTTGTTAAAGGACAGAAGAAGTGAATGTTATTTGAATATTAAATATCTAAGTACTAATATTAAAGAAATTATACTGAACAACACATTGAGGTATTTGAGTTACATATGCATATTTGTAAGAAAATAAGACTTCCTTCTAAACACATCAATGTGATACAGAACCATTGGGATAACTCTCCAAAACTGAGAAAGCAGGATCTTTCTATAAGCCACATAAGTCCTAAATGAGTCGAATTTAATTTAAGCCTGCTTTTAATGAACAATGACTGCTCAGGAACTTACAATGGCATATTGATAATCAACCATTAACTCATTCATTCAAAATATATGCATTTTAATGTCTTTTAGATGCCAAATCCTGTGCTTAACACATACATTGATCAACATGATATTGTCCCTGCTTTGAGAAACATGGTCTGAGAGGAAAACCATGCACATGAACACATTATTTAATGTGTGTCAAAACAGAAGTACTATGAAAGTAAAGAGGATAGAGATGTCACTTCTTACAGAAGTTATGAAAGGGCTCAGAGGGGTGACTAATAAGGACCTGAAAGATTGGGAGTTTGACAAAGAAGGGGCAGAATAATTTCCCAACCGATGATAAAAGCATGCCAGAGAGATGTCTGAAAGAAGAAAACCAAGGCAACGGAATAGCACAAACACTAAACGTGGTCCTTTTAAAAGAAATATGATCGAAACCACATATTGAAAGAGCACATCATATCCCTAAAAAAAAAATCAACCAAGAACAGCCATTGCTGAGATATATTCTAGTCAAACTACGGGACTTCAGTTTTAAAGCCAAGTTTCTTTTAAAACACAATAATAAATCTTTTGAGTATCCAAGCAAAAAACCCAAGTCATTTATAAGGAAAAGAAATTCAGATTGTCAGACTCTGTGACAGTAATATTTGATACAGAAGACAATGAAGTATCATATTTAAAACACTCAAAGGACAAAAAAGTGAGCCATAGATTTTATAAAATCAGCCCAAAGGATCTTTAAATAAAAAGGCCATGGGCAAATTCCTGCAAGAATTCAGAAAATACTGTTCATCTATACCTTCACAAAATATTCTCTAAGAGAGCAGGCAATTACTGAGGAAATAGTGACAAAAGCAATGAAGAGCAACCCACAAGTTCATGAATGGAACATTCTTTAGAATGAATGTAGCTCGCAAAGTAAAATATCACATTTTTTTAAAAGATTTATTTATTTATTTGACAGAGAGACAGCCAGCGAGAGAGGGAACACAAGCAGGGGGAGTGGGAGAGGGAGAAGCAGGCTCATAGTGGAGCAGGGAGCCCAATGGGGGCTTGATCCCAGGACCCTGGGATCACGCCCTGGGCCGAAGGCAGACGCTTAACGACTGAGCCACCCAGGCGCCCCAAAAAGCACATTTTTTGAAATCTCTAATGAATTAATTGATCTTGGCCCAAATCATCAAGAGTAGGTAACAGCTCACTTCCGAATAGAAAAATAGACTGTCACCTATGAAGTGGTCTTCTCTGCCCCCCAGTGAGTCTGACAATGATCAATCTTCTATACTTAACCATCAATTTATAGGAAATAGAAGGTTTGGATAAACATGCAAAGTGACACCACGGGGATGTGTTCAGCAAAAGGCACTGTTGAAACTATACAAGATAAACAACCCCTTCTCTTCAATAGAAAACTGCAGGGGGAAGAAAGAACAGGACAGGGAACCCATAGATTAAAAGGGTCTAAAGAGACATATGTCAATTGCTTACATTGCAATTGCAGTTATATTGCAAAACCTTATTTTGATCTCAGTCAAGACACAGACTGTTACATGTACACACCCAGATGAAAACTGGGGAAATATGCACACTGGCTAACTATCTGATGATATTAAGCAATCGTGGGACTGGGTACTCGACCTTCAGAAATTATTGTTAATATTTGTGGGTGTGATAGCAACTGCGGTTATGGCTTTAGAAATTCACACTGCACTAGATGAGATGGTAAGAGGCCTGAGATTTCCATGAAGTAATTATGGGGGAAAGCGGGACTACAGCTAAAACGAGCTTGACCACATACTGATAATTACCGAAACTGGATTCACTGTTCTGTGCTCTATACTTGCACGCATTTGTACACACTTGTATCCAGTGCAGTGAGGGGGGACCTATTTTGATTTACTGAAGGGTTTCGTAGATTTTTTTGTGTGTGTGTGTGGGGGGTCTGGCCAACTGAATACATAAAAATTTCCATTATAATATAGCATGAAGGTCTAGTTTATAATGCACATACTATTCACTGGTAAGATCGTGTCATTTACAATTAAAGCAGTTTTCTATGAAATTCCTTCAGATTTATAATTTCCATACCTTTCTCGTTGGACAGTGTAATGAAAGGCATGGGTACAAGGCTTCAGTGCATTAGAGAAGAGCAGGCAAGGGGGAGTCTGACGATGTTGCTTTCAATCCTGCCTCTGCTCCTGGGAATCTCTGAGGTCTGGGACAAACAAATTCCTGTAAGACCTGGTGTTATCATCTGTATAACAAAGGAGCTGGACTTACCTTTTCTACATTTTAGACCTCTACTATCTCTTATATGTGGCATATTTTTTTTTGAACATTTTATTCTGCTGAAAAAATATGAAAGAATTTTTCTAAAAAATATAGGTAGGAGTTTAGAACTACTTCTAGGCCCTTAAGTCATGGGCCAAGTCATTCAAAACAAAACAAATCAAAAAATAAAAGTCATTCAAAATAAAGTTCAAAATAATTTACCCAGAGAAGGAAAACCAATCTTGAGTTAGAGAAAGAGGAAAACATGACTCACGTTGACCAGGAAAGATCTGACAATCGTAGTGGATCCCGAACTCACTGGGAAGTAGCAAAAAGGTGACACAGTGGACAATTCAAGGTGGATAACGCGAGGTGAGTAAGTAACCGCAGCAAAGAAGCCATGAAGCAGTCCAGAGACTCGACTCACCGTTGCTCAAAGTCCATCTCGCTTATTCTTAGGTAATTTTAGTGAAATGCAGTATACATGGGGATTATCCAAAGGACAGGCACCACACCAATGTGTGGAAAGGGTCACAAGACAGGCAAAGCTAAGGGAACCAGGATCAGCTGGCTCAGAAAGAACGCTGGAGTGCAGGGAAGCTGTAATAACAACCTTCAAATAGGCAAAGAAATATTATCCAGATGAAGATAAGTTGCTGTGTTAGTCAGCTGGGTAGAGTTAGGGCTTGCATTACAGAAGAAAGAATTTTTGTTAGGCTTAGGGAAAACTTCCTGGCACCTGGGAAATTGAAAATGTTCCTTCTCTGAGGATTTCTGAGCACAGGGAAAACAACGACCTTGAGATGATTCTAGTGGAGCCTCTCCTTGAAATGATGAGAATAACTAAAAGATGTGTATCTAGTGATTTATGGTCAAATCTCATAGACATGGGTAAAAATAATTGCTTTGGTGTGGACTGCAGATACAAATCTGGCAGACAGAGATCAGGCCTCATTTCCTTCTCTGATTCTTTCAATTTCCTGCTCCCTTGAACTATCATCACCGTCCACATCAAAAAGTTCTTATTCAGCTCTAGGTGCACGCGGAATGTGCCAGCCCACTCCCGGCAGAAGGACATAATCTCCATCCTCTCGACTACCCTAGTCCCTCTCCCCATGAAGAAACACAGCATGGAAAGGCTGGCTTACAGTTTTCATTGCTGGTTTGGTCTGGTTTGTGATTCTTTTCTCCCGAGGCTATCATGTCTTAAGTCCCTTTACAGTTGAGAAAGTGAGAAAAAGAGAGATGTCCACACTATATACAACTGACGTGTTAGGAGAGAATTAGTACTTCTCCTAATACAGAGAATTAATACTCCTCATACAGGGGAGGAGAGCGGCACGACCATGAGTGAAGCTAACAAGTGCAATCATCATAAGAGGAAAATGGAGGGAAAGCGGCAGGAGTTAGTGCAAATAACTTTGGTCCGTTAGCAGGTCAACAAATACTTATTAAGTGCCAGGAGCAAAATGCAAATAGAACGGGGCATATTTCTAGCCCTCATGCTGCCTACCACTGTCCTGCTACAGCCTCCGGCCAAAGGAGGGGATCATAATGATTTGGGCTAAGGAGGACAGCCAGGTCCCTGCTCAGAAAGTCATTATTAGAGCACTTGGGTTTCAGTATCAGCATTAACTCTGTATTACATGGAAATCCGTTTTTGTGGATGAGGGACATTGGTGATGTGACCGGCAATGTGGGTTAACACAGAGCATAAAAATGCTTCCATCTCAGGAAATCACTATTAGGATGAACTCTAGCTTTGCTGTCCTCTCTACTGATTGGCTGGATTTTTTATGTTACTTGCCTTACTCCCATCCCCCTCTCCCACCCCAGCAGTTTAGGGATGAAAAGTGAAAAAGGCAAGTTCTTAAAGAGACAGGACACATATCCCAGAAATGCAATTGCTAAATGTGTTTAGCACCTAAATTAAGGATGTCTAGAGAGTAGCCAAAATATATCTGAAAAAGATAATCACGGTGGCGTTATGGGGAGAAGAGTCATTCAATTAGAAGCTTTCCTTTTCCTTTTCTTTTTTCTTCTCGTTTAATCTGTGAGGATCACACAGGGAGATGACACTTCTCCCTTTGCACATTTTGGACAGCAAATGACCCTTTTTCCAATTTGGTATTTTACATAACGTTATTTTTTAATTTGGAAATACTTTTTTTGTTTTCTGTTTATTTTTTATAACTCTTCTTGAATCCAAAAGGATTTGAGTTGCATTACTAGTAAATTATGTTTCTCTATGAAAAGCTTGGTTTGGTTTAATTGTGAGTATATGTGGTTTAAGGTAATATATTGAGAGAAGAAACCTTATTTGAAGACCCATTTCTGGTATACAATTTAAATTAATAGGAAAGTATGACCCAAAGTATGAAAATGTTACTTTATTTCAAATTTTTCAACTATTCAGGAAACTGTCTGCTATGTCCTTTTTTCCTTTTTTTTTTTTTTTTTTTTTTTTTACACATCTGGTGTGGGAAGAAGATCTATACACAGTGTCCTTTGGTGCACTGAGGTCATAATGTCCCATCAGAGAGATGAGGAATGACTTCTCATTTTCAGATATTGCTTGTGAACTTTTTCACAGTAATGTGATTGGGAAGTTAGTTTAATTAGCTTCATTTCCATTTGGTATCCAAAAATCAGGAAAAAGAACACGTGTGTTCTCTCAAGCCACTGGAAATGCATTTCTCCACCCTGTGCTGTAAGAACAAAGCCCATGTACTGATATTAGATGAATCACGACTCCTTTCTTACTTCTGCGACAGCCATCACATATATGAATCATTAATTTCAGTTTCAAATGATTTAAATAGAACCCAGAAAGATTTTATGAGTCATTAGGGCCCCTGATGTACAGAGTGATTTTATATCTCATCTTCTCCACTTTCTTATAAGAAATTAGTTCTAAACTGCAGACCATCTCCCCTATATCTCAAAATGAATGCCACTTATGGTTTTCAAAGGATTAAATAAAGTAATAGAGCCAAATAACTCACTATGCACGTAAAACGTCCCTTACAGTAAGCTTCTAAACATAGTTGGTGGTAGGCAAGGAACTCCAGACAGCTAGTTGTTTGAAACCATTGCTGGTGGAGCTGAAATTCATTTGGATAGCTGGTAGCTTTTTCTTCTTAAGATCTCTTATTTTTCACTTTTTAAGATAAATTGCCCTGAAGTCTGTGAGCTCAGTCGCTCTGTGTTCTACACTCTGAAGAACAGGCTTTTTGGCTTACTAAACCCTGTCATGTCAAAGACCAGCATCCTTTTTTTCTAGAAAGGGTCAGATTGTATATACTTTAGGTTTTGTGTGTTGTTATGTTTGTTACATTATAGCACGACGGCAGTCACAGACAATACATAAATGAGTAAGTATACTTATATTCCAATAAAACTTGATTTGCAAAAGCAGGGGTTAGGCCAGATTTGGCCCATGGCTGTCATTTGCCAACTTTTGGTCTATACGATGGCAATATTCATAAACAGTGGAGAATACAGGAAACTTTCTATGCTAAGTTTAACAAAGGAGTAAAAATCCAAAGGCCTCTCTTAAAATTTATTTTTTTCCAGTTTTATTGGATATAACTGACGTATAACATTGTATTAGTTTTAGGTGTACAATCTAATGATTGATATAATGTGTATATACTATGCTGATATACATACTGTGTTGAATATTGTGAAATGACCACAATACATTTAGTTAACATCTATCATCTTGCATAACTATGAATTTTTTTTCCTTGTGATGAAAACTTCTAAGACTCTCCGAGCAACTTCAAATATATGATACAGTATTGTTAACTATAGTCACCATTTATGTTACAATTGGAAGTTTGTGTCTTTTGAGCATCTTCATCCATTTCACCCAACCCTCAGCTCTGACTCGCAACCACCGATCTGTTCTTTGTATCTCTGAGTTTGGTTTTTTAAGATTCCTCTTAGAAGTGAGATCACAAAGAGCTTTCAATAAGTTATTTAAAACATTTATAATTCTATTATTCAAGTGAATTAAACTAGAAAACTTGAAATTTTGGTCATAATTTAATATTACAGTTAATGATTTTACCCTGTAATTATTCTATTTATTATTTCTCATTTCTTCTTTTTTTTCATTGCAACTTCAGAAAAGAAAACTTGAGTTTGGAACATATCAATATAAAAGTTCCAAAGGGTTAAATTTACAGTCACCTGTTGTCCTCTCTAGACATATTGCTACTAAGTTCAAACAAGAAAGGTGTTCTGAGGACTGAGGCTAAATGATAATTTTGCTTTCAGGAAGTCACAAACCAAATGAGGCCCCACAAAAATATGACAAGGTCTAAGACACAGGCTCATGGTCAGTGCTAAAATATAACAGTTTGAGACATTTAACAACACAATATCACTAGCTCTTTCTAATGTATTGAGGTGGCTTGAAGGAATCTTTAGACAAGAATTAAAAGATATGCAAACACACATAGAAACACAAGATTCCAACATCTTTCTTCTATTGGAACTCTTATGTGGCTAAGCTCAGATTCCTTTCTCAAGGTCGGCTAACTTCTCATGATTCCAAGACACAAGGAGATTTCCTGCAAAACCGTCTGCTATTTCTCATCTCCATGAGCTCTGTAGGAGCTCGTCACTGTGCACCCTGCCGGTCAACCCCATGGGGATCCCGTGGTCTTAATCTGTGTGCTCCAAATAATTTACATGTGAGCATTTGATCGTTCTAGTATATACTCTTACACATTCCCTTGCTTTTGAAAAGGTCGGATCTGTTTCCTCACTGGGCCATGTTACACACACATTTGCTGTTACACAGACTCTAATTTTGTTCCACACTGCCTTCATCATTGATTTCGCATATCTGCCCACTTACCCCTGGTTGACTCACCCTCACATTCATACTGGCTCAAACTCCATGTTCTATTTTTTTTTTGTCACTGTCCCTGCCAAAACACAAACTTATTGTTTATGTAATTAGGTCAACAAACGTGTATTGAGCATACCAGGTGCCAGGCCCTAATGAAAAGGGCAGGACACAGATACAGTGCCTCATGGAACACACACCTAATTGGGAAGACAGATAAGCAAGACTAATGATGAAAACATGATGTATGCATTAGATAATACTGAAGCACCGCAGAGGCAGAGTCAACTCTGTTTGCTTTAAGAATTTAAAAAGATGGAATGGAGAGTTGTATCTTGAAGAACACACATAATTAATCCAGCCAGGAAAGATGCCAAAACCTTTCAAAGTAGAGCAAGAGTCATGTGCAAAGGTAGGAAGGTGTGTGAGCATACAGAACACTCTGGGAACTACAGGTAGCCCCGTATATCCAAAGTGAAGGGTGTGGGAGACTCCTGCGGCTGTTAATGAGGCTGCAGAGATGAGCCTGGGGCACATCATGCTTAGGAGTCTGGACTTCGCTTATCCTACAGGTCACTGGGTTCCACTGATGAATTTTTTTTTAAAAGATTTTATTTATTTATTTATTTGACAGAGAGACAGCCAGAGAGAGAGGGAACACAAGCAGGCAGAGTGGAAGAGGAAGAAGCAGGCTCACAGTGGAGGAGCCTGATGTGGGACTCGATCCCATAATGCTGGGATCACGCCCTGAGCCGAAGGCAGACGCTTAACCGCTGTGCCACCCAGGCGCCCCACCACTGATGAATTTTAAGTAGGATGTGATATGATCAGATTTGCATCTGAGAAAGTCTGCAGGTGAGGAAAAGAACAGAGTGATGAATGACTGAAGGCAGGAGGACTAGTGAGGAGGTCACTGAAGTAACTCAGGGAGGAGATGAGGAGGACCTGAAATGAGACAGGTAGCAGGGCAGATGGAGCAAAGAGGACCCAAGAGAACTCTTATGTTGCTCTTGTGCTAGGTGCCATGCTTTACCTTCATGAAATCCTCACAACAACGTAAGGAAGATGATGAATGAAGCTACAAGCCCCTCCTTTTACAGATGTGGGAACTACCTTGGGTTTAAATAATTTGCTCAGGCTCACAAGAGATCTGTACTCACATCTCTGTGGTTCCAAGCTCACTTTATAAATATTTAGAACACATTACATCCTTGATAGAAAAATCAGGCAAGGCAGAAGTTTTAACCAAGAGGGAATGATCATTAATATCGAATGCTTCAACCAAAGTTGAAAAAAAGAAAGACCTGAACAGAGTCCAAAGGTTTGGACAGCCATGGATGACCTCAGAGGAGGCTTGAGATCAGATGGCATGGGGAAGAGAAATGGGGAAGGGCTGAGGGGGTTACACATGTACCTCAACCACTCTCTCAAGACACTTAGCAATAATGAAAAGAAAGGGAATCTAAATATTCTGTGGTTTCTCAATTGTTCTCTGTAGATTATGCCTCAAACTACTGAACTACTCAACATAGAGAATGCTTAAGCCATGCTTAGAATAGAATCTGTCAGATAGTGGGAGCTCTCTAAATATTTGTTGAATGAATAAATGTTCATCCTTAGCACTGGTACTGAAGAAAGACTCGAAATATTTAACATCGATGTTTTGGACACAGATCTGTTGATGGACATCCCAGTCTCAAAGGAGAAGTATTTACTTACTACTGTGTTTGAGGAATCTTTTATGTCCCCATAAAGTTGGGAGAAACTGTGAGCTCCTGTAATTAAGAGGAAAATATGAAGTCGGATTCTCTTCCCGAGGTCACAGAATAGTACATTAAGGCAGAGGTTGAAGATAAAGATCTGGTTCCCCCTCCAATCCCACTCAAATCCCAGATTCTTGTGTCCTGGCAGTGAATGTCTTCTTCTTGATCTTTGTTTCTGCTCCTCTCTTCTTCACCTACCTAGATCTCTTGCTCCAGTTCTGGTCATAGCTTTTGCTGGCCTATAGTTTCTTGCATTCTTCCCACAAGCAAACTGAAACTCCATTCCCAACAAAACCTGACAGTCATCCATCCATTTGACAAATATCAATTAACCACTGCTTTTGGCAGTGGGAAAACAGCAGTGAGTGGCAGTGTGTTCCCCTGCCTTAGAGAGATGAGTCTCCTTGTAAGAATTTCTCATCTGCTTGGTCTTACACTGACCTGATCTTATGTCGACTTGATCTCACACCATCCCTGCTTCATACTTGTGATCTTCCTCATAGTAGCCAACCAAACGCTCACAGCTCTATTTGCAGCTTGGCCCAAACTATTAATTAAGCATCACTGAGGTAAAACAGGGGTGGGGGTGGGTCACGTTTTCCACTTAGGTTGAAGGGCCTCTTCCTTCCTTTTTCAGATGTCTCCCTTTCTGCACTTCAGTGGTTTTCTTGGGGGCAAATCAGACTCTTTTGCTTTGTTGCCAATTCTCACGTTCCGATATGTTTCAGACAATTTATCTGAGCGGATCTGACTCGTTCTATTTTCTGTTCCTCTTGCAGGTGCAGATAAAATTTCCTCATGTCAGTATCTTCTACTCATCATTTGTGTTTAATAGGTAAGCCACAGAGAACCCTAACCTTACTTTGGTCCTCTCATTTTATATTTCAAACCAAAAGAAAACAGTCTCCATGTCACATCTGTACCAACATTAAAGATATGGAAAGTACTTTCTATCTGAAGAAATTAGTACAAATAACACAAGGCATTTTCTTATTTAGGCTGGTTCTCTGCATCCATGGCTTCCACTTTATTGTTCGTTTGTTTTTTTATTTTAGAGAGGGGGAAGGGTAGATGGAGAGGGATGGAGAATCTCAAGCGGATCTGTGCTGAGAACGGAGCCCAATGCAGGGCTCGATCTCACAACCCTGAGGTCATGACCTGAGTGGAAATCAAGAGTCAGGGGCTCAACTGACTGAGCCACCCAAGCGCCCCACACGCCTTCCACTTTAAAGAAATTGTAAGGAGCTTGGTTTGTTTGTTTTGTTAGTTTGTTCTTGGCACCTGGTTACCATGAAACAAGTAGTCTGAATCCACCTGGAGGAATACAGAGAGGGCTTATAATTTGGTCTTCCATTAACCAAAGTTTGTCTTTCGAGACTTCATCATTACCCCTGCAGCAGTGCAATGAAAGCTAGCCTTCCACGAGCATTAGAAAAAAGATGGTCACAAAATCTTAGAGCTGAAGGGACATTAGAGATTGAGAAATTCAAATCACATGATTTTGGAAGGGAAGTTGGGAAGGATGAGGTTGTTTTTTAATGACTGGTTCAGGGAATCATCATCATTTTTTTTCTTTGCTCTACAACTGCTTACACCATGAGATCTCAAGGTGGTATCCACATGTGTCTGTATATACACCACTTATCAGATGTGTACAGACGATTAAGACTGCTGTTTGAGACTTGATTTTAGAGATGCGGCTTTGACTATGATGTCATCTTAATGTGAAATCCTAAAGTATATGTGTGCATTTCGCTCACTGTTTGTATGGGAAAATCACCAAAGCAGAAAGGCTTTTTAGGAAGTTTCCAGCCCAATGCATCCACTAGCAATCTTGTGGATCTTGTTAACTCTACTTTAATGGCATACAGGGTGGGCGTTAGGGGTTGTAAGTAGTGAGAAGACTATCTTGCTCAGAAATGACCCCTCCAGTCAACCCGCCCATTAGGGATTCATGTCTTTAACCAAACTTGTCCTTGAAATTGATTGCAATTAGCTCACAAGATGGCTTCTGTGCCTCCCAGATTTACCTCAATGAGTACACTGAAGTTGAATCTTGGGCAGGGAGAACTACTTTTGAGAAATTAGGTTGTGGGTGGCTACAACTCTGGAGATGAGTAGAAAGGAGACTGTAGAAGTATTAAAAATCCTTTCTGGTTTTCCTTTTCTTTTTTTCTTAAAGATTTATTTAGTTATTTTTGAGAGAGAGAGAGGGGAGGGAGAGAATGCAGCAGGGGTAGGGGTTAAAGGGAGAGAGAGAGAAACCCAAGCAGACTCCACACCCGATGTGGGGCTCAATCTCACCACTCTGAGATCACGACCTGAGCCGAAACCAAGACTCAGACACTTAACTGACTGTGCCACCCAGGAGTCCCTCCTCTCTGGTTTTCAATGCTGTCTCCAATGGAAAGCACACAGATGCTGTAAAGTGTGTGTGAGCAATTAGGCAGGCCATGCTCTGGCCATGATAAGAAGGTCTCACTTGAACACAGACACTCCAGGGTGCTGGAGAGGCAACAGGGGGTCAGGGGAAAGTTCATGAGCATATGGTCAAATGAACCTGTAAGAGATGGTTTTGTGGGTTGGTAAAATATTTACTTCTCTTTGCCTGTTATTAACTACATCGGCTCCCACCCCTCCCCAAATAAACGACCCATGTTGGAGATAATTCGAGCTCAATATGAAGCTTAGGAGAGGTGTATGGCATTTGAAAGAACTGGAATTCAAGAGTGCCTTGAGGTTTTGTTCACATTCAAACAACAGATTACTAATTTTGACTCTACTGGCTGGACTGATGATTTCATAATCAAAATCTCAACCATGCCCCTTATGAAGCCAAGTCGATCTGTGCTTTTTTGAATGGCTTTCTTCACCAACCCCTCCACTGATAAGGTGACTGTAATGACACTGGTCTGGGTGCCTAGAGAAACACTCAAAGAATAAAAGTTGACTTCAGACACATTTATTAGTTATATGATTGAGCAAGTGACTTGACCTTTCTAAGCCTCAGTTTTGCTCTCGGTAAAATGGGGATAACAGCAGTCCTGTTTCATTGGGTTGCTGAATCTCATTAGGATTCAATGATATGTGCAGCACAATCCTTAGAATAGAGCCTGGCACATAGCAAGTACTCAGTGTCAGCCATTACATTCTGTAAGGACAATCTGTTCCTGCTCCCAGACCAGAATACACGTGAACTGGTTAATCTGAAAGTCAAGAACAGTAAGAACAGGAGGACACATCATTAAGGCTTCACGGGTGGTCCTCCAGGTCTTCTCTCTGTGACTGACCTGACTTCTGAGTTCTTCTGTGAGTCTGTTCTGTGAGGCTCCTCCTGCCTTGCTTACATTAGACCTTCAGTGTTCTGACCACAGTTAGCATGACAAAGCCTGTCTGTGCCCTTGCATGACCCTGACCTTGATTCCTATTTCTGTATTTACATCACAGCAACTCTACCTTATGAGTTGAAGCACATTAAAAACTCCCACTCTCTTTTCCTTAGAGAAAATGCTACAGCGAATTCTAAGTAGGTGAAGGTTTCAAAATTATTCAATTGCCACCCGACAACCTGACCTCATTTTTCCTCTTAGCTCTGCGAAGAGAAATATGAGAATTGTATTAATTGGCAAAGTCTGTTAGATTTTTTTTCAGGGCTTTTTTTTTCTTTATATGCATTTCTATTTTTCAAATGTTTTACAACAAACCTATGTCATTTTTGTAATAAAAACCCCCTACATATGCAAATATGTTGTCCGTCTGTCTAAAATTTGGTTTGTCCTATGTGTCCTGATTGAAAATTGGATTAAAAAAAGAATGGGGGCAATTTTACAAATACCCATATGTCCCTTTATGGTAATAGAATTGCTGAATAACCCACCAAATTTTCTAGAACCCAGGAGACAGTGTACTGGAGCCCCAGGATTATCTTTCCCCAGTTAACATCTGGGGCTTCATTGAGGGCAAAGATCATATCTTAAAGAATTTTGTGTTTATTGTTTATAAACCAGATTCTCCTACATAGCTCCATGAGAATTTCCGCGAGGGAGGTTTCTGAATTCTTTCACGGATTTCCCTGTGGGAATTCTCACAGAATTACATAGGATGAGAATCTGGCCTTCCTAGACATTATGTCTGGAGAGAGGAGTGGGAGCTCAGTTAGGTTATTTTTATTTTCTGCTGAAGTCTTCTGGGGGAAGTTGTACTTTTTGAATCAAGATTTTATGTTTCAAAATTGCCAAAGGCTTTTGAACAGTAGGGTCTAAAGAATGTAGTTACTGTTCGGTAGCTTAAAGCTTGGATTTGTACAATGTGGTTTGAGAAGATATTTCCCCAACCCTTCGCACTGATGTTTCTTCTTATGCATTTCCTATATAAAATCTTGGTATAAAGCACCATATTCAAGTTGGAATTTAGACTTAAAAGCCTGTGATTAACGAAGTAGTACTTTTTTAAATGACACGAATCCACATTTATGGGGAATTATAATCAGTAAAACTTTACATAGAACAGTTGTAAATAGTCAACTATGTTAATTTGACAGGCAAACAGTGTATGGTGTGGAAGATAATACATGTTTTCCAAAAAGGTCGAAGTGCCAACAGTGCGGAATAAAATGGTACTCTTATTTCTTGAGACAACTTGGAGGCCAGATCCGGAAATATGAGTTGCATATTTAAATATCTATGTTATTGTGACATTGCTGAGGACCTCAGCCATAACATCACTATCTACCCTGGAGAAGGGGAACAAAGAAAGTGCATCAAGAACGTTCTTCATTTCCGGGCACCTGGGTGGCTCAGTTGGTTGAGCATCCGACTCTTGATTTCGGCTCAGGTCATGATCTCAGGGTTGTGAGATTGAGCCCTGCGTCAGGCTCCATGCTGGGTGTGGAACATGCTTGGGATTCTCTCTTCCTCTCCATCTGCCCCTCCCTCCCCCTCTCTCAAAAAATAAAACTTCTTCATTTTCACTTCATGAAATTTGAAGCTCGGGACCTCGACTGGTTATGGTCTCTGGAATCTTGACAATTCTTTGGCTTTTTGTTGCCCACATGATTTTATGTACTGTAGATGCCTTCTTTTTAAGGTGCAGATATGAATACAGTTTTAAGTGACAGTGTTGATATCCCTGACTCACTTTATATTCATGTGTTGTGTAATTACCCATATTCCCTTTGGAGTTGAATATCCATAGACTTTTAAAATACACAAAAATATCCACATAAAATGAAGCTAAGGTTCAGTAAACATCCAGTAAATTCAGGGCAACAATGAGCCTTGTCTTTTTTGTTGTTTTGTTCTGTTTTTAACTCCTCACTGGAGATGCAGAAATAAGTAGCCACAGTTTTGCCTTGATGGAGCTCATGATTCAACAGAATTTTTTAATTGCCTGCCTCTGTGTGCGAGATGCTTTCACGTGTTATCTTGTTTGCTTCTTGCAACCACCTTGGGAAGTAAGGATAATTAATCATGTTTCACAGTTGAGGAAATAAAGGTTCGGAGAGATAAAATGACTTCCCCAGGTCAGTCAGCTGGTGTGTGGCACATTTGGGAATGGAGTTCAACCCTAAAACTGGGTTCTGCTCACTATAATACAGCATGGAACTTAAACGGAGTACATTAGAGAGTTCTTCTGGGGAGCTGTAGAAAGCATGCATTGTGTAGTCCACCACAGGGCGCTATACCTGTGCACACCGATTTCCTCATGCCGATACTGAAAACATGGCACTGTGTCCTCAACTTGGGCCATCTAAAATGGTAGAGTGTTTCATCAAAGGCTTACAAAATCTGACCTAAGGAATCTCCTGAATGAGTGGCTAAAAAGGTTCTCATCAAGATGAAGATCAGACAGACACTGTTCCTCTTCTGGCTCCGTTAGCAAGATTCTCACAGAATTACACGAGGAGTGAAAGTGGCCACGATGTTAAGTTGGTCACACATCTCCATCCACCGCTTCTTGCCGACCACTCCTGGGGTAGCTGCGTATACACTAAAGCATAAGCTACATGTTGTGTTTATGTTCCTGGGCTGACGTCTTTACAGATGTTCTGGAGAACTTCAGGACTGATGGATTGAGGCAGATAATCTGTCGGACCTCAGGGCAACAGCCTTTCTGGAAAGGACTGTGTCCTTAAGCATACTATACGGACACCCCCACCCCGCCCCCTGAAAATCAGTTTCCTAAATGACTTTACTCTGAGAGGCTGGCCTCTTCTGTTCGGCTCAATGAACCCCGATGGCTAAGCCCCAACTTAAGTAGAGTTGCTTAAACACTCCATTGGCTGGGCTGGCAGAATAGCACCAGGGTTAGAGAGGCCCAGATTCCTTGGGGCTCCCTGCAGTTCTCACAGTTCCTCAGAGTGTTTGCTAATGTCTACTGCGGGGTCAATGCGGCTCAAAATGGGGCTTCAGCAGCCCCCTCACACCCACAGATATACCATCTACTACAAACGGTGTCTTTGCTATGCAAGTGGCATTTCAAGGAGGTCCCCTAGCTCTTCCTTCCAAGCTAACTGCTGCTTCTGCTACCTCAAAAGCCAGACCTGGGGCCAGCCACTAGGGAACATAACGCAAGAATTCTGCCTGAGGTCACTCATGCGGCCGCTGCCAGAACATCCGGGCAACTGGTCTGTGGTGGGGCCACTCACTCTATCAGGATCTGAGGACTCCTGTCTATCCAGAACTCTCTCTGTTCTCTCCCTGGAGGGTGAGAGGGGGTGTGGAGCAGAGCAAAACAAGGCTAGGCCCACTCTTTCTTTTCCTCCAAGTCACTGTCTTTATTTTCCAGGCTCTATTCCTGTTCCTTCTTATTCTTTCGCATTTCTAAAGATGTAGCAATCAGAAGGAGGGGAGGAAAAAAAAACCCTATTCAAACATTCAGATGCTTTTGAAAAAAAAACCATTTACGTTAATTGCTCTATTTTCTAATTTCGAGAAGTGTTTTCCTTGAGATCCTGTTCCTGCACACGTGTCACATAATAGGAAGAGCATAAGATTGAGTCTGAAGGTCCAACCTTAGGCCTAGCTAGATATGTGGTTTTAGCTTCATTTGATTAACTCTTTTGTCATTTTTAAAATGATGGTTTACACTGATCTCACTGGTTTTTGGAGAGAATTAAATGAGATGACATCTCAGGAAGACCCTGATAGAGTGCCTAGTGTACAGTAGGCACTTATTTCATAGAACCAGTATCATTATTATACATAATATTATGCCCAGCTCACATCTGTCTTGTTTTTTTGTTTTTTAAAGATTTTATTTATTTATGTGACAGAGAGACAGCCAGTGAGAGAGGGAACACAGCAGGGGAGTGGGAGAGGAAGAAGCACGCTCCCAGCGGAGGAGCCTGATGTGGGGCTCGATCCCTGAATGCCGGGATCATGCCCTGAACCGAAGGCAGACGCTTAATGACTGCGCTACCCAGGCGCCCCTCACATCTGTCTTGTTGGTCACCACCGTGCCCTATAAATCATTAAGACTTACAGACCATGAACTATTAAGCTGGCTGAAGCTAACTGATTTTTAAAATCGCTATCTTAGCTTCTAGGTCTGCTGTAACAAACTACCATAAACTTGATGGCTTGAAACAACAGAAATTCATTCTCTCATCATTCCAGAGGCCCAGAAGTCCAAAATGAAGGTGTCGGTTGGGCCGCACGCCCCACTGAGGCTCTAGGGGAGAGTCTGTTCTACAGTTCTTCTAGTTTCTGGTGATCGCTGGCTTTCTCAGCTTGTGGCCACCTCACTCAACCCTGCCTCTGTCACCGCAGACCCCCTTCCTCTGTGTTTCTCTCATAAAGACACTAGCCATTGGACTCAGGGCCCACCTGTATCACCTCTTCACCTCCGCATCCTTAATTTACATCTGTAAACACTCTTTTTCCAAATAAGGCAACATTCACGGTTCCAGGGTTTAGGTTGTAGACATTTATATTTTTTATTTTTTTGTAGGGGGCACCATTCAATCTCCTCCCGGAGCCGGGTGAGTTTAGGCACTAATGCTAGGTTTGAAATATAAGGGTGTGCTTGAGTTTGGCTATGGTTTGCTACAGAGTGGGTAGGTACTTGTGTCCAAGCAGATCATCTCCTGAATGCCTGGCTATTCTTAATCACATCAGGTCTCTACCCACAACCCCAAAAGAGAGAGAACGCAAGGGCGCCCCTTCAGGCAGTCTGAGGCCAGGCCCTGTGTGTGGTCCACGCTGTCCCTGTGGCATCCAGTAAGAGCATAAGCCACGTGCCCCTCCTCTCTCTCCAGATGAGGATGGTGCCAGTCCCCTGGGGGTCAGGGGCTGCAGGCACGAGCCCACCCCCTCTCCCAGCATACCAACGACCTGGAGAGGGGACTGAACTGCTTCTCTAAGGATCCCTGCTTCTATCTCTCATGGCTTCAGGTGGACAGGAGCATTGTTGATTCTGCTGATGACATTTCACCCCTATCTTATGATTCTGTGGGCTCCGTCCTTTCTGTGCAAAGGCTTATTCACTTGGAACAAAAAGAAGATGCTCTTGGTTCACCTCTGGAAGAAAAAAAATCGATCAAACTAGCAAACATTAACAATCAAGGATCCAACATATCTCTGGTTACTCAAACTCTAAAAAGAAGTCATTCTTGTCTCTCACACTGTCACTCTCCAGACGTCCCCATGTCTTCAGAAAGTTGCTTGCATGGGCCCACTCTTGCCGCCATGTTCCTGGTCCACACTTCCACACACGCGGAGTCATGAAGTGGTTTCCTAATCGTGTCTCCTGTCTCAAAACACACTCCTTTCCAGCCTGTGTTGCGTCTCACTGCACGTGTAAGCCTTTGCCCCATTTCCACAGAAGATCAGTCCAGACCCTCTGATGACTGTCCTATTGCTGAGTGATGGAAATTCCAATTTCTGAGCCTGGCACTTAACTCTCCATAGGACCCCGTTATAACCTATTGTTCCTGCCCGTGTCCTGCTCCAGCCAGTGTGGCCCATGAGACGTCTCCATCACGTTTTCTCCAACCTTTGCTGCTGGCCGCTCTTCCATTCCTGCTCCTTGAAGAAGACCTCATGAGCTCCGCACACACGTGTCCTTTTTACTCTCCTGCCACAAGGTCACACGGCCTCATACTTCATCTTTTATGTACCTGTATTGTCACCTCATCTTGACTCCATTCCTCAAGGGCAGTCTTTTTCTTTTCTTTTTTTTTAAACTCTTTGTAGGCCCGACATGTCTACCATCCTTTTTCATAAGTAGCTAACTCTTGATAAAGATAATGCTTCTGGAGGGAGAAGCTCTGCCTTTATTCCATTAACTTCTGCTCTATTTGAAATCATCACTTAAACACTAAATGATAGCTCCAAATATTAGAGGTGGCTTTCCTCCAGGAAGAATGAGCGTGCACTCTTGCCTGATATTTCATCTTGTTTCCTGCTCACACTGCCTTATTCATCACATGCGTGATTTTAAAACTATCTTATGTTGAAGAACGGGGCTTACGAATTAGAAACCCAGAAGAAAAAAGTGGTTTCCGGTTGGGATATAATTTTGCCTCAGACAGTTACTGCTTCAAAACCAACCCACGGCATGTAGCGAATCATTGATCATATAGACGGTCTTTCCAGGAACTGGAAATGGATTTTATGACGGCCCGGATCGCCTCGAATGCAGCATCTGCGGCTTCCCTGTCCTTTCTTCCAGAAACCCAGAAATTCTGAGGATTAACTAACTTAAACTTCATCAGGGTCTTGTGTTTACTAATTGTGAGTAAATCTCAGAATGTGTAGCTGATCCGTATAGTGTTCCTACGCCACGATTCGGCTTTCCTTGTAAGTGAGAAGTTGGATAGAAATCCAATAAAAGATACGATTAAAAAAAAAAGACAGTGGAAGAAATCACTTTCTTTCTCTTTTTTGCTTTCACGCAGCTATTGCCAGTTTTCCAATTAGGTGCTTTTTATAAAAGGAACCCTTTACAAAGCGCCGGGGGGCACTGGCGATGAATGTGAAATCAGTGAATACTGGTTCTGTTTTAAGGTAAGGCACGCGATTGTTTTCATGCTTCCAGGCCCTTTTACATGAAGCTAATTCCTTTTTTTCCTAATAGCACTGTTAATGGCCCTGCACTGTAAAACAACAGCCTGGTTAGGCCAGCCCTGGGTTTGCATTTGCGCTACACACACGCTTACGCACGACTGTCAGCATCCTCCATACCTCTTACCCCGTAAGGCCATGCCCTATTTCTTTGCACCCAGGACTATTATTAATAGACGCCGTGGTAGAACCAGTGCTCCTAACACTTGCTTAGAAACGCACTTCGCTGGCATGGACAAAGGCTGACCTCGTTCGGGTTCAGTACGTAGTATCTGCCACATCTGATGGAACAGTGACTGAGTTGCTTTACGGAACAAGGAGTGTGATGCTGTGTTTATGGGTTTCAGTCTCCTGAAACGGGCACTGCTTCTAATTGTAGCAGATTTAAATTGGAAACAATTATTTCAGAGAGTTTTATGTCAATGCTTACAAAGTCTACTGAGGTGACCATCCTGGCACCTCAGTAAACCCTCCTTGCTGGTCCATCTGTTTTCAGTCAATAGGACTGGGCGTTGGCGTGGCACATTCTCATTGATTCCTTGGGTTCTTGCACCGTGTGACTTCCTGCTAGGATTGCAGTGCTGTCTGCAGCCGTGTGGACCTCCCCCGGAAATAAGCTCAGCTATCCATTTTAGGGTGTATTAGGATCAAGAGCACAGCTGGGCACCGTGATAGAGCATGGGCTGTCGAGCCAGGTGGCCTGGTTTCTCACCTGGCTCGGCCATGCACTACGTAAGTGTGTGACCTCGTGCCAATTACTTGTCCCTCCTGTGCCTCAGTGTTCTCCTCTGTCACGCGAGGCCTTGCCTCGACACCCCACCTCCTTCCCCACCACCCAGCATTCTCCTTTACCCTGTCGTACGTTCCTTCCTAGCTCTACGGGCACCAGGCACGCATGCGCTTGTCTGTTCACCCCGACTCCCTCCCCCACAATGGAAGGTCCACGAGTGCTGGAACTTAGTCTTCTTCACCGGATAACGCAGTGGTGCCCTGCACATCAGTCAACCTATAGAGGTTGCTGGAGGTCCGCATGCCGGGATGACTGACTTGACTACAGAGACAGACGCTGATGCGCAACATGTCAGTCCTCTCTGATGCTCCTGGAAGACGGACCAGCGTACGCAGAATAAAACAGACCGTTTATCATTGGAATGGGGGAAACGAATGATCCAGCAGTGGGAAAAAGGGAGCTTGACCACAAGTGGAAAGAAAACGGGGAGGGGGGCATGACAACGGTTTCACAGACGCGCGTGGCTGGCGAGTCTCTTCGACGCAGGCAGTGAGCAAAGCAGGGTGTCACGCCACCCGAAGCAGAGCCTCACTGGAGGCCAGGGTCCCCGCCTAGCTGATGACCTGAGGCAGCCACACCAACCGGAGTGCTCTGTCACAGCCTAAAACGAACGGGACATTATTCCCTCCTCTGTGCACATACGATGGAAGGCGAACGTTAACAGGGCGACGAGTGAAGGAAGCTGCTGCTGTACTGCCCACAACGCTGACGCGTGACCCGGGCACTGATGGTCACACAGTGAAGAGATAGACACGTGTCAACGCATGAATGTGGAGTAAGGGAAATGCCTGGGACCAGACGCTCTTGGCAACTGGGCCAGAGGAAGTGTCTAGAGTCAGAGACAACCTTGGTCCTGGGCACAAGACCCTCGGTCACCGTGGCTGCTCTGAGATTTGGAGCGACGGTTGGTAAGGCGCTCCCTTTCGTCCGCATTTTAACAAGATGCACCTACAGGGATTTAAGATATGTAGCAAGAATTTACATGACCTCCCAGCATTCTGCGCACTGACCATTCTTCACGCGGCTCGGGATGTGGTCGCTCTGCACGTTGTCATAATCAGGATGCTCAAATACATCGCCGTGCGCTGTAAATCTGGGTGATATCCACACCACAGTCATTAGCACCATGTTCCTGAAAGGTTTGAAGAGGAGGAGGGAGCTGTGCATATAACACTTCACCCCCGTCTACGCCTTCCTTGCACTTTTTCAGCACAGATGGCAGCGAGGCATTAGTTGTCTCATGTTTTGTTTTGAGATGTTTCATTGTAAAATAAACAATTCTGCAGGAGGGTTTGTATTTGTTAGTGCATGTGATGACGCTTAAAAGTGAAATGCCCTTGCCCCACGATAGTTAAATGCCCTCACCCCACTGGCTCTGCCCAAAGCCCAAGTTGGACAAAAATGAAAAGACTCAGCAAACCAAACAAAAATAAAGCACAAGAGTAAAAAGGAACTAATCAAGCTTCAATTCCACCTGCAACTTACATTTCTATCCCAATGTGTTTCACACATCAAATCTTCCTGTTCATCCACAAATTAATGTATCATCATGCTACACGCACTTATATTGTGCATTGTTGAAGGTGGTTTAGACCAAGTGACCCTGGCAACAATTATGTAGCTGTTGGTGCACGGAATGTGAGCCGCAGTGCTGGGTACAGACGTGTAAGACGTGCCCACTGCTCCCAGGGATTGAAAATCCGGTAAAGGATTTGTCTTGCAAAATGATAACGAAAATCACACAACAGTATTGAATGTTAAGGGACAGCTAATTGGTTCAGACAACAGTTGCTACAGGAAGTCAGAGGAAGGGGAAATGCCTGGAGTAGAGAAGGAAACGTTTGTGGGAGGTATGAGCTGAGGCTTGGGTTAAGTAGAGATGGAGGGAAAGGCATTCCAAACGTGACAGTAAAGCACAGAGACGGGAAAACACAAGTTATGTTTGAGGGGGGACAGTGAATCACGGCAAGAATGATGAAGCTAAGAGCAGAGGAAGACCAAAAATAGGACATATGAGAGTAGCCCTGAAGACTGAAAAGTTCCAGGATCATCCAACACTAACTTGGAAGTTTCTTCTGTTGCCCAACAGAAGGCTCACATACTATACTTTGAACGTGACTCCATCCATTCATTCATTCCGTCTGGTGGCAGCTTACTCAGAATCATTGGCTACGGATGTACGTGGTGCTGCGGCTCGAAGAAGTTAGGATGCGGTCCTTTGCCCTCAAAAAGATGACAGTCTAATGTGAAATGCAGAGAAAGACATGTGAATTGCAACTCAGGGTGGGAGTCGTAGCCATGTCATCATTGGAGCACCTTTCTGGGCACCTGAGTGGCTCAGGTGCTTAAACGTCTGGCTCTTGGTTTCAGCTCAGGTCATGATCTTGGGGTCATGAGATCGAGCCCCATGTCGGGCTCCGTGCTTGGTTGGGAGTCTGCATGAGACTCTTTCCCTCTGCCCCTCCCCTGCTCTCTCTCTCTCTCAAATAAATAAATAAATCTTAAAAAAAAAAAAAAACGAGAGCACCTTTGGTAGTCCACTAAAACTGTTTTAATGAAGTGGGCTCATGGGAATAATGAGGAAGCCCAGCGTGGAAGTCAGAAAGGGACTCCTCATCATTCGTATCTTCAAGACTGCAACACAGGACAACCGTCGCAACAACTTTTGGGGGCTGTATGTCAATAACACTTTGCCCTCTTTCTTCTACTCTTGGGAAGAAAGGCAAAAAGGAGATCAAGGGAAAACAATCCTCACAATAGACAGTCAGGCCTCCAGAATAAACAGCAAGAGGGAATGTCGAAGAGAAAACGCGTGCATTTTGTGACTCCTGACGCTAGCGTCTACTTACAGCTAGCCCTTGCAGATCACGTATCCATGCCCGACACTGCTCTCGGTGCTTCACAGGTATTAACTAAATTATCACAGCCACTCCAGGAGACAGGCACTACCATTTTCCCCTTTTTATAGCTTCCTAGTGGTCGAATGAAGTTGCCCAAGGCACCAAAGTCAGTAAGAGGAGAACGGAAGCTTGAAACTCAGTCATGTTCTTAATCAGCACGGCACACAGCCTGCTCACACGGGTGGAGATCCCACGGGGCAGCGGGGCTGGGGGGACAGGGGGTGCTCCAGAAAGAGATCCAATAAAGATCGGTTAAATCTAAGAAAAGTTAGAATGAGTGGAGCAAATTGATCTGAAGAGCCCACATTTATCTGGCTTGGTTTTGCTTTTACATTTCCTAACACCGTGGTTTGAATGAAACATAAACAGGGAACGGTTTCTTTAAGAAAACTAACAAAAGTAGCATTTAATATGGATTGAACATCTCTATACGTGCCTGGCACTCCACAGGGGCACCATTATACTCACCATTTTACATTAAAAAGAAAAGAAAAGAACAACGAAGAGACTCCTACTAAGCAGAGAGAGGACTGTTCAATCTTTATCATGATCCACACAGAGAGGACTAGAACACAGGCGCGATGGACTGATCTTCGCCATCACACTGTGTGTTAACGAAACCTCCAGGTTATTGGCCTTGTGGATTCTCTGGGTTTGCCTTTCTTCTGTTAGTCTGTTAGGGAGCCGAAAGTCCTGCTGTGCACTGAGAGGATAAGCCTGTATTTCTCTGATGGGGTGGCTGGCTCTTTATGGCATTTCAGAACCAGAACTATTTGAGAAGGACATGGGAGAATCCATGACTCTGTGGAAAACTGTGGATCTCTTTCCAATATCTAATATGTAATATTCTCCTTATTAACTACTCTTTCACTTAAGGTAAGATTTTACCTACCTGGCACATTCTAAGTTATAAACTCCAAAAAGGGAACTGCAAATCACATCTCATTTCAAGTTGCAAGAACAGAGAGCCATAATCATCTGCAGGACAGGAGTCGGAGACTGCATGATTTCTGTTGAATTTCTGATCGCAAAAGAAGAACTTACCGTTTGATCTAAATAAAGGCACACATATCAACAAGGGTTTAGGATAGAGAAAAATCAGTCATATTCTTAAACTCATTAAGTGGAAAGATAAAAATGACACTTATTGGATGTCTTCTATATGCCTGTCTTTTCACATGCTTTACAGTAACTCATCTGGTTCTCACAACGACCCATGGATTGTGCCCTCATTTTATACACGAGATCACTGGACTTCAGCGTAGTTAGGTAGTTCCCCCCCAGGCCAAATAACTGACAAGTGACAGAAGCAACTTAGACCCATCGATGCTTTTTTTTTCCTTCCTTCCTTCACTATGTTGCCTCCGCTAGTAGAAAGTAGAGAAACTCACTCTTCGTTCCTCCCAGAATTGTGACAAGGATCGAAAATACCCTGAACGATAAGAGAAGAACAGAGGTTTGTAGGTAGAAATAATGCAAATCGAAAAGGACAGAATCTATTGTTAGAGTCAGTGGCGCCTGCAGTAGCATATTTCACTTCCAGGCATAGTCTTCCCGATCTCTTGGCCCATGTCTGTTTCTGAGACACCATGCAGGGAGGACACTGAATGTATCTTCCTAGGGAAGGGATTAGACTATGACTGACGAGGAAATACAGTTTTGCGTTTTTCTGGATAATGTCATAAAATGCACCCTCCTGCCAAGTGTTACATGCCTGGCTACAATACGAAAGGCTCACTTTTATTCATTTACCTTTCTCGAATGTTGTCTTTTGCAATAAGCATACTGCTCTAAATTTGATTCTGTTAACGACACTCTCCTTCAGCTTTCAAATGGCTTAACTGTGTCTAGAAGCACAGCTGAAGAATAATCTGAGACTGATAAGACTGTTCATGTGGTTTTGACCCTTAGAGAGGACGGTGGAAGGATATTCTCCTTTCTACTTTGTGGCATTCTCAGAGGACAGTCACAAATGTGTAAACAAATACGAAAGAGAAATAAAGGGGACAGCCAGATTGCCAGAGATCCATTACTTTACCCCTGGGGCATGTGGCTATTACAGAACTGGGGCAAATGCCAAGAGCACTGAATTCAAAGGGAGGCTCCCTGAAGTGAGTCATCTATTTAGACGACATCAGAGGAATATTGGGTCAGATCCTACTGGGTGAAGAGGTTACACCACGGGCATCTGGTAGTCACTTTGGGAATTACATTAATTTACGGCAACCTGAGTACGGCTGTGGTAAAGGGTCATCAAAGACTAAGGCCAATTTATTTCTATTTAGAACAGAAGGGGTGGTTGGTCATGTACCTTTTCCCTTCAGCCATCCACTTACAAACATGGATGGCAGCCATGATAGGTCTGAAAGATAAAGGATACATATCTGCTTTACCAAGTAATATCCTGGGGTCTTGAGAGAGTTAAAGCTGTCATTAATCTTCTCACCTACCAAGAAATAGCTTCTTTTTAAAGATCAGGGTCCAATTTACCATTCTGTATAGACAGGCAAAGTAAGACAGTAGGAAAACAACCAGACTCTAAGATCAAGGAATGTGTGTTAGAGCTGGGCCATACCACTTTCTAGCAGGGTAACCTTGAGTGGGGGATGGAATCTCTCTGAGCCTCAGTTCATCACGTGTAATACAGACATAAAACAGAACATAATCTCTTTATAAAGTTGCTGTATAATTAATTAAGATGATATATAGAAAATCCATGTGTAACTTGAACAGTGCTATATAAGGGGTAGTCACTACTGCTTTATTTAAAAGGTTAAAAAAAAAAAAAAGGATTGCCAGGCAATGTTGGTTGAATTACAGTTTCCTAAATAGGAATGTTGAACAAACGTGGAGTTTGAGCTGATCTGCCCTTCAGGGCTGGGAAGGACAAGGGTGGCTTGAGCCATTTGCTGAGCTCAAGTACCATGCTTTTGGTGTTATCTTTAAGAAATCTTCGCCTAATCCCAAGCCACAGAGATTTTTCCTATATTGTCTTTTAGAAACTTTTCAATGTTAGGTTTTATATGTAGGGTCTATGATCTACTTTGAGTTAATTTCCCTATGTTGTGAATTACGGATAGGTTGGAGTTCTTTGTCTTTTAAGTGTATAGCTAGCCAATTGATCTGGCACAACTTAATGAAAAGACACTATTTTTTTGTTCACTGAACTGCTTTTGCATCATTGTCAAAAATCAATTGTCTATATACGTGTGGAACTATTCCTATTAGGTTGTCTACCTTCATGCTAATGTGACGCTGTTTTGATTACTGCAACTTTATGATATTCCTGATATCAGGTAATGCTAGCCCTCCAACTTTGTTCTTTTTTTCAAGTTGTCTTCACTCTTCTAGGTCCTTTGAATTTCATATGGATTTTAGAATGTTAATTTCCACAAAAAAGCCTGTAGGGCATTTGATTGGGACTGAATTGAATCTGCAGATCAATGTGGGGAAAATACTGAGTCTTCCAATCCATGAAAAAGATATATCTCTCTATTTATTTAGGTCGTCTTTAAGTCTTTCAGCAAAGCTTGCATAGGTTTTAGTGTATGGGTCCTGCATACCCTTTGTCAGATATATCCCTAAGTATGTAGTTTTTTTCAACATTATTGTACATTATTTAAATTTTTTATTTCTGATTGTTCATTACTAGTGTATAGAAATACAATTAAATTTTGCATATTGATCTTGTAGTTTGCAATTTTGCAAAACACACTTATCAGTTCTACTGCTGTTTTTGGCAATTTTGCTGGATTTTCTACATAGACACTAATGTTGTCTGTGAATAAATGCAGTTTCACCTTTTCTTTCCATTCTAGGTACTTCATATTTCTCTTTCTTGCCTGATTGTAGTGGCTAAATCTCCTACTATAATGTTGGATAAAAGTAGTGACAGCAGTCATTCTTGTCTTGTTCCTGATCTTGGTGGGAAAGCATTTGGTCTTTTATTATGAGACATGGTACTAGCTACAGGCTTTTCAAAGATGCCATTATCAGACTGAGGAAGGTCTCTTCTATTCCTGGTTGGCTAGAGATTTTATAAATAATGGATATTGGATTTCATTAAATGCTTTTTCTGCATCTGTTGAGATGAACATAGATTTTTTTTTAAGTTTCTTTAGATGGTGAATTACATGGATTTGTGTGTGTGTGTGTGTGTGTGTGTGTGTTAAATTTTTTTAAAGGCTTTGTTTTTGTTTTTTTAAAGATTTTATTTATTTATTTGACAGAGATAGAGACAGCCAGTGAGAGAGGGAACACAGCAGGGGGAGTGGCAGAGAAAGAAGCAGGCTCATAGCGGAGGAGCCTGATGTGGGGCTCGATCCCATAACGCCGGGATCACGCCCTGAGCCAAAGGCAGACGCTCAACCGCTGTGCTACCCAGGCGCCCCTTGTGTGAGTTAAATTAACCCTGCATTCATGAGATAATTCTCATTTGGTCATGATCATTTTTATACACACTTGTTACCATTTGCTATAATTTTGTTCAGAAATTTTGTCTTCCTATTCATAGGGAACTTGGTCTGTGGCTTTCTTTTCTTATAATGTTTTTGTATGCTTTCGGCATAAGGTTAATAGTGCTGGTCTCATGGGATGAGTTGGGAAGTATTCCCTCTACCTCAATTTTCTGGAAGAATTATGTAGGACTGATATTACTTATTTCTTAATGTTTGGTAGAATTTTCTCAGCGAAACTGTCTGGGCTTGAAATTTTCTTTGTGAGAAGACTTTGAACTATAAATTCCATTTCTTTTGTGTGTTTAGGGCTACTCAGCTTTCCTTTTTCTTCTTAAGTGGGCTTTGGTAGTTTGTGTCTTTCAAGAAACGTGTCCATTCATCTAAGTTGTTACATTCACAGGCATAAGTTACTCATAATATCCCTTTATCATCCTTTCATGTCTGTAGAATCTATAATGATGTTACCTCTCCCGTTACCAATATTGGTAATACGTGCCTTCTCTCCTATTTTTATCATAAGTCTGGCTAGAGATTTTTATTTGATCTTCTCAAAGAACCAACTTTTGGTCGTACTGATTTCTTTATTGTTTCTGTTTCTCATTTCATTAATTTCCACTTTGATCTTTTTTATTTCCTTTCTTCTGCTAAGTTTGGCTTCATTTACTCTTTGTTTTTTTAAAGTTGAACCTGAAGTCCCTGATTTGAGACCATTCTTCTTTACCAATATAGGCCCTTAGTGCTATAAATTTCCTCCTAAACACTGTTTTAGTGGTATGCCCAAAATTCTGATATGTTGCATTTTCATATTCATTCAGTTCAAAATACTTTATGATTTCCCTTTTGATTTTTCCCTTGACCCACAGGCTATTCAGAAGTGTTATGTAGTTTCCAAATATTTGGATCTTTTCCAGAGATATTTCTGTTATTGATTTCTAATAAAATTCCACTGCATGTAGTCAGAGAACATATTTGGTATTACTTGAATCCTTTTAAATTTACTGAGATTGCTATTATGTCCCAGGTCATGGTCTTTCTCAGTTAATCTTCCGTGTGTATTTGGAAAGAATGTGTATTCTGCTGTTATTGGCTGGACTGTACTATAAGTCAATTAGATAAAGTTGATTGATAAGTAACATTCAAGTGTACTACATCATTGATGATTTTGTGTCTCCTTTTCTTTCTTTTTTTTTTTTTGTGTGTGTGTCTCTTTTTCTAGAAATTATTGACAAAGGAAAATTGATGTTTCTGACAATTATTGTGCATTTGTCCATTTCTCCTCACAGGTCTATCAGGTTTTTCATTTGTTTCGTTTTCATGTATGTTGAATTCATTAGGTATCTATGCATTTAGGATTCTTTCATCCTCTTGAATTGGTCCCTTTATCATTATGAAATGACCTTCCTTTCCCTATTAATATTTTTTGCTCTGAAATCTATTTTATCTATGCTAATATAGCCACTCAGCTATGTAATATAGTCCCAGCAGCTATATCAGTTATATCAGCTTTTGATTAGTATTAGCATGATACATATTTTTCATACTTTATACTTTTAATATATTTATGTCTTTATATTTAAAATGTGCTTCAATTTGGCAGCATATAGTTGATTCTTGATCTTTTTAATTCAATCTGACAATCTCTGCTTTTTAATTTAGGACATTTAGACCACTTACATTTAATGTCATTATTGATGTGGTTGGATTTAGGTGTATCACTTGCTATTTGATTTCTATTTTTCCCATCTTTTCTTTGTTCCATCTCTCCTTTTTTCTGTCTTCTTTTGGATTCAATGAATTTTTTTAATGATTCCTATTTTATCTCCTTTGTTGGTTTCTTATTTATAACTCTCAGTTTTGTTATTTTAGTAGCTATAAAGCACTTTTTAAAGTCAAAGTTTTCAAATCAAATACCAAGTAAGATATAAATCTGACCCCCTGCAAGGAGTCTGTGGTTATGTATCTCATCTTCAATTTTTGGAGAGGCACTAAAATGAATGGGCTGAAAAGATCAAGCTGAAATGAATGTTTGCAATTCATAATATTTTAAATCGAGCTAAAAATGCCAGAATACATTTTACTGCTTTTAAACCAAATTCAATCATAGCTAGTACAGAGCTGAAGTGAGATTTTGGAGCTAGCTGAAAATTCTCATTTTTAAATAATGTATAGTTCTTAGTAGTGCCATGCTGAATTTGATAAGTTTTGAATATCAGAAATTGTGTTTACCCAGGCAAAACATTTATAACTGGCATGCAAAATAATTGACTAAAAACTCATGTTGATTTAGTGGCCACAGGAAGGAAATTATTATCTCAGTAAAATAAGAGGAAACACTAGATTCAATATTACACATCTCTGTGATTTTTTTTGCTGAACACAGAGGTGGGTGTGATGAGTCTGAGTTGGGAGCAAAACAGAGGAATTCCAAGAGGTCTGTGGTGTTAGTGCATCCTAAGACCCATGTATCTATAAGGTGAACATATAAGGAATGGAAACCAGTATAGAAAAACCCAGTGGTCCAGACTTGTTCTTCTGAGTATTACTGGGGAAGCACGGCAGTGTGGCATCAGCATGGGAATTCAGCGAGAGTTAACTGGAATATAAGTTTTCAGTTCATCACTTGATCTGTGCTCAGGGAGCTGTGCTACCCAGGATAAATCACTTAACCTCTCAGAATATGTTTCCTTATCTCAGTATCTAAAGATCATATTTAGATATTACCAAAATATCATAATATTTATTTTACAGTATTTTTTAAAAAATATTTTATTTGTCAGAGAGAGAGAGAGAGCACAAGCAGGGGGAGCGGCAGGCAGAGGGAGAGGGAGAAGCAGGCTCTCTGCTGCACAGGGAGCCTGAGGCAGGGCTCAATCCCAGGACCCTGGGATCATGATCTGAGCTGAAGGCAGACGCTTCACTGACTGAGCCACCCAGGTGCTCCTATTTTACAGAATTTTGATGAAGATAAAAAGAGGCAATTTTATAGACAATTATCTATGAATAATTAAGCAGTATCAAATGTAAATGATCATTCCTATTATTTATTTTCTTTGTGTTCCATTAGCGAAGAAACAGAAATTAAGCAGTAATGAATAGGACAGAATTCCATTCTTGGAGCCCAGATAGTCATCTCAATAGCTCTGTAAACATATGGTGGTTACCATTATTACTAGTGTTATTAACAAGTCACTAATGAAGGGGGTAAGTGAGAACTTAGATCATCCCCTTATTCAGCAGAGGCAATGAAATTTCACTTCAGCCATGCCACTCAGTATTGATATCTAATGCTTTCTGCTTTTATACTCTCCCACCCTGAGCACAATGAGCTAGGTAAGTACTGAAATGAAATTAATATTTGTAACGTGCTTATAATTGTTTTATTACAGGCTTGCTAGTTTTTCTCCAGTTAACAATGAGTCTCCTGGAACTGTTCAGTGCAATGTGGTTGCTTAACAAAAGCTTGGTGTTATGGGAAGTGTCTACTCACACTATTGAAAATCAGCCTGGTCTACTAGACTCCCCAGTTGATTTGATTATTCAGTAAGCTTCTGATTTTCAATGTATTCTCTTTGAGCTAGTTCTCTCTCTTTTATTTCCAAGCACATTGCACATCTACCTTAAAACAGAGATGCATAACTTTTGGAGAATTGAGGTCATATTGGAAATCTTTTGCAAACCTAAGGGCTAATTCTCTGATGTTTACTTGCAGGAAACATCAATGTGTTATTGGATGTAGTCATATCAAAAACAAGCCAGGTCTTGCCATTTGCAGTCTCCCAATAGAGTTAGGGTGCGCGCGCGCGCGCGCGTGTGTGTGTGTGTGTGTGTTAACAAGGTGATTTTGAAAAAGGGGTAACAACAGAACCAAGGAAATCAAGATAGTGAAGCTTAATGCAAAGGTACTTATTAGATGAGATACGAATTAGGAAACTTGGATCCTATTTTAGGTTGTATTCTGTGAGGTCTTGGGGTTTAGAGGCACGACGTTTTTCTCCGTATCCTGAATTCTTACTGTGTGCCAAGCATTATTTGCTGCACATGTAGAACTATTTGCCACTATTAGCTGTGAGTTCCTGGGCTAGTCACTTAACATTTCTGAGTCTGCTTCTTCATCGGAAACAGTAGTCATAATCCCTTATAAACTGTATTGTATGGCTCAAATGAGCCATTTTTATATAAACTGGAAAACCTATAATTAAAATCAGAATAGATACTTGCTGGGCACACAAGCTGTGGCATCAGAGGATTTGGTTAGAATAACTAGGATCTTAGATTGTTGGTCACATTCTTTAAGCTAATGATAGTCATTTCATCTGTGAAATGGGAGGAAAAAGTGGATCAAAATGGTAGACTGAATCCAGGAATCCCTATACCCTCCCAGCAAAATCTCATAAAATGGCAGAACAGCTATTTTAAAAAGTAGTTATAAAACCACACAGCATGCAGAAATAAGGATTTGTGCTATGTAAGGGCCAGAGATTTTGAAGCATTCCTCAAAGTTAAGAATCTGGTGGAGACTAAGATTGAAGAAAAGCATGCCCCAAAACACAAGCAGGAGAGCTCCCTGTGAAGGATAGAGTGGTGAAAAATGTGCTCTGAGCTTAGTGCAAACAGATATGAGTTGCAGGGGCATGTCTGTGTGATTCATTGGCAAATGAAATTCTGATCAGCTGTCCTCTTACTCCCTTATCTCAACTCCCCACTGGCTGAAACAGGGAGGGCAGGTGCCCCAGAAGGCAAGTTTCCAGCACACCATAATGAGCATATGTCTTTCCTTTCTTTCCCCTTCATTCACGAGCACCTATAACTAGACCCTGCACCTTCTCCTGCCCCCCAGTCCAGCACCCAAAGATTTTCAAACACAAAGTGAACAAACAAGAATCAAACTACCAAATATTTGGAGTAAACCAAAAGCAACATGAAAAATACAAATAAAGATGAAAAAATAATACCCCCCAAAAGCACACAAAGAAACAGAATAGAACTAGTAGACTACTTCAATAGTTACACAAAAATAACAACCTAGAAGAGAATCTAGAGGACAGTAGCCCCATAAAATAAGAAGAGACCGTTATGAAAATGAAACAGTGCAAGAATCTGGAATTTAAAATTTCCAGGCAGCATAAAAAAAGTCTCCAGAGATGGCTAGAAGCAAAAGGGACACAGCTGCAGTTCAAAAGGAAAAGAATATCAAGGGATTATAATATTAGGATAATAATAGTGCCCACCTTTGGTGTTGTTTAGAGTATTAAACAAGAGAAAGCATGTAAGATTGCTTAGTCCAATAGGGACCACATAGGAAAGTTACAATAAAGAGCTATTTTTTTATTATTGTAATCATTAAAGCCACACTGCCTAATTTTTAGTCACTAATGTTATAACCGTTACTATATTATCACTAGAATGAGGTCTCCCTAGTTGATCTATCAGCGAGGTCCTAGAGCTAACCCTGATGAGCTGATGGTGTTGAGGCTGAGATCAAGACAGAGGTGGGGAGGAGCCAGGACATGAGGTGCCAGGACTCTGGGGAAGGGTGATGACCCTCACCAGAGAGTTTAGGGGAGGGACTGTAGGAAGCAAGGTGTGAGTATGAAGCAAGTTGTGAGTATGAGAAGGAAAGGGGCATGGGAAGGTAACGAGGAATTCCTTACCTGACACCCTGGGAGGGGCGGCTTCTGGGCTGGTGGTGTGGGCTCACTCTGGGTTCTGGCATGGTAAGTTGCCACGCTAGCGGAGTGAAATTGTGATAGTATCAGGGGCTGGGTGGAGGCCCTACATGTGTCAGATGCCACACAGGAGGCCAGCATTAGACTCATCCTACAGGTTCTTGTGCCCTGCCCACCAAAACGTCCCTGTGGCTCTAATGGATCAGAGACAACGCTGGACCAGATGGGTCTCCCAGGATGGTTCTAAATTAGAACAAGAATTCCAGGCCTCCATCCTAGAGCAAATCCACAGACATAAGAAGGTTTTATATTTTATTCCATCAAGCTTACGAAACCACTCACAGTTAAAATTTCTTAATCAATCAAAGCTTCTACCACTTAATACGAATATTGGCAGCAAAGTAATTTTCAGTTTGCTTGTGAGAAATGTTGTCAGGCTACAGACCATTATATGCATCCAGAAAGCTCTAATGCAGACCAACCCCAAGTGCCTTTTAAGAGAGAGTTGCTTCTTTAAAACTCTCTTTTGGGCTTCAAGTTGGTCTTTGTCCCTCAAAATTTTATCATTTACCCCTATAGTTAAGTAAGTGTCTTCAATTTTAAGAGAGGGATGCAGGACAGCTAGGGACCCATTTCTGGACATTTTATAAAGAATGCATCCAACTAACTATTATACTTCATTACCAGTAAGTGCCCAATAATAAAATCAGTTTGCAGATACCATCTACATTTCCATATATTATTTATACAAGCTTGAGGTTTGTAATTTCAGGACCAAAAATGTTGATAGAAATTTGCATATTATTGAAATGGCATAATTTATTGATGAGGCACACAAATAATAGAGGTGATGCTTACAGCAGTTTGGAGGCAAATGCATAATTTACAACACAAAACAACTTCATGAACAAGAGTGAAAATTGCACATTAGGCCCTGCCTGAGAAAATACCAGCTATAAAACTAAGGCATTTTAGCTTTAGTTTTTGTAACAAGGGTATCTTTGTGGGAAACGGATAGACAGTTGGCTTTCAATCGGTAAGTGGCGTAAAGAGGCATCAATCTGCCTGAAGACAGAGGGCAGGCAGTCATCTTCCTGCCCGTCTGCCTCTCCTGTTCTCCAGTTATACCAACCTTTCATTAACGTTTGATGCAGAAAGCATATCCATAAAAGATTGTACCTAAAGTGCCATATAGATGGGGCTGAATTTTTTATCAAAAATGTTACTCAAATGTGTAGTCTGAAATAATTTCTTTTAAAATCAAGATATTGATATGATAGTAAGAATTACTGCAATTATTGTATCCAAGGTTTTTGTCTTAGCGAGAAACCCAATGCAAAGTTTACCCAGTGGGCCAGTTTGCTACAGAGAATTTCCAGATCCTGGGGTAATGGACTATGTTGGACACTGTGAAGTCTTCCCAATTCTCATTCCCACACCCTGCTTTTTTTTTTTTAGATTGTATTTACATTTATTTATTTGAGAGAGAGAGAGAGAGAGAGACAGTGAGCAAGTGGGGGAATGGAGAGTGACAAGTAGATTCTGCACTGAGCATGGAGCTTGATGTGGGGCTCAATCTCAGGACCCTGAGATCTTGACCTGAGCTGAAATCAAGAGTCAGATGCTTAACTAACTGAGCCACCCAGACGTGCCCCCCCCACCTCACCCCCGCACACCCTGCTTTCTAATAAAACTTTGATTCTATTCAAATACCCAGTCAATCCGCATGTGACTCATGACTCATGCAAGGGTGACTTTATCCCCATTTTCAGGGGCTGAGAGAAGGATGTTATTGAGCCTAAGCAAATCATAGATGTTCCATTTCCTGTGCTTGCAGATGCTCCTGAGGTTCAAATCTATTCAATGTGGTGCATGTGCTGGGGTGCTTCTGGAAAAGTTTTCTTCACTCTAAGAAAGAAACTCAGGAAAAGAAGGTCTCATTACCTTTCCAGATTTGCTGTATCTGGATGTGATGCCTGAAAATGCTTCATCCATCTTGCACGATCCAGCCAGAGGCCAACGTCAATCCACTGAAGATGGCAGAGGGGAACTGGAAACACTGTGACTTGGTAACTTTCAAGAGCGGCTGATTCAACCAGTCTTAAAGACTGCCCCAACTTTGGACTTCCTGTCATATAAGCTAGTAAATTCCCTCCATATTCAAGTTAAGTTGAGCACAGATTTAGGTCACCTGCAGAACTGAAGGCATTATAACTAACCTATGGATCACATGCCATTTTCTGCCTGCCCAGCATCTGTTCCCCATCCTAAAGCCACCTTCTGGAAATCTGCTTATTACTGATGTGTTCAAGGTAATCTTGGTGGGAGGGTGTGCTTCCTCCTACAGAAGGAGGAACATCAAGGAAACATCAAAGGAATGGGCAGGTGATCTGAATGAATTTTGGCCAAAAGTATGTTTCACCCCTTGCCTTTAATCTTCAACTGCTAATGCAAGAATGTAAGAACTATGGACAATAGTATTTACTGCAACTGTGGTGACCAGACCCATGACTTTGGCTGCTCCTCCCCGTCCTCCGTGGCTCACTGGGAGACCCTTGGTTTCTGCACATTCCCAAACCCAGTCCCCCAGGCTCTTCTTAATTCTTTCAGCTGCCCTCCACATACACAGCCATGTTCTCCCAGGAAATTCCCTTTTGCTTAAGTGAGCCAGAACTGATTTCTGTATCTTGCCAAGAACGACCACCAGGACTGGCTAAGATCACCAGGGAGATCCTAATCTCAACACCAAAACCCAAAAGTGAACTTGTCCCAATCTACACAAGTCAATCCAATCTATTCTTAAGTGCAACACAATAGTTTTCTCCCTGTTACATGTTGTTTTATTTCTCCTTTCTCATATATCAAAAACCACTTTAAACCTTAATAGAACGACACCAAACTCCAAACTCCCTTCAGTCATAAAAGAATAGGCAGTTATTGTTACCATGGCTGCTTTAAATCTCAGAGGCCTGCTGGGGGATATTTAGTAAGAACATGGAATCATAAACTCTAGATGTTGCTGGGGCCATTTAATGCCCTCTTCCACTCAGTGCTAGTATTATAAGCTCCAACAATTCCAAGTGACTCTATCGGACAGTAGAAAACATAACAAATGTCTTTCTCTTGTCCTCAGAGCAATTTTAGGCTCTGAAACCACCAGAGATGTCTTGCCAGCAAGCTTGTTCATTGGTGGAAACATTTCTGTGAGTTAGGACAGTTTCTAGGACCTACTCAAACACCACACACTGGAAAGGAACATGGAAGTACATGATCAGGGTCAACTTTTGGCCAAAGAATATGGTAGCAAAATCTGTGATTAAAAAAAAAAAAAGGAAGCAGTTCATACAGAGTATTGGCATTTCTTGAAGAACTTTAGAATCATGACTCGTCAGAGTTGGAAGACCCTTACAGATGACCCAGCCAAACTCTCCATTTACAGATCAAGAAACTAAGGTCTCCAGTAGTGGGAAGTAATGCACCCAAACTGACAGAGGTGTAACTCAGACCCAGACCTCCTAGCTGTATTCCAGTACCACACTCCAACCACATCAAGATTTTGTCTTACTGTTTCTTTCAAGTACATAATCTGACTCTCTGGACTGTCCTTTCTGTTCTGCCTGCCCAGATCCTGACAAGATGTCATCTCCTGTCTGACAGTTTCTCCAAGTCTTCCTGGAAAAAGTGATCCTGTCTGCAGTCGAAGCTATTTCCTCCGACATCAGGGGTTCGTTCGTGAGCTGCTTGTAATATGGTTGACCATGTGCACACACACCTGCTACCCCTACTGGTGTATATATTCCCCGAGGGCAAGGATTGTGTTCTTCATCTGCAACTGCATTTCTTTGTAGATCCTAACATTTTATATGTGATAAGTGTTGGTTGAGTCACACTGGTGTGTACCCTATCAACACATGCATTCCCACAAATGTTCGTGGGGATTCAGGGCTGAAGATGTCAGTCCCCTTTGGCATCCTAACAAGCACCTCCATGGATACACAGTGCTCTAGCCTAAGGTAGCCATTCATGGCCAAGATTGTAGGTCTGGCGCTAGACTGGTAGAAGAGATAATCTGTGGCTGGTACTCCTTCAATCAAAGTCAAAGCACTGAGGCAGACAAAGACTTCAGTGACTTGTAGCGTCTGCCCAGACACGAATATAAAATGTTAATCATAAGTATATCAATTCAAGATGCTTTCAGATGCAAAGAAAGAAAAGTCCCATTCACTGTGACTCAGATAATAAGGAAATTAATTCTCTCACATAATGGGAGGTCAACGAGGAGGAAAGATTTCAAGTTTGGCTAATTCACTAGCCATAGCATGTTCCCTTGAGCTAAACTCCTTTTATCCCTCTCCTCTATAATCTTTGGTGTTGGCTTTTTCCTAGAGCTGCTGTCTCTCCTCTTCATTAGGTATCTCCTGCTAGCAATGGGACCACACACGTCCTTATTCATGTCTGGAATGAGAAAGAAAATCCCTGTCCCAGCTATGCAATAAAAATCCTTCCCTGTGGTCTGAATCTAGGTCACATGACCAACTAACTAGCCCCATTATGGTCACTACAGGAGGGCTGGATCCTGCCTAGTTTAGAAATTCAAGACTGACTCTGAAACTGGGGATGCATTTAGCTTCCCCTCAGTCTACTGGGCTGCTTGGGGAAGGGGTGGATAACCAAAAAAATGCCTGTTCTGTTTAGAAGGAGAAGGAAGGATGGACACTTGGTAGGGAATCATCCGTATACACGATCTCATAATGACAATTCTTCAAACTCTCCATGAGCATAACTAATTTTGAGTTAAGGGAAATTTTTTATTGAATATTGAGTTAAAAGAAACAAAATCCCTGTTCCTTTTTTTATAAATAAGCATGTGTTATTAAGAATATATATTTCAGTGTTCTCTTTCCATTGGATCAAATGAGTTCTATCCTGATGACTTAAGAATCGACAGATCAGGGAAAAAGTCTTCGTGCCTGGTAATGAACTTTGGGAACCCACGGCAATCAATAAACACCAAGATAGAACAATTTCTTTATCAGAAAATTCACTTTAATTTTCCCTTCCGATTCTTCCAAGTTCCTAGCTATACAGCACTTATTTCGAGAGAGGTCTTCTTTCCCACCCATATATAAGTTGGTGGTGATTCTCTGAAACTGTGCTATGCTGACCATGGTGATTATGGAAAGACGGGGAGGCATTACTATGCTGGCAAGTGGGCATTTTTCTCTATAGTAAAAAAAAATTTTTATCCTGAAAGGCAAGTTACTTCCGGGTCTTCCAAGTCTCCTGGCATATCCGCAACACTCAGCACGTAAATGCCAAATCTAGGTGCGTCGTGATTTAGGATGTTTGGAATTGATTGTGTGTCCATAAACATGGTTATGCTCTCTTTAGTCACTGCATGCTCGGCAGGCACAGTAGTGAGGGCTGCCTTTCCTGGGTATGCAAAGTAATCCAGGGGTACAGTTCCTGGGGGAAGAAATCATTCTCTAAGAAAATATAATCGAACAAATATCTAAGATGAGTTGGGGAGGCAAAGGCTGCTCTCAAATGTTACTGTTCATTCCATGACTAATAAACACAGAAAGGAAGTGGGAAACCTTGACAGGTCTCAGCGGGGCTCCTGAGGAGGACAGCTCCCAGCTATGATGCTTTCACTTACCCACACAGCCAACTTGAAGCTTCTCGCGTGCAAGAAGAGCTCCTCTGAGGCAGAGGCGGCAGGGTTACTATCCCCTATGGTGACACCCTCCCAAAAGCTTCTCTGCAACAGGAACGACAAGCTCACAGGCTATGACAAGAGGCTGGGAACAACTCTTTGGAATTTGGAAATTGCTCAGAAGCCCTTCAGCTGAGACAGGGATCCTCATGGCTTCTCAGTCACATGATAAAAAACTGAGAAGGGGTTGAATCTCTTATATGCCGGATAATACAGTTTTCTGTAGCATCTTGCTGTTGTTTAGTTTGAGGGGGGAGGAATACAGAAAAAGCAAATTGTTTACTGCTGCAGAACATGACTCTCCTAAGTATATTTTGTATGTATTATATCACAACTTTCTTCATTTAGAAAGGGTGTCTATACATACGTGTTACTAAAGCGGGTTTCCCTTATAGTCATGTCATGATTGGACATTCGCCCTGATTAAAACTGGGTTTTAATGCTGAGAATCTGGTTGAAAACGAAAGAAAAAAAATTCCCCATTGATTCCCTACTCCCACTTTTCTTTCATGTTAATCTAGAAAAAGCAGAACTCACGACCTACTCTTTCCTGAAGCCATGGAGTTCTGATATTTCTATCTGTGCTTGCTTCCTCAGTACTGTTCTAGCGTTAATCCACACGAGCCACGTTACAAGAAGCTCTGTCCACAGGCTCTCTCTTATCTCTCTCGTCTCCTGGATTTTATGCCCTGTCTCCCTTGGCTCTCCGTCTCTCCTCCAGAGAGTTCCTTCTTGCTGGCCTCAGAGGCTTCCTTTTCCTTGGCCTACCCCAGGTTCCACAGCATTTTCTTCTCTGCCTTTTGTTTCTCTGTGCTTTCACACTCCTCCTGATTGGTCATCTCACCCACACTCATGCCTTTAGCAATCACACCAGCGTTCTAGTTCCAACACCTGGGTGGGCCACGGATCCTCACGGGAAGCTCTCCGGCGGACGACTCTCCCTCAGGTCCCTCTGACGCATCACATTTAACAAGGCCAAATCTCACCTTGGTATTTCCCCTCCATGTGCCCTTCCAAGGCCCTAACCAAGAGCCTGAAACTACTCTTCACAATCACTCAGCGACTTTAGAAACCTCCATGTCCTCCTCCCTCTCCTCCACTCCCACATCCAGGGCCTGAAGATTAGGTCTCTCGCCCATCCTCTGTACCTTCTCCTCCATGTTTCACTGTCTGTATCCAGGTTCTTACCACTCATCTGAGTTTGGCCATAATTTGCTCACTTTTATTCCTTCTAACGTGAGATTCCCCTAAAAATCCAATTTATTCTCTGCATTTTCCACACTGGCCAGAGTGACCTTTCTAAAATCCTTTCTAAGAATTTCCTTAAAATCCTTAAATCCTTTTATAATTCTTCACAGTTTTCATAGTTAAGTTCAAACTTCTAATGAGCATGAAAGGTCTTTCCTGATCTGTTTAGTGAATACTAATCTCATATCTCCACTGCCTTCCCCTCTGACCACCGAAGACTCTTTACCGTTCCTGGACACAATTAAAATAGTTGTGATTTGCAAATACGCTCCCATTTATTCATACATCCAGGTCCCTATGGATGGAATAAAAGTTTCCTTAATGTTTAACTCATTGAACCTTTGAAAGTCAGTTCAAATGTCACCTTCTCTAAGAAGCTATTTTGTTTTGTTTTCTCCCTCATTCTGATTTATATTCTTCTCCTCTGAGTTATCTTGGTTTACTTTCTACTTTCCTTTTATTACCTAATAGTAATTCTTATTAACTCATGAACTCATGAAGGGCAAAGACTGTTATTCATCTTTTGTCAACAGCTCTTGGTATTCAATAAATGTTTGCCTAATAAATGAATGAATGAAAAAAGGAACCCAGGTGCTCTGAGGAAGCAAAAGACATCTCTGACTTATGCTCTGCCTTAAATAATCTTACATTTTTCATAATAGAGTTATGGCATTAGAAGACAATTACAAAATGGAAGAGACTATAAATAAATATGGAAAGTGGGTATGGCGACCAGTATAGCAAAATCGTATTATAAAATCCAACGTATTTTTCTTTTTCTAAATTTTTAAAAAATTGTTTTAGCCTTTCTAACATTAAACTCTTTGAAGAAGGGTGAAGCTTTTTGCTTCAGGGAGCGTAGGACACAAAAGCAGCATCAAGAACAAAAAGTCCAATTCTTGGCCTTGAGTTTCAAAATAGGTCCTTGAAATTCATGGCAGAGTCAACAGTTTTGAAAGCCAGAGAGCTTTTGATTCACAAGAGCTGGGACTTTTGAGAGGAAAAATATATTTGTAAGTTGCAATTGCGTCTGGAAGACTTAAAACATGGACATTATATCAAGAATCTCAGAGTAGGGAAAGCTATAGAACTTGATGCAAAAGGACAGAGAGAGGAAATCAACACCCTTCTTGGGACAAAGGGTGGGGCTCAGAGAGAGAAAGGCAGAAGGGAGAAGAGGACGACATGGGTGCTAGATACCGGCTCTCCATTCCCCACCAAGGGTTGAGGCTTTTCGAATCAGATGATAAAAAAAAAAATCAGTTGGAGGGGGTAGGTTCTACAAAAGGATCTCAGGGTAAAGCCTAAAAAACCTGTGCATTTCAGAAAATTCCCACTCTGCAGATGGACTTGAGGTCAGGCTCACAAAATTCTGCATCCCTCAGCAGGAGGTAGGAAGAGCAGCTCAGAGATTTCAGAGCCTTTTTGTGGCAGGTCCACAAGTACTGAGTGGGGTATGAGACTAGAAGTCCCGGGAGGACCATGACCATCAGAGGAAGCCAACATACAGCGGTGCATGCCACACGAAACTGACAGAGGCCAGTGAGGAAAGAGGAGGCACACAGACCAATTCCCTCCTTGGAACTCAGACCATCCATCACCCAGGAAAAGGAGAAGAAAAGGAGGGGAGGGAATCTTGAATGAATAACAATGTTCGCTGTTAATCAGCATTTAAGTATCCTTCAAGGCATCCTTTCTGTGTTCCTTCTCTAAATCTCCCAGTTTGATATGAGTTTTCGTGTTCAGTGCTTCCGGAACGTTCTCTTGGATATCACCACTCCACTTTGTTTACACATCTATCTCTCTGCTACTAGTTTGTTTCTTAAAGGCAGGAACTCTTGTCTCTGTATCCCCACTATTTACCAGCACATTACTACCGCAGTAATTTGTCAATAAGTATTTGTGGGATTAAAAAAAAGAAGAAGAAATATTGACCTGGAATATGGGTGGTGGCATGGAGTGATGATGCAGATTTCATAGAGTTACTAGAATACAGACAAGAGCAGAAGCTATGGAAGTGGATGAGACTGCTGATGGATTATGCACAGAGTGAGAAGAGAAGATGGCTTCTCACAGAACCCGGAGAAATGCCAACTCTGCAGGAGTGAACCGAGAAAGAAGAACCCACGGGAGAATGGTTGGTGAAGGAAGAGAGAATCAAGGAAGGTAATATCCTGGAAGCCTAAGGCACAGAAAAATTTGATAAAGGCATATTCAACAGAACCAAATAACAATTATAAATCAGTTAAGACCAATAAATGACTATTGGATTTGATAACTGGGAAGCCATTGGTGACTTTTCTAGGGACATTTTGGCAGCAGAGTAGGAGGAAATATATTCCAAGTCAGTTTTATAGATCCAACTTTTCCTATACATGGTTGCTCCATGGATGTCTGAGAAGTAAGTACGAAGCATCACCTTCAGCTTCTTGTTCTCTGGTCCCACTTCAGCAGGGGGCTTTGTTCTTTAGGAGGCTACTGGGGTTCCATTAATAATGCTTTCATATCCACATGGCTCTCTGTATCTATTTTCAATGGTTAGAATTCAGAGAGGTCGGGTATATGACTACAACCTTCAAACCTCCCACAAGGTCAACTCCTTAGTGAAAGCTATAAAGCCTAACCAAGAATTATTCAGAGCTCAAATAAATAGGGGTGGTTAAGTCACTCAAGGGAAACATATTAAAGTCAATTACGGCTCAATATGAGTAGGTTTATCAGATTTCTTTCCCCTGTGACTGAAGAAGGAAGAGGTAGAACTTGTTCCCAAGTCTGGGGACAAAGGTGGGGGTGCACCTGGCGTTGATGGAGGACACCTGAGCCAGGAGCGCAGACAACCTGTGTCTATTTCCCTGAGACTCAGTTAATCAAGTCTGGACATGTCTTCTGCAGTTGAACGATTTGATCTAGGTAAACACTCTTTTTACTTCAATTCACCCAATACTCATAAGTACTGTTATCTGTCAGGCACTATTTTAGGAACTGAGAAAAAAAGATTGAAAAAATAAAAACATAAAAATAAGTAACACAGCTTCAGTCCTCAAAGAGCTCACTGACTAGTAGCTAGAGGAACACACAAAAATTCGAAGGCATTTTAAGAGTGGGGTGCCCAAGCCGCAGGGCGCCATGGAGACACAGAGGAGGCCGCATTCCGTCAGCCTTGGGAGGGAGCTGACGCCGGAAGTGCTACAGATGTGCAAGTTAGCGCTGCTGGGTTGATTAGAATGGAGGGATACCAAAGTGGACGGGGGAAAACTCCAGTGTTTTCTAGAAATAAAAGTTCTATAGAAATAAAAGTTCTAAACTTTCTAGGGCAACACATTCAGGTCGTTTAAAACCTATGCAGGGAGGAAATTATTCCTGTAATTACTTCTAACTCGATGGTCTTATAATTCATTATAATCTGTCTTCTTTCTCTCTTTTCAAAGAAAAAACTGGGAACAGACTGTTAACATGGTATTTACATTTCAGTTAGAAATATCTCCCAATGACTCGGTTATTTTCCAGAAACCAAAACAAAAACCCTCCCCAAATCACTTTATCCCAATGCACACCCATTCATCATTTAGTCTTTTTGTTTTAAAGTGAATAGTAATCTACCTCCATTAAAAAGCTTCGCAAGGGGCCTTAGACCCAGCGAACATGAAACACTTTTAACTGACCAGCTTAAGGGACGGAAGAAGCTGGACGAGAAGTCAGCAAGAACCTTCTTTGATAAAACTAGTCAAAATCAGAATTCTTAAAATTTGGAAAGGGAATCATGTTTGCTTTACTGCCAGGGGACTCTCTTATTTCCCGTTTTGACAAAGTGAATTAGGAATGGTTATTTCCATGGCAATATCTCTCCATGCTGAGCCCTAAATCTCAAGTTACTCCAAACTGTGTTTCCAAGAGGGCTGAATAAGCACCCAAAGCTTTAGCAGAATTAAAGTTCTTACGGCTTTCCTGAGGTATTCTTCCAGCTCGCTTTTGGTATTACATTTTTCCTTGATAAGCTCTCTATATACCTATATGTGTATATAGGTATATATATATATGGCTACGTAGATGTACGTATATATGTGTATATACATATGTATGTTTTCTCTTACAATGTACTACTATCTTGGATGGCTGGTTAAGTCCAACTCTTGATTTCAGCTCAGGTCATGATCTCAGGGTGGTGGGATCGAGCCCTGCGTTGGGCTCCATGCTCAGTGGGGAGTCTGCTTGAGATTCTCTTTCTCTCCGTCTCTCTCTGCCCCACCCCACTGCTCACATTCTCTCTCAAAAAACAAAACAAAACCCAGTGTACTACTATCTTGGTAATGACTATGAAATCCATATTCAAAAATTCTCAAATAATGCGGAGAGATAGAGGATACAAAAATGACTATGAGATCAGCTGAGAAGTAAAAGGAACTATGGGGAACCCTTACAGACAAGGCAAAACTAAGGTTCTGTGACTGCCCAAGGTCAAGTAGTTATTTAACAGAAGAGCTGAGACTAGCACCCAGGAAGGAACCAGGTCCTTTGTCAGCCACACCACAGGCAGGGCTGTGCACTGCTCAACTCAAAGGGCGGCATCCACACAGTATGGGTGCCATGACCCCCTGGACGCACAGTGGGGACCAGGTCTGGAGCCAACCCTAGTAGGGGCTCTCCTAGAACCCACAGTCTCAGAGCCGCCAGGAACCTATCAATGGCCTTGTTATTCTTTTATTTGAGATGCCTGACTAGGTGCAGAGAAATCCAGGCATCCTGACAATTTTGTTCTCTTTATGGGATCGGTTTCCTCAAGAAGAAGGGGGCGGCCTTGTGGTTGGCCAGCGCACCTCACCATAACAACTCTTATGATTTCCAATGTTTTTTTCGCCGTCTTCTTGCACAATACCAGTGGCTTTTGGAAAGATCCTACTGAGTCATACTCGTAGGATTTATATAGCAAAGGCCTTCTAAGTGGTTTGATAAAGCAGCACGCGAAATAAAGGCTGCCTCCCGCCTCCACCCATGTTAAAACAAATGCACAAGTTTTAGGAAAAATCCCAGTTCGAGCTGAAGTCTTTGAAGCCCTGGGGAAGCCTCCAGAGTTCTTGTCACGCACCCTGGGACCTGCACTGTGATGGCGCAGCAGTGGCGTGAGGAACGTGACCCGAGGCAGCCCTCCCCAGGGACGCTGTTGCCCCACACACCCGATGCCCCGCACCACAGTGGCCGCACCCACCGACCTAACAGAGAATGGGGGCTTTTGGAAAGAGTTTGGGGATCTATGTGGCTCAAGGAGGTAATAACGTGTAAGGAAATCGTCACACTCCACGTTAGCTCACTATATGAAGCATCAGTCCACCTCAATGCGGGCTGAGAATGACGATGATGAGGGTGTAAAGCATTACGGCAAGGGTTCCGCCGCCTCGGCTCCAGGATCAAGCCAGCCCCGGCCGGCCCAGCCCCACGTCCAGCCCCACGTCCACGGGAGACCTCACGGATCTGAATGAATGCAGGGATGTTCAAACTGATGCAGTGCGTTGTCTCTGGTGGGAGGTACGGTACAAGAGAAAGGATGTGGGATCTATGAGGTTTCTGCTGGGGATAGCTCGCAAGTTCTAGCAGAGGGCTGACGTTTTAACTCAGACCCAGGAGGCGCATTATACTAGAATGAATTCCTGGTCGTCCTGTTAGTCTTCAGGATCTGGATGTCTTCATCAACAAAGCCTCCTGAGCCCTCCAGCAGCGGTGAAGGTCGTGAAGCTAGATTTGACCTCAGAGGCGGCAGGCAGTGTGGGGGAGGCGTGCCACCTGCCGAGGCCGAGCGTCCTTCCAGCAGCACACAGGCGTCAGGGTGCGTGTCTTCCTCCCTCCATCCTGGAGGGTCTGGGGCCAGCCAGACTCTCTGAAAATAATGTCCCCTTTTATATGCACCCTTTAGCCTTCGTTTGTCTCTCCTGATGCCTCAACCAAATCCTTTTCCCCTTGAGGAGGCTGAACTCCCAGGACATCCATTAGCAGATGAGTTAGAGCTAGCCTGTGTCCCTTTGGGCTAGCCTTGCCTTCCAGCCTGGCCCATTAGACAAGCATGTTTCAAGCTGTGTCCATTGGCCTCAGTGTCCCCCTTGTACTCCAACCTAGGAGGCTGGCCACCTCCATGCCACAGAGACCGGGAACTTGTGTGACAGCAAAATCTACCACATGCCGTGTGAAACCGTTGGCTCTTTGTGTCCAGTCTATTGGGCAAATTCCAACAGAGAATTTGTTGTGAAGTGAAGACGCTTGTGCCTAGTTCTTTCCTCCTCTGGGAAGACCTTCCCTCTCCGCTTGGCTTCCTCTGCAGCCTTCTATCCCCAATACTTCCCACATGCACAAAGCACAGCCCCCGGGGCCCAGCCCTCAGGGACAGCTCCCTGCCATTCTCAAGCTGCACGAGCCAGAACACTTCTCCATTCTCTACCGAACGCCTATGGACACTTGTGGGACAACTGTTTTATGGTAAGGACATGATAGTTGGTTGGCTGATTTTCTTTTTTCTATATAGATGTTTTGAGTTCAATGTGCTTTAAACCCCCTGGAAAATGGGACTTTGCCTAATATGTCCATTTTCTCTCCCTATAGAATACTGCACACAAAGTTTCAAAGGAAGAATAGTACATATTTGTCTACAGATTAAGACAAAGAAAAAAAAAACATAATTATACTCCTCAATCCAGCTTTGAAAAGAGCAAACGTTCTAGTTTTGCCCTGGTTGATATTTTAGATATGAGCCTCTGGCTAGAAGCCAAAGGGCGCATTTCCCCAGGGAACATGAGAACGCGGCTTATAAAAACAAGCAGCAGAAGACTTTTCCAGTGAGTAAGGAAGGAAGGAAGGCAGGAGGGGGTAGGGGAGAGAGAAAGGAGGAAGGGAGGAGGGAAGGGAGGAAGAAGGAGGGAAGGAAGGAGGGGACAGGAAGGGAGGACTACAGTGCAGCATGGGCCCTTAGATCTGTAACTTTAACTTAATGCTTCCAATATTTTTTCATAAACCAGAAAGTCACTGTTCAATAGAAACATATGGTGTGAAACCTTCTTTTTGTTGTTGTTGTTGGATGGTGGGTATAGAGAGGAAAGGGGATCGGGCGGGGAGGGAAGGGAGCTGGGAGAAGAAGGGGGAAGGACTGTTTTAAAAATCTTCAAGCTAGATAAGGGCTTTTTCTCTCCTTTTCCTTTTTTTTTTTAATTTTGCTATTAAAAAGATGCATTTTATACCTTCTCTGTTTTCCAGCAGTCCTGTCCTTTGATGGAAGCATGTTCTGATGTCTATAATGATTAAGTCTGTCAGTGGGTAAATCTGGTGTTCAATTTAAGAGACAGAACCACAAGACCAAATCCACCACCTTTTATTGGAAATGTCAGGATCAAGGAAGAGAGGCAATTCATTCACTTTCAGCCTATCTGGGGCGGTTTGCTGCTTCTGTCTGTTCAGGACCATAGCACGGCAGAACTGGTCCATGTGCTGCCGCAGGGCAGAGACTCCAAACACCCCAGGGGTTGCTAATCAATTTTGGTTAGAGTCAGCAGAGCCCAAGACACTGTTAAGAAATTCAAGGTTTTCAGTGATAGTTGAAAAGGAAGACAAAGGATTGGGCCTGCTCTTCTCTGTGTTTCCACTGCTGGGTGGTGGACAAGTCATGTTTACTGCGGACTGGGACTGCCGCGTGTCCTTGACTCCTTTCCAGCGCGGCTTAAACTCTCAGGTCAGCCACTGTTCAGTGCCAGGCACCTGTGCCCCAACACGGAGACAAAAGGGCACTTTCTCACCTGCATTCTGGTGCTGGTCAAATGAAGAGTAGGGACAGCACCTTGAGCAGTTGTTGCGGGGCATGAACGAGACAGCTCGTGTTATCTGTACACCTGCAGCTCCTTTTGCCTGCCTTTCTGCAGAGCTGCTCTTCATACTTCATGTCTTAGCTTAAATGTCACTGCCTCCAGGAAGCCCTCCCAGGTTACACATCTGAAGACACGTCAACCCCCTGACCCGGGTATCACATTCTGCTTACCATCGTCATGTCATGGCCTCTATACCGATCTGTAATTATCTGACTATTGTCCATCTTTCCCACAGCAGGCAGCCCTCGTGAAAAAGGACTGTGTCTACTTGGCTCTGCTCTCCGCCTAGTGCTTAGCACAGTGCCTGGCCCCAAATACCGGTTGAGTGACTGCACGAGGGAATGCATGATAAACCACCTAGAGACGGAGGGCCGCAGCAGGCATGGAGGTTCCCTCTACTTCCCTCTTTCCCTCCGACCGTTTGTGGGTTCACTTCCGTGTGGCATCGTGTCCCACGCGGTGACCAGGGATCCTGGATCATTTCCGCTGTACTACCTCCGACGCAGGAGAGGAAAGCTGACTTCGCTCCCGCTCTGCAGCAAAAGGACGTGGGCTGCTTTTCTCTCGTCTGAGGGGACAGCCTGTCTATTTTGGACCTGAGCGAAGGAAATGTGGGTGGGTGGAAACGGAAGATCTCGTGACTCCCGGGTCTGCAGACGGGTGGAAAGACTTCATAATGGCAGGGAAGAAATGGCTCGTATGGTGCAAAGGAACTTGCCCTCACTGTCCCCCATCCTCCTCAGGGAGCTTCTGAAAATGCTTTTCTACCATGTCCAGCTGCCCTTGGTGTCTGGGTCATGGCAACAGTCCAAAGTCCTCCTTGGATCCTGAACTTCTAAGCCCAAGTTCTGCCCTCAAGGTTCAGGATCTATCCAGAGCTCGGGCGGTCAGGAAGGGCTGCCTGTGCTCAGGCCGAGGGGTGGGACCAGGCCTTCAGGGGCCTTCCGTTGGGTATATGCAACCCTGGAAATCGGTGACATTTCAGCTGTCACTTCAGAGTCAAGCCCAGGTGGAAATAGATTGTCTGACTATCCCTTTAAAGTATCTACAAAATTTAAAGTAAGCAGTGGGGCGCCTGGGAGGATCAGTCGGTTGAGCGTCTGACTCTTGATTTCAGCTCAGGTCATGATGTCAGGGTGGTGAGATTGAGGCCCGCGACCGGCTCCGTGCTCAACGGGGAGTCTGCTTGAGATTCTCTCTCCCTCTTCCACTGCCCCTCCCCCAATAAATAAATAAAATCTTTTAAAAATAAATTTAAAGTCAGCAGGCTTTCTCAATGGAAGTCAGCTTCTCTTGTACTTAGATAACCACTCAATAATCACAGGTCAAAGCACCGGTCAAATATTCCTAGCCCCTGTGAAGCCATCTCTGACTGTCTCTGTGCCTTTTACAGAGCTTGCCTACTCTGTCCTAGTCACATTTTTCTGTGTCTGGGACCATGTCCACATCATGGTCCCATGGAGGCAACGTGTCTCATACACTTTCGCATCCTTCAGTCAAGATCCTAGTATCTTGTCAGATGCTAGGAATACAGCAAGTGCACAATACATAGTTGTAGGGTACACACTGGAATAAAGAATTGGGGAGCTAACGGTGACCTTGACTTGTGGTATATTTTATAAAGCCCAAAGAAAGATAAAGTTACTGCCCAAGGTAGCTACAAAATAGCAGATGGGATATACTCAAGTAAATACTATTTATTACTTAAAGTTAAATTGTCATGATAAAGACTTTCCAAACGTTTTAAAATCTAAAACAATCTGAAATACTTTCTACCTAATCATAATGTTTAGACTTTTTTAAAAAAATCACTGGGCTTCAAAAGACCATGTTTTATACTTCTGAGAATTTCAAATACTGATTGTTCTGTAAAAAGTGTTGGCTCTTCTGTTATCTTAAAAAAAATATCTGCTTGATGAATACCAATTTGGGTTAATTATTTGTGTATGCTGACAAACCACCGACCAGACACTGGGTATATACAGACTATGTTAGATAAAATCTAGGTCTAAAATAACATGCCTCTACAAACTCCTCTATGCTGATTCCATCCTTCGTGAACTTTTATTGGATGTTTACAGTATCCCAAGCATTATGCGCCAGACCCTACGCCAGGTCTGGGGAAACAAATAAACACTGTTTTATAAGGAAGACGGACAACCCCTGTCTTCAAGTTACTGACAGTCTAATGGAGGAGTCAGGCATAAAAACAAAGAATATTTTAATGAATGCAAAAGTGCTGTCACAGAGTCATGTACTTAATATTGTGGGGGCATAAAAAAGGGAACAGTAACCTGTATAGGAAGGATTAGAGAATGCTGCCTTCTAAATAACCTTTTAAATAAATTGGAGTTGGAAGCTGAGGATCAAGGACTTATCAAGAATTCATCCAGAGTAAATGAAAATATTTGTTCTGCTAGAAAAAAAATAGACAAGAGGAAAGCCTGTAAAAATGAAGCAGTGACTCAAGGTGATGAAACGTTCATTACATTCTTAATCTCCAGGTAGTGTGGTCTTGAATTATAGGGGCTTTATTTAAAAGTATATGATGGGTTTAATGGTATTAAATGACTAAATTAAAGTAAATACTTGCCACTTACATTTTCTTTTCCTGATAGATGGGAAACCATATTGTCTATATTCAGGTTTTTCCTATTTGATATAGCTAATCAAAGAACTAACCTTTTCTGAAAGAGATAGTGTAATTGGCTGAATTCGTATGTTGACGTCCTAAACCCCAGTGCCTCACAAAGTGACCTTACTTGGAAATATGGTCATCGCAGATGGAACTAGTCAAGATGAGGTCATAAAGGAATAGCGTGAGCCCCTAATCCAATATGATAAGTGTCCCTTTACAAAAGAGGGGAACTGTGGACACAAACATTCACATAGGGAGAATGTCATGTGAAGTTGAGGGCAGACATTAGTATGATGCTTCCACCAGCCAAGGAATGCCCAAGATGGTCAGCAAACCACCACGAACTAGGTGTTATGAACTCAACATTTATGTACCCCCCCAAATTCATGTTGAAATCCTAACACCCAAGGTTAGGAAGCAAAGCCCTCATGAATGGGGTTAGTGCCCTTATAAGAGGGGTTCCCCAAAAGAGATTTCTTCTCCCTTCTACCATGTGAGAAGATGGCCAATATCTGTGAGCCAGGAAGCAGGCTCCCAGCAGACGGAATCTCCTGGGGCTATGATGTTGGGCTTCCCAGCCCCCGGAACTGTGAGAAATGCATTTCTGTTCTTTATAAGGCACCCAGTCTGTGTTTTGTTATAGCAGCTCGAATGGATGGAGATACTAGGGAAGAGGCTGGAACAGACGCTTCCTCTCAGCTCTCGGAAGGAACCAACCTTGATCTTGGACGTCCAGGCCCCTGGACTGTGAGACATCGAAGTTTGGTTGTTTAAGCAATGGTTATTTGAGACGGTAGCCCTAGCAAACTAATACAGACTGTAAATTCTTTTGAGGTGTATCATGAGGGACCACAGGAATTTTAGACTAGATTCTACACAATACTGAATAATTAACTCCCTGAAAAAACACTAAGGGAGTTAAAAGATTACTACTACCCCTTTTTCAGTTTCTGTATATAGTAAATCCCTAAAAGCATTCAAATATGTCACATATACTTGGTTTTGTTTTAATTTAACTTTAGGTCAGTCTAGCATCCGGCTAGAAAATAAAATACAGTTTTTACATCACTTTCTGCTAGGCTCCTGGCAAGCCACTTGTGGTTGTGTGTGTGTTACTCTTTGGGAACTTAAATCTATGAGGACTTGGAACTCTCAAGATAATTGGCTTTTAGCAAGTGAATTTTTCTTTAACTTCTCTTGCAAAGGCACAATATTGACCATTATTTCAATCAAATAAACTGTGAGGGTGTGGAACAATGGAAAAAAACACTGCATTGGGCGTCTGGGGACCAGAGTCCAGCCGCGGTTTGGGCCCCAGCGAGCTGTGTGGCCTTGGACTGGTGCTTACTTTTAAATTGCTATCAGCCCAAGCAACACGTGGGTCACAGCAGCGTTTGATACTGGCCATAATCCACTGTTTGCAAAAAAAAAAAAAAGATTTAATATCCATGCTTCAAATGAGAAAGAACTAGCAGAAAGCTTCTAAGAATAGCACTGCAAATCGCCATCATAGCAAGGAAAAGAAGTGAGGATGAGAAAAATATCTATTTTTTTCATTTCACCAAAGAAGCCCGGCTTATCATTTTCCTCTTCTCAATGTACACAGACAGCCTTAAAACGCGAGTTAACAAAAGCCAACGATTCAGAGCTAATATTGTGTTGTCTTTTAAGGTACAGTGGTGTCAGATGATTTTATAGCCCACTGGGGCCAGAAGAATCTCTCAGGTGCAGAGAGTCCCTACGTGAGCAGGCTGTACTCTATAAAGTGGCGGATGATCTTAGATGATGACAGAAACCTTCACGTCTCAACGGGTACCCTGGAGACGGCCGGTAGTGTTGGCATACACTGCCAAGACTGTCAGAAAGAAGACGTGAGGAAAACCCAAACCAGAACTCTTAACAAATTATGAGGTTGTGGGAAAGAGCAGGAACGTCTTGGTAATGACTTACACTAACAATGCAGCTGCCTCCTCAAGCTCCCCGAGTCATAAAACACTAACAGCGAGGGACTGAAAGGAAAACACGTGCACGCTATGAGGAAACGAAGATCAGAGAAACGGACTTTGCACAGGGGTGTGGTGGTTGCCAAGCTAAACGCTGAAAAGCGGCGGTCCCCTGACGTGAAAACAGGGTCAACCATGACACGAGCACTGGAAGGCCACCAAATGGGCCTGTTAATCTCATACATTGAGCACAGTGACTAAAGGTGGTTCAGGTGGAAATGGCAGGGTTTGAACCACCAGCGGTAGCGACGTGGGCAAGTAGCTCGATCTCTTTATCCGTCAAGTATGGTCAGTGGCGGTACCCAGCATATTGGCTGCTGTGAAGACTACCCGAGTTAACACGGGTAACTTTGAAGAGTGCCTGATGACTGAACGCTCAGGAAATGTTAGCTATTACTACCCTTGCTCCTCCTGCTACTGCTAGGAATGAGACTTGTCAAACAAAACCAGACCCTTTTTTCCCAAATACATAGCTAAAACTACAAAGTAGTATAGGAGCCTGGCAAACAAATTCAAGAGTTGTTTAGGCACAAGTTCCTATGTTTCCACGTTGGTTTATTCATTTTGTTACTGATTTATACAACAAATATTTATCTGGTGTGGTACTGGGGCAGTGCCCTATGCCCTAGAATTCTAACAATGAATGAGATACATAGTCTCTGACCCCAAAGAGCTCACAGCCTGGTTGGTGGAGAGCAGACAGGACATTCTGAAGAGTTACGTTTGAGGTAAGGGAGGGTACAGTGGGAGGACAAAGAGGAAGGAGGAAGGAGGGAAGAACACTTGATCCAGACTGACCAGGGTGGGGCTGGGCAATGGTCAGGCATCATTCCCTAGAGGTGATACCTGAACAAAACTGTGAGGCACTACTGTTTCAGTTAGAAAAAAGATGGCCAATCAAATTGAGGGTAACACCCAGAACACCCTGAATTCCTTACTATCATTGACAAAGAACCTAAAGTGTGTTTTTAAAGTTAATGCCTACCTTTTTGCTTTCTTCCTTTGGTAGTTGCTTATGGGATCTTTATATGCCATGATTTTATATTATCTCTTCTTTCAAAGGAAATCCTACTTTTATTTATTATTTATTATTTTTTGAGAGAGAGAGAGAGTGTACAAAAGTGGTGGGGAGCGGAGGGGATGGGGAGACGGAGAGAGAGAGAGAGAGAATCTTAAGCAGGCTCAGCACAGAGCCTGACTCGGGTCTTGATCTCAAGATCCTGAGATCATAACCTGAGCCGAAATCAAGAGTTGGACGCTTAACTGACTGAGCACCGCACAAAGGAAATACTACTTTTGATGCCAACAGCATAAATTTCTAAACGGTAATTTGCCACCAGCACACTATGTAAGGTCTGTTTGGACACATGAAGTGCTGCAGGACCTTGGGTTGACTCGGACTGACCACTAGTAAGGTTGTGCAGACTCAGAGCTCTAGGACAGAGCCACTCTGGGCCCCAGTGCGTGTAACTGGGTTTCTGTTACGCCACAGTCAGGCAGGAGGCAAAGGTGATGGCTGTTGCATCCACTGTCAGAAGGAGATGAAAGAGGTGAGGAAAGGAACTCACTGTGAGCAGATAGGGTGCTAACGAGGCAAAGGGGAGGTACTGTGAGAAATCCAAGCAGTACGCCATTGGAGAAGTGACATAAGCCAGAGAAAGGTGGCAGTTCCCTTCTGAATACGGGGAGAGAGCGGCCTCAGAAGAAGTCCTTGACACCAATAAACAGAAATCAAGATTTTTTATCCTGAAACTGACCACTGTTTAACTTAACACGTACTTATGACAAAGAGACATTTTAGAAACCCCTTGAGAAATTTTCGGTGAAAGCACATGCATAGCGAATGTGCTTCCTGTTGTTCAGTTCAGCTTTCTTCTTGTGTAACTCCCCTTTAAAGATGAACAACAGACTGAGGATCTCCAAAGAACAGAATTCTGCTCCACCCTAGTTCTGCACATCGAAAAAGTAGGAAAGAACATCTTCCTTCCTTTTTATTGAGTTGTGACCCTCAAAATGCATTTCCTTAATTCAAAGAGTCCCTCAAACATTTGGTAGTTTAAACATTTGGTTTAAAATATGTGAATAACTAGGCTTCATTTGTTGGGAATCAAGACCACTTGGAGAGAAAATAGAGAGAGATGCAAAGAATGTCTGAGAATAGTGGATATTTCATTCCTTTTAAAAACCACACTTCACTTGCTCAATGAAAAAAAAAATCCCCTTTATTTTTAAAGCATCTTTCAAGCTGAAATTGTCTATGTCCAAGCCATAGCCTAGAGCAAAATTTTACAGCTGAGTAACAAACCTCTTAAAATGGGGATTTATAATGGAAATGCTGTCCGAGAGTTAATTACAGTGGGCTCCAGAAGGGTATAATTTTTTTCATCAGTTTGGAGAGAACACCAACCTGATGTGACCATATTTATCCCAAACCTCAGACTCCATTAATTCATTCCACTGGGTTGTACAGCAAAAGCCAGTGTGCAGGTCCCTCCCTTTTCTTTTTTTTTTCACTTTATAGTCCTAGTCTGTCCAAAGGTTTCAGAAAAAGAAAAGTTCTTTCAATAGAGGCCAGTATCAATAACAGGAGTTTTAAATTAGGACAGCTAAAGAGTGAGAAAGAAGTCCTGCCTGTTCTTAAGGGAGGAAACACAAACACACTCTTAATAAAAACAATGTTTAAAAATCTTGCATCTTAACTATCTTCAGACTTCTTTTAGGACTTTAAGGGTAAGGTTTTCTTTTCATAGGAGGTCTGTTTTCCAAAAGTGCACCTGCTGCCTCATCAATGACTATAGAAGTTAGCTTGTGACCAAAGGGACTGGATGAGACCATGCACCAAAGACTAGGATTACCTGAGGGAATTTAAAAAATGTATCTGCCTGAGTTCCAGCTCTAGAGGTTTGGATTCAAGCAGCATAGGGTACAGCCTGAGGGTTGTTAAGAGATTTAGAAGTTTCCTCGTGGATTTTAACAGGGCGCCAAGACTCAGAATCAGTGCTCCATGTGCTTCTACAAAAAGTGGAGACCATGGACTAGCAGTGCTCGCGTCACTTGGAAAGTTATCAGAAAGGCAGACTCTCAGGTCCCCAAGGGATCAAAGTTTGGGAATCAGGACCCTATACCACAGCCATTCCAAACAACCTCCTGACAGTCTCAGACTCGGTCTTATAGGAATTCCAGAATACCCACTGAAAATATGATCTGCCTGACATTCCATGAAATAAATATAGATAGGGAGTATTCCGTCATCGGATCAGAGTTGGAGGAGAACAAAAGGATGGCACTGATGAGATGGGTGTCTCTAAAGCTTTCTGGGCTCCAGATCCAGGACACATGCAGAGTCAGAAAGTGGGACGACCGGAGGGAGAGGGAGACAGTGGTTGAAATGAGTTAGGATTCATCATGTTCGTAGTGTAGTAGTCATTAAATATTTTGAAAATCATCTCTGTTTTTCTGTTTTGGCCCACCCCAGAGCATTTCTTGTCATCACCTGAAACATGCCAGGCTCCTTCCATCTCAGGGTCTTTGCCCCAGGTCTACTTCTCCCTGGGCTGCTCTTCTCCAAATCTTTGCAGGGCCAATGACTTCTTGGCATACAGATCTCAGCTTGTCACTTAGGCAGCAAAACCCTCCTTGACTAACAGCCAGCATTGCCACCCAGCATTTTATAACATCATCCTCCTCTTAATTCTCTTCATAGCACTTACTCCATCTTGTTTGTTGGTTTTCTTATTTGTTGGTTTATTCTCTCTTCCCTCTTTAAAATGTAGCCTTCACGAGAATAGGGACCTTGTCTTAATTCAGTGCTCTATCTGCATTCACTCACTCATTCAACCAGTGCTTCTTGTTCACTGGCCATCTATTATGGGCAGGGACAGTTCTAGATGCTGGGGATGCAGTACTTTTAATAGTGCCTGCCCTATAGTAACTGTTCAATAAATCTTTATTGCTAAATTAATTCGTGCTCTTCTACAAACATTTTTAAAAGGCCATTATAGACTATTCAAAGTGCTCTGAGCTAGAAAATTACAAATGTAGTTTCTAACTATAAAGAGTTCATATTTAGTATAGAAGACAGTAAGACAACCTGAAAAGCATTAAAGTAACCTTCAGAACAAAAAGCTATGGGAAGAACAGGGTGAGTCAAGAATTCTACTTAGGAAAGAGTTGAGGGGAAGCAGTGTTTGGCGATCATTTCAAGAGAAGGTGACATTTCTGGAATACTTTCAAAGGGACATCAGGTGGTACCAGGCAGAGAAGTGACAGAACATTCTAGTCAGAGGACAAGTAAGCAAGAAATGTTAAAGAAAATGAAATGAGTGGAACAGTCAAGAGGCTCAAGGGGCCAGAGGGAAAGTGACATTCAGATAGAAAGTGAAAGAAATGATGCTGGAAAGGCAGGTGGGGGCCCAAATGTGATAGGTGTACCACCAATGGTATTTTAATTTGGTCTACCTTTCTGGCACCTAATTTAGCTGTATGCATCAGGAGTTTTTAAATTGTTAATTCTCTTGGACTCAATATTCCCATTTTTTAGGGGTTTTTAAAGAAAATAAGCATATACCTGGATAGTGATTTATGTTTAAAATGTTGGTGGCTAAAGGTTTTATAAAGCCTTTCCCTATTTCTGCATGAGAATTTGACCTTCATTTGCCTGGTAACCTGATGAAAGGCACATCAAGTATGTTGACAACTAGTCAACATGACTTATAGTAAACCTGACCGTAGACTGCTAAGTGGCATCTAGGCTATGGGAACTATAAATAACTGATAGGAACCATAGCTTTGAGCTTCCCTGAGTGTGTACTCTTATAACTGGACATGCCCTTTACAAGGACCCTGAAACCTGTCCCCATGAAATTATTGTAAGAGCTACTGCTTCTCGGTGGTGGGGGAGGGGGCAGACATAAGGCTTCTAAACCAGGACAGTTCCTGTACTTACTTGATGTGCATTTCATATGTTTGCACATGAGCTTCTGTGGACGACTGCAAGGCCGCCTTTAGGAATGGCTGTGTTTTGCCTTTCCAGCAAGCTGTGTTCCCATCCTACACACTTTTGAGTAGAATGGCATCAAATGTGGTCTTGTGAGGCTGACTGTTGAGAATCAAGAAGAATTCTTGATGCTGAATGTAAAAACCAGAGCTTTTTAAAACCAAAATTAGGGAGAAGCTAAATGCCTAACAATAGAGGAATACAGTTTACTCATAAAATATAGTTCATTCAAATAAGCAAGAATAAACTACTGAGCTTACTTCAAAATAAAAAGCTGCACAACAAAGGAAATAATCAACAAAACTAAAAGGCAACCTATTGATTGGGAGAAGATATTTGCAAATCACATATCTGGTAAAGGGTTAGTCTCCAAAATATATAAAGAACATGTACAACTCAACACCTCAAAAAACAAATAATCCAATTAAAAATGGGCAGAAGACATGAACAGACATTTCTCCAAAGAAGACATACAGATGGCCAACAGACGCATGAAAAAATGCTCAACATCACTCATCATCAGGGAAATGCAAATCAAAACTACAATGAGATATCATCTCACACCTGTTAGAATGGCTAAAATCTAAAACACAAGACACAAGTGTTGGTGAGGATGTGGAGGAAAAGGAACCCTCTTGCACTGTTGGTGGGAATGCAAACTGGTGCAGCCACTGTGGAAAACAGTATGGAGGTTCTTCCAAAAGTTAAAAATAGAACTACCTCATGATCCAGTAATTGCACTACTGGGTATTTACCTAAAAAATACAAAATCACTAATTCAAAGGGATATTTGCATCTCTATGTTTAGAGCAACATTATTTACAGTAGCCAAATTATGGAAACAACCCAAGTGTCCATCACTAGATGAACGCATAAAGATGATGTGGTATATATACACAGTGGAATATTATTCAGTCATAAAAAGAAATCTTGCCATTTGCAACAACATAGATGGATCTAGAGGGTATAATACTAGGTGAAATAAGTCAGTCAGAGAAACACAAATACCATATGATTTCACTCGTATGTGGAATTTAAGAAACAAATGAGCAAAGGAAAAAGAGAGAGAGAAAGGCAAACCAAGAAACAGGCTCTTAACTACAGAGAATACACTGATGGTTACCAGAGGGGAGGGGGGTGGAGGGACAGAAGAAACAGGGGATGGGGATGAAGGAGGGCACTTGTTGTGATGAGCACCAGGTGACGTATAGAAGTATTGAATCACTATACTGTACACCTAGAACTAATACTGCACTGTACGTTAACTACACTAGACTTTAAAATAAAATGTAAAAAATAGATTACTTCATCCATAAAATGGAGCATGATGCAGCTCTAAAAGCACATGTTTCTGAAGAATAATGTCAATGGAAAATCGATGTTCATCATGTGTTAACTGAAGAAGTGTTTACATGAGAAGGAATATACGGTATGTATATATGATACACATTTTTACGAAACACAGAAGTTGTTCCAATCAAAGAGTACAGGAAGAGAATAAGGCAGCGTATAGGGACATCTTATATTTTGTCATCTTTTTCCCCTCCTCTCTTTTCCTTGGTGCAACTAATTCTCCCTACTGAGATATTTGTGATTCATGCCATTTGGGCCATCGCCGGGCTCAGTGCCTGGCCACAGTGTCTAGCTTCTGACCAAGGTCAACTGATCAGGGCCTCTTATCCCCTTCTCCACAGTCACTGCCTGCTCAGGTGGGGTCAGTTAGGGTCATTCCTGCAGATCTCGAAGGTACAAATACTGGGACAAATAAACTGAAGCTCTTGATTTGTTTTTGGATGAAGAGATGAGAAAATAGTTGTTGCTAGTGTCCAGGTTCCTGCAGTGAGGGGGTGAGCAACAGTCACCTTCCATCCTGTGGGCTGCCCAAGGAGGGACAGTCAACTTGTGCAAGAGTTAGACAGTCACACAATCTAAGTAATTCTGAATAAAGAAGGGGTTTACTGCAGGACTTCTTTAATAAACACATCTGCACCAGAACAAGGACAGGATAAGACATGTGTCTGTCAAATTTAGTGAAACAAACTTTTCTTTTTCTTTTCTTCTTTGAGAAAACCTGCTAGTATTGGGGTCTCTCAGGTCTGCTGATATGATCTGGTCTTAGAACCCAGAAAAGAAGTGCTGCTCTAAGAAAATAATGGATCGGGCCATGGATCATGATTTTCTTCTTTGTGCTTTGCTTTATTTTCTAAATTCTAAATAAAAAATTATGCTTAATATATATGTTGAATATAGTTTATACACAATACACATACACATATATGTATGGCTTACAAGATGGTAATGTGCATATGATTTCATGATTTTCCTTTTTAAGCTTAATAATGTGCCATAAGCATCCTTTCGTGCCAGCACACAGGGCTCTATGACTCTGTTAATTAATCACTCTTTACCAGCCTCCTATGAATTGATGGATGTAATCATACGGATCTTGGCCACATGACCTCACTTGACCTCTAGGTGTCCCAGTGTTTGTCTAAGTGGGTATAACCTACAGAAGATCTGCTATAAATTTAAGCAAAATACTGTAAGTAAAACACTCAGCACAGGGCTGGAAGAGAATGTGCTCAGTAAGTGGGAGCTCTATCACTATTACTCTTAAGGAATTATCATTCCATTACTATTGTCATCAGTGGATAACTGGGTTATTTCCAATTTCTGCTTCAACAAACAAGACCGCAACACACAGTTTACCCTTGCGTGATTTCTGTAGAATAAACTTCAGAAAGCGAAACTGCTGGGTCACGGTATGCCTCATGCATACAAATAGGTGTTTACCCCTAAATACAGCATGGTCCCAGGCCTTGGGTATACAAAAACACTCTTATGAGGAAGAATATTTTAGGGGCTCAGAAGTTATCTCTCAGGAGCTGGCCAAGGGCTAGTCCTGAAGACGCATTTCTTTGGTAAGTGCAGGGTCTGAACAATCCAGGCCTGCTGAGTTATCCCTTTTCTGCCCATGAGAAGATGGCATGAGCAAAGACAGAAAGGTGGAAATGCATAACCCATGCTTCAGGACAAGAGGGTAAACCAGTAGGGTTAAAGAGAAGGAGAGGAGCGAGACATCAAGTGGAAAAGTAGCTTGAACCAAATCATGAAGCGAGTCTTCAATGCACATAAGCATGGATGAGGATAATGCACATGGAAGTGGTTTTAAAGACAAGCTGGAGGGAAGAGTCTGGAGCCTGGGGACTCTGCCAACACACCGTGGCACAGGAGGGCCTACAGCAGTGTGACGGCAGTGGGAATGGAGAGGGCCTGCACAGGAGACCGTGAGAAGCAACCACAGCAAGACTTTCAGAGTCACTGAAAACAGGTGGACAAAGCTGAGGGGCTAAAGAATCTTCTAGGATTATAAGCCTGTGTTGTTAGAGGTAAAAGCCTCTTGACAGCAATAAACACGTCAGGAGAGCCTTTAGAGACATTCAACAGCCATTTACCCAGGGCCTACCCAGTGCCCAACAGATCGTCTTCAAAGTTTGGCTCATGAACCACTCGTGCTCTGTCACCCGAGGACCTTGTCCACAATGTGTATTACTCCCCCTGAGAGCTACTAAATTCACATCTCTAGTGCAGGGCTGGGAATCTGCATGTTTAACAAGCTCCCCAGATATTCATACCATGAAAGTTTGAGGTTCTGTGTTCCCTCTGGTGCCCAGAAAATCTACACTGGGAATGCACTGGGAATCTAAATATATCTCAAGTTGTGAAAATAGGGAGGAGAAAAACTATAGACGTGGGTTTGTTGTTGTTGTTGTTTTTCCTCCAGGCAATTCAGGATGGGAGTCTCTGTTGTAGGCACAGAGGTGAGGCTAAAACTACTACTGCATTTTTCTGGGTGGCACAAAAACATATGTATATATGGCTTTGCTGTTAGGAAAGGAAAGCTAAAATCTGCAGACAAGAAGCATGTCTGAGTGCGTGGCCCCGTGTACAATCTGTGATGAGGACAAGCCTCTTTTACCAAGAGTGACAAGGCCTTTGCCCAGCGCAACCAATGACCGCTACGAAAAATATATGGCATATATTTTGGAAATAAGCACATTAAAGAGATGCCTTTATATGGAGAAAGCAGAGAATTTTATTTAAATTTGGGCAACCATTTAGCGAGTTTATGGAAGAGATTTTTAAAACTGACGTTTTAGAGGAAGCAAACATTGCAGTGACAGCCCAGAGCTCAGGATGTAAGCCGAATTAAATAAAAATCCAAGGATTTTTTTTTTCTCTCTCCTAACCTCTTCACCTAGCTTTCCCCTCCAGCTCCCCCATCCTTCTCCTTTCTTAAATGAGTCCTTTCCCCTCCTGGTCGACAGTGAAGAAGGCAGCATGTTCCAGAATATGCAGTCTTCTTAATCTAATACAGCGTTGATGGTTTCTTTCATTAAGTTTTAGCATCCTTCTGAAAATCTGGCGAATACTATGATACATGCTATCTCCATTAAATGTATTAAAAGAACATTCAATCAGGAAATTAGTTAACTATTCTCTAAATAAATTATATTTGGGATGCCACATATAAAATATGATAATTCTGAGAGCAAATCAAATTATGTATAATATTTTAATGTTCTGTTGAAGAGAGTGAACAGAGCATAAGCTTTAGGGCCAGACAGAGATCAGTCTGATTTATGGCTCTAGATTCGGGGAAGTTATTCAGGCTTTGTGAATCCATTATTAGATTCTCATCCATTACCATTGTTTCCAAAGGGGGCATTATCGGCATTTGAGGCAGGATAATCCTTTGTTCCGTGAGGTGGTTCGCAGCATTTCTCACCACTGGCCTCCTCCTTTTTCTAGCTATTAGCTCCCAGCAGCATTCCCACCTCTAGCCTGGAGATAACCGGATACCCCTACAAATCTGCAAACGCCCCCTAGGAGGGGGGCGATGCCCCCAGTGAAGAGCAGGTGCATTCAATGTATTATAATAATAATAATGCCTCTTCAAGTTGGAAGCATTTTTCCCAGCACTTTTGGGTTAACAAAGAGGTAGCTTAATCCCAGCCCGGTCCATAGGGGTGGCTGCGTGGAGCAAGCCGCTTCGTCTAAGCCTGAGCGTCTCACCGGTAACATTACAGTAGGAGTAAGACCTGACTCCGAGGTTTATTGTAAGAACACAATGGAGTTTCTCCTGCTAAGCACGGAGCAGCCCGGCTGGTGCACAGGAAGTGCTCAGTCAAGTCAGCCGTAGTGGCTGCTGTCCTTACAGCTATGAAAGCCAGAGGCCTGGCACGAAGGACAGGGGAGGTGGCCAGGAAATCAGTTACCTTGTGTAAGAAGTTTTGCAAGAACAGGGAAGTGGGAAGTAAAAGGAGCTAGACAGCATGGAGTTGTTCGCTTTTCCCCGCACCCCTCCCCGACCCTGCCCGCTGAAGGAAAATGCTGCGCCTATTTGAAGGCAGGGGGAGATAATGGTGAAAGCAAGGCTGGGCTTCAGGAGGATATAAAGAGGGGAAGGTGAGGGGAGGTGATGAAGAAGCCGGCCAGCTGGGCGCACAGGGACAAGAGAGCACCAGCGTTCCACTGCGGCTTTTCCAAACTCGAGGCTGTGCTTACGTGTTCGCGGACCCGTCCGATTTCCCCGAGATTTTCCCCTGCTCCACACTCTATGAGCAGCCCGGCCGAAGGTGATGGCCGGCACTCAGCAGAGCTGCTTTAATGGGATCAGGCTCAAGAAAAGGGACACTGGGAGTGATAGCGTGCCTGCTACATGAGAGGCTGGACCTGCCGGAAAGTGAAGCCATCTCCTCCCTACAACCTGTTGCTGGCAGCAGACTTTGGCTCGGGCGCTGGTACCCGACAGCAGCTCAAGGTCACTTTGACGTTTGTTTTTTTAAAGTACATTTTCGATGAATTTGTTTTAACCCTCAGAGGCCCTATCTTTTTTCCTCTACCTTCTGTGAGTAGCACTAAAAAAACCTTTTCATATCTGATTCATTCCAGTATCCGTTCAGCACCTCATCTCACCTTCCTATGCCAAGAAGTGTTTTCCAACATAATTATTGCCAAGTCATCCCTCACATAATCTGCAGAGGCTCTTTCCATATTCTCTGTGATGATCCAGAAATCATAGGAAAAACGTAGTCTCTGGCTTCTAGGAGGTGGGACTTTGTCTCCTTTGGGTCAACTGTCAGTTGCTTTTTTTGTTGTTGTTTTTTTAACTAAATGAAAAGAAACCCATGATATCAAAAAAATGGTACCATGATTACGGGGGTAACATTATAATTCATATTTCAAAAATTTAAAAACGAGGAAAAAATTAAGTTTGAAGAATTACAGTGCTGCCCTAATGCTGTGTAAGAAGACACTGCGAAGGTTAAGAGCCACAGAGTAGGCACGCCTGGGGGCTCCGTTGCTTGAGCGGCTGACTCTCTTGATTTCCACCCAGGTCATTATCTCAGGGTTGTGGGATCAACCCCTACCTAGGGCTCCTCGCTCAGTGGGAAGTCTGCTTGAGATTCTCTCTCTCCCTCTCCCTCACTCTCTCTGTCAAATAAATAAATAAATATTTTTTTTAAAAAAAAAGGACAGCTCTGGAATACTAACTCTTGTTAAAGGTCTTCCAGAGGGCAGTCCTTGTTGCAGGTGCTCTACAAATCCAGGGTTCTGCGAGACCAGAGGCTTCCCCTCCCCCTCCCCTGGAGGTTAACGGTGCAGTTTCAGAGGAGCCCTGAAGACATGAATTTACCCGAATTACTTGATTAGTCCCTCCCAAACCTCTCAAAGGATAGTACGCCCTTTCACACTATATCCTATCCATATCCCACAGAACTGGTGTTCTGTAGACCAATAAGATAAAGGACCAGAATGAATTTTTTGTTTCTGTTTTGGTTATTGTGACTGTTTTTCATTTTTTTATACTTTCAATCAATTGGTAACTAAGATTTTTGCTACATACAAAAGCATATGTTTGAATGCCATGCCTATGTCCTGTTACTATGAAAGGTTCTAAGCACGTACTCTCAGTATCTGATTTTTCTTGTCACAGACTGGCAGCAGGCAGTTTGCAGGTAGGCACTGGTCCACCGACCATACCGAGGAGTAACTCAGTCATTCACTGTGCACCACCCTTAACCTTAGTGGAACGCACAGCACTAGGAAGAGGACAATGGCATATATGAAACAAGCTTCCACACCCACCAATATGAATCTGTCACATATGGAAACACACTATTCCTTTCTCTTAAGGAATGCTGGTCAAAGCCACTTCCTAAATCAATGATCCAACATTTCTGGACAAAAATATAAGCCACCTCCCTAAACTGTTGTTTAAGAACATCTCTTCAACACAAATCCCTTTCTCCACAGATGTGAAGTATTTAGCAATAATAAAAAGATGGCCAAATTCTTTCTATTATCTGTTTTTTTAAAACCTGCACAAATGGAATTGAGAGGCAGAGAAAAGGGCCAGCTCTGCGTGCTTTGTTTACCAGTGTACCGATGTTCATAAAACATGCAAGCACGAAGCATGGTAAGACAGCAAAGGTAGGTAGTAAGGCTTGCTAAATTCAAATCTAATTCAATCGTTTTTGAACGGGGATATGTGTAAGTGCTTTATGCTGTGTTCCTTTGCCACAAAAGGTAAAAATGCAATAACGGTGTGACTTTTTTTTCAAGCAATTAATTTGCTATAATATAAATGGAACTCAAGTTCTTGGTGTAGCCCCAATGAGAATAATTCCAGAAAATTCTTTTTTTATATCAATGTCATTAAATGATGGATAACTATCTATTATTAGAGCATGAAGAAGAGAATGACACAGTGTCACCTAAACTAACAACAAATTGGGGCCTGTTCTATGTCTAGATTTGCCTCCTAAATGGGAACACCCCGGACTTGTTCACAGAAAAAAAACTAACTCAAGAGCAACAAAGTGAGTGACTATCACCCTGCAGAATTCCCATCGTGGAGGCCAAAAATGATGGGGGCTGTGGGTGGTAGCGGAGAAGATAGTGATGGTTGTGAACGAGAGGAAGACGGTGAACAGGATAGTGATGGCAACAGGGGTGACACTGATAATGGGGACTCAGAGACGGCATCAGTGGCAACTTACTCACTGGACTAAAGGCTTTCTATACATCACTGCCATTTAATTCCCATGACCTTCCCGTGAGGCGGGCACTGCCACTGTCTCTGTCTCACAGCTGGGGGATTTTAGGATCACAGAGGGTCAGCATTTTGCTGAGTTCACACAGCTCTCCAGTGCAGGAGCTGGGATGTGCCCCAAGCTCTGCTCGACCCTGGGGCACATGCTGTTGCTGACGTGGCTACACCACCATCCACTACGTAACTGTCTCTGGATGTGTAAAGCACGTCTGTTGAATACACACATGGAATCACATGAGGTCACGCGGTACACCACCTGTCTCAGACTGATGTTTATCTTGGTTAGATTTTTACCTAGTTTCTTTGTAAAAACCTACAAATATTAAAACATGAGAACTTGAAAATAATGCTGCCATCTCTTACTCTTTCCCATTTGGGGAAAAGTAACCCAAACTTCTTTTATTTGCCCTTACGAAGGATCTATTTTCCATTCATTGTCTTCATATCAGCCATTCTTCTCTGTACATTCATTTAGGTTCTACTTTTTAAAAGGTTTAATAGAAAAAAATGGATACAATATATGAAGAAAAATTCACCAACAGATAGCACTAAAGGATATCTTTTTAAAATGTGTATGTCACATTTTAAAAACACATTGTTGCATCATATCAGCTTTTTACATTCATCAAGTGTTCACCCATGATTTAAGACCTTTTTCTCTTCAATTTATGATAAGTCAGTCTTGATCCAGCATATTCTTACATTATTGCATTTTTTTGCACTGTACTTGCCTTGCCAGGACTTCATTTAATTTGTGTAGGCTTATTTTCCTATTAATAACATATTTTGAATTTTAATTCACCCTTTGAGAGCATTAGAAATGTCACCTCATGTGGGACCTTTAAATCTGGTAAGCATATTCTGAGGGCTGTTTCCTGGGTCATCAATTAAGTAGAAGTTCTTTGACATGGCTGTGGGCTGAATTTGATAGGTTCTTCAAAGTTGATGCCTAACCATGGGTAATTATCCTTTAGGAGAAACCTTTTGTAAAATTCATACTTCTCTAAGATTATTATGAGACTTTCGTCAAATTCCTACTTCTGTAAGACTTAGGGGAAACCTTTAGTCAAGTTAATGCTTTTCTAAGTTTCTTATGGAATGGAAACCTGTACTGTTCATTCCCATACCCATGTGTGTGCATGTGTGTGTGTTGCATATATTACAAATAGAACCTATACTGGTCTAGTATAACATTATTTTAACAAAGACATGGCTGGTCATATCCAGATGTTTTATGTTTTTAGTTGGTTGAAATTTATCAATTCATTTCCATGATTTGTTCCATTCCTCCTTTCAATTCTGTCAGCTTTTGCTTTGTGTATTTTTGTACTTTATTGTTAGGTGTGTGTGTATATATTTATAATTTTATATCTTCCTGGTCTACTGACCCTTTCGTCATTGCGAAATACCCCTCTTTCTCTCCAGCAATATTTTTTGTTTTAAAGTCTATTTTGTGTGATATCATTATAACAACTATAACTTTCTTATGACTACCATTTGTATAACACATCTTTTTCCACCATTTATTTAAATAAATTTGTGTCTTTGAATCTAATTTGTGGTCTTGGTAGACAGCATATAGTTGGATCCTGCTTTTTAAACCTATCTGCCAAGAAGTTTAGGCCATTCACATTTAATGTACATGGTTGGATTTATATTTTTTTTCATTTTGCTATTTGTTTTTTATATGTATCCTGTCTTTTTTTGTTCTAGTCCTCATTTATTTTTGGTTAAGTATATTTTCAGTGTAGTATTCTAACTCCTTCGTTGACTTTTATTTTCTTAATGGATGCTCTAGAGGTTACAATTTGCATTCTGACTTATCACAATCAACTGCAGACTAACAGTCAATTAATTGTAGCAAAATATAGAAAATTGGATCCTTTATAGCTCCACTTCCTCACCATTTTGTGCTATTACTGTCATATATATTACATATATATGAATGTGTATCTATGTATGCAAATACAATAATATAATTCTATGATATTTAAATTATAGATTATGTCTTTTTAAGAAGTCATGAGAAGAAATGATAAAATATATTTGCAGAGCCTTTTATATTAACCTACACACTTACTATTTCTAGGGCATTCCATTTCTTTCATGCAAATTTGAGTTCTCTTCTGGTATCACTTCCTTTCAGCCCAAATGAGTTCCTGTTGTATTCTCGAAAGGCAGTTCTACTAGTAATGTGTTCTTCCAGTCTTTTTCTTTTCTTTTTTAAATTTGGGGATGATTTTATTTCATCTTCATTTCTGAAGGGTAGTTTTGCTGGATATATAATTCCTGGTATTTTTTTTTCCTGTTAGCACTTTGACTATGTCCTTCAGCTGTTTTCCAGACTCCGTTCTTTCAAATAAGAAGTCAGTCATTAATTGCACCAAGTCTTCTTCATGTAATGAGCTGTTTCTCTCTTGCTGCTTTCCAGATTTTCCCTTTCTCTTTGGCTTTCCACAGTTTGACTATGATATGGCTAGGAGTGGATAGTTTTCTGTTTATTTTTCAGAGGATTCATTTTCTTGGATCTGTAAAGGTTGTTTTCAAATTTGGGAAGATTTGGACCATTATTTCATCAAACTTTCTGGTCTTTTTCCTCTGCTGCTTTCTCTCTTCCTTCTCCTTTTGGAACTCCCATTACAGGTATGTTGGTATTTTTGCTATTGTCCCACAGATCTCCAAGGCACTCTTAATTTTTCTTCAGTACCTTTTGTGTGTGCTTCAGACTGGATAATTTCTATTGACTAGTCTCACATTCACAGATTCTTTCTCCTGCCATCTCAAATCTACTCTTGAGTCACTTTAAATTTTTCATTTCAGGTCCTCTATTTTTAACTTCAGAATTTCCATACAATTCTTTTTTTAAAACAATTTCTATCTGCTTATTGAGATTTATTACTTGTTGAGTCACAGTGTCATAATTTCCTTTAATTCTTTAAAAATAATTTCATTTAGCTGCTTTGAAGTATTGGTTTACTAAATCCAACATTCGGGGACACTCAGAGGCAATTTCTATTGACTGCTTTTTTTCTTAGTCATACTTTCCTGTTGCCTTAACTTTTTGTGGCAAACTGAACATTTTAGATAATATATTGCAGCAACTCTGCATTCTGATGTCTCCCCCTGACAGTGGTGGCTATTGATTTTTATTGTTGTTTGTTTTGTTTGTTTGTTTGGCAAACTGACTGGGCTAACTCTGTGAACTGTGTCTCCTCACAGAGTACACCTAGTTATGTCCATGCTTGGTTTTCTTTTTATTCTTGTTTTAATTTTTAGACCTGGATTCCTAGGGGTCACCCTTACAACTGCAGAGTTCGATGATCAGCTAATGATTAGATTGAGATTATGCTCAAACATCTTGAGCTAGTAAAGTTTCCATCTCTGATGAATAGATCCAACAGTAAATCGTTTTTCAAGCATAAAGTGTCTCAGATTATTATATGCCTTTGGTTAATTCTACAGCACTTAATTTTTTTTTTCCAGTTTTATAATTGCTTTTTTGGGAAGAAGATTAACCAAACTTCTCATTTGGTCACAGCTGGAAGTCCTTGAAATCAGGATCTTGGCTTTTCATCGCGGCATTCCAAGGCTTAACATATAGTAGGCTTGCAGAAACTGTTGGCAGAGAAGTTCACTTTTTAATTTCCTTTTTTTAAAGATGGATAAATTTCCTAAAGATTACATGGAAAATTATCTGTTACCTGTGATTTTTCAAACTGATGCCTACTGATTCCATGATGGCATTTGCAGGTTCCCTAAATGTCATATGATGCATGTCACAGAACTTGGCTTATTGAATAAATTTAGTTTTTCTTAGCACTCTCCCCCCTCCCGCCCAGTTTTATTGAGATATAATTGACATATAATTGTGTACATTTAGGAGTATAACCTGATGATTCAATACCCACACATATTGCAAAATGATTATCTTGGTACTCTTTAACTATTTCTTCTCTTATTCCAGTTGTGTTTTTTATATTTTTACTTCTCAAAGACCAAATACAATTTTTCTTGACAATTTCTGGGTTCCCTTCTTTGTTTGTTTCTCTTTGTTCACAATAATTTCCCTCAGAGCATTAATAACTTCATGTTATATACTGTGTAAGCAATTATACTCTAAATGAAGTAAAATTACATGAACACCTTACAAATTGGTAATAATAACTGAGTGTCTTTTGCAGATTACCTTTTCGTAAGTGAACAATCAAGTGACTAGAATAAAGATAATGAGGGATATTCCATCATAATATGTATTATTTTCTTTATTTTATCCAGAGTAATATAGTTTTAACTACATCTTATTGAAGATTCTCTAATAAAGAACATCAAATTTATCATACCTCACAATTCTTAAAAGCCATATGTTGGTAACATATATACATTAGCTGTAACTTATACGAAGTCTTTGACAAGATGAGAACCAAAAGCAAGTTTTCATAAGAATTGTTAATCTGAGGTATGAATAACACAAAAGTTTATGAGGGTCCTCAGTAATAGCTTGTTTTAATCACACAGCTACCAAACCAACCCTACCAGATAATTTAACCAATCACCAATTCTAAATTTCTTTATGACAAATCTTCTTCAAAATGATAGGCTTTCCTCTTCAGAAATTCACTTCACATATGTTCTGAGTATTCACTGATAAGGCACATTAACAAATTTAGAAGGTAGCATTTGATAGTTAAATGTGCATATTTGTACTTTCCTACTATTGCCGATTATTATTCATCTATGAAAATGCAGGACATGGAATGGGAACAAAAAGATAAGTGAAATCCCTAAACACAACATTCAATCTCTTTTTCCATAAAAGCTTTTAATAATAATGACAAAAGAATTTATAAGTTCAGTCCCATTTCTTCTCTCTACCCCACCTACCCCAAAAGACATTAATGAGAAGTGGAAGTACCAGAAAGTAGACAGAAAAATGGAAGAACAGAAAGAACAAAGCCTGGAGAATACTTAGAGCACCTAATGATTCCATGAATAATTTATTGTAAACACTACTTTTCTAAACTTTTCATCGATCCCTTTCTCTTTAGTGACTGAAGGTAGAGTCAAGTAGCACACCTTTAAAGTTATTATATCATAATTTCTTCAAAGTTGGACTGCAACACAGAGAGAAAAAAAAACAAGGCAAATAAAGCATAGCAAAATTTTTAAATGGTCAGTTGAAGCATATCTATGTATTTAGACATTTGATTTCTCTCAGCAATGTTTGTGGTTTCAGGGTATTATAACTCACACATAGTCAGATTTATCTCTAAGCACTTCTTATTATTTGATGCCTGTTCATGGGTCAAAAGACTCAATTTGTTAAAGATGTCAACTTTTCCGAACTTGATATTATAGATTCAAGGAAATCCCAGTCAATTGTCTGTTGAAGGACATCTCGGCTCCTTCCACAGTTTGGCTATGGGGACAATGCTGTTATGAACATTGGGGTGCATATGGCCCTTCTCTTCACTATGTCTGTATCTTTGAGGTAAATACCCAGTAGTGCTATTGCTGGGTCATAGGGTAGCTCTATTTTTAACTTTTTGAGGAAACTCCACACTGTTTTCCAAAGTGGCTGTGGAAGATGTGGTCCATATATACAATAGAATATTACTCAGCCATCAGAAAGAATGATTACCCAACATTTGCATCAACATGGATCGGACTGGAGGAGATTATGCTAAGTGAAATAAGTCAAGCAGAGAAAGACAATTATCATATGGTTTCACTAATTTGTGGAATGTAAGGAATAGGAGGGAGATCAGTAGGAGAAGGAAGGGGAAAACGAAGGGGGGGGGGGGTAAACAGAGGGGGAAGTGAACCACGAGAGACTATGGACTCCGGGAAACAAACTGAGGGTTTTAAAGGGGAGGGGGATGGAGGGATGGGCTAGCCTGGTGATGGGTATTAAGGAGGGCATGTACCACATGGAGCACTGAGTGTTATATGCAAACAATGAATCATGGAAAACTACATCAAAAACTAATGATGTACTATATGGTCATTAACATATCATAATAAAAAAAATAAAATAAAACATACATTTTGTGGAAAAAAAAAAAAAGAAAATCCCAGTCAAAATCCCAGCAAGTTTTGAAGCAACTGAAAAACTGATTCTAAAATTCGCCTGGAAATGCAAAGAACCTAAAACTGATGAAACAACTTCGAAAGGAAGAACAAAACTGGAGGAATGACACTACCTGATTTCAAGATTTATTATAAAGCTACAGAAGTGAAGACAGTGGGGCATGGGTGTAAAGACAGACAATTAGGTTAATGGAACAGAACAGAGGGTCCAGATATCAACCCATACATACACAGATGATTCTTTTTCGACAAAGGTGCAAAGGCAAATCAGTGGAGAAAGAAAAGTCTTTTCATTAAGTTGTTCTGGAATAAGAACTGCATGGATATCCATAGGCATAATATGCTTTTTTTCATGCCACCCACTAGATACAAGAATTAACTCAAAATGGGTCATAGCTTAATGTAAAACCTAAGGTCCATAACACTTCTTGAAGTGAAGTTTGAGAAAAATCTTTGTGACATCAAAGATATAATCACAGAAAATCAATTCACAAATTCTCCTCCTTCAAATTAAAAGTTTCTATTCTTCAATAGATACTATTAAGGAAAAAAAACAAGATAGCCATGAGCTGAGACAAAATATTTGTAAAGCATATATTTAATGAAGAACTTGAATTTAGAATATCCAAATAAAGAATTCTCAAGACTCGAAAATAAAAAAAGCAACTGAATAAAAAATGTACAAAAGATATTTAAATAGACACTTCACCAAAGAAGATATGCAGATGGCAAATAAGCACATGAGAAGATGCTCTACATCATCTGTCATTAGGCAATGACAGGTGTAAATTAAATTAAATGTAATTTAAAATCACAATAATATACTTCTACACACCTACTAGGATAGCTAAAATGACAAGGACTATACCATGTGTTGGCAAGAAGGTGGAGGAACTGGAACTCTCGTACGCCACTGATAGGAATGTGAAATGGTATAAACATGGAAAACAATTAGACAATTTCTTAAAAGATTAAACATACACCTAACGTATGATCCAGCCATCTCATTCCCAGGTATTTAACAAAGAGAACAGGAAATACATGTTCATACAAAGACTTGCACACAAACGGTCATAGCCGTTTGTAATAGCCCCAAACTGGAAACAACTAATTATCCATTAACAGATAAATGAATAAACACACTGTCATATATCTATACACGAATGCTGATGATCAATAAAAAGGAATGAACTCCTGACACCTGCAATAGCAAGGATGACTTTCAAGCTAATTAGGCTGAGTGAAAGCAGTCAAAGAAGAGAGTACAGACTGCATGATTCCATTTATATAAAATTCTAGAAAAGTCAAGAGTCTCTATGGAGACAGAGAGCAGATGGGTGGTCGCCTAGGGATGCAAGGGTGGAAGGGGTGACAAGAGCGGATTGCAAAGAACCATGAGAAAATGTGATGTGGGGGGATTGTGGATACCCTCACTATTGTAAGTGGTTTTGTGAGGGTACACATACATAAATCTTATCAGATTGTACACTTAATTTTTTTAAAAGATATATTTATTTAGAGAGAGAGAAAGAACACAGGGGGGAGGGGCATAAGGAGAGAGAGGGAACCTCAAGCAGTTTCCCCACTGAGCATGGAGCCTGATGCGGGGCTCTATCCCAGGACCCTGAGATCATGACCTGAGCCAAAAACAAGATTCGGACGCTTAACCGACTGAGCCACCAGGTGCCCCCAGACTGTACTTTTTTTTTTTTAAAGATTTTATTTATTTATTTGACAGAGATAGAGACAGCCAGCGAGAGAGGGAACACAAGCAGGGGGAGTGGGAGAGGAAGAAGCAGGCTCATAGCGGAAGAGCCTGATGTGGGGCTTGATCCCATAATGCCGGGATCACGCCCTGAGCCGAAGGCAGGCGCTTAACCGCTGTGCCACCCAGGCGCCCCCCAGACTGTACACTTTAAATATGTGTTTATTGTATGTCAAATATACCTCAATAAATTTAAGAAAAAAATAGCCAAATGTTACCTGTTAAAAACTTCAAAGAGACGCCTGTAAGGAAAAGGCCCAATAAATGAATCAGAGAAAAGAAAATATGAAGTATGAGAACACAGGTTGAACAATGACATAAACATGAGGAAAGAGAGGTTGAAGGCTGAGAAAGCAAAGGTACCTACCAGAAGCCAAATTTTCCATGATTCTCTCACAGCAATGAGTGTGCTACATTCTTATGTAAAAGCAGAAAGCAAAGTAATTTGGCTTCAATTAAAATGTTAGAGGGAGGAATTTGGGTCATAGTTGTGAATGGCAAAGCTGCCAACATTTAAAATGAAGTGTATGCATCTGAATATTTAAAAGACTTAAAAAAGTATTATTTGTTAGTTCAGACTGGCCTGTTTTAAACTGCGATGTGCTTGCTTCATGCTGGTTGAGTGGTTCAAGCAAGGGTTGTGATCTGTGATAAGACCCACTCTACACAGGCGTTGTGCTCGGAAATCCAGGAGTTCTGGGTCTTGGTCCCAATTCCGTTCTGGACCTGAATTCGGCTTGAGAGAAAATGATTTGCTTTTCAAAATCTTCCAATTTAAAAATGGGAAAAGAGAGGCCTGTGTTCTATAGGGGAGAGCGGCCAATTAGGGTTTTCAATACTTTCAGTTCCCTGGAGATAGTCCCTGCCCAGGTGAAGTTATTAATTAAATGGCATCTTTGCCTTTATCGCTGCTGTCCTCATAACATAAATGCTAAGTGTCCTCTTATTCTCATTGCTTCTAAGAAGACTGCTTTTGTCTGTTCAGAAAAAGAAAGAGAAATCAACCCTCCAGTACACTGACTGATTACCTATGTATTTCAATGGCACTTAATCACCATGGTACCCGGGCACTCGGACCCCAGCAACAAATTGAGAACAAGAACATCAAACCCACAGCTCTGCCTGACGAGGCCGGTATGAATTTTAGGACATGAGTCCTTTGAATGTGTTGCCTTTGTGTAAACATGTAGAAGGCCAAAATGGACGTGGAGCTTGTTTCCCAAGGTTATTCACATTGAAACGTAAGAGCAAGGACCTCGTCAATTTCAGATCCCCATTTTCTCACAAAAGCAGATACCTCTCGCATACAGGGCCACGCCAATGCACCAGGCTTGTCACAGAGACACGCATGGCGGCAAATTCAACCCCATGGCCATGTCTGGGTGGTTGTGGAAGACTCAGTTCATCATCTGAGATTTTGAGACCATCAATTGGTATTCTTTTTTTTTTTTAAGATTTTATTTATTTATTCGACAGAGATAGAGACAGCCAGCGAGAGAGGGAACACAGCAGGGGGAGTGGGAGAGGAAGAAGCAGGCTCATAGCGGAGGAGCCTGATGTGGGGCTCGATCCCATAACGCGAGGATCACGCCCTGAGCCGAAGGCAGACGCCTAACCGCTGTGCCACCCAGGCGCCCCGCATCAATTGGTATTCTTGAGCTGTTTCTACATGCAAGCAATTCAGAATACTGAATCAGGCTATTCAGGCTGTAATTTCTTGTGAGACAAGAAGGAAAATTCAAAAGTCCGGCCTTGATCAAACTACAAACTCTTTTCTGAAATACTGATTTTCTGCATTGAGCAGCTAGCGGTGCGACAATGCAAGACAGCTGCCCATTGCTTGGATAAAGGGGCCCCCTCCCCCGTACTGGAAAATTGATTAGAATAACATTAAAAGTCTCTTAAAACTCTTTTGAAAATAACCTTTCTGTATGGATTTTTGGCTAGATTTTATGGGGAAAAAACCATGTGGCAGAATGCTAATTTCAATTTGTTCACTTAGCCATTGAAAGGACATGGTTTAAGCTGATTTGGGAGTAAGCTGTAGCAAAACATTTACCTTTTAGAAACTGAATTAGTTTCTAAATGCCTCGAGGTAATTCTCTAAGATCTAATCTCTAAGTTTATTAAATATCAAGTAGTCAGAGGTTATTTTAAAAGAAGCACATGTAGTAAGCAGTTACTTTAATTGTGGTTAATCCCTTACTGTGTCATTTTCAACCAAAAGGTTTTCTTCACTCTTATCTATGAACTTTTTAAGCTCGTAAGTGGGAGCTCCTACAATCTTTGCATAAAAGAACCATGTGCACACAAAGTGAACATTAGCCACGACTATGGCAATAAATTACTCAACAAGATCAGATAATATAGAAAGTTGTCTATTTTTCTGAGGTCAAGAATCCTGTTTATTCTTGGCAAACATAAACATGGTTTTTGCAGGAGTAATGTGTTCTGGCTCTCTTAAAAATAACTTTACAAACTGCAAGTCACAGTAACAACCTATTTCAAAAATATGATATACTTATTTTTTAAAGTTGATTTCTTTTGATGCACAGCCTGTTCAAATTCTCAGAATTCTAAGGTTGTACAATACAGCATCAAAATATAAACCTCTTCCTACCTAAAACTGGGATTTTTTTCAAAATTTAAAATTTTGTTTTTCTTGTAAAATTTCTTGAAATGACTACAGCTATGCAATTCAGCCACAGCATACAAACTACGTAGGAGTTGTAACATAGTAAAACCTAAAACAGGAGGGAAAAAAAAAAAACAACCAAAACTCTGGGGTATTCCATCCCTTTCTCATAAGTATTTTCCTGCGTTGTGGACCCCAAAACAGATTGAAACAGACTCTATTCTATCAGTTTCCATTGTCTCTTGAATATACATGAGCTAAGTAACTGACTAATGTACAAAACCCAGACAGCCCACTTAGTACTCTGGCCCATATTTCAAAACTGTATTTAATGCATCAAACTAATTTCTTATTAAGCTACTATTTATGAAGATTTCCTCATCATAATCGAACAGTGCTGAGAGTACTCCATCCGCAGCCCTGTGTGTCTGTGGCATATGTGGAAGGAGAAGGAGCATTAATTATAATTACCCCTATTATAATTACCCCTGATAGCACTGCAGAACTTGAGGAGCTAGGGATGATGATGTGACAGGAGGTGATGAAGGACCACGAAGGTGAAGGGTAGTCTAATGTTTTTGGAAGTGAGGCTGCTAATTTTCGGAGACGTTAAATGGTGTTAGAATAAAAATAAAATAAAATAACAAAATTTGGTAAAAACAAATACAACCTCAGAAGTACATTTGAGAAAAGCTAGGATAACCAAAGTTAAATAATTTGCTTGACAGCAGAACTTTCCATATATTAATATGCATCATGTGTGTCAAGAGGAAAAGAGACTTTGTGAGAACCTCCCAATATTATTTTACCGGGAACTCCACCCCCCGCCTTCCCACCGCCCTTCAGCCTACAGGACATTTCCTAGGCTACCCTCAGGGAAAAGGTGCCCGCTGCATTTTAGAAGGTAATGTTTGAAGCATTCAGTTTTCTTAAGAAACATCAGGAAAAGTCCAAAAGGTGGGTATTGGGGCAGCTGTGGGAAACGGCATACAAGCTGCTAATGTATTTATAACATAAAATGTACATTATTGACCTGCTTTTGTGGGCTTTTTATATTTTTCCAACATGACTTTCCTGGAGAGTTTTGTGTGCGTGCATTTTTCTCCCTGGTTTTTAATTTCTCCATCCTCAAGTATTTACGAAAAGGCGACCTGTGGATGTTTTCTAAAAGTAGGGAGGCAGAATGACCACACTTAGAGACATGATATTCTCTCTTCCCTCCCTACATTTACTGGGATATGTAGGTTTTGAAAGTGAATAAGGTATGAAACCACTTAAAAATATTTTATAACTCAGAACATTTGCGGGCGAGAGCTACCTACAATAATTGACCTTTTACACTAGTCAACTTCTGTTGTACGTGAAACTAAATCAACGCTTATTTTTCACTGTCTCACCAGCATGAGTCATCTCTGGCTTTGGCATGTGTTTATGTGCAAGCCACCTTCGAACGAACCATTACGATAATCTGATGCATAGTTAGAAAAGACGATAAACAGGTATTTAGGAGGAGTTACATATATTCCTTTTTTTTTTTTTTTCCATCGACGATGTATATTCTGATGTCCCGGCAAAGCAGATAACAAAGGTAATAAGTGGATATTTAACAGGGGCTTAAGCAGATAATAATCTTGTTTTCCTCACCTCACTCAGAGTATCTTCTGATGTTAACAGAAGCAATACTGGAACAGAGGGAAGCATGAAAGCTGAATCAGTCATCAGTCAATGAGTAGCTACAATATATGACATCGGGTAGTCTGTGATTTTGTGTAACACTTGGCAAAGTGTCCTCCCTGGTTAATTAATCTGTAAGTTTTCCAGGTTTTCCCCTGAACATTATTTGTTAAACAGTGAGTCCTTCTCACTGTTTGCTAGTCCTTCTCATTTCATAAACCAGCTCAAGACCACTGTCTTCCATTATTGTGAGGATATGCCTATGGATTTAGGTCTGTTCATATTGTGGGAGAAGAGTTTCCCTTCCTTTTTCTCCCTCTCCTTCCCTATCCTCTTTTTTACCTTCTCTTTTCAAGCAACAACTTGAAAGGCACAAATCTTAACTATCCCGATAGCTTCCTTCGATGTGATGTGGGATGTGAAGTCACTCTCAAAGCTGTATTTGTCCGTGTGGCTTTTTACCACTGCTGATGACTGGGTTATAAAAACATTCCCAAACACTTCTGAACACTAGCAGACCATAAGCAAGATGGAAAACACTGGAAGCCATTCGAATGACAATGTCTTGACCTCTGACTCTGAAATTAACCTAAAAGAAAACAGATTATCCTTTGTCATGATAGTACAACATGGATGCCCCTGGCTGATATGCACAGGACACACACACATAACAATCAGGTGAAGGGGAGAAAAAGGCACACAGAGATTCTGTTAAAATACTGCAGGGACAGTGACAGGTTTTTGAGAGGAACGCAGAAAGCAGGAGTTGGGATGTTCAAATTCTGAACAGTGCTACAGTCAGCGTCACAGTGGAGAAAGTTCCACACCAAGAAGTTGTGTGGCACTGTGTCTGACTATTATTTGTTTTGAAAAAAGTGAAAATACAAAAAAAGTTTTGTGACTTTCACTTTCTTGATCATCAGCATGCAAATGGAATATTTGTTCATCTATCCATTCAGCAAAACACTTTCTCCGGTCATGCTGTGAACGGGCTCTGCTTTGAGCCAGTGCAGAACAGGATAACTCAAGAGCTTAAACAGGAGTGAATAAAATTAACAGAAGACCCTACAATTTAACGGAACGATATTTATTACCACTTTTGCATTTAGTTAAAGGATTTATGTGAAGCTCTGCTTACTTTTCAAAAGCAGTCCTTACATTGTTTCTAAGGTAACCCAGGATCATTGCAAAATTAGGTGTGAGGTCTTTCTGAAGGTGAGCAGTGCCATATTGAAAAGCTAACCTGAGAGACGGACTATTTTCAAAGGCTGATATTCCCAGTAATGGTGAAGCTATGTCAGAAGAGCATCAGCAGAGTGCCTAGGGGGCTCAGTTGGTTAAATGTCTGCCTTCAGCTCAGCTCATGACCTCGGGGTCCTGGGATCGAGCCCCAAGTCAGGCTCCCTGCTCAGCGGGGAGTCTGCTTCTCCCTCTTCCTCTCTCTCTGTCCCTAACTTCACTTGGGCTCTCACTCTCTCTTTCAAATAAATAAATAAAATCTTTAAAAGAAATAAAAAAGAAGAGCAACAGATCTAGGACGGGGGAACGTGGCCCAGGTCACGGTCCCATTACTGTGCCAGGTGCATAACTTGGGGCAACCGTAATATGTACCTCCCAAAATCAGTAGTGAACGTTTCTCTAGGCCAGGCTTAATTTTTTATTCTTTTTGATTAAACAATTAAGCAGAAATCTCAGAAAACCAAGACAATAGCTAAAGTCACTTATATTCTAGATTCTAGAGAGTAATAAGCAACATTCAAGTACCACCTGTTTCTTTCTTTTATCACTAGATAGAACAAGTGCAACAAGGGAACTCCGGGTCTATGGCAACTGGTGGTGTGGTGTTAGACACATAAGGTAAGCTTTTCAAGCTTCGCTTACTATCTTTATAAAACAGCATATAATACATTTGCTCTCAGTACCTCACAGAGATTGTGTCAAAACAAATCACCTCCATTTAACTGAGTGGAGCACACTGCAAATAAGGGAAATTAACAGGGGCTGCTTAGAGGGAGTGGGGGGGGGAGGAACACGGGGGAGAAAGAGGATGCAGCGATAGAAATAAGATGGACAATGGGGGTGGGTGCCCAGGAAGGAGCAGGGAAGATGGTAGGAGAGGGAAAAGGGAAGGCGTACGAAAGTGTGGTTTGGGTGTAGCTAGGGCAAAGCTAACCAACAAAGAAATTCAAAAGTAAGAGCAACAGGAGTGGAAACGAGAGAGTGTAGAGACATGTATCCCAGAGTTTTCTCTTTTGGTTCAGGATTTTGATAAGTGTCAGCTTCGAGTGGGCATTTTGAAAGGAAGAAAAGCATATATGACCAGCAATTGCACTACTGGGTATTTACCCCAAAGACACAGATGTGGTGAAGAGAAGGGCCATATGCACCCCAATGTTCATAGCAGCATTGTCCACAATAGCCAAACTGTGGAAGGAGCCGAGATGCCCATCAACAGACAAATGGATAAAGAAGATGTGGTCCATATATACAATGGAATATTACTCAGCCATCAGAAAGAATGATCACCCAACATTTGCATCAACATGGATCAGACTGGAGGAGATTATGCTAAGTGAAATAAGTCAAGCAGAGAAAGACAATTATCATATGGTTTCACTAATTTGTGGAACATAAGGAATAGCAGGGAGATCGGTAGGAGAAGGAAGGGAAAAATGAAGGGGAGGTTAAACAGAGGGGGAAATGAACCACGAGAGACTATGGACTCCGGGAAACAAACTGAGGGTTTTAGAGGGAGGGGGGTGGGGGGATGGGCTAGCCCGGTGATGGGTATTAAAGAGGGCACGTATTGCATGGAGCACTGGGTGTTATATGCAAACAATGAATCATGGAACACTACATCAAAAACTAATGAAGTACTGTATGGTCACTAACATGTCATAATAAAATTAAATAAATAAAATTAAATTAAAAAAGAAAGAAGGAAGGAAGGAAGGAAGGAAGGAAGGAAGGAAGGAAGGAAGGGAAAGAAAGAAAAACTGGGCCAGGACAGAGGCAAACAGTTTTACAAAGTTGTGGTGGGGGATGCAAAAGACAATAAAGGAAAAAGAGGCAAACACTATTCACCTATTTTGTCCTCCGTATGGGTTGCAGAAGGCACAGGAGACGGAAGGAAGAGGGCAGGGACACATTGACACAGCTTCTGGAAGGGAGAAATACCCCAGAAGGACACCTATAGGGACAACTATTTGTAATCATCTGCCTTGAAACAGGACAGCAACTGCCCGATAGAACAGAGTAATTATAGGCTAGACTGCATGAATCCAAGGCCGTAACTAAAGTCCCTGGAATTCGGGAATTGATAGGATTTTCAAATACCAAAGCTGGATTCTCTTGGAAGAACACATGATGAGAAAAGGACAGGAAAACTCCAAGAGAACTCCTTAGAATTTCATTAACCTGGCAAAGTTTAAACCCAGTACCCACTTTGAGAATGGCATGGAGGAGGAAGACTCTGGGCTTGATGATTTACTTTTTAGACACTGAATTGCAGAAAAAGTAGCCCAGTTGGCTTTTAGATTAGAGAATAAGAACTTAAACCAGAACTTCAGAAATGGAGGCAGGATGCTTTTGAGAATTTGATGAAACCATAAACGCTCTCCCCCAAGAGAAATGCACAAAAGTCTGTACACAATTTCAAGGACTTCAGAGGCTACCTGTGATCATGTGCTATGTCCCTTCACCATACACAACACACCACAACTGGATTTCTTCTAAAGAATACTTGATGTCATGAAGGGAATGGTAAAAGCTGGGATAGGCAAATATGCTAAACAGCTCAGGAAATGGTAGTTGCCATACAAAAAAGCATTTCCCTGTGGGGTGCAGCCAGAGAAGGTTTCAAGTTTGAGAACTACCAACTGACCTGGTATTTGGAACTATATGGAACTTTTGCAAGAATACAGACATAGCTATGGAGATGGTCAGAGCACAGGACATGGTAAAATGAAGGCAAGAACAGGTACACTAATGGTTAAGAATCTCACACTGAATGTATTGCTTCCCTGAGAAACATCAAAATGAAAATGAAGGGAAAGCTGTGTAATAGGCCCCCATGAGAATGAACTTGACTGCTTGCAGCCACACAGGTGGGGAAAGGATATGCAATCTGAGGTAAATGGAAAAATGATTAAACTATTTGTAAAAAGTGAGTTTGGAGTTATTTTGGAAGACAAGCTGAAATTGGTGAAAATATTGAACACAACCTAAGGGAAAAAAACAATAATACAGAAAATGAATACAAGTCAGTTCCCTGGAAGCAGAGACGCTAGATAGGAACAGTAGAGAATTTGCTCATTTTTGCATTCTAGTGTTTGAAGATGTACGATGACAACCATTGGGCTATGGGCTTCAAATTCCCGCAGCCCACGGGGAAAGAGATCTTAAAAGGCTTGATGAAGGTGATCTTTCAAAGCTAAAATGGCACAGGTAGAAGAAGGACACTACAAAGAAAATGGAAGATTTGGAAGCTAAGAGCCATGGTTATAAAACAACAGTGACTAACAATGGGAAAGTCTTTTAGGAAGGGAGCTGTTAAATGCCAGAACTTGAGAAACAGAAGTAGATGTGTTTCAGGATGTGGGCATTAAAGAGAAAAGATTTTTGTTTAAAACCAGGAACAGGCAGGAGAAAAACTAGGACAAAGCAGAAATGTCATGTGAAATGTCTTACATAAGAAACTGATCGCTTAAGCCAATAAAAGTTTGGGAGAGAACAAGCACCTGTCCAAGGGGAAGGTGTGAGAAGGAAGAGACACAACAACACCTGGTCTCCGAACGTACCAAGGAAAGATATCCGGAGCCAACTAGCTAGGATTTTGGAAGACACTCTGAGTAAAGCAGAGTTATAAAATAGCATTTTTGAGGTCATTTAGGAGAGAAAGAAGCAAAAAGTCCTGGTCAAAGCATAAAATTCGTCTGGATATGATTCAGGCAAGAATCATCAATGGATGCTCAAATCAGTAGGTGAAAGAAAGAGGATATTTACATAGTCTCAAAGTATCTCCCTACAAATTACCTATTAATTACAAAGAGAAAAATTGTATCTTAACAGTGGAGAAATCTGACAAACATCCCCTTAACCAATGATCATCACCAGTTACCATCACCAAATTAAAGTGATGGGTTAGTTAACCGGGGCGGGGGGGGGGGGGGGAGAACAGCATCATGTGCCTCGTAACATAATGTTCTGAGAACACACATCACATCCAGCCAAAAAATGCAGTATTTGAATCTAATAAGGAGGAAACACCAGACAAACCAAAATCAGGGGACACTTTGTATTACAATTTTTCAGTACTTTTCAACTTTTCAAAAATAACAAGGTCATGAAAGACAAAGACTAAGGAACTGTTCCAGATTAAAAAAACAAATAAACAAACAAACTAAAAAGACATGACAACTTAATGTTAACATGTGATCCTGGATTGAATCTTGGAGCATAAAAAAAATGATATTTTTCTGTTGTTCTAAAAGGCATTACTGAATCAACAGGCAAAATTTAAATAGTGTGTGTAGATTAGATAATATTGTATCCATGCTAATTTCCTCGTTTTGACAATTGTACTATGGTTATGTAAGTGAGTGTCCTTGTTTTAAGGAAATACACACTGAAGTATTTAAGGATATGAAATATCACTTCTGCAACGTACTTTCAAACAGTTCAGAAAGAAACAACAATTTCATATTATATATATACAGAGAGAGAGAAAGACCAAGACACACAGACAGAGACAGACAACAAATGGGAGAAAGTATTAACATTTGGGAATCTAAGTGAAAGATACATAGGAATTCTTTGTATTATTCTTGTAACCTTTTTTCTAAATCTGAAATTATTTCCAAATTAACAATGAAAATTTTCCTAGGGGAAGAAAACAAAAACAATTCATGAAATGGGCTTGGATCCTGGTTGGGGGTCAGGGGGAGAACCCAGTTGTAGTATTTTGAGAGAACTGGGGAAATCTGAACAGAGACAAAATATTAGGTGAAATTACATAATAACTGATTTTTCTCAGGTTTAATGATGGCGTGTGCTCACGCAGAATGATGTTCTTAGTGTTAGGAAATGTGCTGGAGCAATGACAGCAAAAGTGTCATGTGTGGAGAAGGTTCCATCGTTGCTCACTAGGCATAGCAGCAGCAGCTCGGTATTCAGCTGTCTGTCCTGCTCCCCCAGGCTCAGTATTTCCTTTGTTCCCTAGCTGGGCACAGCATTTCTCTGCTGGTGACTGCCTTGATCCCCAAGGAGCAAAGGCTCCCATTTGATTACTAGATGGGTTTTAAAGCAGGATTTTTTTGGTTCTGATGAGTTCCAAAATGTAGTGAAAATGGCCCTTGAGCATTTCCTTATGGTTCTCTCTTTCCCCAGAATTTAGGCCTGTATTCGTAATAGCTAACTTGGTACAAGCTCTTAAAAAAAACTATTTGTTACTGTGACTGCTTTATCAAGGCTGGCTTTTTTTTCTTGAAAGGGGCAGGGCATATGTTGTATTCTCCTCTACTCCTACCCCCTCCTAGAAGGCTTCTCAGTGGCTCCATAAATAGATTTATTTGGACCACCACAGTGACCAGGTAGACATGGATCCCAGAAGTGGACACAGCCTGGGTTATTTCTCAAATAGCTTTTCAGGCTCTTCTCCCCCCACCATTCCCACAATCAATTTCTGCCAGCTCTGACCTAGCACATTTGCCTTCCTATCCCTGAAGCCCAGCAGTGGCTTCTGTTTATCATCCAGCTGAGATCCGAGAAGTACACGTACAAATAAGCAGATAAGCAAGAAGGATGCACTGCAGTCTAAAGAAAAGTGTAAAACAGATAAAAGGGAGAAACAGTAACTTTTTACATTTATTTATAAGATATGCCCATTTGCAGAGATTCTCTGGTTAGCAAGATGAGGCATGGGGAATTATGAACCCGTATAATCATAAATATCCTTTACAATGAACCTGTAATGATTTAAAGAGAGCAAAGTCCTGCTTTGGTTACAATACAGTTTTAATAGTGTTTTCTAAGCTGCCATTTCTGTTGATGCTCCAAATAGAACTTCTGACTAATGGAACATGAAATTGGAGGGCTTATTCTCAAATGCCTTAGCTATAAGTTATCTCCTGTCTGAACAGGAGGCCATCGTTTCATTATTTCATCAGAGGAGTCCTCTCCCCCACCATGTCACTGCAGGAAGTAAGGAGAGCCACATGCCTCACTTTCAGCATTGGGATTTAGAGAGATCATTATATAACTTGTTCCAGCACTGATGTTAGACATATTCGAAAGCTGAATGAACTCACCTGTGCTCGAGAGACCTTTATTTGCTAAACTAGATGCTTTTCTCTAGAGTGACTTCAGGCTTTGCGGGAGTTAATTCTGGCCTATTGTTCAGGAACACATGAGGAGTTGCTAATGCTCTTGTGGTCACCTGGACTTTTAGATACACTTCAACTCTTCTATCTTTGTTTAGTTTCATTCAGGATAAAAGTCGTTCTTCAAAACCACTGAGAGAAATGAAGGCAAGCAAATCACGCTATTTAGTGTTGACATTTCTCTGACATTGAGGTGAGTGTTCAATCCAATCATCAGCATTTAATCCAAAGACATATTTTAAATCATCATCCTCTTCAAAAAGTTTGGCTTGGTTGCTATACTTTTCCTCTGATCTTACTCATCCCTTTAAGAGATTACTCACAAGTGGGGGGCACCTTATGGCTGGCTAGTCAGTTAAGTGGACGACTCTTGATTTCAGCTCAGGTCATGATCTCAGAGTTGTGAGATCGAACCTGGAGTCAGGCTCCTCAATGAGTGGGGAGTCTGCTTGAGATTCCCTCTCTCCCTCTTCCTCTGTCCCTCCCCCCACCCTGATCTCTCTCTCTCTCAAAAAATAAACTATTTTTAAAAAAAGATTACTCACAAGTGAGAGATATGCAATAAAAGTGTAACTCAGTCTAGCAAAGGGACAAATTAGATTGCTTTTCCTTACTCTAAATGAATAGCCACCATATAATGACATTATTGTCTTAATTCAAGAGACATTCTATGATGGATTAATATACACTGAATACTACTCTTAATTCATAAGTGCTCAATAAAAGTTAGCTATTATTATTTTGATGCTACTGAACTAGGAGTGTCTTTCTCCTGCTTGGCTATTAGAAAAACTTAGTGCCAACAATATTAATTTAATTTCACACTATCTTTGTCCTTTGCATATTTTATATTCAATGCATGTGGATTCCTCTTTAATCGATAACCTAAAACGCTGGAACTTATCAGAGACGTCATCCACAAAATGAACAATTTTCACCATTTGACAAGACTAGCTTGAAAACATATGATTCTTTAGAAAAGCAAACAATGATATATTCATTTATATTTTCAGAGCTCCTGTTATATTCTGCTCATCCAAATAAGAAATCTGCCCCCATATGATCTTCACTCCTTACCAAGAGCTGGTAGGATAATATGGAATCAGCCTAATTCTTCATACTCCTATTATAATGCTTTATGCGTGTCATTCTTCCCTCCTAATTGGCAAGTTTCTTTAGGAAATACAGCATAGTGTCAGAACATCACATTCATCTTTGTATCTATCACACTGCTTTACCCATCGAAGTGCTCTAAATCCACGGAAGAGTGTATATCAAATTGGGATTTATCACTGGAATCAGAAACACCAGGGATATCTGCTTAAAATGCAGATTTCTTTATTCCATGGAAATGTTCTAAATGATAATTGCTGGAATTGGGACCTGGGGACATTTTAACAAACGCTATAGGTGATTCTCGTGTATGATAAAGTCTGGGGGCTCTGTCACAGAAGAAGGGCTACATGTTAGAAACTTGTGGCTCTTTCTGGTGACCAGAAAAGTTGACAGTTATGAGAAGAACAGCTAGTCCATTGTGGTTGTTTTTTTTTTTTAAATGATCAAAAGCACTAATATTCCCTTATTGCAATAAATCTCAGACAGAAAATGAAAATTAAAAGAGATACGTTTTCTTTTTTCTCTTTCTCCCCCTCCTTTTTTTTTTTTTTTACTTTTCATATTGGAAAGCTTAAAAAGTATGTAAAAGTAGATAGAACTACATAATGAGCCCCAAAGCATCTTTCCATCATAGAGCTTCAACAATCACCAACTTATAGTCAATCTTTTTTTATCTATCGCTCCACTTTCTTCTCCCCATGCTAAATAGGGTATTGTCTCTTCTTCTTCTTTTTTTAAATCATTGTCCTCAAAACATTAAAACAATAACTAAAACAGTAAATACCACAGACATGTAAGATGATCCTCTAAAATGTAATATAAGGTGTATCATCATAGAACTTGATTTACAACCAGGAAACTCATTAAAACTGTAAAGCTATGACTTGAGAGATGTGTGGTTCTACCCTGGTGCAGTACACGATGGTTGTTAGGATTAAAGGAGAGAATGCTTGGGACATCATATAGTACAAGTACTATCACAGAATATGTGTTCTGAGACGAAGTCTCTGCATTAGGCAATGTGGTAGTGTTAAAAATATGTTCACACTTTTTTAAAAATTTAATTAAATTTAATTTGATTTTAAATTCCAGTATAGTTAACATACAGTGTTATATCAGTGTCAGGTGTACAATAGGGTGATTCAACAGTTCCATACATCACCCCGTGCTCATCACAACAAGTGCCCTCCTTCTCCCCCATCATCTATTTCCCCGCACCCCCCCCACCTCCTCTCCTCTGGTGACCATCAGTGTGTTCTCTAGAATTACGAGCCTGTTCCTTGGTTTCTCTCTGTCTCTTTTTTTACACTCCTCCCCCCCAATAGGTGGGGCTTATTCCCCTTCTCTTGAGTGTGGGCTGGGCTCCACAACTCACTTCTAGTTTAAGAAAATACAGAAGATATGATCAATGACACTTCCAGTATTTGGTTATAAAATGACTGTGGTTTCTGCCTTGGATATGTGCATGGGTGGGTGTATGTGATTTCTGTCATGAATACTGGAGGAAGACAGCTATCATGTCAAAGAGTGGCCCAGGGGAGAAGGAAGCCAACTGTTATGTCTTCAGCTACCCAGGCAGCCTATCCCAAGTGGCAAGAAACAAAGGCCTGCCAGCAACTATGTAAGTGAGCTAAAAAGTGGATTCTGCAGCCTCGATTGAGCCATAAGATAACTGGTCCGTGGCTTGATTGCAACCTCTTGAGAGACCTGAACCAGGCCAGCTAAAACGCTGCATCACTTACCACAACATAATTTTGGAAACGAGCTAAATGCTCATCCGTAAGACACTGAATTATCTACAGTGCACAATGGGGTGTATGTGTTTTTGAGAAAGAATGAGGAAAATCTTTACAAACCGTTTTAGAGCAATTCCCAGAATATATTGTCAAATGAAAAAAAAAGTGCCAAAGAAGATATATAATAGTCTCCTTTTGTAGAAGAAGGGGAAATGTACATGCACTTATTTTTGTCAAAAGAAACATAGGAAAGAAAAATAAACCTGAGACTAATAAATACAAATGGGATTCAAACTTTTCAATTTTTATATAATTTTGACTTTGGCCATGTAAATATTTCACATATTCAAAACATAAAATTAAATCAAAATTGTTAGGGAAAAAACCCTGCAAGGGAATAAAACCAGGAACAACTACAATAAACTGTCTATCAAACTGATAATGCAAACATGAATGAAAAATAATTTAAGAAACTTCGACGCACAGAACTCAGACTATGTATTGCACTCAACACCAGACACGGTAGTAAATTCTAAGGACACAAAATTATAAGGATATCTGGTTTTCCTAGTAGTTCCATTATTGTTGGCCGAAGTTCTACTGTTGGTTAATTCTGAATCTATTCTGTGTGTACTGGAGCAAATGAGCACATATATACATATTTGTATATTGTATTTATAAATATAAATATATATGTGTATATATATATATATATATATATATATATATATATATATTAAATGGTTTAAGTAAAAATAATTGTTTAGAGCATCAGAGTTTTCACTGCGAATGAGTGTGGGTGCCAATGGGGACCAGAGGAAGGTGAGAAAGAACACTGATGCTGCATTTGAATTAAAGATATCAGTATGATCTCATCGCTTCTGAAGAGATTAAGTCTTGGGTTAGCTCTCTGATAGCAGTGACACTCCAGTACAATTGGAACCCCCCAGCACCCAGATACTGGCTTCTAAATGATATTCCCTACTAAAAGGAGCCAGTTGTTCCTTAAAGAAATGGCAGGTTCTGGGTCTAGAGCAGGAAAAGTGCAAGGTGAGAGCTGAACAACTTCTGCCAGAAAATAAGGCAACGCCTGCTAGTAACAGCATCATTTCAAAAGGACCCAGAAGGGGCTGTTACCAGATAAATCTGGAAAATTTTTAAGACTCCAAAATAATAACAGTAGTAATAAATTATAATGTATCAAATTAAAAAAAAATTTTGATCAAAAGTGAAACCCAGAAGCGCAGTAGGTGGGAGGAAAAAAGACAAGAGGGAGAGGGGAAGAGAGGGCAGAGACGCAGTGAGAGACACAGAGAGAGAGAGAGAGAGAGAAATTGTATGTGTACATAGGCATGCGGGGAGAAAAGAGAAAGAGACAGTGAAAGAGAAAGGACGTGAGGGAGAGTGTAGGGGTGTCTGGACAGGGAGAGAGGAGAAGGAAGAAAGAAAACTGACAATTGGTTCAGGCTAGGCTTAGCACTGGGTGCTAAAAGCAGGTTGCTAAGGAAGAGAAATTCACATTGTCTTCTCCCTGTAAATTACTTATTAATGACAGAGCATCATTCCATAGATAACTTATTAATTACAAAGGGGAAAAATGATACCTTACATTGGAGAGGTTGAGCAGTCGGCACCTTAAGCAACTGATCAAGCTTATCATCAGTAGTGGAGCAAGCCGCCACCTTGTGCCCTGCGCTGTGTTGCAAGAAGTGATGTCAAAAATGTTTAACCCCATGGTTTTCAAAGTGTGGTCCCCAGACCAGAGAAAATTAGACAAATTCCGATCAACAGATTTTCTACTGGCCTGAACTCTTCAAGAAAGTCAAGGTCACAAATAACAAAGAAGTAGAGCCTGGGAGGATTTGTGGGAAGAAACCTTTAGATTAAAGCTAAAGAGATAGGGGCATTTGGGTGGCTCAGTTGGTGAAGCGTCTATCTCCGGCTCAGGTCATGATCTCAGGGTCCTGGGATCAAGTCCCACATCGGGCTCCCTGCTCGTCTGCTTCTCCCTCTGCCCCTCCTCCCTGCTCATGCTCGCTCTCTCACATAAATAAATAAAATCTTTAAAAAATAATAAAGCTAAAGAGATATAACAACAAAACGCAATGAGTGAGTTTTAACTGGATTCTGAATTTAAAAAAAAAAAAACAAACAAAAAACTGTCAGGATGTCTGCAACTTATCAACTTACTTTCAAATGATTCAGGAAAAATAAACAAAAATAAAAAGGCAAATTAAAATCTCTATATATTTATCTGTACATAGAAAAAGAAACTCAATCTGAAATAATGTTACCAATTAATGTATATAAATGTCATTGAGCTATTTTTTTCAGCTTTCCTGCAATTCTGAACATTTTCCTAAGAAGTCAAACCAAAATTAATACCCAAAAGAGGTCTAGGAACCAAAAGAAAGGGGGGTATTCTAAAAAAACCAAAAGCCAAGAGGTCAACACACGAATGATTCTGTACATGCATTTTTGCAAAGTGAAAGACTGAAGTATCCCGAAGCAACGGAATACAGAGCTGAGAGTACTGGGGGAGTCACTACTGAATCCTGCCGAGACTCCACAGCTACCCACACACGGACTATTATTAAAAAGTGCTGCACTTCCGATTTTCCCCTTTACTATGGAGGAAATGCAGAGAGAGTTAATAACATTGTTAACCATAAGCTTGTAAGGTTCAGCATTCCAATAAAACTGAGGAATCTCGACTTGCAACCTCAGCAGTTAAATTACTGCCATGAAAATCACTTGCCAATGGCCAAGTGCATGAAGGAATAATTATACATGTTTACTGGTAGCCATCAGTCAAGTCCAAGAGCCATGAGATGAAATATGAATGCAATTAAATATGAATGCCTAGTCTGAGGGCCTCCCAGCACCCCCCCCCCCCACACACGTACACGAAATGAATGTAAGAATTTTGTTTGGATATTTTTCCTGATAATTTGAAAGGCTATTGAAAAATACAAAACATAAGTCCAAAATGACATCCTTCAAAAAAGGGGTCCAATCAGCAGCAAACAAACCAATAAAGAAAGCGCTCTGTTCATGGAAGTATTAAACCCTTCATTTCATGATCATCTGTTCTTGAGAAACTCTACAATCGACAGCAAGATGCTCTCCCCATATTTAAAGTGCATGATTTATGACTGACTTTCTTCTACAGCTTTTATGAGGAGGCATTTTTTAGCTATCCCATGTGAGTTGCTAACATCTGCACTGATGAAAGAATTGTAAAGAGCAAAATTCACAAAGGATTACTACTATCAGATTTTTTAAAAGAGGAGCAACACATTATAATTTGATGTACTGATAGTTTTTGAAGTACTTTCCAATGTAAACTTCAAAAGATCATAATGAATATTTAATTTCAACGCAGCACACATTGTGAGTTCAAAATTACTGGCCACTAGGAAACTAAATCCACCGATAAAAGAATGCAACCATTTATTACATCCACGGGCATGATTTTGAGCTGTGATTATATGTAAATCTAATGTCTCTACAATTGATAACTGTGGGATTAACTGGATATTTCTGCAACCTTAAAATAGGGTAAACAGTCAATAGTGAGAGGAGTTAATCAGTTAATGGTTAGCAGTTGCAGCTGCAAAATGAATCACCATTCTTTGAAAATCTGGATTTTAATCTTGAATGGTCTCTATACTGTAAGTAAGCACTATTTTGAAACCTTTTATTAGTAAATCTCTTTTCCTGTCTACAGTTGCCAGCTGTGTATCCATTAGACTTGGGGGAAAACAGCAAAGCCCAGTGGAAGATCAGCTTGAAACAGAGGGTTCCTGAGTGAAGGTTCTCGAGTGAAACGGGGGCTGCAGAGGGGAACCATGGTCACACATGGGGTGGAATAAATCCACCACTTACAAGCTGTGCAACGTAATGAAAATCATGTCAGCTTTCCATGCTTTTACTTCTCCATCTGTGAGATGGGGATATTTTTTTTAATGTTTTTTTATTACATTATGTTAGTCACCATACAGTACATCCCTGGTTTCTGATGCAAGGTTCGATGATTCATTAGTTGCATATAACACCCAGTGCACCATGCAATACGTGCCCTCCTTACTACCCATCACCAGTCTATCCCATTCCCCCACCCCCCTCCCCTCTGTAGCCCTCAGTTGGTTTCTCAGAGTCCATAGTTTCCCATGCTTCACTCCCCCTTCTGATTACCCCCCTTTCTTTATCCCTTTCTTCCCCTACCGATCTTCTTAGTTCTTATGTTCCATAGATGAGAGAAATCATATGATAATTGTCTTTCTCTGCTTGATTTATTTCACTTAGCATTATCTCCTCCAGTGCCGTCCATGTTGCAGCAAATGTTGAGAACTCGTTCTTTCTGATAGCTGAGTAATATTCCATTGTATATATGGACCACATCTTCTTAATCCAGTCATCTGTTGAAGGGCATGTGAGATGGGGATATTAACAATGGTCTACCACATTGGTAGGCTGTGCTGATTGCACGAGACAATGTACGAATGTCTGACATATAGTAAGTGCTCAGCGAACGTCGCCAGGACCGTGGCTTCTGCTGACAGCTAGCGTTATTGTCAGGCATGATCCTGATGGTCTTTCTTAGCACTGCCCCATCACTAGCTTGTGAGTTGGTTGGTAGTTAAGGTTGTGGCATTACGGTTAGGGTTAGGGTTAGGGTTAACCCTAACCCTAATTGCAGCTGTGGGGCGGGGGGGGAGTTCTGTGTCTTTTGGCAAAGGTGGATTTTCCATAATCCCCTCCACTGCTTTCCCTGCATTCTAGCCCATCCAGAAATGCCTGTTTGAGACCTTGTGTATATGCAAGAAAACTATGCAGAAATTTAAAGAAACACCGGCACCCATAATGTCAAATATTCCCCCTTCCAGCTTAATCCCTAAATATAATTGCTGATTTACAGAGTTACTGTCACCCTCCCCCATCCTTTCTGGAAGACACTGCATACTTCCCTCTGGGTCCCAGGATGCAATCACTTTTAAATGACTGTTCCTCCTTTGGTAAGGCACTTTTTTGGGGGGTGGGAGGTGCTGACCCTTAAACCTCTTCCAAGATTGTCCCCAAGGGGCTCTCCTGCACTCCTAAACTGCATTTCCCTCTGGTTCTTATTTGATTCCCAGGGAAGTGATACTGAACACATGCATAACTATGAAGGTCAATGTCATGACACAACTAAGGGCCTAGACAGACATCACTTTTTTCTCAATTGGTTTGATGATGATTTTGTGATAGGCTGGTCTCTGCCACTGGCACACAGGGGATGACTGCCCATTATCCTAAATGAGGGACAGAGCTGTCTTTGTTTATGAGCACCATGGGACAAGGGACCACATAATTCTTGTTCCCCACTGCACTCCCAACAGAGCAGATGGTGTGGCCATGTATTGGGAAAGCATCTGCTGAATGACTAAATGGCAGAAAGAGAGTAAGAGAGAGAGTGGACAGAAAGGGAGAAAGGATGGGCAGAAGGAAAGGAAAGAAAAGGACAGTTCCTTAAAAGGGGCGCCTGGGTAGCTCGGTTAAGCACCTGCCTTCAGCTCAGGTCATGATCCCAGAGTCCCCGATCAAGCCCATGCCCGGCTCCCTGCTGAGCAGGAAGTCTGCTTCTCTCTCTGACCCTCCCCTTGCTCTTGCTTTCTTTCTCTCTCTCTCTCTCAAATAAATAAATAAAATCTTTTTTATTTATTTTATTTTTTAAATAATATTTTTTATTATATTATGTTAGTCACCGTACAGTACATCCCTGGTTTTTGATGTAAAGTTCTATGATTCATTAGTTGTGTATAACACCCAGTGCACCATGCAATACATGCCCTCCTTACTACCCATCACCAGCCTATCTCATTCCCCCAAACCCCTCCCCTCTGAAGCCCTCAGTTTGTTTCTCAGAGTCCATAAAATCTTTTTTAAAATGCCATCCAATGGTTAAGCTGAATGTTTAAGAACAGTTTAGGTCAAGAAAATGAAGGATTAGGGGTCAATTCAAAAATAAATGTGGGGCGCCTGGGTGACTCAGTTGGTTGTGTCCGACTCTTGATCTTGGTTCAGGTCATGATCCCAGGGTAATGAGACTGAGCCCGGAATCAGACTCCACACTCAGCTTGGAGTCTGCTTGAGATTCTCTCTGTCCCTCTGCCCCTCCTGGCACTCATGCTCGTGCTCTCTCTCTTTCCCTCTGTCCAGTGTGTGTGCGCATGCTAAGTAAATAAATAAATAAAATCTTTAAAAATAAATAAATGCAAGAAGTGATTATATAGGTATGCTGTTCTCTACCAAGAACCCAATGCTAGAAAGGAGGGAGGCTAGGAGCCCCTTACAGCCGATCATTCAATACTACTATAAGATACCAATGGGTCATATAATCTTTCTTCCTCAAGCATCTTTGAAAACAGGAAGAGTGATACCCATCTGCCTGGAACAATTTAGGCCTGTTTCTGCCAAGATGACTTATCAAGCCCCATTCCAACGCTGATAAATTTTTCATAGTCTCCTTTCTAGCTATGTCCAAATGGCCATTGTAAGTAATCTCCTAGGATATTAACATTTGGAGTACATGCGCCTACCGAGGCTTTTAATATAAATGAACATTTAGAGAATAATTTAGGATTGGAAGTCTCCACCATTTCACATTTCACGAAAGTATGTCAAATTTATGTCAGACTTTCAGATGGAGAACTCTATATTTTCCAACAGAATAGCATGGCATGTATATGAATTGAATGCACACTTGGGATACTATGTAACTGCTGGTTCAACACGAGAGAAGACTCCATTTAAAAAACAAAAACAAAAACATTTGGGCAGATAATTCTAACCATCCTGATATAAACTTGTGAGAAAATAGCACAGAAAAAAGATAAAAGAACGCTTTAAAAATTTTTTTTTCAATTATTCAAACCAGCAAGGAATTATTTAACAGGGTCATTTAAAATTTCCACTGACTCACATCACAAGCAGTTTCAGAATCAAGCTTTCGCCAAACATCTCCTGTCCCTAAAATGTTTCACTCAGTAGTGAATAGCTTAGAGCAAAATCTCTGTTAATAAAGAGGAGATATTTATATCACCAGTGATGAAAATAAATAACAGGCGAGCAAGTTGATGTTTATTAAAGGCTTACTATGTGCTAAGCACTGTATTTTTTTTTAAAGATTGATTTGTTTATTTTAGAGAGAGAAAGTGTGAGGGGAGAGAGGCAGAGGGAGAGAATCTCAAGCAGACTCCCTGCTGAGTTTGGAGCCCAACTTGATCTCACGACCCATGAGATCATGACCTGAGCCAAAACCAAGAGTTGGACACTTAACTGACTGAGCCACCAGGAGCCCCCCATGCCAAGCACTATATTAACTGGCACCTTACATACACTTAAAACTTTAATCCATGTCAAAAGACCATATGAGGCATATACAATTATTATACCCACTTTATAGATTAAAAAACTCAGGTTTTTAGAGGCACCTAGGTGGCTCAGTTGTTTAAGTGTTCAGCTCTTGATTTCGGCTCAGGTCGTGATCCCAGGGTCGTGAGATCCACCCCCAAGCCAGGCTCCATGCTCAGCAGGGCATCTGCTTGTCCCTCTCTCTCCCCCTCTGCCCCTCCCCTTCCCCCAGCCTCTAAAATAAATAAATAAACAAACAAACAAACAAATAAATAAAATCTTTTTTTTAAAAACTCTGAGGTTTTGGATGGAAACAATGGGAAACATAGGAATATGGCTTAGGGTGAGGAGAAATCTATCTGCCCTAAAATGTGGACTCAGTGGGACATCCCATCCCTCCCTTCCTCTCTCCCCAGCCAGTCAGTGGTGGGCTCCTCCTTAGCTGCACTAAGACACTCAGGCCCTCATTTCTCAGTGACACACTGGCCACAGGGAACTGCAGTAGCTCCCTCACTTCCTGATGTGGGTGTGACAGAGAAGAGTCAAGGATAATTACGTAGTTTGGGGCTTGAGCAACTGGAGTCAGACAGAACTGTCCTTTTCAGAGATGGGGAAAACTGGGAGGGACAGGACAATAAAGTTCTATGATTTAATATTAAATAGTATATTTATAATAATTTATAATAATATATAATATATATATAATAATTACATAAGTTATATATTATAATCATAATATTGTAAAGAGAAGCTGGGAAATTCTGGCACATAGTAATCCCTATATACTGCCAAGGATTTTTATTAGCTATTATTATTATTATTTTAAATTATTATTTTCTTTTTACAGGATGGTGGGATTTAGAGAGAAAAGTGTTGGCACCCTTTCATGTCAGGAACAAGTCCCCTTTGGCCATAACTCTTGCTGCAGTAACTTGTGGAATTTCTGTTTGGGAGGTTTCTATTACACATAAGTAGGGTCTTCTTCAAATGTGCATATAAAATGGAGGCATGACCACTTAGAATGAAAAGCGCTCTAAGTTCACCAAATGTTCCCCATTCCACCACTCGACTGGCACTTAGAAAAAAGGACAGCCAAAGCCCCACATGCAGTCGGATGTCGGAACCTATCAGGTCTCACTCTTCTCTATCCTTCAGCATACAGGGTGGCAAAGTGAAAATCTTGAACATCAAGCAAGGCTCCCGGTGTCTGTAAGATCGAGGACACGTGTCTTGATGCGGATCTAGCGTTCCTCTAGGACCCGGCCTATCGTGTTACTCTTCGTTCCTTCCCACTCTCCATGCGCATTCTGCCCTGCACTGCTTCCGGGTCTCGGGCCAGGGCTTCCCCTTCCGGCCCGGAGTGCTTCCGCACCCCGCGGCTGTGCCCTCCGCTTACGCTGTCTCCTCTGCTTGGAGTGCAGGGCTCTAATCCATCCTACTAAGCAGATGTCGGGGGCAAAGGTTTGGCAATCAGGCAGACTTATGTCCCCCTCTGCCTTTTTCATGTGCTCGTTGTGTGACCGTGAACAGTCATTGAGCTTCTCAGAAACTCTTCCTCTTCAGCACATGGTGCCAGTGATAACCCTACCTTGCAGAATGGTGGTGACAGTTATTAAAGTAAGACATCAAAAGTGGCCCAATAACTGTTATGTTTTTAAACTCTGGTTTTGAATAGAGTAAATGCACATGATTCAAAACTCAAAAATATATCAAATAACAGATCTCCTTTTCACTCCATCCCCCAGATGAAGTTTCCCTACCACAGGTGCTATATATATATATATATATATATATATATATATATATATATATATATATATATATACACACACACATATATACATATATATACATATATATATACATATATATATACATATATATATATACATATATATATATACATATATATATATACATACACACACACACACACACACACACACACACACACATCCTTGTGGAGGTATTAGAAACAAATGCTGGTATACAAACAGTTACTGACATTTTTCTTCTCTCACTTCATAATGTATCTTGGAGAGCCTTCCCTGTCTATACACAAGCAACTGTCTTACTCTTTTTACAACAGCTGTAGTGATCCAGGGTACAGATGTGCCATCAGTGAAATAAGCCACTCTCCTATGGATAGATTTTAAGATTCCTAGTCATCTTTTCTCTCGAACACATTATTATAAAAGTTTGTAAACATAAACAAAAGTTGAATTTAACAGTTGAAGTTAACACTCATGTGCTTACCAGCTAGATTCTATAAACAATATTTTATTATATACTTGCTTTATCCATCCCTCATATTTTTATTAATTTCAAAATATGTTGCACGTATCATGACACCTCCCTCAAAATACTTAATGCGTATCATTTATTATTAGGTAGTAAACTTTCACCATTGCGGTTACTGCCGCAATGAAAACTTGTAGTAACACTACTTCACACGTGGGTGGCTATTTTGCAGAAACTGGATTGTTGGGAATGTGTGCTGATAATTTTCAGGGATATTGCCAAATTTTCCTTTATCGAGATTGTAATAATTGACACTCCCACCAGCAATGTAGGGAAGTTATCTGTTTCTATTTACCTTCACAATATTATTATCAAATGTTTATCTTTTTAATTTTTTCAAAGATTTATTTATTTGAGATAGAGAGGGGGAGGGGGTTGGGGCAGAGGGAGAGAGAGAATCTCAAGCAGACTCCATGCTGAGTGTGGAGCCTAACTTGGGGCTCAATCTCAGGACCCCAAGATCAAGACTGAGCCAAAATCAAGAGCTGGATGCTTAATGGACTGAGCTACCCAGGTGCCCCATATTATCAAATTTTTAAATATTTGCCAATACCAAAGGTTAAAGTGTACGGTTTTATTTTGTATCTTTTTTTCATATGTGTAGGAGCCACCTCCATTTCTTTTTCTTTCAATTCTCTATTCTTTGCCTATTTTCGTACCAGATTACTGGGCTTTTCACACTGAGAAGTACAACTCTCTGTATTGAGGAAACTCTCTATATTGAGTAGTACGACTCTCTATATTACGAGCTGCAATTGCTTTTTTCCAAGTTTGTCATTTCTATTTTGAATTTAATATGACTTACTTCTCCAATCACGACTTTATTTTTATGTTAATTAATTTCCAAGCAGTACTAAATACTTAGTATTTCTATATTACTGACTGCCCCAGTCTCGACCCTTACAAGTGCTTCACTTGGATTCTACTGAGTTATTTGCAGGGGCCAACTGTGCTGCATCTCTCCCACCTATGGGCTCTTGTAGATGTTGCTTCTTTGTGGGATGTTCTCTCAGTTCTTTTCTCCTCGCTGATGGCTACAGGTCCTTCCAGACTGAGTGGAGAGGCTGCACCTACAGTGCAGGTGCCCTTAATCCCTGAGGTAGGTTTGGTGGTCTCGTCCTGTCCTGTCACAGTGCCTCATGTGCACCCTGATCAGAACACCTTCCTTCTCTGAAATGATTAGCTACTTCCTTGCTTTCTGCTCCGGATCTGTGAGGACAAGGGCTACGATTCATTCGTTCATGGTTGTATCTTCAGCAACTAGCCCAGTACCGGGCATATACATAAGTGATCAATAAATGTTAAAGGGCAAGGAAACAGGAAAAAAGGGGAGAAGCAAGGGAGAGTGGGAGCACTATAAACAGGGTGTTGTGGGGCTGAAGTGTGCCCTCCCAGATTCATTAGATAAAGCCCTAACCCTCAATCCCTCAGAACATGACTGTATTTGGAGACAGGGCCTTTAAAAGGTAGTTAAGGCAAAATGAGGCTGTTGAGGTGGGCCCCTAATCCAGTCTGGACAGACGTCCTTATAAGAAGAGTAAATTTGGACCTGCAGAGAGATACCAGGGATGCATGCACATGGAGAAAAGACCACGTGAGGACACAGCAAGGAGGCAGCTGTCTGCAAGTCAAGGAGAGAGGCCTCAGGAGCACCCACCAATACTTTGACCTTGGACTTGGAGTCTCCAGAACTGTGAGAGAGGAAATTTCTGTGGTTTGAATCACCCGGTCTGTGGAATTTCTGCTATGGCGGCCCTAGTACACTCATACACAGTCCCAGAAAAGCAATACAGAGGCTTAGAGGGCACAGAAGGGAGAATGGCTGGGTTGCGGACTGTCTAAATGTAGACCATTAGAGGCACAGGGGAGATTCATATGTCTTGGCAAGTATGTCACAACTGAGAAAGAAAAAGTGGTTCTTTATTTTCCATTCAGAACAAAGAGATGAGGCTGATTTTAAACTAAAACCTCTGTTCTCTAGATTATAATGTGAACATATAATTAAATTTGATTTTGATTGGGTAAGGCTCTCTCAATTTTAATTCTCATGGATTTAAGTCATAAACTATAATGGATTTACATGGTGTGAGAATTTAGTCTGATTATAATAAGCCACTCAGGCTGAAGGAGGTGCATGCATTCAGAGCAACACTGCATTGTTGGGACTGGTGAAAAATCACTATAATTTTTAGTCTGCCTATAAAGTGGAATGATATTTTTCAGATTTAGTAGTTCCCTCTTTCCTACTGGGTTAGTTTGTTTCAAAGAGATGTTTTCCTTAGAAAATGAAATCTGATACACTGCCATACTCAATGGCATTATGAAAAAAAGAAAAATTAACCATGGGACATGAAGTCCTTGAGAGTGCTCCTGTGGCTGTGTGTTTCATCTGTGATGATGGCCATAATTTTGTATTAAAAACTATATGCCAACTTTGACAAACTGTTCATTTCCCTTCATATTTTGGGTAAGTCAATATATCTATGACAGTACATAAATCATTAAGTTAAATCAAGTAATGTCTGGTTTTCACTTCAAGTTATGATGGAAACGTGTGAAATTATATTCAGTCTCTATTGTGATGGCTATGATCTGGAGGCTACATGGTTAATTTCCCTGACAGACTATAAAATCACCCAGCCAGGGACGGTGAAAGCTGTTAATCAGGAAGATAACCTTTGAAAGCCTTACTCCTTTCATAATGGTTGCTAGTTAAATATGAACATCTGGGAAATCATTATGAATTCACTGTGCATGAATCTATTGCCCTATGTACAGAACTCCTTTTTATTACAAACAGACTTTACATAATAAGGAAAGAATAAATATATCAATGTTCTTTTTTTTTTGCCACACACATATTTGATGCACCATTTATTAACAAAATTCGATATCGGATTTGGATGTCTATAACACTGGCTATAAAATGGGGATAATACTATATAATTGAGAACTTATCTAAAAGGCTTAATGTTTTAGCAATGCTTTGAGAATTTAAATGCTTTAAATGTGCTAATTTTTATGATGTTATCTCAGAGGTTCATTTTGATATTTATCTTATGTGTATACAATATAAGCCGAGTGAAATGTCCTTTTGTTTTACACATACATACATAATACAAGTTGACAAATTTAAGAAGTGATTTCCACAAGCCATTCTTTTCTTCTTCAAATATTTTTTACTGGTAATCTAGAATCTGCCAGCATGGGCATCTGCACCACTCAGCAAAGAGATGTCTTCTAGATTTGTTATGGACACAGATGTCTGAATGCCTGAGTTACATTTGAAAAGTGAAAAACTGAATAAAGATTTTCCCACCTAACAAAGCTCGATCACCAATGCCAGAAGATTTTGGGAGGGAATTCTAATGCCATTTGAAAAGGAACACTGACTTTTACACAATGGGAAACAATGACCAGATTACAGTTCTGCCTAATGGTGTTAGGACACTAGGACTGTTCTAAATCTTTATTTTCTGAAGTATGTAACTAAGACAGACCCTAATCCCAAATGAAACTTAATTGAAGTTGTTTTTAAAAACATGGTAGGAGAGATTTCTCTTTCTAGTGTTGCCAAATGAAACTGACTCTGGACTTTTCTTCATTGTCACTTCAGCCAAGTTAGACCATAATGAGAACCAGTCTTTTTGACTTTAACCCAACAGCATAAATAAAATTTAAAATCTAGACTCTTTATTAAAATACATTAAAAAGGGTTTTCAAAAAGCTTGGCATTGTGTACATATTTATCCATAATAGGAAGTAACATACATATGTAAATATAACCAAGGGCAAAACATAGTGCGCATTTGTTCATTTATACTTGTGGATAAGGGATTTCTATTCCCTACAATAAGCTTTCCTGCAGTAACACTGGAGAAAAAAATAGTTCAATATATCAATATGAAGAAAAAAATATAGCTAAAACAGAAGGCTCACATAGTGTGTAGTTAGGTCAGAAAATCTTTTTAGAGACCCTTATAATATGTAATTAACTTCTGTGACACTGACAAAATTGTAATTGAATGAATATTGGTATAATTGGTTTGTCGTTCATCTCCCCCATTATATGTGAAAGCAGGGACCTAAAGCACTTGTTTTGAAGAGTAACTGTTTACCTAGAGAGAGGGGCAGAGGACACATGAGAAGAAGTAATGGTCACTGTCTGTCTACTACAGTCAGCTCCTATGGTAAAGACGCTTCATTGCCTTTACTGCATCACAGCTCTGGACAGCAAGAATCAGAGTCTCCATTAAGCTGCTGAGAAACTGGGAGAAAAGAACTGACTTTCTCCCTTAGCAGAGCTGAGTCCAGGACTAGACCCCAGAGCCATACTTTTTCCATCTGACCGTGGTGCATCCTCAAGGAAAGAAAAGATAATCCTTTGGCTTTGTTTTTTACAAAGCAGAAAACCAGCACTTTCTCCAAGCCTCCAATCAATGGTTCATAAACTTGGCTGCTCGTCAGAATCATCTGAGGAACATTTTAAAAGTATCTGGGTCCCCTAGCCAGAGATCCTGATTCAGAAGGTCTGGGATCCTCCCAGGCATTTCTATTTTTAAAAAGCTCCACAGTTGAATCTGATGCATATTCAGGCTTGAAGTTCTGTTCTTGTCCAAACCTAGCAAATGTTCTATCCCTATCCTCCCCTAAATTATAAACATCTTTCTGGTTGAAAGGGGAAGATTAGAAGTGTATGCACAGTAATACTTAGGGAACATCTACTGAAGTTCCAGGCATTGTATAAAAGGATTTCACGGATATATATCTCGTTTTATAGGCAGTGAATGTGAGATCAATGCTTACAGAGACCCAGTTACCATTGCTTTAAACTTAATAAAACAAAAAATACATACCTTTTTCTAAAATACACCTTATCTCACTCCTTAAAAAAAATTACAAATATCATTGTTCATTTCAAGAGTTCCTTAACAAACCATCCAACCATCCAACAACCGGACAAAGCCTTCTTCTAAGCCCAAGACACTTAAGAATTCATGTGTGCTACCTACTGATCCTACCTGTTAAGACACAGTTATCTCTGACGCCCTGCAAAGCCCTTCACAAATATTTACGATCTCTAAGGTTTATCTTATGTGTGCTCTTGAACAAGCCCTGTGAGCTACTATATGGGGCCGAATGTTCTCCCCCTTCTGCTTTGGCTATGATGTCCCCATGATGTCTGAAACTCAGGCTCTGAGGTCTTCGATAGTGTCTAAGTGTATTTATCAGCTGCCTCTGGCTAAGAGATCACTGATTTGCCACCATAACTTGCTAGACACTTGCTTGCCTCTGCCAAGCACCGTGCCAGTTTCGGATGGATACCACTTTCTCCTGGTGCTTTCGTGCTAATGAGCCAGAGTCCCTGAAGAGCTCAAGCTGCTCTGGGCTCTCTGAAGTTCATGAGATGCAGAAGTCACTGTACATTGCATGAAAAGTGGATGGTTGGCTGGGAATGCCACACTCTTTGATTCAGCGTTGTGTTTTTCCACACAAGCACTAGAGCAGTATTGCCCCGAAAGCTTCCAGGACTGTAGTGCAGAGCTCTCTGCTTTTCTTTCAAGTTCCCTCCTGCCTCATCTCCACAGGATTCACCTAGCCTTTCAAGTGGGAATGGCTGGTAGATAAACAAAGCAATAGGCACTGTGATATTCCCAGATAGTTCACTCCCAACAATCACTAAAGCTGTATTATTAGACTAACTCTAAGTCCATCCACCCGTGAAAGCGTTCTTTCTCCAGAAGTTCTGACAAGTCTCTCCCATGAACCATCTGCCAGCTGGTCAGTTGCACCAGCCCAACAAGACATGTCCAGACATGTGTGATTTTGGGTAGCGGGCCTGGCTTAGGCTCAAGCTAGGGGCCACCACAATGTCTACATCAATAAGAATGTGCTTCCGAGGGGCGCCTGGGTGGCTCAGTTGTTAAGCGTCTGCCTTCAGCTCAGGGCGTGATTCCAGAGTTCCGGGATCAAGCCCCACATCGGGCTCCTCCGTTGGGAGCCTGCTTCTTCCTCTCCCACTCCCCCTGCCTGTGTTCCCTCTCTCACTGGCTGTCTCTCTCTCCATCAAATAAATAAATAAAATCTTTAAAAAAAAAAAAAAAAAGAATGTGCTTCCGAGCATGAGCTAAGACAGGAAAGCGACTACTGATGTGGTGAAAGAGCAGGCAGTCCTCTGCGTGGCCTTCCTGTGCCTTTCTCTGGGTCTCACACGTTGAGCAGGGCCAATCCACACAGTGAATAAATGTCTTACTGAACAGGTGTAGAAAAGCTTCCACCAAGAGAAAAAGTTCTAAATCCTGAGCAGAACTATGACCCCTGAATACAGGCCTACTGAAAACAAGCTTGAGAGAGTTGTAGGAATTCAAGTCATCAGAAGCCAAGATTCTATGTAAACACTCATTTATACTAACTTACCAGGCAGCCCTGGGGTTTTCACTATTTTCTTGCCTCTAGAGATCTGTGCTTCACATCCTCCTCCATCACTCTTGTTCTCCCTCTTATGGTAGCTTATTTATTTCCTGCCCACGTGCATTGTCTTCTGTAGGCCTTGCTGGGAAATGTGCTTAAAATCTCTTCTGTCCAAATCATCCTATCCTTGAATTAGCCTTTTCTGGTTCAGACCCTAACCACGGGTACTCTTTTTCCTTGTCCTAACTTTCAAAGGTTTGCCTTTCAGGGAATTGATTGGATGGTTCGGAAGGGAGTTGGGAGCAGTGACAGAGGAAAGGCTCTGGAATAATGGTGTTTAATATTGTGACCCCGTTTTGTTCCCAGGTTTGCATGTCCTGAAATGTTGGGGCTTCATCCTGTAGATGACAGGGAACCACGGGAAGTTTTTGAGCAGCAGGATATGATGAAATTCAGTCCGCCCATAACGGTTAATATGGATTATGAAGGGGGGACACCAAGGCAGGTGAGGAAAGAAGAGAAGGAAAGAGGGGCAGAATAAAAAAATGAAGGAGGTTTTAAGTGAAGGATGTGGATGTCAGCAAACGAAATGCAGCTATCAGAACTGGCCAATGATTTGGGAGAGAATAAAATGTACTGAATTTGAGATAGAACACATTTCAGATAATGGTGTTTGAGATTGTTAATGGTATAGAACTGAGGCTCGGAGAGTGAAGATATAAACATAAATACAGAGAAAAAGTTAAAATTGTGGCACAGGATCCTATTACCAAAAGAAAGAACAGAGAGAAACGAACACCAAGAACTAAATAAACCCTAGGAACACCCACAGTTACCAGAATGGAAAGTGAAAAAAGGAGATTCAGATTTTGGCTAGTAAGTGGACGCGAGAGGGTGACTTCTCTCATAACTCTTGTTAATTGGTCTTACCCAAGAAATGGTAAGTGTTGCTTCACTTTTGCCCAGGCGTAAATGCTCAGACCAGCCCTGGCAGGCTCGGGTCACTGGCTGCTCTGACACCAGAACATCGCCCTAATGTGGTCTTTGAAGTCTCTCGTTCTAACGAAAACTTTTTTATACTTCGTTAACTACATTTCCCTAAAAGGAGGCCAATGCACTCTTGCCTTGGGCTGCAACGAAGTTGTAGGGGTGGTTCCAAAGTATTTATCGATGCATTAAAAATGCGCGTGGGCAGGACAGGCAATGCCTGAAAAAAAAGGGGAGTTCAATAAACGTATGTGGAGGGAACCAACGAGTGCCTGAACGGGGACAACTTCCATTCTGCACAAACTGGGTGGGGAAACTGGAAGACTGAATAAAATTCTGAATGGCAATGGTGTTGTAGAAGATGGCAAAGAGATGCAACAATGAAGATTCGGCAGGGAGGCTTTCTCTAAGGAAAACCATCCGGAGCCAAGAAAGACTTAGCCAGCCTGGTGTTGAGCATCCATGATGCAAAAAAAGCCCTGTGCCCCTGAAAAACAGGGTTAAACACGAGCCAAGGATGCTACGCTATAATTTTCAAAACCCGAGTTCTATACAAGAGTCTTCTCAGCATGTCATTGATGATTGAGGGAAATCTTGCCCTGTCAGGCTCAGCACTGGACCAGCCTTTGTAAGGGTAATGATTAGCTTCCGTTTTAGGTCTGCAAACTGAAAACATCTATAGGATTTGGAAGGAATCCGAAGAAGACTGATCAAAGAGATTAAGGAATAAAAAAAAATGATAAGAAAATTAGCCCCAAAGAGAAAGACAAAAAATGTGGCTTATTTAACATAAGAAAGAAGAGGCTGATGAGCAAAGAACCATCTTTAAGTATTTTGTCAATGTGGCAAGCAGCTGGCCTGCTTCCCTCTAGGGAGCACAAGAGAAGATGGGCTTCCCAACTGGAGATACCAAAGTGGTTTTTCTTCCAAGAACTACCTGCCTGCAGGGGCTGGGTGTGCTGCCTCGGAGACTGTAACGGGAAGTAGCATTTCTTTCTCTGGACCCTCCTCAGCATGAGGATACAGCTATGTATGGAAACAGCTGTCCAGGGAAGAAGGAGAAATTCTAGAGACACAAAAATCCTGTTCTGTCTTTACAGCCCTGAAATCCTCACATACACTCAGGCATCAAGAGATGTGAGAAGGAACTCTCACAAGAATGTTTTTTCTTAAGAAGCTTAAAAGGGTGGATTCCGAACCTTAAATCATAACGATCTTTTTGAACATTGCTGTTGATTGGCTACAGATCTGCTCTGCCCATGACCCACTGTGCCGTTCAGAAAATAACTGTATTCAGTTGTCTATATTCCTAGCCAAGTGCAGGAGAACACACTACCGTCTACTATCCCACAAATGTGAATATTCACAGGAACGTTGGGAAAGTAAGTGACAACTTTTCTGAAAGGAATTATTCCCATGTCAGTTTCAGCCTCTAAAGCAAAATGACTAGATAGTAACATTTTTATTATTGTCCTCTTCCAATTCTTGTCTCTATTAGTAGTCAGGGGCCACTTTATATTCGGTTCCAAGCTTGGAAACATTCGGCTACAGTCCATCCTTCCCTTTGAGTTCAGAAATTACAAAGAACAAAACGAAAGATCCTTTTGTTACATTCCACAATCTCAGACTCATGAGTCATTGTAGTTTTTTGGTCACAGACTCAGTTTAAAAGAGAAGCCAAGAAAAGTTCTTGCTAGATATTGTATGGAAATGCAGAATCTAGCTGGGACTCTCAGGACCGGAGTGGTTTCAAAATGGCTGGCAAAAGAGCAGAGTCACTGTTCAGATCACAAATTCACCCTGTCCTCCCCTACCGTTGAGCCAGGACACCGTGTACAGGAATGAGCGAGTGGTGGGCTCACACCTCAGTCAACAGACATCTGCTTGCGAGATGGATGTCATCTGGGCTCATGGTCACTCAGCTGTAGTTTGGAACAATATTGTATCCTGGTTGAACAACAGTCTCCTGGGTTGTGCCATTCACGCTGATAATCTTGAAACAATTTCTACTTGATTTTGGCCCTTGTTTCTGTTTTAGCTTCTTGAACTCTATCTCCTGGTAATTTTTGACCATATATCATTTCTTCAAACTAATTAAATATAAACAATTCTTTAGGGCCCTTGGCTTCTGTCCTCTGTCCTTGGCTGTGGGCAGTGTCCCTGATGGCTTTCTGGGCCATATTCTTCTTTCTATCCTCTTCTACCCCTAACTGGTCAGCTTCACATCGACACTGTGGCCTTACAAAGTTTTCATTTATTTAGGGACCAATTCAGCAATAGAAAAGTTGCTGACCTCAACAGGTTGCATAATACAGTAAGTAATGTACTTAGTGAGTACACAATATTTGTTGAATCGGTGTGTGAATAAATGACCTGTGCCCTGGTCAAGCTACTGGCAATTTTCTGTTTTACAAAATAGACCTGCTACTCAACATAATTGTATTCCGCTATCTACATTTCCAGGCAATTGTAAAAGAATACTCTATTATCTATTAGGTATTTAAATTAATTTTTTTTAAGTTCTTAGTTTATCAATCAACTGTCGCCTGAAAAACCTGCACTGTCACCACAGATAAAGTCACTGCAGAATCCTTACTCCTTTTGTTGCCAACCTTTAGCTCACTTGTTGCCAGCACCAACAGTGGCTTTTGCAGTCCCCTTGACTTTCTTCATTCTGTTCTTGCATTCCTTTGGCTGTTTCTTGAGGTCCTTTTCTTCTCATATAGGCCATGTCTTGCAATCTATGTTTGGGTTCACTTTTCCTTGCATAATCCAGGAATCCTAAATCGTGCCAAAGCCAGTTGTCTTGCCACCACCAAAATGGGTTCTGAATCCAAATACAAAGATGGCTTCTGGCGGGGCGCCTGGGTGGCACAGCGGTTAAAGCGTCTGCCTTCGGCTCAGGGCGTGATCCCGGCGTTCCGGGTTCGAGCCCCACGTCAGGCTCCTCCTCTATGAGCCTGCTTCTTCCTCTCCCACTCCCCCTGCTTGTGTTCCCTCTCTCACTGGCTGTCTCTATCTCTGTCAAATAAATAAATAAATAAATCAAAAAAAAAAAAAAAAGATGGCTTCTGGTATGGTCTTGTACCTTTTGGCTAGTTTTTCCCAAATTTTTGTCTTAAGTACTGTTGCCTTTCTGGGATGAAGAACATCAATGACCATTTGTTTCCACTGAAGTAATCGGTTGGTCATGAACTTCCTGGTCTGGAGAGTTACTGTGTCATTCATGATGGCGGTGGGTGACCTTCAAGCAGCCAGGGAGGAAAAGGCTAGCAATTTAAATTTAAATTCATTAAAATCAAACAAATTTTCCATTCCTCGATCACACTATACATATTTGAAGTGCTCAACAGCCATATGTTGTAGCACCTACCAGATCCAACAGTAGGGGGTATAAAATATTCCCATCTTCACAGAAAATTCTACTGGATAGTACTGGATTAGACTGTTTTCAACTCTGTCAGTACATTATTGGCTTTCTGGATAATCTTGTGCCAAATACTGACTATACCTAACCTTTCAATGTACTTCAAGTCCTAAAACCCTCGCCCTAGTCTGAAAACAGATCACACTACAGTTTATTTTCCCAGTTCAGAAACCCAATGGTAAGAAACATCAGCAAGGAGAAACTTGATTTTTCTAAGTCATCTGAGTAACAAAAGATGATGCTGCATTGTTGTTGTTGTTGTGTGTGTGTGCGTGAAAGACATATTTGAACCAAAGACTTCATATCATCATTAATTCTTTCATCCTACATAAAATCCTGTTGATCAGTCCTCATATGAAATACATTCTACAGAGCATAAAGAAACCTGTAAACCTCCTCCTTTCATAGGACGATCCATGTTCTTCACAATTATAAAGGCCCTGGGGACGTCCTAATAACTGCATGTGGAACGCCTCAGTAAGGAAACAGTTCAGGTGGTTGAATCTACAGCCATGCAGAACGGCCTTCAGTGTCAAGGGAAGAGGATCTTCTCTAAACAGGTTTTTAGCGAGCCTTGTTTTTATTTTTAATTTTATTTAATTTTGTAAACAAGAACTGTGCCTACAAATAATACTCCCCGAGTTTGTAATCATAGCTTAGGTGTGCTGTTCTATACATATATACACATATGCCCACATCTGCATATATGCACGTCCATATATACGTGTGCGTACACACATGCATGCACACGCACACACACATACTGGTATTCAAACGGATCCTGTGGTGAAAGAAGTAATCCTCAGCCTTCTGGATCACCACATCTTACTAAATTAGACATTCAGGCTTGTCATTAAGATCTTACAAGTACGTATTCACCCACAAAAAAGAATCACTCAGGTCAAGTGGGTGGTAAAAGATATGACTTTCTGTTGATTGGCCAGCGTGCCGCTGCAAGGACAAGCTGACCAGTAAAGATGCGATCTGGTCCAGTACGTCTCTGCACTCACTTGCGGCATTGACTCATAGTCTGAGCAGACACGAGAGATCAGAACCCCTCCCAGTCATGGTACAGTCCTGCATTAGCTGTCCAGCTCTCCTCAGGTACTTAGGAAATCACAGTAGGACCTTCACACACACACACACACACACACACACACACACACACACACATACACACAAAGCCCCAAACCCACAGGGGCAAATTGAGATTTGGGGGATGATGTGAGGTCCGCGTGAATGAACGTTGCTTAGCCAGGAGCAAGTGGATCCAGCCAAGCTCTACCTTTACCCTCGATTAAATCTACTTCCTCTTCATAATCTTGCAACAGACCCCAGCACCTCAACTACTGCCAATGAAAATCAGAAACAGATTCTGTGGAGTAAGTCTCTTGATTACTTTTAAAAGATCCAGACAGTAAGAGCAACAACTGCGTCTTGAGCAAAATGCATCAAATCCTGAACTACCAAATTTAGAACTCACACCGGAAAGAGTAGATGCAAAAATAGAGTGACACAGAGAACCCTGGCCCAAATGATAAAGAAGTGAGGAAGCTCCAATTAAACACAAAGAATTGAGCGTCCGTGTTTCTGCTTCTTTATGATTTCCTACTAAAATGACATTATACACATAAAAACAGAACAAACACCAAAGGGCAAAGAAAATTTGAGAGAACAGTAGGTGAGGCACAGCAAGAAAAGTTCGAAAGCCGTTCAGTAGATGGACGCAGGGAAGTCGCCCAGACTCACTAGAGAGCCTGAATTCTAAGTTTGAGAAGCAGGTAAGACGTGGGAAGCCAGCAGAGAGGCAAAATTCCAGGAAGATTCAGGAACTGTGCCTTGGAAGGAAGCAGGGAGGGATGGAAAAGAAAACAAGGGTGTGGTTGAGTACTTGGATTCTGGGGATCCCCCCATTTCCTCCTCTGCCCCTCATGACCAGAAGACTTCATGACCCCATCATGGTGGAGAGCTGAAAGCTCACTCTCTGAAGGTGCTGAGTCAGACAGGCTTGGGGATCTGGGTACTGGTAGCTCTCCTTAGTGCAAGAGGATCAAGGGAAAGTCTACATACTCACCAGTGAGACCTTCTCCCCTCCTCTGCCTGTAGAATGTCAGCACCAGACCTTAGACTCTCCCACCCCCACAACCCCATCCAGCCTCACCCCCAGGCAGAACACTAAAGGTCTGAGGAAAAAGGCCTAAACACACGAACATTTAGGAGCTGGGCCCTCACAGTTTCTTGGGTTGTTTTCCATACAAGGGACATTTCCTGAGGCGGTGAGTGAAGAATGAATGATGGTGAAGAACAGCAGCTCTGAGGCAGATTCACAAAGCAACTGGTTCAGAGAAAGCTTCCAGAACCGAGAGCACTGAGGAAAAGAGTCTCTCAGAAAATGAAATAATAAATGAATACATGAAAGAAAATAAATACATAAATTAATTAGTTGATAAGAATATCTGCTGTGGTTGGATGGATTGAGAGAATATTTCCAGCTGCACTAATCAGGCTATGAATTAATGATATCAATGACTCATGTCCTCAAAATTCCTAGTATTCCAAGTGTCTGGAAGCCACAGAAGGCAGATTTACTCTTGGCTGAGTGGGCTGGGGAGGGTTATAGAAACATTTCTTCCTTACTCTTCAGACTTCGACTAGGATAATTTTCTCTAGAAACTTGCAGCCTCTCTTGCATGCCTCAGTCCTCCACAGTCGTGAATTTAGGCCAGAGCAGCCCTGGGGAGGAGCTGGGTATACAGAGCTCAGCTGCTTCCTCCCTCTTGCAGGAAAACTCGTCTGCTCTTGCTCCTCACTGGCATAAATTTCACAGGGGCAGGCCCCCCCCCTACAAAGGTCCATGATTCTCCAGGGCTGCCTGCTTGGCTGGATAGATCTGTTCAGTAGTAAAAGCCCACTTTGGCCACACACCCCATCACATTCTCCAAGATGTCTTGTAAGTAGCAAATGGTGATAGTTCGATTTGCATCTGCCTGACCCCTTTGTCTTTCTCAATTTGGTTCCGAATTTGGGTGGAGGGAAAGCCTGTTAGTTACCGCTCTCCCAAACAGCAACATTGTTACAGTTCTGTATATGTACAATGATGGGTAGCAGTGTATCTTACACAACGAGCAATATGCAAAAAGAACAATTTAAAATTCAGAATTCAATGACTAATTTCCTAGAGTATAGAAGAGAGAAAAATCTCCTTCCTATAACTGTTTCTTTGCTTTAAGAGAAAGTATGTTAATTGTGAAATATTCCAAACATACAAAAGAATAGAAAATACTGTGAAAACACTTACGAATCATCATCTAGCCATCTAGCCATAACAAATTGTAACATTTTTGCCATGTTTGCTTCATACCATATATTATTTTTTAAAGATTTATTTATTTGGGGGGGGGAGAATGCGTGGGGGTGGGGGGGGCAGAGAGAGAAGCGGACTCTCCGCTGAGCCCAGAGCCTGACGTGAGACGCAATCCCAGGACCTGGAGATCATGACCTGGGCCGAAATCAAGAGTCAGGATGCTTAACCAACTGAGCCACCCAGGTACACCACAGCCCATGTATTAAAAACAAATACATAACAGATACAGCTGAAGCCCTCTGAGATCATATGTTTGTTTCTTCTCTCTCTCTCTCTCTCCAAAGATAACCACTAGCCTGAAATTGGTAAGTATCGTTCTGTCATTCTGATGAATGTGTTTACCCAATACTCTTAACATATACATATGCATATACCCTACAGTATTGTTTTACTGTTTTTGTGTTTTAATAAGCGGCATCATACTGGATATACAATTCTGCAGCTCGTGTTTCCCAGGCAACATTACCAATTAAACAGTGATGCCGGTGGAGAGTAGTAGGCTCAAGAGCCCATGACCTGAATCAGATCCTGGCTCCAACCTTTAACCTGTGTGACTTCCAGCAAGAGACCTACTCTCGCTGTATTCAGTACCCTCGTTTACAGAAGGGGGGTAATAACTGTCCCATGTTCGTGGGCTGTCATTAGGAGTCCATGAACTGCTATGGAGAGAGAACTCAGAGCCGGACCTGGCACACACCAGAGCACCTGCAATGAATGATTCTTTCTCAGTGGGACTGATGTGTTGACACGAAGTTAACTACCAACACACTGAGCTACCTTCTACCATCTTCTCCTGTGTTTTCTCTGTCCTTTGTTCATTTGCTCTCTTTTCTTGACTTTTATTGAACTAACATTTTCTAAATTCTGTGTTCCTCTCTCTGCCAGTTTAGAAGCTGTAATTTTATCTAGTTATTTTTTCCTGGTACCACAAATTTAACCACCCATTGAACATATGCCTATGTAATCTCCGTGGTGTTGTCTAGCATTTTGGTTCAATGTTTAAAAAAATACGAAAAAGTAGGGATTTGTTTGCATTTGACAGTTAATTACATTTACAAATACATTTATGAAACTGTGCTCACTATCGCTTCTTGCGTGTCATATTTTTTTCCTTTGGTCTTGCTTTTCTTCCTGTTTAAGTAAATCCTCTAATAATTCTCATCGTGATTGCACGTAAATAATAATAATCCTTTAGTCTTTGGATAACTGAAAATGTATTCGTTTTCTCACAAAATACGGCCTTGGTTCTGGCTGAATATAATGCCATGTGTAGTGAAAGCTTTCTTATAATAAGAACGTGCTGATGACGGAATAGATGGATGAGTCCACAGGAAACAGGGGGCACCAAAACAGGGTTATCCAAGAAGCCTAATGTGATAACACAGTTTCCAGAAATGCATGTTGGTTCACTCTCTAATAAATCGTTTCAGATGAGAATTTGCTGGAAAAAAAAAAGTTTAATGGTAAGACCAAAGACGTCTGAATTAAGCATTATTTAATAGGAGTTGAACTGAGCAAATGTTTCTTGATAAATGCTCCTAAAGTCGTGGGTCCTAGTGCCTGACCCAGCTAAAGGGAAGGAAATAACACGTTACATCTGGGGAGGAACGGAGAATAGCATCTGATTTCAGTTGTCATGATTACATGGAGGCATCAAGAAATACATCAGAAGGCAGCCTTCTTTATTAAGGAATCTGCAAGTTAATAGGCATTACTAGGGCAACAAAGAGAAACTCAAAGGCCGAAGGATATATTTGGGTACTGAAAAGAAAGGAAAGTATAAAAAAATGATTTATAAACTTATCTTTTGGATACATTATCTTACTTCATTTGACCCCAAATTATATTTATCAGAATATTTGAAAAACCCACATTGGATCAGGTACACTACAATTCTACTTAGAGATAGAAGCTTTCTAAGACAGAGCAAGGACATTCAAGTTATGGAGGCAATTCTTTTTTCTTCCTAGTTAGATTTTAGCAATGCAGGAGGGTCACCACCTCAAGCCACTTCACAGATCGCAACGCCGCTTAATTGAGCCACATCTTTCCTATCATAGCCACATATTTCCTACCATTCCTGGATTTTTGCCACCTTTATTCATTCATTGATTTTTGTGTAACAGTACATGCTAAGTCAGGCCAGAAACTCCCTTTAAAATGCCCATTCCAGTGGGCATTTTATTCTGCCAGAAACTCCCTTTAAAATGCCCATTCCAATGACCTGGTAATAGTTTTAATGGTTTTCCAATGGTGTGTAAAGTAGTCTCATGACTAAATATCAAGGAGAATGACATAACTACTTTTTGCTCTTGTGTAGAATGTGTTTGTTCTCAGACTGAATGTCTTTAAGTTGAATAAGAAGAGGGTAACTTTGGAAAATGTTAGCTCAGCTCTTAGTGGTAGAAACAAAATTATTATCACGCCCCAAAATGGGTACTGAATAACTCCTGAAATAAAATGAGGCAAATCTAAGGTCAACAGAATTGTCAGCTTCTCCCAAACTCAATCTCTACTTACTTAGAAGTAAAGGAAGTAATCTGCTTAAGGCATACTTGAGTGAGATTTTTATTTCTTTATTTTTATTTCTTTATTTATTTATGTATTTATTTTTAAAGACTTTATTTATTTATTTATTTATTTGGGAGAGCGAGAGAGAGAGAGAGAGCACGAGCAGGGGGAGGGACATAGGGAGAGGGAAAAGCAGACTGCCCGCTGAGCAGGGAGCCTGATGTGGGGCTCGATCCCAGGACCATGAGATCATGACCTGAGCCAAAGGCAGATGCTTAACTGACTAAGACAACCAGGCACCCCTCGAGTGAGATTTTTTAAAAGAATCAGGTTATTAAAATCATTTTCCAAAGCCCTTTATAAGCTTTGGACAAAGAAAAGAATGTTGTCAATTAGAATCTTAATTAATGTTTATGACAGTCTTTATGCTTATGTTAAGTGGTTTAAATTATACCTTTACATTTTTTTTTTAAAGATTTTATTTATTTGACGGAGAGAGAGAGAGAGCCAGTGAGAGAGGGAACACGAGCAGGGGAAATGGGAGAGGAAGAAGCAGGCTCTCAGTGGAGGAGCCTTATGCGGGGCTCGATCCCAAAATACCGGGATCACGCCCTGAGCCGAAGGCAGACAACGACTGAGCCACCCAGATGCCCCAAATTTATACCTTTACATTTTATGTACATATTGTAACACACAAATAATCATTACATATGATATATACTGAGAAACATTTTACAAGACTTGGAATTCATGTTTTAATTAGGTTATCATAGAAGATTTTAGTTATTGTATCTTTTATGATACACTATTGGTTATATCTGAAGTTGAGTCTTTGATTTGGAATGTAATTCCTTATTAGTGCACTGCATTTATAGAAAAAACTAATGGTCCATTTTTCCATAAACTAGTTTTATGGCATTGTGTCCAATGATGAAAGGCAGAAAACGCAAGGATTGGTTCTACTGGGGAACCAACAGAAAACAGAATTCAACAAATACTTAAATTTTTGCTATGTACAAGACATTTCCATGGATTCTGATAGGGACAAAAAAGAACAGAGCATTATTCTTGCCTTTCAAGAAACTTAAAACATGGTAGAACAGATTTTGTATTCAAACAATCAGACCATGGTAAACACCATAGAAAACCTAAGGAAAAGTTTCAGGTCATCACAGAAAGTCTCACTAATTGTTTAATGATTACAACATCAACAGTAATCTATTGCTAAGTGTAGATACTGAAAACTCCGCACAGTTGCGTAACATTAGATGAAAGCAGAGATATTCCATGCAAAGACCCTCATAAATGACGATCTGGTAGAGAGAACCCAAGAAATTAAAGAAGTGATAAAGGATTGACATGGTGCTTATAAAATCAAATTAAATTAAAAGGTACTCTAAATAAAACTGAGTTTCTGAATTTTTAAAAAATCATATGTGCTGCAAAAGTCAAAATCAACGTGACTGAATCATTTTATATTATAATTGTCAGAAAATCATGCCAAAAATTCAATAAATACTTTAACTGTCCTTTGTATTTTCCAAGAATTAGCACATAATTTCATTTATAACCTAAATTTTATTAATTATAAGGAAAATAAGCTTATGTTTATAACTTATAATTTTCAGTTACATTTTTTAAGTTAAAGTCCCCCATCAACCCTCTTATTCTTCTTCGTATAAAATGTTGGTCATTCTCAATTTGAAGTGGATTCCCTTTGACTGGCCTTTTCCCTAGTGTCCATCATCCCTGGTTTAAAAGAAAGAAACAGCATTAGGAAAAGATTCAGAAATGGGAAAGTGTAGACATGTCAGGAGAAGAAAATAGATTAATTTGATTTGAAAGATCAGTTGAAATCAGATAAAAAGGGGACACTGATGGGCCAATTTTAGTTGGTGGGCACTGGGGAACCCCTCAAAGTTTATTGCACGGGAGAGTAAAATGACCTGAGGTGCCCTTAAAAAGACAACTTTGGTTTCAGTTACGAGGATGGGTTAAAGTAGAAAAGAGGGGCAGGAAAGGCCCTTATAAAAGTGCAGGCAAGAGGTCAATGACGCATGGGGTTGTGACAGAGAGAATGACGAGCCAACGGGATGACCCCGCACCGAACATGAAGAGAGGAACAGGTTTGGTGAGGACAGCAAATGCTGAAATTAGCTTTGCACAAGTTGAACTCCACAGGCAGCCCGAGCCCTGGGGTCTAAACCATGAAGGAGAAATCAGGGCTAAAAATAAAAAGATTTGGGGTCTTCTGCACAGGAAGTGCTGGAGTAAATGAAATGGCTGGCAGAGAGAGAGAACAGAAAAAGAAGAGAGCTCAAGACAAAGCCTTGAGAACTGCCTATATTTTAGGAAGAAGGGGGAAGAGTCATTTACAAAGAAGAGAAAGCGTGACCGCAGAAAGCAAGCAAGGGGAGTTCAGGGGGTAGCTGGGCAAAGAGGAGCTGCAAGAGGAGGCTCTGAAGTAAGGAGAGTGAAGACTCAGAACAGGTTTACACGGATGATGAGGTCCCTGGAAATGGACCTGAAGAGAATGGTTTTACTGGAGAATTAACAAAAGAGGTTTCATTTTGTTTGATGGAGCTGTTCACATACTTGTCCCCTTCACCTGGAGACCTGCAGCGTTACATCACAGACTAGCAGCTCTGGACTGGGTTGTGTGAAGATGGGGTCCAGCCACGTCCGGTCCAGTACCAGTCACACGCCCCTCTGCACATGGACAGCCTCACTTGTGTAACTGGACGTGGCACACACTTGGGAGAGGGGCTCACGCCCGGCTGGTATTTCATACTGACTACCATGACAAGGAAAAAATAAAAAATGACATTCCTTCTCCAAGGAATAACATTTTAGAGGTTATTAAAGGCAATGGCTTTAGAAGCAGACACACTTGAGACTGATGCTGGCTTGGGGGGCTCATAGATCTAGAGCACAAAACAAGTGATTTAGGCTCTAAACTGTGTTTTCCTCTTCCGTCAACTGAGGTCAATACCAGTAGCGCCCCCACAGGCTGCAGTAAGAATTACAAGAGACACGGAAAGGTAATAGCATAGTTTCTGGAACCTAAAAAAGGTTCATAAGTATTTGTTGGCTGAATGAATAAATGCTGGCTGGTATTCTTGGAAAAAAGAAAAAAACAGGGTAGAATCATTCAAGGAAGAACCATCTAAAGGAGGTGAGACCTTGAAATAAATACAAAGTGTGAGGAGGAGGATAGAGTTTACAGGGACACTCTGAAGAGTCTTATATCCTCTGGGTTCCAATATCAGCTGTCAGCTCTGTCCCTTCATGGTAGTGTGACTTGAGCAAGTCGTCTCATTCTAAATCTAGGGGACAGGAAACCACTGAAGCAAAAATGGCAGACTTTCTACATAAATCTGAGAGCTGCGTCCATGAATGTTAACTATATTGTTCTCGGTCCTTGTTTTGTAGATATCATAATAATCATAACTTTAAGCTATTCATCAATTGGGACAATAATATTTGCATAACACGAGAATGATGTGAGGGCCAAATAAAATAATGTAAAAAACTACCAAAACTTTTTTCACATGGTTAGTGCTCAATACACAGTTGTTGTTGTTATTTATCACTATACGTATTATGCCTAGACCACTGTAGGAGACAGAAGTTCAAGCAAAGAGGGAGGAGTAAGCATGAGTATATAGCGTGCCCGAGTAGGTCTGCAGGACAAGAGGAGGATGGTGCATAGGGCAGAAATGAAACGAGCTTGACTGAAACCGAGAGGGAAGCCTGGCTAACTAAAATGCTAAGTTTCTATGATTTAGAAAAAAATTGTATCAACTCAACAGAGTCACCCTGGTTGATTCATGCCGATCAGACATTCTCAGTGATGTAAGTTTTTCATCAATAAAATTGAACTAATTAAATACGCTGATGATCTCCTCTGTATATATCCAAGAGAGACGTATACAAATTGCTCACCAAGGGAAACCCACAAGAATATTCACAGGAGGGGTGCCTGGGTGGCTCAGTCGGTTAAGCGTCTGCCTTTGGCTCAGGTCATGATCCCAGCATCCTGGTATCGAGTCCCGCATCAGGCTCCCTGCACAGCGGGGAGCCTGCTTCTCCCTCTGCCTCAGCTGCTCCCCCTGCTTGTGTTCTATCTCTCTTTCAAATAAATAAATAAAATCTTAAAAAAAGAATTTTCACAGGAGGGAGCATTATCTGTAGAAGCATCATTGAGAACACTGCCCAGATGCCCATCAACGGGAAATGGATAAAACGTGCTAGGTCCGTAGGATGTAATACTACACAGGCGTAAGAAGAAACAACTTTAACTACATGTATCAATAAGATAACTCTCACAAAAAATGGTGAGAGAAAGAAGCTAAACACTTAAGAGCATGTACTGTTTGATTCCATTTAAATGAAGCACAGAAACAGGCAAGAAAAAAATCTATGCTGCTAGAAGTCTAGAAGTAGCAAATAGCTACTGGAGAATGGGAGAGCCAGTGACTGGACAGGAGTGTGAGCGGGGGACTTCTCAGGGCACTGGTGTGTCTTATTTCTTGGTGGGAATACTGGTTATATGGGCATATGTTCAGTTTGTCAGAATTCATCAAGATGTGTACTTAATACACATGCATTTTTCTATATGCATATTTCAGAAAAGTGAAAATAAAAGGCAGGGGGAAAGATGGTGTGAACGAAGACAGTTTTATAAGTGAACTCTTTCCAAATCTAGGGTCCCCAGGGGACCCTGGAGGAGAAAAGAATGACATACTTGTTGAGTCACTTGAGAATTTCAGCAGTGGAAAAATAAAATTTATGTTCAGAGATGGTTAACGTAGTGTGGAAATTAAGAATTTATATATGAATTCAAAACAAGACTCAGATGCAGAGATCCAGATGGGGACTTTATTTACTTATATGATTCCAACTGGAAAAAAAATCTATCTTTGGAGATTAACCTGGAGATTAACTCCCACAAACAACGGAAGTGTCTGGCATGCACACAGGGGAAGATTCACTCGGGGCCCAGAAGTTTGCTGATTTTGAAATGGATGCTCTACGAAAGAACTTCATTTAAAAGAGTTGACTAGAAACAGCTGCACTTTGTCATCAGAATAAAAATCCACAAGTATTCTAAGACTTCAAAAAATATAACAAACAATGTGACCTCATTAACCCTTAGAAAAGACATTTCTGATATGCTTTTGTTTGATCACCATTTATCTCTCCTCAAAATCTCTTGCAATGCCTGCCTTTAGAGATGCTTCCAGAAAAGTGTAAAGGGAGAACTTGAAAGACATAATAAAATACTTCACTCCCAGTGTGAAATCTGATTTTTTTCTTTTCTGATGTTTTGAGCATGCTCAGTTGCAGTGAATTCAACTGCACAGTTAAGAGGACTTAACTATAGGTTGAGGCATTTAAAATAAAAGCTAAATGACAGAAAAATTGAGGGAGACGTAGGGGTTAGTTTTAGACCTTACCCTATCATGTCCTCTGTTCCAGTTTTCCCCAAGAAGGAACCTACTTAAGAAAACATCCGTGGCTGCTGACTGAGGGAAATTATAACTCTTTGCTGGAAAATCTTTAAGAAAAAAGTTAACTGGCCCTTTTTAAATTATTTGGAATTACTTCTCCCCAAAACGCAGTGGCCAAATAGGGTGTCTTCCAGATTTATGACTTCATTTTGTTCCCTGTTTCCATAAACAATATTGAGAGTCTCTCTAATGGGGTGACACATTCTGGGCCCGCCAGAGAACATAAGCTTAAACCATAGTGAACGTAAACTACAGTTTCAAGGGATTTAGAAATTGTTTCTACAAAGACTAAGTGAGGTGGACAGTTGATAAATTAACCAGCTAATTCAGGCAAAAGCATCTCCCATTTTTGAGAGGGAGGAAAAAAGACCTTCAGATTAGCTGTTGTCTTATCTGCATAACCGTGCGAGTCTACACCGTCCTTTGTGTAGATAAAGCTCAGATGTTTTCTGGTTGTGTAATAACACTACCTTGGAGTGAAAAGATTTTACTAGTTCACAAAATGCTTCCACACAGAGTACTCACATATAATAATACATATTGAAAATACTAAGAATTTGGGGGTGGGTAGGACTCTGTCACTTAAGAACAAAGGAGAATTCAGAAAATCATAGCATAAACTCTAATTGGAGAGGACTTCAGAGACTAGAAGTCCAAATTCATCACACTTCAAAGTAGAGAACAGCACCCAGGGATCTGGAATGAGAACACTTCCATGGGATACGGAGTTGCTGCAAATGCTCCTAGTTTCGTTTATTCCCTCTGGAGCCCACAGTCACCAGAGTGTAAGCTCCATGGAGTAAATACGCTGCCTGTTTTCCCAGCATCTACTGCATCCTCTGGAACCACAGAAGTAACCTATGTGTTGAATAGGTTAATTTCTGTAAATATCTAACTTGCTTTGTAACATGGGCATATCCAGTGCCTTCTTGAGTCTGATTTCAGATTCGTAACTTCAGAGTCAGTGTACCATGTTCAAAAGTTATACATCATTCAAAATAAAGATTTACAAAAGTAAATCTGTATTTACTTTTGAATACTCCATCAAGCTATACTGCAATGCATCAAATGTTCATGACCCAATTTTTCAATATTCACATTCATTTATTCTATCAGTAGATTTTTAACTACCGTTCATGAACAAAATACTGTGTTTTCACTTTAATAACATAAGCCACAAACTAACAAAGATGAGTTAGACTGGATACCACCTCCACCAGAACGTTTATATAACTGCAACTATAAAATTTATATTGTGATAAAAAAATACTTCAAGTAATCACCTAGTTTTCAAAATATAATATTTTTTCCTGTTTTGTAAAGTCTTGCTTTGTTAACATGTTTTCACTATGAAAAGATGTAGTTTTGAAAAATGCCTGTGGAGCAACTGTGCTAGGTTATGCTATCATGACTCCCGAAAATTTACAAGATCACATTTTCCTCCAAAAGCCAAAGACAAGCATTTCATAAGCTATTGTGGTAATGAGAACAGCAACTGTATTTGGGTTCAAGGAAGCGAAAATTTCTAAAACAAGGCATCCACTACCTCACTATTGCACATGCAAGTATAAACTATTATGTATTTTTAACGAATATGTAAGAACTAACACATCCAGACAACTGCACTGTTTCAATGTGATGCTGTCGTACCAGAGTTGTTACTATTATTCTAAACATTTTGAAAAGTCCCCTTCTGAAACTGCTTTTAGAGAACACAGCTCATTCTTTTGAATATCTGCAAGGAGAGCAAATCTTTTTCCTTTGAAAGTGGAAAATAGTTTGAGAAGAGTCAAAAATTATTCAGGCCATGGCTAGAGAAGTAGGTGTGTATCTAAAAGAATGTGTGACTACAACAGCAATTTGAAGATTTTTTCCAGGGTGGCTCCAAATTCCCAAATCCATGTTTATGTAGCTTCAAAAAGAATACTTTGTTCTAGTTTTATTTAAGAGAGTTGACAATAACTTTACTTAAAAAAACTTTCCAAAAATTCCAAGAAAATATTTTGAGAATTATAGAGTAAGTACAAATTTCCAGAGAAACACTCTCAAGGACACACATTGTCTTTTCTCTACATATCTATTCAATATTTTGATTGTGATTCAAAATTGCTATGCTTGTTTTTACATCAACCGGATTTTTTTTCTTTTTACCTTTTGACCCCCTTTGCCCATGTCTCTCACACATCCCCATCCCCTTCCTGCTTCTGGCAGCCACCAATCTGTTCTCTGTATCTATGAGCTTGTCTTTTTTTTTTTCTTTTAAGATTCCACATATAAGAGAGATCATACAGTACTTGACTTTCTCTGTCTGACTTAGCTCACTTAGTATAATACCCTCAAGTTTCAGCCATGTTGTCACAAATGGCAAGATCTCATTCTTTTTAGTGGCAGAGTAATATTTCATTGTATATATATATATACACCACATCTTCTTTATCCATTCATCAGTAGATGGATACTTGGGCTCTTCCCATAGTTTGACTACTGTAGATAATGCTGCAATAAATATAGGGGTGCAAATATTTTTCTGAATTAGTGTTTCATTTTCTTTGGAAAAATACTCAGGAGTGGAATTGTTGGGTCACAGGGTAGTTCTATTTTTAATTTTTTGAGGACCCTCCATACTGTCTTTCATAGCACAGATTTATATTCCCACCAACAGTGCACAAAGGTTCCCTTTCTTCTACTCTAGTACTTGTTATTTCCTGTCTTTTTGACAACAGCCATTCTGAGAGGTGTAAGGTGATATCTCATTGTGGTTTTGATTTGCATTTCCCAGGTGATTAATGATGTTGAGCAGCTTTTCATGTATGTGTTCTCTGGAAAAATATCTATTTAGATCTTCTGCCCATTTTTAAATTGAATTGGTTTATGTTGTTATTGAGTTGTATGAGTTCTTTATATATGTTGGTTATTAATCCCTTATCAGATACATGATTTACAAATATTTTCTCCCATTTAGCACATTGTTTTTCATTTTATGGATGGTTCCCTTTGCTGTGCAAAAGCTTTTTAATATGATGTAGTCCCACCTGCTGACTTTCACTTTAGTTGCTTTTGCTTTAGGTGTCAGATTTAAAAAATCATCACCAAGACCTATGTCAAGGAGCTTACCACTAACGTTTTCTCCTAGGAGTTTTATGGTTTCAGGTCTTACATTCAAGTCTTTAATCTATTTTGAATTAATTTTTTTGTGCATGGGGTAAGATAGTGGTCTAGTTTCATTCTTTTCCATGTGGCTGTCCAGTTTACCCAACACCTTTTATTTCAAAAACTGTCCTTTCCCCATTGTATATTCTTGGCTCCTCTGTCACAAATTAATTGACCATATATGTGTGAGTTTATTTCTGGGCTCTTTATTCTGTTCCATTGACATATATGTCTCTTTTTATGCCAATACCATACTGTTTTAATTATGATAGCTTTGTAATATAGTTCAGAATCAGGGAGTTCTCCCTCACAATAAGGCTCCTGACTGTGAAAACTGCATGAGCAATCCTGTTAGGAAATATTTACACTTTGTGAGCAGTTTCAGAATGCAATATAGATACATATACTGAATTCTCTAACTAAGAGTTTTTTAAACTGCAATGAAAAGTGTAATACTTTTTTAAAAAGACAAGGCTACTCTGATAACAACTGAATGGAACAATGCGTCTGTGTACACGTCTTAACTCTTTTTCACCATGATGTAATTCATTTGTTTCATTTTGATTTTTGGCAGATTCTTGCTTTTCTCAATGAAAACAGATACTTGGCTATGATCTGAAATTAAATGCTGAAACAAGATGAAACATATCCTCGAATTTCTACATACCCTCTTTTATTAATATGTAGTGTTATGCAAATGACCCGATGCATCTGACACATTCAACCCATTTAGCCTTAGACAAGTAGCAACAAAATAAGAAGCACATGAACCTTCTAGACTGTTCCAAGAATTAGTCTTGAGAACACACTGTACTACAGTGCACAGGAATCAAGGCAAGAATATTATGTTTGTCAAAGAAAAGAATTCTAACCTTCTTAAGCTTGAGAAGACAACTGACCTTAACAACAGCTCCTTCATTAGCCTTACAATTTATATCTCTATATTCTGGTCAAATCTGGATTTGGGTCAAATTGACCCCTAAGACAAGGAGAAATATCCTTGTGCCACTCTGAGTAAATGTAGGGAACTAACAAGGACTTCCTGCTGATGATGTTTATTAGAAGATTTTTTTAAAGATTATTTATTTATTTATTTATTTATTTATTTAGGAGACAGAGTGAAAGAGGAGAGAGGGTTAGGGGTGAGGGAGAGGGAGAGAATCCCAAGCAGACTCCCCGCTAAGTGTGGAGCCCAATACGGGGCTCAATCTCACAACCCTGAGATCATGACCTAAGCTAAAACCAGGAGTCAGGTGCTTAACCAACTGGGCCACCCAGGCACCCTTTTTGAAGATTCTTTATGGAGGAGGAAGACTCAGTATTTGAAGTGTGTACTTGGTGAGGATGGAGGTATGGGGACAGGGGGTCTAGGGGCTGAGGACATTAAATTAAACCCTCCACAGCCCACTCCAAGGATAAGATGAGGCTTTTTGGCGAGGTGGGGCCGCGGGGGGGCAAAGAGAGGAGAGATACCTTCGCATTTTGCTTGGGGGACCAGTCATGTGACTGTCAGTCTCCATCCATTAAGTTTCTGCTTAATTACAAGGCTTGATTAAAGATAGACCCATGTGATATAAAAATTGAAGGTTGCAGTGAATGGAGAGCTAGCACATCAGATTAATGCAGACCCCCTGCCAGGTCCCCCTCGCCCAGCCCACTCCTTAAAGCTCGCATCTCGGAATCAACTGTGAGAACTTAAGTGCGAGGCTGGCTTTGAGCATGATTGTTGTGTGCTGCAGATGCCAGAGCTTTGGTGAGAAAAGAAGAAAGCCCAAGTGGCCCAGCACGTGACTGGGAATGAGGAGTACGAATCTCCGTTTCCAGTTCTGCTGTGGACTAGGTGCACTTGGGAAAACACATGCTTTTATTTGCTTTCACGCCTTCATCTGAAATGACAACATGCACATCTTCCAGAAGGGGTGACGTTCACAATTCCAGCACAAACTTTTTTCTGTCAATGTGAAGTCTTACTTGGTGCGACACCAGTGACCTCACAGCAAGGCCTGAGCATGGGGCAGAAAAGGTTAAATGATTCATTTGCCAAATTCAATTGCTAGGAAGAGATGGGACAATTCCAGGCAGTATCAATCAGCTCCGCACTTAGAACCTATTATCAGGGGCACTCGACGGCACAGCAGGACGGTCCGCAAACCACAAGTGATGGCGAAGCTGCGAGGTTGCCCGGCTGCCAGCGGCTCAGGCGAGATAATAGATTCTACAATTACTGCTGAAGAAGCATATTTGATTGCGAAGAGACCCAAGAGCAGGAAAGCCCTTGGAAGGCTTCCCTCTGAGTTTTACAAGAAATAAGATAAGCAGCATCTCCAACTGTAATCACAAGATATAACACAAATGCTCCGAGCCCTCACAGGACTTGCAAGTATCTCTCCCTTGAGCGATAGAAAACCATTCCTTTCCTAGAACACAACGATGAAGACAGTCACCCCCAAAGTGAGGCAAGGTCTAGTTGGTGACGCAGATGACTCCACGCAGAATATTCTTGAACTGTGCTTTTAAAAGAGGTGGACTTCTTTCCATTGACCCCAACCCGTGCATTCCCACTTCTCTGCCCTTTGTCCTCAGGCCTCGGTCACAATCTTTTGCTCAATATTTCCAGCCTAACTCCTCATGCTATCTGATGACCCCGTGTGGCTTCTAGCAGTCCCCCACTCTGACCCCTCCATCTCCTACCCTTCTTCCTTCCCCCTCCTCACCCCTAGGTCATTCTTGCCCTCGGTCCTGCTCACAGTCTCTCTCTTCTCACTTGCCAAGTGAACACTTCAGACACTGACATAGTCAGGAAAAATTAAAACCTACACATGAAAGGGGCACATGGCTGGCTCAGTCAGAAGAGCATGTGACTTTTGTTCTAGGGTTTGTGAGTTTAAGCCCCATGCTGGGTGTAGAGATTACTTAAAAATAATAAAATCTTTAAATAATAATAAAATCTACACGTAAAGAAATTCACTTCAATATTAAAAAAAAAAAACCTAAAATTGGTTATCTGGAAATTCTCCATCTTCTTCTGAAACTTTTCCAATGCCACGTCACACTTTCTTTTTATATATTTAAATTTAGATAGACCAATGGGTTGTCTGGTGGTTGTCCAGTACGATCCAAATTATCTTTTACGAAATTATGTCTGGGGCTTCTGGGTGGCTCAGTCAGTTAAGCATCTGACTCTGGGTTTCAGCTCATGCTGTGATTGCAGGGTCACGAGATGGAGCCCCACACTGGGCTCTGTGCTCACCGTGAAGTCTCCTTGAGATTCTCTCTCCCTCTCCCTCTGCCCCTCAATCCTCACTCTCTCTCTCTAAAATAAATAAATAAATCTTTAAAAAAAAAAAGAAGAGAGAAATCACGTCTGGTTAAGAGAGACACATAAGAAGATGGAATGTCTCTAGAAAAGCAAACCTAAAATGCACGAAGATGTTTATTTAACAGACAATTGGTTAAAAAGGCACTAAATAAACATATCCTTCACACACCTTATATGATATTCATAAATTAATAAATAAAATACAGATTGTAATGGGTTCAAATGAAGACAAAAGGCACCTCTGACCCCTGGATTCCGACAAGCTAGTTTATGTGAGAACCAGTTCCAAAAATAGGTCTTAGTGGCCAACAGATTACCTGAAATCTGACTGACCAAAAAGCATGTGTCTGAGACACCAGAAGAGTTTTGCTTCTGATTGGATAAAGTCATGGATATAAATAGTAATGATTCTTCAGACAATGCTGTCCTCAAAATATTTGTTTTGGGTAAAATCTGACAAATTCAAGGCACAACCGTACAGTAACAGGTGTAGCCAGGCAGCCCGGGCGGGAGTCCTTGTGCAGGCTCGGTCACTTACAAGCTCTGCATCTTGGGCAAGTTACCTAACTTCTCTGCATTTCAGTTTCCTCATGAAAATGGGGACAATAATGTGAGGATTGATGCTAGAATTAAATTAGTGAATACACTTAAAACATTTGGAGAGCACCTGGCAAGCACTACTGAAGTGTTAGATATCCCTTGTTTTTTCTCTTTTTCCTTCAGAGAAATAGGATTTCTCTACATCCTCCTGTTTGCCTCATTTAAAATCACCCAATGGGATAAAGAAGAGCCAATAGCTGCATATTTCTGTCCTTTTTGACTGGTCTGTGGCAGAGACGAATGTACTCTGGTGCACTCCCTCCAATTCCTACCAGTTGGGAGGATGCAATTAGTCTTCTCCTTTGCTTGACCGTACTCTTCGGCCCTTCCCTCATGTTCTCCTGTTATTCTCATAGTACACGGGATGAAAGTTTGGTGAACCTGGAGTCGGGAAATTCCTGAGGCTATCTGGCTGTCACACTAAAAGTTTTGACTCTCAAGAATCATTTCCAGGGTCCTTCTGCTTTCTGCCAGTCCACACATGACTTCAATTTAAAATGTCGAGTACGGCGCAGAGATGAGCGCTCTCAGAAGCAGGGAGGCTCTGCTGGATTCTGAAAAAACAAACAGCGTGGTGCCTGAGTGCCCTACGGCCACTGGAGCACACTCCTTACGTGTACGTGGACGACTGCTGACTTCCGGTCTTCTTTCATGATGGAGGTAGGAAATTCCATTCCGGAAAGGATGCTCTTGTATAGAAGACAGAGTTCTGTTTTGTTTGGAGTCTGATTTTTTACAGTAAGGTAGGAAAGTTGGTATGCTGTTTGTGCTGTAATCAACATCCGGTCCTGTGACGCAGGGGACCCTAGGATAATCCCATTTGGTGGCTGTTTGATAGTGACCGTAATACTCCAGCGCGTGCTCCCCTGGGCACTTCCGCTTTGTGGGTCTCCAGCAGCAGCTTGTCTGGGAAGGTCCGCGGCCATGGCGCTGCCTTCCCGGAGAAGCCCGCTGCTCCCGTGGAGCCTGCCGCTCCCGTGGAGCCTGCCGCCTGAGCTCACTGCTTCTCGGGGATTCCACAACATAACCTGTATTTTCAGTGTGGCAAACCACTGGGAAGTTCCCCGCGCCTTAGCCCAAACTTTTTATCTTCATTTTTCTAGAGAACTGACCCAAAACTTAACGTGAGATTTCCTTTTAGTACAAAGGGAAAAAAGTAACAGTCTTGAGTCAATATATAAATTGAACAACACAATTCGGCATTACGCATCTCTTAATGTTAACAAGCTGATAGGGAAGTTTCCAGAAGTTCATTTTGTCAAAAGATACGTTTTTTTTGTCAGTTTCTGCCACGATGTATCGCTCTACATCCATCTCTAATTAGAAATAGTGTGAGACTTGCCATTTCAGGGAAAAAATATCCAAATGTATGCACTATGATTAACTGGAAATTTTAAATAAGAACATTTTCTTTATCAGTAGCACTAATGAACAATAAAAGTTTCCTAACATAATCGTTCTGAAGTATTCCAAGAATTTGAATCACCATTCATTCCATAAATAATCACTAAATTAAAAATTACATATATGTTCATGTATTGAGGAAAAAAAATAACATGTCTGGCATGTTGAGTGCTACTGAAAAGTAATTATAAAGAATGCAGAATATATTCAATATTTACATATTTTAATGGCAGGAGAATTCTGCAATTATTTTCACATCACGAATGAAAACAAAAATCCAAACCTACATAATTCTCTAACTGTCGTAAAGTATATTTGACTGCCAATGGCCTATTCATAGTAATGGATAAAACTCTATATTCACTTTCTATATTTATCTTATTGTAAAGTCATTTGTAAATGCAAAAGAGTATTCTGGCACTGTCGCCTAGTCGGAACATTTTAAATTATTATAAAAAGAAAAAAATGCTTTGCTGATCTTTTCACCTACTTGAACCAAAAATGAAAATTCTAAGATTCTAAAATAAATAATGGTGACTTTAAAAACTCTGCACAGTTCAAATAAAGACAGAGTTCACTGATTTATGTTGAGCACAATTAAGTAAGAGAATGAGGCTGTGCCCTTTGTGCTTATTGCAAAGAGACACTGTTTTTTTTTTCTTACTTTCATAAAGAAACAATGAACATGTCAATGAATGCTACCACTAAAAGAAACTTCTTATAACGACAGTGGTTAAAAATAGTTGACTATTGGCTTCATGCTGGGGATGAATAGAAATGTTATCATCTAATCCACGATTCAGAAAACTAATGTCATATGTCAATGATCAAACAAGAAATTATCGAGGCAAGAAATGTTAAAAATCTTTCTTAACTAGCCAGAAGCTTATTTCGTGCTGGCTAGAAAAGACTTCTGTATAACAAGTGTTAGAAAATCCAACAATGTTACTTCAAAGACAACAAGAACTTTCAAATCCTAAATTGATTTCTTACCAAGAAACCACGATGATGGTTAGACAATAGGCTGCAGCATGTAAATGACGAGGAAGGAATTGAGGGAGACTGTGATGACGCAAGAACGGATGTCCAACACACACGAACGGGACTAAATTCACGGTATATGTCTGCACTCTGGTGCACTTGGGGACGAAAGGTTGAGGACACGCGAGTGTCGGCTTTTTCACTTCATTATTCGGAAGCAATGGTCCTAAACGGAGTATCAACCCCTTGACACAGTTTTCACAGATATTACGTCCTTAGTTCTAGACTTCCTTCTATTTACTTTCACACTGTTTTCTCTTGTCTCGTTGATTTGTACGGCACTAACCTAAAAAGCACACTCCAAACCCAAGGTCACTGAGCTCCAGGTGGAAGGAGATGGGAAAGCGCTTCCATCTGCCCGTCCTGGTCCTGGCATTTGCATGGTAGTTCTGGTGTGCTTCCTGGATTTTATGAATTTGGAAACCACATTTCTCATCAAATAATTAGTGGGGTCTTACAAAACTTACTGACAGACACATCCTTGCAACACGCGAAGTGAAACTAATTGCAGATAAAATAGATTTTATCTCAGGTGAAGTAAATACATTTCCAAAAATAGCAGCATTTTGAAACTTCAAAGCCATTCTGGCTTTCCCAATAGTGAGTGGGATATAAGTAATCTTCTATAAAGGGGCAAACCCTTTTCACCGTAAAACAAAACAAAACAAAATTAAAAAATGGTCTCATTAAAAGGCCCAAATAAGTTTGCAGTTCATTTCCAAGTAAATTGCTCTCAAGTTCCTTAGAACTAGTTAGACGATCAGTACTTGACTTCACAAAACTGTAAGGATGTAAGGATTCTTTCAAACTGTCAGAGAAAGCAGTCAATTGGAATCATTTATAAGAGAGAAGAGAGGTAAATTCCTCACAGTTTCTACATCTTCAGTTAGTAATGATTATAATGTTCAATATTATGATCATTCTCAGATGAGAATGAGCTAGTTTCATTAAAAACATTACTACTAATGAAAATAATTTCCGGGAATATTAGTTTTCTCATGCTGCTATAACAATTTACCACAGACAGAGTGGCTTCAAATCACACAGATACATTACCTCACAGAAGTGCAAAATAGGTCTATAGAGCTAACAACATGGTGCCCACGAGGCTATGTTCGCCCCTCTGGAGGCTCTCTGAGAGGCTCTGTTCCTTGAGAAGGCTGCCCACGGTCCTGGGTCAGTAGCCCCCTTTCACCTTCAAAGCCGGCAAGAGCATCTTTCTGAATGAACTTTGCTCTCACATCACATCTCCTCTGCCTCTGAGTCTTCCCGCCCACCTTCACCTACAAGGACCTCCGAGATTACAGTGGGCCCCCTGGATAATCCAGATCACCTCCCCATCTCCAGATCCTTAGCTGCATCCACAAAGTCCCTTTCGCCAGGTAACGTAACGTATTCCCAGGTTCCAAGGATTAGGACGTGGACATCTTTGCAGGGCCGTTATTCTGCCTACCGCACTGAATATGAAAATATGGGAAGTGAACAACTGTCCAGCTTGCCCTTCTACTGTGGTTCTATCCTACTTTCAAACCCGTGGCTCATTTGTCAGGTGTGAGAAGCACATAAATAGTGAGAAGTATGATGAAATGGTGAAGGCCCAGCCCCTGGACGCAGCCTAATTGGATCCCAGTAAAAGCTCACTCATTAACTGTGTCACCATTGGGCAATTTTCTTATCTTTGAAGCGGGAATAATAAACATACTTAGATCTGGGGCACCTGGGTGGCACAGTCACTGAAGCGTCTGCCCTCGGCTCAGGTCATGATCTCGGGGTTCTGAGATGTCCCGCGTCGGGCTCCCTGCTCAGGGGGAGTCTGCTTCTCCCTCTCCCTCTGCCATCCTTTCTGCTTGTGTGCTCTCTCTCTCTCAAATAAAATCTTTAAAAATAAAACACACTTAGATCTTTTTCTCAGAGTTGCAGATCAGAGAACTGTTATGATGGTTTAGAATTATGCTCATGTTGAAACTATGGAATCTTCTGAGAGTTACCTACGTAGGACACCAGTTTTACCAGCAGTGATTTGAGGTTTTAGCCCAACTTTCAAGTGATCGTCATCCTCTATGGCAGTGGCCTGAGGACCAGGCACTGCAATACTGAATATGATCATGAAAATTTAACAGAAAAGCAAAATTGAATGATGAGGTTCCTTTTCTTAAATACCTTTACCTCAATGTGTCCCCAAATCTCTTCAAACAGATCCCATTGGGTCACGGCCCCCTTCCGTTGAACATGGAAGAGGGGCTGGTGAGGGAGGGACGCTCCTGAGGCTGGATAAATGAATGCAGGTGTAGACATCTGTTTCACGGAGCACCTGGCTCAGCTGTGCTGACTCCCCTCCCCTGTGGTGCTTTTAAGGGCAGAGACCAGATTTCATTCTATGACACGTAATATGCACCACTCGAGAAAGAAACATTTGATTGGCGTTATATATCACCCCAGTTTTCTTCCCTCCAAATAATTTATGCAGGGGGTTTCATCAGGAGTTTTAAAAACTCTCTTGGAGTAAGCTACTAGGGACCACATGGTGGAAACGGAAACCACAGCGCCCTGAGAAATGTCTCCAAAAGCCAAAGCGTATTTATCAATACGTTCCCTGGTCCCAGCATCCTCACAGCGTCTCTGGAATTTCTTGGCACGGCTGCATTTCAGTGGTGGAGACAGCTAAGAAAATCGTTCTCATTACTTTCCAGTCATGTTTTGTTTGTTCTTATTACTTTCCAGACCAGCTTCCCCTGCTGGCTCGTCTGCTTGATTTAGTCATCGGCCAAGACTCTGGGTGCCCGTCTCCAAATACCAAAGGGCCATGACCCACCTCCCCATCAGGCAGTGGCGAGAGCCGACCAAACTACGGCTGCGGCAGACGCATTCCAGGGCAAAATGCTGACGAGGCAGTGTCGCCACCACGACCCCTACAGCAACTAACTTAAGACATACACTAGGGAAATTTTAAAGATTCACTTAGGTGCACCTCATGGGATAATTAACTATCACACTTTTCCATGATTACAAATACGTCCCTACCTATTGATGAAGAGAGGTATATTTTTAAAAAATCTACACATTCGAAGACCAACAAATGATCGGAGGATTCATTTAACACACGGGTGGAGTCGAGCCTTCCAGGAAGCCCGGGCGTGTGGACGAAGGCTCGCTCCCTGCCGTGTCACGCCACAACCGCATCCACAAGCAGACGATGTGCTCTTTCGGGACTGTTCAGAAGGGGAGCCGACTGCTGCACGTGCGTATGTGGCTCCACGGCCAGGCCAGGGCTCGTTCCCCATTTAGGGCAGTGGTGCTGGTAGCGCTGACGGCAGACGCTAACAGATTGTGTCCAGGGTGACGAATCCTGGGGAGTGCTCGCACGCACACGGGGCCGTGGAGTGACGTGGGGCTCCTCGTACACCTGCTGCCCTCCACTGCCTCATCCCCTAACACTTGGTCCCGTGTCTGTCAAAATAAAGAACACTGCCCGTGCCTGCAAACATAAATTGGAAACATCCAATTTGCTTATGATTTTACATTTGTTTCATAAGACAAGCTACGAAAGGGGAAAGTAAAAAAAAAATTTGTTTTGTTTTGTTTTGTTTTGTTTTGTTTTGAAGAGATAAACGGGGGGGAGTGAAAGGGCAGGGAAAGATCAGCATAGGAGAAATACCACTCGGGGGTCGACGTGGAAAGCCAGTGTTGGACTGATGGGCTGATTTATAAAATCAGCAAATGTTTGCTGCATCAAGAACCTTAGACATCGTTCACCCCAACCCTCTCATGTCATACTTAAGGAGACCGAGGCCCAGAAAAGGAAGTGCTTTGATCTTTTTTTTTTCCTATATTCACAAATTGAAACCCAGTTTTTAAATTTCTTCTAATAGATAAAACATTATCAGATTTAAAACAACTAATATTGAAACTTACTACTGTAGGACTCAGTATTTAACCCAAGAGTTGCTTCAGAATATATACAAATAATTATGTCTTTAAATTCCATTCCTCCTTCAATACAATATCCACACTCACACCCACACCTACCCACCTATCCACTCATCCACACACATAATCCCCAAACTTCCTTTTGTTTTGGTTGTTGCTGTTTTTTATTGTTGCTTTAGACATACGTTTTGGCAAATGGAGAAGATCTACCCAAATTCCTGCTATATTCCATTCAGTTGTTCTATTGTACAAGTAGAACTGCTTCATAGAAATAAAAATTTTTATACTTGTAAAACTTCAAAAAATCATTCAGCTAACCATCAAAAATAGAGTCATTTGCTTTTCTCTAATGAGAGTTCAGTGAGGGAACAGGTTAAGGGGAAGATCTTTTTTCTTTTGGTAACTGATTTTTCTTTCTTCAACATAGCAGGTGATGGGATAGAGGAAGCTAGAAAGAGTACAGATTGAAAAAGTCGAACTTTCTCGTAGTCGTCCCGCAATGTGTGATCAAGTACACTGGGGATCTCATCATTCAATTCATAAGCCACTCATTCCAGAAATATTACAGTGGAAGGTGGCAGAGGTAGAGTAAGTCTCAAAGAACTCGAGTTTAGTGGATGAGAGAGAGAAGTTAACCTTTTTTTCTTGTCTTTTTTTTTTTTTTTTGAGAGAGAGAGAGAGAGTGGGGGGAAGGGGCAGAGGGGGAGAGAAAGAGAAAGAATCTCTAGCAGCCTCCATGCCCAGCACACATGCCAATGCAGGGCTCTATCTCACAACCCTGAGATCACGACAAGAGCTGAAATCATGAGTTGGACACTTAACGGAGCCACCCAGGTACCCCAATTTTTTAAAAAAATCTGAATCTTGGTTTGAATATGAGCAGTCTTGTTCTTTCCTCCCCCAAAATCTAATGTATTCAAGAAAGGTGCAAGCTTGCTAACCAAGGTGTTTGCAAACAAGGATGAAATATTTCTCTCTCACTCACCCACTTTAACATTTTATAAACACACCTTCTGACATCTATGTCCTGTGAAGTCACATTCAAGGAACTTGAATTTCAAGCAGCAGCTACACACACACAATGACCTTTTTGCAGAACCATTTCAGATGAGTTTGTACACTAAATTTTAGATGTGGAAGGATCTCTGGAGAACTAGAAGCCAATGGTCTCATTTTACAGAGGAGGAACATGAAGTCCAGATAGACTGGCATTTGCCCAAGGTAACCATTTAGAAGTTTATACAGACAATTCTACGTAGAATTCTAATATTGTAATTTAATAGTTTGTTCGGTTTCTCTGCAGAAAATACACACCCACAAGCTCCTCCTTCTCAAATCAGGGACCCTTGCTACATTGAGCTCAAAGGGCAATGGCTGGGCAACTGAGCCACTTGGGCCAGCTGTCCATCTCCTTAATTGTTTCACCTCTTTACAGCTGATGTCCTCAGGCTACCGGGACCGAGACATACAAGGTAAAGACAGAGAACTACTCCACCAAAGCAAACACAGGTCTTCAAAGTTCACTACTTATGATTAAAGAAAAGTCACAATATCAAAACAACCCTTTATTAAAAGTCAAAGTGATGGGGTGCCTGGGTGGCTCAGTCGGTGAAGCGTCTGCCTTTGGCTCAGGTCATGATCCCAGGGTCCTGGGATCGAGTCCTGCATCGGGCTCCACGCTCAGCAGGGAGTCTGCTTCTCCCTCTTCCTCTGTAATTTCTCTCACTCTCCCTCAAATAAATAAATAAATCTTTAAAAAAAATCAAAGTGATAAACTTTTATCAAAAATTTTTAAATATTTCCAAAAGTCTAAAGAAGAAAAGCACTCCCTCCCCCACCCCTTTAAAAATAATTCAACTTTCAGTTGAAACGGAAAAATCAACCAATGCAGATGGCAAGAACTGAGAACTATTTGGGGAACTCTGGTCTGTCCGTGGACTAATAGTCACACTTATTTATAAAAATGCAGATCTCTACATCTTAGCTTGTTAATGACATCATCAGGCATCCGGATTTTGAGGCTTTGAGTCTGTGCTCAAATGAGATTCTACTGCTTGCAATCATAACACACTCATTAAAAAAAAAAATTAGAGCATTCAGAATTAGAAGGGACCTTGGAAACAATGTGTGGCAGTGCAAAGGTGATAGGCTTTAGAGTCAGTACTTTGGTTCTTCTAGTGGGTACTGCCGCAGCCGCTGACAGCGACTCTCATCTCCCGCGTCCTCCCCTGAATGGTGAGGGTAATAACAATACTGGGTCATTCCAAGGATTACAGTCACGTAAAGTATCTAGCCCGTAAAAGGTGTTCATAAATTGGATACACTGCAAGAGTCACTCTGCTTCTAAGTTCCCAACTGGCCACGTGCTTGAAGAATGGGTCAGCAGCAGGGGAACGAAAGGGAAAGAAACCTCCGTGGTGGTCAGCACCAGCCATGTGCCCAACACAAGGGCAAAGGCAACAGCAGAGCCTGTGTCATTGACCCTGACCAAGTGCCAGCAGTGTACGCAGTGCTTTAATCATGACCTCATTTACTCCTCCCAAATGAACGCCCTGATGGGGTAGGAACTGTCATCTCAACTGTACAGAGGAGAAACCAGGGAGTCCGGGAGGTTCAGTCGTGTGCCCAAGGTCACCGAGCGGACAAGCAGCAGGGCCAAGATGAGAAAGAAGGGCAGAAGAAACAACCAGACATTGCCCTCAGTCCAGCTACACACAAAACAGCACACTTCAGAAGGACTGGAAGAGAAGTCCAACAGAGACAGATCTTCCCACTCCGAGCTCCAGAAGAACCAGGGTGAAGGCTCCTCAGCCTATGTGACCTCAGAGTCGGGGACAATTCCTGGAAGACAGTGAGCGCTCCGTAGATGTACGTGGATTATAATTAACTGGAATGCAATTAGCGACGTGGCAATACGGAACCACATTCTCTCGAAGTGGAGTCTTCGCGATGAATAGTAAATAGAGAAGGTGGGGGACTAGTGAACAGTCCTGAAGAACAGCAGCTATGGACTGACAATACCCTCATCTGTCTACCGCCTGATAGTGACGACCAGGCACAGACTTTCCACCAGTGTATGGTCGTGTAAAGATTTCAATCACCAAGAGTGAGTGGCGTTACCTGAAATGAAAGGACAATGAAGAAGATCCAGGTGCGCGCATGTACACACATACGAACACACACACGTCTGTACTTGGGGGATGGCTTACATGCACTGTGTTGTATGTGCTACATGGAAAAATCCTCCATGAAAGTTGTAAACGTGAATCAAAAGCTGTTTTCTTTTCTTTTTTTTTTTTTAAGTAATCTCTATGCCCGACATGGGGCTCAAAACCCACAACCCCGAGATCAAAAGTCGCTGGCTCCACAGACTGAGCCAGCCAGGTGCCCCAGCTTAGTTTCCTTTTATTCAAATAATATCTATAACTTATAAGTCATGGCAAAATAAATTCCCCATCTTGTCAGATATGTGCAGCCACATGTATACAAGTGGAACCTCAGTAATCTGACAGCTTGCTCTTTCGGGGGGTGGAGTGAAGTATTATGAAAACAAAGAGAACCGTGGTCTCAGAATTTTCAAAGAAAATATCACTTTGGCCAAACCAAAATTCCGCACCGCAACAACCGACATCCACACAGCCACATCCAGTGACTGAGCTGTTCATGCTTTTCTTAAGCAACGGAGTTCATCCTGACAATTTATCGACGAAGAACTGTGCCAGAAAACTGCCTATTCATTTTCTATATTCTGTTTGGCAAACAAAGCATGACACATAGCAATATAAAAGAAAAATATAATCCCGGGATGCATTTGCAATCATCGCAGGGAAGCGTTCTGAATTGTGTGAGGCCCCAGGCAGCGGCTTCGGAACAGCATTTAAACACTGCCCCCTACTGTTCCTTGGTGTGTCCTGCAGTCCGTGAGCGCCACGCCTGGCCTCAGCAGAAGGATGAATCACAGGCCTGATTTATGAGGCTGTTAACTCTTCCAAGCACCAACTGCTCTTAACAAGGGACGTGTACCAACCTTAAGAATCGGTAATTCTTTAAGAATTAATCATCTCTAGTTAAGATTCTGTGAAACACACCATTGTATTCATGACAAAGCATTCTCTATGAGCCACTGTTTCCTGTTGGAAAAGCAGAGAACCTACCAGAACATTTCGGATATAATGGACTGAATGTAGTAAAGTGTATGAATTTTTTATTTTACAAATTTCACAACGTTCTCTCTTCATCAGTGCACTTTCGGTGTGGTGCTGCATAGGAACCGTGCTCCTTACAGTATTAGTGTGAGCCTAACTTTACATACTCTAAAGCAAAGGACAGACACGTCTAACGGCAGTGCAACGTCCAGATGCCTGTGAGGGACTTCGGGGTAGGAAACATGTTAGATTCAGTTTCGTCCTTTTGTGCCTCATAAGAGAGGAGAGGCTGAGAAAAATCCTTGGGGAATGAATAAACGGATGAATGCAGAGGCATAGTTCAGAATTTCAGGTATTTCTAGAGAATGACCACCACATCCTCAAAGAAACTACTCTATACTTCCAGCTTCCTTTTTAATGAAAATAACATATATAGGAAAAGATTCAAAACTATCGGTCATTTTTACCTCCTCTTCCCATATTCAGCAGCAGCATCAACCAAAACCAAGGCACTAAAAATCCGTGTTCATTTCAGTTACTTTGATCAGAAGAGCTGAACTAGGGTGTGCGATTCTATGTTCTTTATCTGAAGTCCTGGATTTTAACAAAATCAAGCATAAAACATCCTAGTTAAAAACACCTAAGTGGTACTGGGCGCCTGGGTGGTTAAGCTACCGACTACAGTCGGTTAAGCTACCAACTTTTTGATTTCAGCTCAGGTCACGATCTCAGGGTTGTGAGATTGAGACCCGCGTCGGGCTCTACACTCCATGTGAGTCTGCTTGAGATGCTCTCTCCCTCGGCCCCTCCCTATACTCCCCCCCACACACACACACTCACTCTTTCTCTAAATAAAATAAATAAATAAATAAAATCTTAAAAAAACAAGTAAGTGCTAAACTGAAAAAAAATCTTAGGTAGCATGCGGCATAAACTCAATATTAACTCACTTTATTCATTCATTGACTCAAATACTAAAAATCTCTAATGCAGTTAGGGGAGAACATGAAAAACATATTGACTGGTCTCATCTTCGACTGGTAACCACTGACTTGAAGTGGCTCTTAGCACTGCTTAGCTAGCGTACTGTGTTCTACTCAGTTCACTCCCCAAATGACGGTATTACTCCTCTGCTCCCCCTTTAAACCGTCGAAATCTCCTGCCCCTCCTCCATCTCAGCTGACAATCTGGCTTCTTGTTTCACGGAGAAAACACATCAACCAGAGGAGGACGTCCAAAGACTCACCTCCAAAGACGACATCTCAGCCCCACCGTGTTCTGCCGCTCCGCGTCCGCACCTGCTCTATTGGGATCGCTGTCAGGCCGTCATCGAAGGCCCTATCCGCTAGCTCCTACTCAAGACCCTGGGTTACAGAACTGTCCAACCTCGTTCTTCACCAGGTTTCCCCTTCCTACTAGATTCTTTCCATCAGCACACAAACATGTTATAACATATCCCATCTTAAAAAAACAAAACAATAAAGACACACTCCAACCTTTTTCTCTAGTCTCCAGTCCAATCCCTTGCCTCCCACCCCCAACAGAAAAATCCCTCTAAAGAAATGTGTACACCATTCCATTCCCAATAGGGCTGCTACCGCCCTCAATGGGCAAAAACCAACTCTTTCAGGGTGAAAAATTCTTACTTTTTATGCATAAAGCAAATACATATACATACAATATGTAACAAATATAAAGCATATCAGGGATAGCATAATTTCATCAGGGTGAGGGAAGAACAATTGGAAAAAAGTGTCTAAAAAAGCTCTTTAGGGAGGTAATAATAAAAACGAGATTGACAAACACAGGTCTAAACCAACAATCTCAATGTCTTCTCTTCCTGTTTTTTCCTCAAGCCTTCTTCAATGTGTTTTTCATTCCCCGTACCCCAGAGAAATCATCAGTGTCACCCCTGCCCCGCCATATTCCTAAATCCAATGGCCAATTCTTAAATGAAACTGGAGGCAGCATTTGGGATAGCTGACTACTTCCTCTTTCTTCAAACACTTTCTTGGCACCATTAATGAGTGTGTGATTTTTCTCCCTAATATTTGAACCCCTGAGATCCAAAATCAGGAGCAGAACTGATGCAGAAACTAGGGATTCTTGTACATTTGGATTGCAACCATGCTTGGACGCACCACCAATACTGCGAGAGTCCAAGCCGTCTGCATTTCTGGCCTGCATTTTCATAGCATCAGTCTGTCTGGTCAGGCCAGTCCTCTTACAGTCTAACTTCCACACAACAGCAGGAGAACGCCTCCTGAATCTAAGTCGGATCACATCATGCCTTCCATGGCCTTCTGTCCCTTGTAGAGCAAAAGCCAATGTCTTTATCCTAGCACAAAGCCCTCCACAGCTAGGCCTTCCTTCCTCTCTGCCCTCATCTTCCACCACTGCCCCTCCTTGTGACTGTTCACCAGCCACACTGGCCTCCTTGAGACACTGCTCATTCTTACGGCTCTTCTACATGCAGCCGCATCCGCTTGGATATCCTTCCAGATACCGCCATGGCTCAACCACCTTCAGGTCTCTGCTGCTCGAAACTCCCATTGCCACCGCATACAAAAGTACTCCTTATCACTTTTATTCTCCCTATCCTGCTTCATTTCCCTTCCCAGAACTCACTATTATCTCTCCTAGATATTTCTTTATTTCTCCTCCTCCCCCCGGAATACAATAGTATAAGATATTCTGTCTCCTTCCACTGGAATAAGAGTTCCCAGAAGCTTTAATGTGTGGTTCACTGCTGTACTCGAAGCGTCCATACGGTTTCTAGCACATAGTGAGAGTTCAGCAAATATCTATACAACGATAAGCCTGATTTCAACATCAAAATAAAAGATAACAACTACCATTTTTAAACAAATAAAACTGGATTTTAATTTCCCTTCTTGAAATAAAATATCATCTCATTGGCCTGTGGTGAATAAAACAATAAAATACAAAAAAAAAATCTAACAAGTCACAGAAATGGAAAGCAAACTCTGCTTTGGCTAGAGTGGTTTTCCTTGGCTATTATCCATGGAAGAAGTTTTAGGAGAGGCCAACATTTAAATAGTTTCCTCAAACCAACAGAGACTTCTATACTGGTAAACATGAAATGCTTTTTTAGATGATCTCCCTCATTGTTTTCTAGAAGCAAACATTCAGGTCAAAATGAGAAAATGTCAGACTCTGGAAACAGTGCTTGGGAAGAATGATAGAGGATCCAAATGTCCGGTTAGCATAGAGCCATGTCTTGTAGATCTGGTCCAACGAATAAGAAACTTCTTAAATGAGATCTGCTTGTAAAAAAGGAAAACACGTTTGGGAGAAAGTGTATCCATGCGGAATGCTGGTGTTCCTCCATTTCCATCTTTCCCTTTCTCTCTTTCAATCTTAGTGTTGACAATTCCTTACTTCCAAGTTGGTAGTTGATGGCGGTAATGCTTTCTTCTTTGCGTGCAGCACATCTTATCTGAATCTTCAGAGATTTCTGCTAGAAAGCTAACAATCTCAGTTCTCAAATTTCTTCTCTCTTCCAAATGCCTTTGCCAGCCCAGAAGGGAAAAGTTTCATTCAATTCACCTGCTGACCGAGCCGGTGATAATGATGCAATTCAGTAAATTACAGCTCTTGGCTCTTTCATCCCACCCCACATCTAGTTGTGACATTTCTTTTTAAAGCCTTTCCATTTTTGAAGAACTCCGAATGGAAAGGAGAGCTCCAAGTCCTGAAGGAAGCTCACATTCGGGAAGGCCAATTTAGGAAGGGATCCTTTCTTGTGGTCGAGGAGCAACCTGGCGGGCTCCTTTGACATCACACAGCTATCGACAGTATGTGTCCGAGAACAAAGGGGTCCAAATATTAACATCGTTGATGCGTTTATATCAAGCATGGGGAGATCACACACACCGGTGTTGGGTACAGGGGCCCAAAGGTACACGGCCTCCATCACCAGAGCCTGGAGAAGACTGGATTCCAGCTCGCCACCCAGCAGCTCCATGACCTCAGACAGGTTCACGTAACCTCTTGGAGTCTCACCTTCCTCTACTATAAAATGGGGGTAAAATACTCATGAGGCAAATGTGAAGAGTAAATGATACAGTGAAGGTGAAGTGGTTGACATAATACGGACAAAGTGCTTTCCATACCGTTCTCATTATCTTCCAGATCTCCTCTTGCTTTTCAGCAAGTCATTCCCCAGAGGGACTTGTATGAACACAGGGAAGCTCGCTCTGTCCCACCAGGACCTGGAGTGGGCAGTCAGCGCAAGAAAGAGTGATGCCAGATTGCTCTAGACTCCACAATGGAGGCAGGACTCTGCCGTTTCAGCAGACTGCTGGGTTTCTGGAGGACGGCAGAGATTAGCTTGGATTGCCTCTTGGGCACTAAGAAGGAGAAGGAAACATCGACCAGAACCAACTCCCACTCTCCAACACTTTGCAAATAACCATAAGGAAAAATAAGTAGATGAGGTAGACATAAAAGCTGAAGATTGAGACATAACAAATAAAAGGAATTTAATAGTAATAATTGGTTTTTCTAAAAATTGAGATCTCAGTTCATAAGCTTGCAGGCAGCCCAACAGAGCAGTTAATATCTGAGGACGTTTCGAAACTGACTTATCTCCCCTCCTATGGAGATGGTCTGCCAGAAAAAGCAATGAAGCATGTTACCTGATGAGTAAAGGACCTTTGTTTCCTGTGCTTTTAATCAAAATCTTTTCACCAAAATGTCAAAGAAAAATGAGGAATTTTAACTTCTTTTAGCAAAAAAGAATTGGTTCTCATTTTTCCATCAAAGATAATGGGAGAGTCTAGCAGTCATGGGAAAGAAATTGAAGGTGTTCATGGTAAGAAGTATTTATCATTTTATCCTATAGTACATGATAGGTTCTGAGATTATGTATTTTTACAGTTCGGTTTACTGAAGTGCTAAGTGTCTATTTAAGGAGTGTGAGTCTGTTAAGATGAAAAGCCTTTCGAACACCATTCCCCCAAGTCCTGCAAATGTTTTCTTCCTCCCAATCCAATCAGGTAAATTTATTTATTTTCAATGTATCCAGTCAGGTTTTAAAAGGTAGATTGTATATTTCTGATGAACTAGAACTTGTGTTCAATGGATGTTCACATCCAAGGCTTACCACATTCTGCCCCAAATCCACATTTCCAGCTTTATTTCCCTAAATTCTCCACCACAAAGGCTTTGCTCCCACCAAGCCAGTCTATTTTCAGTCCCAAAAATTTAAGATAAGCACCTCTACTTCCAGCTTTTTGGTAAGACCTTTTTTCCTCTCTAAAGCATTCCCTTCTTGTCCCTCTGCCTGTTCCTCAAGACGTACTTCAGATCGTACCATTCATTCATTCATTCATTCACTAAACAGAGACCGAGGGCTGACCACATGTGAGGGGATCCTGGGAAAGCAGGAAGAGGTAAGTTGGAACCTGTTCCTGTCTTCATGAACTTTACATTCTTCCAGTTAAAGACACACATCACACAGTGGATTAAGCCATTAATTAATTACAGTTGTAGTGAGTGCTAAGCATCTGAGGCTCAGAAAACTGGGATAACATATGGTAGGAGAAATGGCCTGGTCACGGAGGTCAGGAAGACACTCCTGAGGAAGTGGTTTTGCTTCGAGTTGGGAGGATGAACAGGAGACTAACACAGGGCAGAGGGAGGCCAACAAGTCGACTTTCGTGATGGGCGCATGCTTATGATTAAATTGGGATACATTCATAAAGGTGTGGGAAGGAAATTCTTGCCTTCCGGGCGTGAAAACTGCAACAGCAGGTCTCCCCGTTGCCCTGGCTCTCTGTGAAGCTGGGGACAAAGTATTCATGATGCTATGTTAGAAGTTCCAGAGGCCACCAGGAAAAGGACCTAGCCAAGTGCCCTTGGTGAGTTCTGAGAAATCACCAAGTAAGAACTGGCCTTGCTATTCTGAGCCCCACTGTCCAGTCAGTATAAAGAGAAAACTCAACAGGATGTGAAATGCCAAAGCTCAGCTTTTGGGAATGCCAGTATTCCCAGAGGGAAGCTCTTCCTCCAAATCCTGAGAGCCCTCCAGAGAATGATCCAGACACACTCCCTGAACAGGGAGCTCAAGAAGGAGGGGCCTTGTTTTCCAACCAGGTACTTGCTGAAGGGACCAAGGCGAAGCTTGGCTGGTGGGGCTGCCTGAGAGACATCGCTGCCTCTAGCCCCGGGGAAACATCCTGGAAAGGTTCCGTATGAGGCTGAAACCTGCCCTCTAGGCCAATAAAACACACCCCACCTCGTCTACATGTAGACCCATCACCAGCATCAGGCAACAGGAATGAACTCCAAGGAAGCCAAGGCCGCCTGCCTACCAGCAACAAGAAGCCAGTCACAGGACAGTCTGAAGGGAGGAGTGGGCAGATATTCAAAATCAGACCCCAAATCAACTCTGCCACCAGCCCCTGGTACCAGACAGGCCTACCTGGCATTAAGGATAGAGCAAATGAGCTCTGAATCGAGACTAAAATAACCATGACAGAGCCTTAAAGACCAACATGAGACTATTCCAACAGCCAAAGGTGACTAGCAAGTTGTAGAAAATGACCAAGACACCATTCAGGCCCTTACTTTGTGGAAAGACATGGAGTTCATACAGAAGAGTTTGAGGGCCATTCCAGAGAACAATCCAGCTTTCTCATGCTTACACCCCACACATACAGCTCAGACTCCCTAAAAAAATGACTGACAACTACAAAGTGATGATAAATCATATAATGATGGCATTGGCACAGGAATCAATAAACGGAACAAAACAGATAATCCAGAAACAAATGTAAATATATATGGAACTTAACATATAGCAAATGAGGAATTTCAATTTAGTGGGAAAAATAAATCTTACGATGCTGATAAAATCGGTATTCCTATAGGGGGCAAAAAAACCCACAAAGCCAGATCCCTATCTCATACTTTATAAAACACATATTACAGATAAAGATTTAAACATAAAGCATGAGAACTAAAAGTATTAAAATACAATTTAGAATATTTAGAGGGCTTCAGAGTGAGGGAAATAATAAGCAAGTCAGGAAATCCAGCATCCATGCAAGATAAACATGCTTAACTAAATAAAAATCTTAAGAAATTATTATGGCAAATAACATTTTTTAAAAGCAAAAGACAAATAAATGATAGTCTGGGAAATATTTGTGCTACCATATGAAAAACATTGGTATCTTTTATACATGAAATGCTCCTAAGAGACAAATAGCCCACTAGAAAAGTAAGCGTTAGAGATGACCAGGACATTCACAAGAGGGGAATCTAAATGACAAACAGACTTATAAAAAGAGGCTCAATCCCATTTACAGTCAAGGGAAATGCAAATTAAAACAAGAATTACCTGTGTTCACTTCTCACTAAGGCAGAAATCTTCAAAGATCGGTAAAAACTAAGAACATCCACTGCTAATGAGTATATAGAAAAGCAGGCATTCTCAAAATTAAGAATGCACATCATTATAAAATTTTTAGAAATATGGCAATATCGGTTAAAATGTACAGATCTTTTGAGCCCCAAATTTCAATTTTGACACTTCAGCACTCAATATAGTAATAAATGGAAATAAATAGGGGGAAAAAACTGGAAACCACATGAATGTCCATCAATATACAATAAGGGGATGAAAAACTAAATTCTAGGACTTCCAAACTATAGGAGATTATGCAGCCATTAAATAGAAATAAGTAAGATGTATTTATCTAAAGAAATGTCAAATTTTTAAAAAGATTTTATCTATTTATTTTGAGAGAGAGAGAGGGAGAGCACATGTGCACAAGTGGGTTGGGGGCGGGGGCAGAGGCAGAGGAAGAGAGAGAATCTCAAGCAGACTCCCTGCTGAGCATGGAGCCAGACACGGGGCTCAAACTCACGATCCTGAAATCATGACCTGAGCTGAAGTCAAGAGTCAGACACCTAAAAGACTGAACCACCCAGGCACCTGTGAAGAAATGTCAATTTAAAGAGCAAATTTCAAACCAATACATTTAGAAGGCACCCAATGCTTGGAGCAAGGTGTGGAAGGGCACTCACCACACCACTAACATCTCATCTCTGGAGAGTGGGAAGGAGGAGAGTGTGGGGAATGAATTATTAGTTCAACCTCGGATTGTTTCATTTGTTGTAAGACTACTGATCAGTTTTGTCATTTAAAGTTATAAAAAAATATTTTGGGAGAAGGGAAGGACTACTTAATTTTTTTTTTTTTTTTTTTTACTTTACCCAACAACATCTAAGACAGTAGGCATTCAACAATTATTTGTGGAATAAGGTAGAAAGGAATAGGAGGGAAATGAAATAGGTTTAAACATGTTTGTAAAGGATAAAAAGATAGCCATTCGTGGAATGACAAAGCAGATTCTATAAGTAAACAGTGTGAGGAAGGGAAAAAAAGACAGTTGATAGAGTTAATGAAAAGAAAAAAAATGGAAAAAATGGGAAAAAAGAAACAAAGTAAAATAAATAACAGACATCAACAGAAAAGATAAAAGCAACACGCTATTTACCCCAATAAACATAAAAGGGTTTAACTCCACTATCAAAAGAAACAGACTTTCCATGGTGGATTTTAAAACAGCGAGGTGGTTTTCTCTGGAAATGTCTAAGTAAACATAAACCAAAAGTGATATTATTCACAATCTCCAGAAATATCATAAAAGATTTCATAATAATTGTAATAAGAAATATATAAGATCTTAATATAAAAGCTAAAAAATTTTACTGAAGGACATAAGAATTTCTAAATAAGTAGAGAACTATTTTGGGTTCTTTTTTTGGATAGAAAGATGCACTTTTGTAACAGTGTCCTTTCTCCCTAAATTAATGCTTAAGTTCAATGTAATTCAAATCAGTATTCCAACTGGAGTTTTTAATGAAACCTGATTCTAAAGCACACAGAAAATAAAACAGATTAGCCAAGAAAACTTAGAACAAAAATCATCAAGAGGACCTTTCTCTACTCTATATTAAAATTAACTGTTTCCATGAGGAAAGGAATTTAGCGGAAAAAAATCTTCGTTTCAGACTTGCACTTAACAACACACTGTAAGCATTCTGTGAGCAACGCTTTGTCAAACTGGAAACCTCCTACGTGTCCATCAAACTGGTTTAACACATCAAGGTAAATCCAAAGGAGAGAAATGTTAGATATATTAACAGATATATTAAATATATATCCTGAGCAATCCCATATACCTGAAGGGTATCTGAAGCCAGACTGTGTAGCCAGAGGCTGGACAGGAGACGAGAGTGTGGGACAGCACGAGGCGTTTCCTTGCTTGCATGCTAGGGCACCGACGTGGGGAAAGGGAAGGAATGGTACACAGTGAATTAGTGAGAAAGTGGATATCTGCTAGGGCATCTTTACAAAGTTAGAAATGGACCCCCAAGATCTTTAATAGTTCATGAAAATCCTACCATCTGTGAATTTACTGAAATTTTTAAACTATTACATTTTGGATGAACAAGTTATAATTTTAAAAATATAAGCAAAGTAGGGGCCTGGGTGGCTCAGTTGGTTAAGCATCTGCCTTCGGCTCAGGTCATGATCTCAGGGTCCTGGGATCGAGCCCCACATCAGGCTCCCTGCCCAGTGGGGAGTCTGCTTCTCCCTCTGCCTTTCACCCTGGTCGTGCTCTCTCTTGCTCTCTCCCTCTCTCTCCCTCTCCCTCTCAAATAAGTAAAATCTTTTAAAAAATTAAAATAAAATAAAATATAAGCAAAGTAAGCATTTCCTTTAGACTCAAACAAATACTATTTTGTCAGATGGCTGGCAAACTTCTCTACAATGAATTAAAGTGCAGATCCTTAATCTGAAATTATCTATTGAAGGCTTCAAGGTTGCTGTTCCTCCTTTAGTGGTTATATTCTAGAATTTTAAAAGCAAATCCATGTTCTCCTCATTTATAATTAAATACACACACATATGCCTACATATACCTGTATCCATTGCCATTGCAGAGCTGTGGAGCCCTACATTTCTCCATAAAGAAGTTTTCATTTCTTTCAGCCTACATTCATATATGCATGTGATTCTTCAGTCATTACAGTTTGCCTTCTTGAGATCTTCTGTACTTTTATTATATCTTTGCTATCATATAGCAACCAGAAATTAAAGGATTTACCAAGATGAGTTATTTAGGGAAAACCAACTCTCCCTTCCTCACCCTCCAGTCTAGGAAAGAGATGCTCAGTGGTGTGTTTCTCAAGGTTGGGATAACTCCCACCCTCAACCCACACGAAGTCAGAAGGAAGTGAAGCATCTTTCTCTTGCAGGATAAGAGGGATCGAGGTGGTGGATCCCTGAAAATGGGGAGGTAGGGGCTGGACATTAAATGTCTAAGGGGCAGGGGATTGTGGGGTTCCTGTCTGGGTAGAGACCTGGCTCCCACCTGTGTGCCCTGCCCAGGAGGCACCTTGCCGCAGAACATGCGAGCAGCATGCCTCTGGGCTCTCAGAGCAGTGGAAAGGCCTCTAGGTCTGTGCGCGGCTGTCCCATGAGGCATCCCTGAGTCCTGCCAGGCTGACTGATGTCAGAGGACCAGGCTGGGCCCCAGCCTACATAGCAGAGGAGCTCCAATAATGCTGGCAACCTTATGCACTCAGGTGCCATGCCTCCCCAGTTCCCTGCACTACAGAAGCCTGGAATTCCCGTGTGTGACCCCAAAGGGAAGGGAAGAAGCCCTAATGATGACGAGGGAGGGTGTCCTATCAGGTAGGTGGAATGGGTAATTTGTAAACTTAGAGAAACAAAGAAACGGACATTCCTTGCACCACAGTGTTGTAGATTCTAACACAAGGTGACTACACAGGATTCTGGATACAAAGACGCCATCGTTTTGCGCAAGGGCAAAGTAATGTTCCCCACTGTGTTTCCGATATCCTTACTGATACACGGGATTTTTCTGGCTGCCTTAATTCCCAACAGCAAGCATTCCACCCCTTAAACAGATACCCAGACCTTTCCCCTAGTGGTAAAGAAGTCACAAACATGAAAAAGTCACCAAGAGTATTAATAACAGCAATGTGCTTACTATGTGTCCAGCGCCCTGACAAGGTCTGTACTCAGAGTATCTCACTGAGTCTTCACTATGAACCCACAGGTAGATCATGTTTGTTATCCTCATTTTGTACACAAGAGCTCAGAGACGTTAAGTAGCTTGCCCCAAATCGCCCACACTGTGAGCGGCACGGCTGGGTTACCAACTCTGGCTCCCTCCGTCGGTGCTCTTAACTGTCTTCTGCAGGGGAGCAAATGTCAGAAGCTAAATGAATGTAAAGACGCAGTGCTGGAGAAGTCTCTGAGGTGCTTCCCCTGAAGAACAGAGCTGTCAGAGGAGCCCGGGAACTCACGGGCCCGGGGCTGGGTCCCAAAGGAGGGAGAACAGAGCACGTGTCCAAGTATTCCAGGCAAGGGGAGCTTTAGGAGCAAATGCACGAAGAATATGGTTCATTCCAGGAGCCCGGAGTAGAGCAGGATTCCTGAAGGAAGGAGACCAGCTCTACAACTGTCCCTGCCTCTCCCTCAGCTTCCTCTCGGTGACCCTTCTGATGTGCTCTGTGTAGACCTTTTGCTTTCATTCATTTGCGTCTTTAAGTAACGTCAGGCAGCCTGAGGCCTTTGGTCTAAAATTAGCAGTGTTTCATGGGGTCAAGGCAGGAGAGGACTAGCGTGTTTTTCCCCTGGGGCTATCTGACCATGTGTCTGCTCAGATGAATACGGTTCTCACTTCTGTGAAGGCATCTGACGGGAGCAGGAGTGACAGCTCCTTAGCATACAAAGGGGAGGAGGAGGGGTGCACCCCAAGGTGCCAGTACCTGACCTGGTTCGTTTGCCTGTTCCTTCCTATCTCAAGAAAAAAATGACCATTCTGGCATTAAGGCTGTGAGATACCATACCAAACCATTAAGGAAATGTTCATCAGGAGACCTTGAACGTATGCATTCCTTCCATCTAGGCATGTGGGAGGCAGCACGGCGCAAGGACCGGAACCTTCCATGCTTCTCATGCCTGAGAGTCGCTCACCACGTCCCACCTGCTGCATTCTACTCTGTTCTCCCCAGTCTTTTCACTGGCTATGCTACACTCCCAGCGGGAGGAGGCGAGAACTCCAGCAGGGAAGCCCTCATACGTGGATTCAGACCCAGAGACTCCATCGCAGCTCAAAGAAGAGTTCTATTCAAATGTGTAGGAAACATGGGGGCACCTGGGTAGCTCAACTGGTTCACCGTCCGACTCTTGGTTTTGGCTCAGGTCATGATCTTGCAGTCATGGGATTGAGCCCCGCACAGCTCTGTGCTGAGTATGAAGGCTGCTTGGGATTCTCCCTCTCCTGCTCCCTCTCTCCTTTGCCCCCACTCCCCTCTCTAAAATAAATCTTTTAAAATAAATAAATAATAAATAAATGTGTAGGAAACATGAAATCAAGGCAATAATGATATTTGAAAGGAGCCTCCTTTTTCTCAACCACACTTTCTCCTGTGTGGCCCCCACGGAATTGTGTGCTCTTGTAGAGGGCACATCACGTCCGAGACTCCTCATCTCCAAGGTCAAGGTGGAAGAAGCCCCAAGGTCCCTTCCAGTCCTGAAACTCTCTGGTCTGCCCAAGGTTCACCCTTTTATCCCAGCACCCAAACAGGGAACCAAACCAGAACCAGTAGACTCCAAGGTCATCTGACCACAGGGACCTTATAATGAAGTTGGGGAATAAAACAGATGCTGTTCCTTCAGCCAGCGGTGTGTGGGTCTGTGTGCGACATGGTACTTGATGCTGGGTGGGGACAGACTGGCCCACGGGAGCCCCTTCCTCATGGATTTTTATGGCTCAGTGCAGAAGACACTGAAAAACGAATCACAATAAACTCTGATGAGTGTTAAATAGGACCGAATCCCAGATGTAACTGGGAGGAAAAAATCCCCATGGGGTGCTTATTACAGATATAGATTCCTGGGCCCTACCCAAACCCTAGGAATCAAAATCTTCTCAGAAGCACCCCTTAATTTTTAATTAGCAATCTGCATTAGGGAAGTTCAGAAAACACGGTGATCAGGAGAGAGCAGGACACTGTGGGAAGTCATACCTGCAGGAAACCATTAGTAACAGGTGGTCTAAGGTGAAGTACGTACTGGAGAGCTGGGTGTAACCAGTTAGGAGTATGGGCTCCAGAGTCTCACTAACGGGTTCACATCTGAGCATCACCACCAAAAATGGAAATAATCATTATGGGGATTAAGTGAGAAAACCCTGTGGTATTAACACATAGAGAGCAGCACAGTTATGGAACCAGAAGGTGAATCATGAATTATAAGACGTTGTCTGAATGGGCCATGAAGATTCCCTGTTCTCCCACTTGGAATAATGTAATAAATGTAATAAATAATTGGCCAAAAAAAAAAAAAAGTAGCTCCGTGTCCTCCGTAAAAAGCAAAATAAGGAGAGAGCAGTGGGGAGGGAAAAGCCAGACCACGTGCAATCAACAGGGAAGTCTTTCACATCAGAGATGGTATTTGTACTGATCCAAGAGGGTGATTTAGAAGGGGGGCAGGATGAGAAGGAAACACAATGAAAGCAAAGGCTCTGGGCTGCTCAGTTTGTAGGAAGGCGAGGCCTGTCACTGACTAGCATTGCACTTCTGAGTACTGTCAGTCAGTTATCGTGGGCCTAAGTTGATTTCCCTGTGACACTGTGGGGTTTTTTAAATTACAGCCAGTTTTACGTATATTCCGAATCCTCTCTAGTTTAAAAATTGAGGAGAACTGCAATACACAGAGTGTCCACGAGGTGGCAGCACGTGGCTTCGTAGATGGAGGTCTTCCTCCTGGGAACCGTGATGTAATCGTGTAATAATCAAACAAGCACGTATTTAAGGCTCTCCGAAAAATACAGAGAGAAGACATTAACAATCCTCATATTGAGCTCAGTGTTGAGATTTATAACTTAAAAGAGAAAGCAGATGTTTTTGATCCCTTTGTCTTAGGGGCACCTGGGTGGCTCAGTCGGTCGAGCCTCTTGATTTTGGCTCAGGTCATGATTTCAGAGTCCTGGGATGGAGCCCCGCACCCTGCTCCTCGTTGAGTGGGGAGTCCACTTGAGATCCTCTCCCTCTCCCTCTGCCCCTCCACTGCACTCTCTCTCCCTCCCTCTTTCTCTCTGTCTCTCAAGTAAATAAATAATCCCTTTGTTTTAGACCCCTAGGTGGTAAAGGGTTATTGTTGGGCATTCTGTTTTAACCTTTACGGCCAGGGTAGCTTCTTTCATAACAATGAACTAAACACAGACTTATTTACATGGGGTCCGATTCTGATTTGAGCCAATACAAAACCCAAAGATCCTTACCCTCAGTCAAGTGCACCAAGTCAATCATTCATAAACGTTTTATTTTTTTTTAAGGTTTTATTTACTTATTTGAGAGAACGAGAGAGAAAGCATGAGTGGGGGGAGGGGTGGGGGGAGAGAGAAAAGCAGACTTCCTGCTGAGCAGGGAGCCTGATATGGGGCTCGCTCCCAGGACCCTGACCTGAGCCGGAGGCAGACACTTAACCGACTGAGCCACCCAGGTTCTGCTTGTAAATGTTTTCATCTTAAGGACCCTACATATCCCACCATACGCCTCCAATAAAAAGGAAAAGGAAAAAAGTTCTACTTCCTTTTCAGCATGATATATTTTTTAAATGGTGTCAACATTATCATTTTTTATAGTCAAAGTAAACTCTCCTTATTTTTAAAGTTATGACTATTCAAAAAATTATAAGGAAGAAAATGAAAATCATCTTCAAGCAATCACAATGTCAATATGTTTCTGTCAAACTATTTTTGGTAGATAGAAAAGAAACACAAATGCATCTACATACCTTTTCTAATTTAAAAATATGGTGGAATCTTTCCATGTTAATAAAAACATTATTATATTAATGATTAGTAGCATCCAATCATTATGATCACTAAGCAACGTACTTTTACTGAAATGTGTGGCCTTTCCTGACAACACTATTCTTCATGAAGTTGACAGAAATAGCGCTGTGGAAAGATGGGTAATAATCAGAGAGGGACCGATGCAGACAAAATAAGGAAGACAACAGAACGTAACAGAACAAATGAGCTGATGGAAAATACATTTCAGAAAAATTTGGCTGGAAGCCGATTAGTCCAACAAACACTGAGGCAATGACCTGAAGACAGTGAAGGAATATATGATCTCTCTAAAGCAAGAGCTCAAGGAACGGAGCGAAAGGAACCCTTCAAGGCAAGCTGAGTATTTTCTAGAAGTCAATGACTTTGCTGTGTCAGGCTCAGTCAGACATGATGGAAGACAGGGAAAGACAGTGAGGTAGGTAGAGGCAAAGCAGAGCCACAGAAGGGCTTTTCTTAAGAATCCAGGAAATAGGGAAATCTATAGAGATACAAAGTAGATTACTGTTTGCTTAGGGCTGGGACGGAGATAAAGATGAGGGATGGAGGCGAATGCTTTAGGATATGGGGTTTCTTTTCAAGGTGATGAAAATGTTCCTAAGTTGATGGTGGTGATGGTAGCATATATAGGTAAGTACACCCAAAACCACGGAAATGTACACTTTAAATAGATGAACTGTATGGTCTGTGAATTATATCTCAAAGCCATCTTCAAAAAAAAAAAAAGGAGGGGGAGGGGCACCTGGGTGGTGCCGTCAGTTGAGCCTCCCACACTTGGTTTCGGCTCAGGTCATGATCTCAGGGTCATGAGATCCAGCCCCACGTCAGGCTCTGCACTCAGCGTGGAGTCTATTTCAGATTGTCTCTCCCTCTCCCTCCCACTCGTTCTCTCTTTCTCTCTCTCTCTCCCTCTCAAATAACTAATTAAAAAAATTAAAAATAAAAATAAAATTTAAAAAAGAAGGGGAAAAGCCAGGTAAAAGGTGCTCCAACAAGTTCCAAACAGGCAAGAACATGAGACTCACACTCAAGAGCAATCCAAGATGAGGTTTCCCGGGGGTTGATGTAATCAATTCTTTTTTTTTTTTTAAGGTTTTATTTATTTATTTGAGAGAGAGAGTGGACGAGAGAGAGCACACACAAGCAGGGGGAGGAGCAGAGGGAGATGCAGTCTCCCCACTGAGCAGGGAGCCCAATGGGGGCTCAGTCCCAGGACCCTGAGATCATGACTTGAGCTGAAGGCAAGACGCTTCACTGACTGAGCCACCCAGGTGTACGACGTAATCAATTCTTATATCATAAAAACCTTCTTATCTCCAGGATGGCCACAAAGAGACTGGTCTTCTTTTAGGCCAAACAACTGCATGTCCATCAAAAATATTTACTTCTTAAAAGCAAGGGAAGTAAGAAAAATGTTCAAGTTTTAACTAGTTAAAAAAAATTCTATGGGTTTCAGTTTGACCTAGACTAATATCATGAACAAGGCCACAGTATCAGTTTTTAAAACACACAAATCAACAGAATCCACAATGTACCATTTGCTAAGAGAAGTATACCAAATTCACGGCCCATGAGAGGAACCCCACTCTCTGAGGTGGACGGCGCAGGCTGGGACTCACAGTGAACTCATGCCCCGTGAGAGGAACCCCACTCTCTGAGGTGGACTCACAGTGAACTCACACCCCATGAGAGGAACCCCACTCTCTGAGGTGGACTCACAGTGAACTCACACCCCATGAGAGGAACCCCACTCTCTCAGGTGGATTCACAGTGAACTCACACCCCATGAGAGGAACCCCACTCTCTGAGGTGGACGGCACAGGCCAGGACTCACAGTGAACTCATGCTCCATAAGAGGAACCCCACTCTGAAGTGGACTCACAGTGAACTCACACTCCATGAGAGGAACCCCACTCTCTGAGGTGGACGGCACAGGCCAGGACTCACAGTGAACTCATGCTCCATAAGAGGAACCCCACTCTGAAGTGGACTCACAGTGAACTCACACTCCATGAGAGGACCCCCACTCTCTGAGGTGGACGGCGCAGGCTGGGACTCACAGTTTGCGATGTCACCTTGCAGCTGCAGGATCTGAGGAACTGGCATGGTGAGGACAACAATATCAAACTGCTCAGGGAGACCTGTTTCCTTGGAGACTTCCCACCTGTCATTTCGCAGGTTGATCTGGGTCACACAGTGTCTGAAGCAGACATCAGCACCTGTTCCAAAAGCGAAGTCGTGTTCACATTATCAGGATTTCCAACATGAAGGAGGAGAAAGAGAAGAGTCACAACTGAATCTGTTCCCGTGAATTAAACAGTGAAGGCTCGCTTCTAGGGGTTCCCTTTCTCATTTGGTAGGAATTCCTCTCATTCTGGCTCCTTAGACCCTGGGATCGATGCCTGCCCTGGAGTAAAAAACCATTACTACAAGTACAACTGTCTTTCATTAAGCAGCCACTATATGCCAGGACTGTAACAGGCACTTGATATACACTGTACCAATTAATTTCACAAACAAGGAAACAAATTCAGAAATGTCACCCCATGACGTAAAACTATATCCATCCATGTCTAAAGCTCATGATCTTTGTGGAGCAGGAATACACTTTAGTGAAGGTGTTAACAATTCTAGAAATAGCAAGAAGAGCCATATTCCCTATCAAAGAAATTAAGATTCCGTCTTAAACCTGAAAAAGGTGTCTGTAAAAGAAATTCAAGCCCTCGGTGGTGGACCTTTATTAAGAAGAACTGGAATTAAGAGAAATACAATCGAGCATGTCCTCTCATTGCATTTTTCTTCTTTATCACCAAGAATAATTACTTGGATATAGTTATTAATTATTATTATTAATGGATATAGTTATTAATAATTACTTGGATATAGGTATTTGATTAACATTTTTTCCCTATTAATCACCGTCCACCTCAGAGAGTGGGGTTCCTCTCACGGGGCATGAGTTCACTGTGAGTCCTGGCCTGTGCCGTCCACCTCAGAGCCCACAGGCAAGGAACTATGCCTGTTTTGTTTCTGGGAATACTGTATCGCATATACAGTACAGTACTTGGCACATACTAGGGATTTAGTAAGTACCTGCTGAAGAAGAGAATGAATCAGAAACCATAAACCAAAAGACAAGAAAATATAACTGGATCACTAAGTCTCCTTGGGACCAAGCACTTACCTCACATTTCAATTTTCAGAAAACTTTAATTTAAAAACAAATCTACTTCTACGCAGCCTCGGGAACAGAAAAAGCAAGAAATGAAGAAAGAAGACAAAAAAGCACGTTGAAAGATCCTGTTCATCATTACCGGGGACACCTCGCGATCCTAGCCACTGAAAAACTGGCTTACGTCCACCCGGGGCCCTGCAGCCTCCTTCCTGTAGCTACTCCAGCTCAGTGTGATCCCCCTCACCTATGAGGTCCCTCTGCCATCATTCTGACATTGCTTCAAAATATCGGTATGTTTCAGGTATGTCTTATCTATCCAAAAATACCCGTTTCTGTCCCTCACGTCGCTTGAGCTCAGATGCCTTCACTGTCCCTCGAATCCTGCCACAACACTGTAAACATTCACATTTTTTAGATCAAATGCAAATATATTAGAAAGAACAAAGTGCTAACTGGGCCCAATGGTCCACCTCTTTGAGGCAATTAGCATCATTCTGCTCGTAGATTAGAGCAAGGGCTAGTGAGTCACCTCCAACCTGTCTGAGGCTTTCCCTAAGGCTCCTGGAGGAGCTTTCAACTCCTACCCACTGTCTCCACTCCAGCCTGAACAGTTCCTCTTCACTTGGTTCTATATATTTAGAACGTCTCACCCTGACCTGGCCACCTTACTCACCTCACTCTGGTTCTGGCCCTGATCTGGACCTCAAGTAAGTCAAGTCATTTTTTATGTTTTATTCCATTGTGTTTTCTTATAATATTCCCTGAAAAGAGCTTTGCATGGTTATTGGCCATGGTGAGCGGGTATGTGTGTTTCAGGGAACTGAAGTCCACTGACCTAGAAATTCTCCATACCCAGCCAAATGTCTTGGACATGTATCCCAATGGTCCCAAAATATTCTGCAAGGTGTATGTCAGTGGTTAAGTGTGGACGCCAGACCAGCAGCAACAGCAGCATCTCAGAACCTGTTAGAAATGTACATTCTGAGACCCAAGCCAGACCTACTGACTCAGAATCCCTGTGCCTCAGGCCACTGTCATGGGAAGTTGTTCTAGTTAAGTACTGGCTTTAGAGATTTGAACGCATTCTAAAGCATACACGATTAGATGTATCCCATACAGATAATTTCCCTGGAAGTCTGGTCCAATCTAAATGACTACAGATTGTGGGGCTGTAAACTTAATTGATTCCAAACTGTAGAGTGTTTTCAGAATGACTTGACAGTTTGGGTTCTTGTGGAAAGGTCACCTTCATTCAAGGAGATTATTTTCTAAACCAACATTTATCAAGAGGTTGCTATGTACATAGCCCATTATTTGCTTGGGTTGACAATGAATGCATTATATCCCATAGTCCTCATGATAACACTTTGTAGTGGGTACTGTTACTACTCCCATTTTTCCAATGAAAGAACCAGGGTATAAATGTTTAAACTTTCCTATTATTACATAGCTAGGAAGGGGAAGGCAGAACGTTGACTTCAGTCCAGGTGATTCTGATTCTAGAAACTCTCTCACTTACGTTGTGGAAACACTAAAACACTTTTGTGGACCATTCAGTGGAAAGAAAGCTTTACAGAAGCTTAAAGGATGTTTAAAAAGGTACAATTGTAAAATTTAAAATAGTACAGATAAGGTCTATAAATTCTGTAACAACAGATCTGGATAAAGGGGGAAAGACACTTGAAGTATTACAAAGATAAAATTAAAATAAACGAAGAAATCGTTTATATACACTCAAATTATACAGACCTTGAACTCAATTACATAGAAATTCATTTTTTAAAAAAGCAGAAAGTAGGTCACAAAATGGACTTATTGTTGACATATACAGTGACATTTTTCCTGCTATTTTTCTGTATCTTCCAAACTTTCTACCAGGAGTTTGTATTTTTTTAAATTACTTTTTGAAATAAATAATATTTTACATAGTGATAAAAAATCTACAAAATCTTTGTCTCAAGAGGCTGGACAAACTGAAAATATAAACAGGTTACTAAGAATTGGTTATTTTAAAACTGATAGTCACCTAATATATATAACTATATTAAATATATTTAACAACTGTATTAAATATATTTAACAACTCCAATATACATACGTACATATACATATATAGAAATAGATACAGATAGAGAAATCTATATGAAACCTACCTACTATGTACAGGCTACTGCTAAATTCTATGTGAGCCACAAGTAATTAAATATGACCTCTTTTCCCAAGAGCTTCGAAAGCAAAATTGGAATAGAACACATATATCCTCCCAAACATCCACCCAAAAGAAGGATGTAGATACTGTGTATTCAAGGACTGTCCCTCTGCCAGACTATCAGCTCTAAGAGGGCAAGGACTTTGGTTCTTGTATTATTAGCACCCGAAACAGTGTCTGGCATACAGTAAGTACTCAGTAAGTGTTTACTGAATGGATGTGTGCACACACGGATGGATATATAACACAGTAAGTACTTGAGGATTTCAGTAAACATGCACATCTAAATTGTGTCAAATCATGATGGAAATGAGATTTTTAAAAGTTATATGGCAGCAATTTATGAAGATGATGGTGACATTCTACAAAATATCCAATGGTATCCCATTCTGTAATGGTTAATTTTATGGATTAACTTGACTGGGTCATGGAGTGCCCAGATATTTGGTCAAATATTATTCTGGGTCCATCTATGAGGGTGATTTTGGATGAGATTAACATTTAAACTGGTAGACTTGAGCAAGGCAGATTACCCTCCCTAACGAATGTAGATGGCTTTTACCCAATCAGCCAATGGCTTGAAGAAAACAGAAAGACTGACCCTCCCCAAGAGTGAAGAATTCCTCCTGGCTGACAGCCTTCAAACCGGGACAAGGTTTTTTGGGTTTTTTCCCCTCCTTGTATTCAGATTTGAATTGAAAAATCAGCTCTTCCTTTGCCTCCAGTTTGCCAGTTCATCCTGCAGATCTTGACACTTGCCAAACTCCCTAATCACGAGCCAATTCTTTATAATGAATCATATATATATATGAATATATCCTATTATACACACACACACATCCTATTATATCAATCTCCTATTGGCTCTGTTTCTCTGGAAAATCCTGAGTAATACACCATCATAGACTGAATAGTAGATGGAGAAATGGTCTAACCAGAATGACATCTACTATATTCCCATGCTATCTGTATATTCGATCTCACCGACCTCTCCCTTGCCTACTATCGGGGATTCCTGGGGTTCTCAATAAGTAATATTTGATGAAGAAGATCAAAACCGTAATTATTCTGGAAATAGCTTATGAAACAAAACTTCTCAGCACCTTTGGTCAGTGATCTTGAATTGGGCAAGTTACTTAATTATGATTCATCAAGAAATTTACTTCTGTTTAAAAAAACAAATTGTTTATCATCCAAGATCATTTATCATCTTTTTTAAAAAAACATCATTTTCAAAACAAATGAAAATCCTAATAGAAAATGGGCAAAGGTTATAACTAAGAAATTCACAGAAAAAAAGATAGAATGAGCTCACTAAAAACACAAAAATGCATAAACTCACTCATAATTACATAAATGCAAATCAAAATACAAAAAGACACCAGCTGTAACCTATCACACTGGCAAATATTAAAAATCTCCATAATATCAAGATGTACAGAAAGAGAAATTCTCATTCACTGCTTTTTTAAAAATTTTTTAAAGATTTATTTATTTTAGAGAGAGAGAACATGAGTGGGAGGGGCAGAGGGAGAGGGAGAGAATCTCAAGCAGAGCCTTACTGAGCTCAGAGGCCAACTTGGGGCTCCATCTCACCACCCTAAGATCATGACCTGAGCCAAAACCAAGAGTGTGATGCTTAACCGACTGAGCCACCCAGGCCCCTCCTCATTCGCTGTTGATGATGAGATATTCTTTAAGAGGAATAGATGGAACGACCTAGTTTAATTAAAAATTCACAATACCATTTGACACCGCTACTGTCCTGTTAGAAATTGGTCCTACAGATATGCTTATAGAAGTGTGTCAGGGTTGGGGCGCCTGGGTGGCACAGCGGTTAAGCGTCTGCCTTCGGCTCAGGGCGTGATCCCGGCGTTACGGGATCGAGCCCCACATCAGGCTCCTCTGCTATGAGCCTGCTTCTTCCTCTCCCACTCCCCCTGCTTGTGTTCCCTCTCTCGCTGGCTGTCTCTATCTCTGTCGAATAAATAAATAAAATCTTTAAAAAAAAAAAAAAAAAAAGAAGTGTGTCAGGGTTAAACAATGCAGCAATATTGGGATTAGCAAAAACCAAAACAACCCCTCACCCCCACCAACAACCTAAATATTTTCCAGAAAGCTAACACTTACACAATGTATTTATTTATTTATAAATAAATAACGTAATACTGAACAGGCATTGAAAAGAATGAAGCATACTGAATTTGTTGTTATGAAAATAGACCTAAGATATGATTCAGTCTATGATGATGTATTAGGATTCTCCAGAGAAACAGAACCAATAGGAGGTAGACAGATAGATAATTGGCGGGGGTGGGGTTGATTTATTATATACAGACCAAACAAGGTGTCAGTTTACGAAAAATAATCCCATTTGTATATTTAAAAAGAATAAATATAAACACACATGAATAAATAAATAGACGCAGCCATATAGATCAATAGACAGATGCATAAACTTTTTTCTAGAAGCATACATTGAAAACTATTATTAGGGATTACTTCAGGAAAAGAAAATTAGCTATTGAGTGGTAAAGAGGAGAACATCTATTTTATAACTTTCTTTATAGTATTAATATTTAATTATGTATACAACTTTTATCCTTAAATGCCAATATTAAAAAAAAGCAGAGAAAATCCTATCCCCCACCTGATTCTTTCAAGTAATGCTTAATAATTGAAGAAATTCCTTGAGGTGCCATAAAGTTACAGTCTCCTTCTTTCATCACCATCCCTTCAATAGGAGCAGTCAGGGGCTTCAAAATGCCAAGAGCTAACAGGTCATCATAAAAACTGAAATAAATCAATATATATGATATAATTATAAACCACAATCAGTTAGTTTAAAAATACTACATTCTCTTCCAAGAATTCTTAGAGATTATCATTCTAAATAATAACTAGAAATCTTCATATGATCAACTCAGTGTATGTTTTGTGTTAAAAAAACATAATTCAAAAACATAATACTGGCTGGCTCAGTCCGTAGAGCATGTAACTCTTGGTCTTGGGGTTTGTGAGTTCAAGCCCCATGTGGGGCATACAGCTTACTTCAAAAAAATTAATAAACCATAATATGCAAATAATGAATCATGGAACACTACATCAAAAACTAAGGATGTACTGTATGGTGACTAACATAACATAATAAAAAATTATTATTTAAAAAATTAATAAACCATAATTCAGGTGAAGAACAGAAACATTTTGACAATTAAATCTTTTTGCTGACATTAGGTGAAGGCCTATTTTCTTGTATATCTCAAAATTAAAGTCAGTGAAGGTAGAAAGGTATGCAGTCTACCCATTTTGAACTTAGTGAAGATTGACTAGTTGTCCTCTTCCTCAACACAACACAGAAATTCATGTTTCAGTTGAGCCCTCGTGATGTAACATCTCATGTGATCTTCTCGACCACCTGGGAGGCACGGACTCCAGCTTTCCCACTTTACTCAGGCTAACCTCTTACCGCTAATGCCATCAGCAATGATAATATTACAATATCCTCACTATATTACTAGAGGCAAAGTGTCACCCTGTTAAAAATGGATGATTTATATCTTTTTACATCATACAGTCACGAAGAACGATTCCTCCCCTTTCAACTAACTCACCTTTGGTGGTGTTTGGCATAGTGAGACGTGCAGGTGATGTATTGGGCACCCAAGTCAACTGTGCTCTGCGGATTGTAGGGACTCCTGGCTGTACTCATTCTTCCCCCTTGGATTCATTCACAAGAAACATCTTTGTGCATCAGAATGAACCTTCTGCAATTAATTCACCTCACGTGAGGCCAAATGGATTACTTAACGGGTGTATTAAAAAAGGACTTTTTTTTTGTGCTGTTCTGTTTTAGTTTTGGGCTTTGTCCTCTACCATTGTCAGGAAGCAGTTCATGGAGACAATTTGGTCACTGCGAGGGATTTTTTAAAAAGGACACATGAATGGTGCAGCAGTGTTCGGCACTGTGCCTGGCCCCCGGATTCACACAGTTAAATAAAAGGAATGGGTGCATGGATAGCATAAAACGAAATACCGCACAAAATGTCGGAATGAATCACTCAAAGCGTGTTTTCATGCCTGCAATCGGGTTTCATGAGAAAAAGTGGAGTCTGTAAACTGGATCTTCGTAAAGTCCTGGTCAAAGGGCACTTTGGGATCCTCGCAGTCTGCAGAAGGAAGGCAGGGCCCGGCCAAGATAAAAACCCGCCGACTGGCGAAGTGACCAAGGTTCCCTCTCTCCCTGCTCCCCACCTTCTCCTACCAGAGGCTCCACCCTCCTCCCTAACCCGCGCAGGGTTCCTCCCGCTCCCCGCCCCCCCCCCCCCCCGCCTCCAGCCCGGGCGTCCTCCCTCCTCTCGCTCCTCCCTGACCCGCGCGGGGATCTTCCCTCTCCTCCTGCTCCCCGCCCCCCTCCAGCCCAGCGCTCCTCCCGCTCCTCCCTCCCAGCCCCGCGGGGCTCCTCCCACTCCCCCCTCTCCCCGCCCCCTCCGGCGCCGGGGTCACCGCCCACTCCCGCCCCCCTCGGGCCTTTCCGGGGATCTGGAGGCTCGGGTCACGTGACCGGGTGCGCACTGCGCATGTCGCCAACGGGGTGCCGGCCGGGGTGACCGCATTTTCCCACAGACCTACCGGCGTGGGCCACCCGTAGGCGCCGGCTTCCTTTCCCCGGTTTCGACCGCCCGACGACCCACCTGAGTCCCCAGCCTCGTCCCACACCGCGAGGTGCACTGGACGGGGCGCCTCCTTCCTGAGCAGCGCTGCGCAGAGGCTTCCCGTTAGCCCGGCGCCCACGATGAGCACCCGCGCCATGGCCCTGGCTCTGGCGGCGAGGCCGCGCCCAGCTCTCGGGCTCCGCGCTCCAGGACCGCCCCTCCCGCGCGCAGCTCCGCCGGCCGGCCGGCAGGGGTCAGACGGGAGGCCAGCGGGCCGCGGTGGGGAGGTGGGCCACGCCCGGGTGCTGGGAGTCCATGGCCGCCCCTGGGCTCGCCGAGCCCGGTTGGGATGCAGGATGGAGCCTGGGAGCGCCCGCCCCCGGGCTGGAGCCGCTGAGGGCGCGACACCGCAGTCCGGCAGTGCGTGGGGCGGGGGGGAGGGACCGCACCCGCGAGGCCTGAAGGCGGTGGCTCACCTCCGCCCGACGCACGTGCGAATGCAGGAACGCAGCTTCTCCGACTGGAGCCTCAGTCTCTCCATCTGTGAAATGGGGACAGTAACGTCAGCGTGTCAGATTTGTAACGATTACAGATGTTTGATTCACCAGGAAACTTGAGATCACTCAGCTCTTGAGTAAATATTTTTAGGTCAGAATACATTCCAAATGGTCTGAGGAGTATAAGAGGAGCAAGACAAAGATACCTGCTATTCTCACTGCTTGGTTTCCCCCCAACATTGTCCTGGAAATTCGCAGTGAAACAAAAAAAAACCGATGAGAACTATGAACTATTAAAAAATAAAGAATTCAGTTACCCTAGATTGTAGATAAATTATTACCTGGAAAACTAGAGAAACTGAATAGCTATGAGAAGTGCTAAGAAATTGACAACGATAGCCAGACAATGAAAACAGTTAATTAGAAGTTTTCGTTTATGTCCCTGTCATGAAGTAATTACCATACATCAAATTAGTGATGAATCAATATTACATACATGTGATAAAATATAGATAAAATATAGATGAATTATAGTCTGTAAAAAGACAAAAATAAAAGATGGAGCGGAACAGAAAAACTTTAAATACATAATTATTTACAACTTGTATGTTACAAAATGCACAGGACACAATATAAATAGCAAACTGGAGTACTAATATATTAAAAGCCCTAAAACTGTGTAAATGAGACATACCAGGTCTAGATATTTATCTTGGGAAAATAATATATAGATAATTACATTAAGATTTATGTAAAAATGTGTTTACCTCAATGTTATTAGAAACGTGGAAATCTACAACCAACGGGATTTAATTGATTTGATTGTGGCTATCCAAACTTCTTAATGAAGCTACTAAGAAAATATGGCTTTAACTGCTTAAGGATGTATAGAAAATTACTCATTCTATAATGCTGAAAAACTAGCTACAAAACTAGTAAAATCCCAGAGTTCTGTATACATACACAGAGACAAGTACATATGCAGTATTAGAAAAATTCAAGAGGAAACAGATGTAGTTACATGTTTCTATTAACTTCAAATGTTTTATAAAGGCTATATACATTTATTAATTTATTTGGTATAAACAAAATAAAGCTGATAGGCTAGATGGAAGTTAATCAACCCTGGCCTTAAAGTTGTTTATAGTCAAAGATTTCAAAACTACATTCTAAAAATCTCAGAATTGTCCGGAAAGGAGATTTGAGGTAATCTATTTCATCTGCCCTCTGCCACCAGCATTTTACATAATGTAAATATAGACACCAAGTTGAAGTGAGTTTGCCCAAGTTCGCACAGTATCTCAAGGATGAGACCAGGGCAGGTCCTCCTGGATTGTTTTGAGTCTGTTCTGCTCATGTCCACCATCTCCCTCTTCCTCATTTCTTGTGTAATCAGGCCTAAAACCTCATGGTCATCTTCAATAGCTTCTCTTTTCTCACTCTTGTTAACTAGGAGTCCTCTGGTCTTTTTGACCTCTTCTCCTCTGCCTCTTACATTCAATCCCATGCAATTCTACACCAGAAAAATCCAGCTTCCACTTCTACCAGATAAGTACTACTGTTTTACCGCATTCTTGTCAGCTGTGGATATTTAGCATTTTGAAAGTAATCACCAACAGATTAATGTATTACTTAAATTCAAGTAATCATGACTTTTTTTGAGAGAGAGAGAAAGAGAGCATGGGTGGGGGGCAGAGGAGGAGGGAGAGAGAATCTCAAGCAGACTCCATGCTGATCTCAGAGTTGGACCCAGGGCTCAGTTTCACCTTGAGATTGTGACCTGAGCTGAAATCAAGAGTGGGACGCTTAACCAACTGAGCCGCCGAGGTGCCCCAAGCAGTCATTACTTCTTAACTGGATTATTATAACCACTTTCTACTCAGGCTCCCCGTTCCTAATCTGTGTTCTCCACTGAGCTGGATCCATCACTACCATTCTCAGAAAACTTTCAGTAGCTCTTGGTTTCATACAGAATCAAGTTCAACTGCTTGGCATAAAAAGTGTTCAGTGATATTTCCCCGTTTATATTTTACCCTGGTAACCTTCGTATGTCCTGTGCTATAGTTGAGATTTTATGTTCCCCGAACACATCCTCCGATTTTCCACGTATCTGTGAAAGCAGTAAGCCCTTGCTTATGTAGTTCTTGAGTACAGAGCATACTTGTGTGTTGTTTTTTTAATTGTGTTTCCAGTATTGTTTTTTACTTGCTTCCAGTATTGTTAATTTGCATTAATTCTTCACTCTTTTCCTTTTCTGGTGTGATCGACAATATGTTCTTTAAAAAGTTATATAGAATTTGGGATTGTTATGACCATTGAATAGAGGTAGCCGTGGTGGCTTGTGATTTCTCATTAGTCTTTAGGGACTAGCATAGCCACCCACCTTAGCCACCATCCCCAACCTCCAGAATGGGTTACGCTAGTCCAGAGATATAACTGTAGGGTCGTAGTCAGTGGTTGGCTACTGGTTCTAGTGTTATCTTTCTGGGAAATTTGAGAATGACTAGACAACTAAAGAAAGTAAGATTGCAAAATAGTGAGGACGGGTGTGTTTATATTTGCTCTTCCTAGTCACCTTGACCTTTTCTCTTCTTTCCTATTCCTGACCTTTGCAAAACTGATTCTTTCTGTTCATTTAAGTTCTGCTTAAAAATCACCTAAAGAGAGCTTTCTCTAACCATTGGACTTAAAACAACCACCCTGTGACTCTATTCCACTAACCTGTTTAATTTTCTTCATGTCACTTGAGCACGTTTAGAAGGTATCTTGTTTTCTTACCTACTTACTTATGTATCGTTTACTTAATAGAATTTATGCACCAAGAGGGCAGAAACATTGTCATAGTCAATACAGCATCCCTGGCAACTAGAATCAAAGTTAGAATTCTCAGAAACAGAGCTCACTAACTGTTTGCCTGGAAGGTATACAAGCCTTCCAAGGATAACGCTTAAACTAAGATAGGCCGAACGGTAATTCAGTGGGGCAGTTTCAGTATTGAAAATACTTTCTCAGAGAGTGCTTTTTATGGTATAGTATGACTGGAATAATATAAAAATATCATGCCAGTCCACAAAGGATGTCTGTTCTCACTAACTGTGTTACTGATAACTTTGATAATCATCGATGGCAAATCTAACAGTTTTTAGATGGCATAAAATCAAGATGAATAGCCTCATAGGGTTATTTAAAGATCAGCAGTTTAAGAGATTTCAGTAGAAGTCACTAAAACAAATTTAACAGCAACAACAAAAATGGACAAGGTTATTCGAAGTCTTACCCTCGTATCTAGAAAATAATTTTACAGAATCAGGGAAGAGGGCTTAGAATTTTACTTGGCCTGGGAGCCTGGGTGGCTCAGTTGGTTAAACATTCGGCTCTTGGGGCGCCTGGGTGGCGCAGTCCTTAAGCGTCTGCCTTCGGCTCAGGGCGTGATCCCTGCGTTCTGGGATCAAGCCCCACATCAGGCTCCTCCACTATGAGCCTGCTTCTTCCTCTCCCACTCCCCCTGCTTGTGTTCCCTCTCTCGCTGGCTTTCTCTCTCTCTCTGTCAAATAAATAAATAAAATCTTTTAAAAAAGAAAATTTAGAATACTATGTTCAGTGCTGGACACCAGAGTTTAAGAGGATCATTCAGAAATGGGTGCCATTCCAAAGAAAAATGTCCAGGATGGTAAGCGGACTTGAAATTATCTTACTTGGATATGTACGAGGGATAGAGATTTCTAGCCTGAAGAAAACTTCAGGAAAACACGAAAGTCATCTTCATGTATGTAAAAGACCTTCAGAGACAAAAATACTTGAGTATGTCAGTATACTCAAATCAGTTGAGTAGATTCTGGCCTCACTCAAAGAAGATATTTAAGGAATAATTTTAAGTAGATACATCTAAAACTGGAACACCTTTCCTCGCGACGTAGTTCTCCAACTGCAACACTTTCAAGCAAAACCGGGATGAGCACAATGGGGGATATTGCGAAAGGAACTGAAGTATTGGGTAGGACAGTAGTCCTCGAACGGGATACGTATAAGTAAAGGAAGATTTTTTTTTCAAAGGAAGATTTTCTAAATGCCAGACAGTTATAATTTTAAGGAAGTCAATTTCCACATTCTCGATGTTGAAAGTACTTTTTACTAATATCTGTAAAAGCCTTTGTGGTCAAGCAGATTCTCCTTTCCTACCTTTCCTTTCACAGTTGCTCTTGACTAGCTTTACAAAGGGAATTTCGAGATTTACCACCACCGTGAAACATGAGAGTATTCTGAATTTAACTGTATATTTACCTTACCAGTTGTATAGTTCCACATGATTTCCCGTGACTTATTATCATCCTCTCATTTCAGCTTGAAGAAGTCCCTTTAATGTTTATTATAAGGCTCATCTAGTAGTGGCGATAAACTCCTTCAGCTTTTACTTGTCTGGAAAACTATCTTCCCTTCAATTTTGAAGGGCAACTTTGTTGGGTTGAATGTCTTTGGTTGGCAGGATTCTTTCTTTTCTTCCTTCCTTCCTTCCTTCCTTCCTTCCTTCCTTCCTTCCTTTCTTTCTTCCTTTCTTTCTTTCTTTCTTTCTTTCTTTCTTTTCTTTCTTTCGGCACTTTGAATATATATATCATGCCACTCTCTTCTGATTTGCAAAGTCTCTGCTCAAAAATTTGCTGATAGTCTTATGGGGGGTTCCATTGTAGATAACAAGTTCTTTTTCATACTGTTTTAAGATTCTCTCCTTGCCTTCAACTTCTGACAATTCGATTATAATGTGGCTTGGTATGGGTCTTTTGGGATTCATCTCTTTGGGAACTTTCTGGGCTTCCTGGATCTGAACACCTGTTTCTTTCTCTAGATTAGGTAAGTTTACAGCTGTTGTTATTATTGCTGTTATTATTGCTATTGTTATTATTTTAATAAGCTTTTTGCCTGTTTCTCTTTCTTCTTCTGGGGCCTATATAGTGTGTATATTGGTCCACTTGTTGGTGTCCCATAAACCCTTAAACTATCTTCAAAAATTTAGGATCATTATGTCTTCCTGGAGAATTGACTCCTTATCATTATGTAATCTCCCTTTTTATCCATAATAACATTCCTTTTTCTGAGTCAACATTGTTTGAAATTAACATAGTTAGTCCAGCCTTCTTTTGGTATATTTTGCTCTACCTTTTACTTTTTAACTTAAGTGTCTATATTTAACATGAATTTCTTATAGAGAGCATACAGTTTAGTCTTGCTTTTTTTAAATATAATTTGACAATCTTTGTCTTTAACCAGTGCACTTAGACCATTTGCATATAAAGTGATTTTTGATTAAAATCTACCATGTTGCTATCATGTTTATTTTTTCTTTATTTCTTTTTCACTTCTCTGGGTTTAACTGAACATTTATTATTATTCCATATTATCTCCTTTATTCTTTATGCTTCCTAAAACATTTTTGGTGGTCTCCCTAGGGTCTACAATATACATTTTAAGATAATCTTAGCCCATCTTCAAATAATGTTATACTTTCTATCATATGGCTTAAGTAAAAAAATTGAAAACTTGCTCATGTTTTCCACAGGGATAAATCTTCAAAACCTAGTAATACTTTTAAGATTATATTTGAACTGCTACACCAGGCATAGACTATATATTTACAACTCATGGCTGTTACTGCAATAACTACCAGGCAGAAGAATGGAAATCTATTTCAGGTTTTTAGAGAATTGGAATCATGTCTTAATAATTTTAATTTTTTTTTTAACCAAAGCCAGTGGGAAACTACCACTAACAACCATTGTAGATGTGCTCTCATTTTTGTGACTGTTATTTAGAATAGCATGTGGGAAGGTAGCTTGAAAGATGGTAGGAGGCTGGGTTTGATATTGCACTGAAGTTAAATATTCTCATTTTATTTTTTCTTCTAGAACAATATTCTTTTTTTGGCTTGCCTTATGACTCTATTTAGCAACTTTTGCTAAAAGGAACACAATCTATGACTACTTTGAAGACACACATATTAGGCACCTAAAATCAACAAGAACAGAGAGATATGGCTATAATGTTTTTCATTGTTGTGGGGTGTCTCTAGAGTCAAACTAATCATTTTAATGCCAGAAGCTGAAGAAAAATAACCCTCAAATCAGCTTTTAGGAAATTATATTTGGTCATCGATGGGTGTTATCAATAATGCAGATTTTTGGTAACTTCATATTTTGTTTAAGTACTTTCACTAATTGGGTGATAATCTTTAAAGATGATTATTAAAATTTTTGGTTGCCTTGAATTTTAGTGTTCTTGTATAAAACTCAATTTTCCATTCTACTTTCATCTTCAGTATCTTATAAAAGTTTGCCCTAAATAGAGCAAAGCACCGGTAATTGGTCCATGGAATAATACTTCATCAGGCAGCCAGCATGGATGGAAAATTATGGTGAGTGACTTAAATTGATGTAATAATGATAATCTGCTGTGTTAGGTACAAGGTTTGCAGGTAAAAGTAACATTTTATTTTAATAGGAATGGCTAATTCTATAACATCGGCGTGACTTTAATAGTGACCCATTATATTCAGATTATCATTTCAATATGCAGTTATCATAAAATTATTGAGATAGTTTACATTTTTTTGTATTAAGCCTTTAAATTCCAGTGTGTAATTTACTCCCATAAAAACATGTCAATTTGAGAGCTAAATTTTTTATCAGACATATTTGATCTGTGTTTAGATTTCATAAAATTTATGCTTAGGGGCGCCTGGGTGGCTGTTGGTTAAGCGTCTGCCTTTGGCCAGGTCATGATCCCAGGGTCCTGGGATAGAGCCGCGCAGCAGGGGGCCTGCTGTCAGTCTGCCTGTGCCATTCCCCACCCCCACCCCTGCTTATGCTCTCTGGCTCTATCTCTTGGTCAAATAAATGGAGAAAATCTTTTTAAAAAATAGAGAATAAAAAAAAATAAAATAAAATTTATGCTTAAAAGAGTAGTTTCACATATCCAAGCTGTTTCAAACATATTTCAAAGTTGTCCAATAACTAAATTGATTACAAATAAATGATTTTCCTTGCATATTTGCATCTACTTTGACAATTTAAAACAATTTTTTAGGAGAGTTAATTTGGGTTTAAAGTGGTGTATCAATTTGAAAACTAAATCTGTCCGAAGTTAAGCTAATTTGAAAGCTCACGTTAATTATTATTATTCATATCAAATTCAAATTAGAGTATAAAAGAAACTCTAAATTTATCAGTATCACACAAAATGTTCTTTCAATTTTTTTGGTAGTTTTTGTAGCTAATTTACATAATGCTATTAGGTAGAAATAAATCCACATATTGATTCATGTTACGAAAATGTGAAATCATTATTATCAATATGCATTATGGAAAGTTTCCATTTACACATAATTTGTAGTATAAGGGAATAAATGAGCTTTTTTTCCCCAGCATATCGATGAAAAAAGGTTAAGTCACACTGCCATCATTTTTTTTCTTTGGTTACTGGATATTTGGTAATATTGCTTTCGTTTCAGGGCAGTGTTGAATAAGAGTTGGCGGTACACTAAATCTTTTAAAAATAGTCTATGACTATGAGCTCTGGCAAAGAACACAAGACTCAATTTTTTTTCTATTTCTTTCAAGAGTTCCATAAGCTGATCATCAGGCTTAGCATTTGCTTATACATACTGAGTGATTTTGACAACTGCATCCATGACACTTTTTATAAAGTCTGCTTCAGAAAACTGAGCACACGTTTTTCAATATGTATTACACAGTGGAATGAAACAATAAGAGAAATGCTAGTCTCTTGGGTTGAAAATTCCAATGAAAAGAACCAAGTTGAAGGTTTCACACTCACTGATTTCAAAACTTACTAGCCTAACAAAATATAAAAGAGAGACATATCAATTATTTGCATGTAAATTATTTCTCTAAGTTGCTGGTATTAGTTTGTTCTCTTAAGTGAGGAAATCTAATATACATTAAATGTTAGCTATGTGATGAGTATTCTACTAACAAAGCATCATATCACATTTATCAAATTTAAGTTTTATAACAACCCTGAGAAGTAGCTATTATTCACATATCATAGGTACAGAAACTGATGCTCAGAGAGGTGAAGTAATTTCCTTTAAGTCACAAAGCTTGTGAGTGGCAGAGCTGGACATTTTATAAACTCTTCATACTTTCCTTCCAGGTATAGTGTCTGGTTTATTGTACAAGGCTCATGAGATCCATAAGTCATGTTTTTAGGGAGAGAATGTGAGTAATGACCTCAGTGGTTCCTTGGTTTCTTACTTTTCTAGAAAGAACTTAAGAGTCCTGGCTTCCCAGAATTTAGGGTACTCCCCAAACTCCCATTCCTATATGCAATAAAATCTAGATTAGAAAAGCTGGATAAAAGTTAAGTTATCCAAGCTTCCTAATCTCCTCACCCATTCCCCTTCCCTCCCCAAAACCCAGCAACCTTCAAACATACTTTAAACAAGTGTTAGTCCAGGGATGCCTGGGTGGCTCAGTTGGTTAAGCATCTACCTTTGGTTCAGGTCATGATCCCGGGGTCCTGCATCAGACTCCCTGTTGAGTGGGGCATCTGCCTCTCCCTCCGAGCCTCCCCCTTCTCGTGGTCTCTTTCTTTCACACACACTCTCTCTCAAATAAATAAATAAAATCTTTTTAAAAAAATGAACAAGTGTTAGTCTGGTAAGAATATTATTACATCATTAATTCAGCTATCAATTAACTTGCAGTATATGATAAAGCTTTCAGAATTGGGCTAAACAATTCTATAATGGAGACTTCAAAGAGGAGTTTGTGCTGCAGAAGAGGGTAGTTGGAAAAGCATAGATCTGGGAATGAAGCAGGAACGAATTGGAATCTTGACCGCCAATTATACATTGTGGGTCCTTAGACAAGTTACTTAATTTTTCAAAGCCTCCGTTTTCTTACCTGAAAAGGGTAATATTCCCTAACTCACAGAATTATTGAAACAACCAAATGGTATCACTTGCTGCCATTTTAATAGTATTCACATCTCCTTTTATATGTAGATCCCAATGTCCTACCTTTTCAAAGTGATGTCTTCCGTTTTAATTCTTGGGACTACTCAAGGTGCCTTTCAATATCGAAGAGCTAGGAACCCTGAAGCGAACATGAACATTGTAAGTTGCTAGGAAATAAATGCTAAGCTGCTGAAACTGGGAATGCTGTTTCTTGGGGGGGGGAGGCTTTTATTTTAATACATCTGCAGTCAAATATCCCTGCATTCATACATTTTGTGTGGGTCAACTAATAGTCCCCATTTCCTATTCTGTAGCTCACAGTTTTCCCTTCACCCTTATTTTGTCCCTGGATGAAAATATATAGACATACATTTAAATACCTTTACAGAGGACTTATAAATTCTCTTTTGTATACATGCGCACACATACAAATTCCAGATATAAGCTTAGCTATAAGCATAAACATGCAAACATTTGTGGATAAACATATTTTAAAATTGTAGATGGCTGAGTAAAAGTTTGATTAATGGTAGTTAGGAAAAAAGTAATATATAAGACTGATGTTTGTAGGTGTTCTAAAATATGTTACTGAGGGGCGCCTGGGTGGCGCAGTCATTGGGCGTCTGCCTTCGGCTCAGGGCGTGATCCTGGCGTTATGGGATCGAGCCCCACATCAGGCTCTTCCGCTATGAGCCTGCTTCTTCCTCTCCCACTCCCCCTGCTTGTGTTCCCTCTCTCGCTGGCTGTCTCTATCTCTGTCAAATAAATAAAATCTTTAAAAAATAAAATAAAATAAGATATGTTACTGAATGAATCAGTGAACTAGTGAAAAAAAATAGTCCTGAGGCTGAGAGACAATATAAAGCTCCATGATTACATTAATAGTTTAGATTATTATCAGGTTCCATTAACTGACCAGAAATTGCCTAAAAGGCTTCCTCTTTCTTTATCTAGAGCCAGATTATTTCCTACTGGGGCTACCCAGACGAAGTGTATGATATTGTTACTGAAGACGGTTACATCCTTGGCCTTTACAGAATTCCTTATGGGAAGACGAACAATGACAGTTCAGGTAATCTTCAATTCAGAACAACGTGGTGACTGTCTGGGCCCTGAAGGTCTTAACTCTTCCATTTCTTCTCCGTGGGTTTTGGACAAGAAAAGGATTTAAAGGTTAAGCGCATAGTTAACTCCTCGTGCGTGTCTCTACATGCCCCCAGAAGAAGGCCTGATCTCCCCTGGCTTCCTGTTCACAGGGTGGTTTTAGAGTGTGGTGGAAATTAAGCTGTTCCAAGTTCTTTGTGGGTCACTTTACTCATTTATGTCGATTCTCTCCAAACTCTTTGTTTCATGAGGGGTTAGAAATGGTAACATGGTAACATAGGTTTGAAAAATGGCTGGTAAAAATGTCCTTCCTTGTCTTTATGGCTGTCTCCCCTCATAATATCAAAGAGATCAAGTTAGTAGCAATCTCTGGTTCTGTGTCCCCAAAATAGGTACATCACTATCTGCAAGTGAGGTGCAAAAAAATAAAGCACTCAAATTTGTCCCTAGGGTTATGATCCTATATCGGCCACTTACTGGCAGAATATGTAATGGATTACTTTTGCTTATTCATGTAGTTGCTCAAATAAAAGCCAGCCTTTTCTTCTTTTTTTTTCCTTTTTTTTTTTTTTAGTTTTCTCTTTAGATTTTCTCCCTGAAAAGAATGTTTCTCATATTATAAAATACCCTCTCAAGTTCTCATTTTAAACATTCAAGTATATTTCAGGAAAGATACTAATTTGAAACAACCTCAATCAAAGTAATTTTGGATCCTTATAAAGGTCACAGCTACTAGACGGAAAATGTTAACATAGATTTAACATAATTATAGTAATCATTTTTCAGGGTATGACCTAATTTCATGAATAGTGTAATAAAATATTGAAAGGTAATTTAAAAATACAGTAAGTGCTTCAGAGTTGTCTAGAAGCTGTGCCAGAGACAGGGAGTCAGGAGCCTGTGATTTATTGCTGGTCTACCATCTGGAGAAGGTCATATGGAAATCAGGGGTGGGCAGGGGAAGGAGCTAAGGAAGGATGTGGCTCAGCTAAGCCTACCTGGAGTCTGATCTCAGGGGAGCTCATTGGATCCAGGTACTGCATTACCGAAGTGGTCCTGCCTTGAAGTTAGGGAGCTAGGCTTTTGCATTGCCACAGCAGTTAGTCATTGCTTAAGGCTACTCAAAGAAAGAGGTGTAATCTCATAGGTGAGGCAATTGCCATTTGCCGGAGGGGAGGGGGCGGCAATCCTACAGAGAGAGGGGCAATAATGAACACTTAGAAAGCAACACCCACAACAGCTAGGAGCATGCTCTACCTGCTTAGGAAAGGAAGTCTAGGTGGGCACCAAAATAACTGAGTGCACCTCCCACATTACTCAGGTCCATTTGCTTTTCACATTAAGCTTATTTTATCCAGGTACAGGTTTTCCAGGATTTGGGTTGGTCTGAATTTCTGGGGAAACTTACAAGAGGAAGGTGAGTGGAACAAAGTATGACATCTGCCATTGCAGCTGATCTTAATGCCATGGCTAATACTCTTAAATTCCCACCTCTACTGCCCACTGTAGATTCCCCTCCCTCTCAGCCATCTCCCCTGATATGGCCAAGCCAGGCCCTTATCCTGAAGGGCTACTGTGCCCGTTAACAGGTTATGGTTGCAGTACTTGTACATTCTACAGGTAAAGCAAGGTATGGGAATAACAAAAGGTGTGCCAGTGAATCACGTCAATACCAAATGTTTCCCATCCTCATTCTGTATCAGAAGCCCTACCTCGTCATGATAACCAATTACTCCTGCCAATATAGTAATTCCCTTCTTTGCCACCACCCCCAGCCCCCCAGTCTTCTGTCATGAGGATCCCAAAGTCATAGCCAGCCAGCAGTTATAGCTTTATTATTAGGATGTTTACTGTATGAACTAGTGGCAGTGTTTTCTGTCTGGGAACCAGGGCCTCTAGATCTATGGAGACTTAAATTGTGAGGACAGAAGGTATAAACCCCTGAGTGAATTATTGGGTGAGAGTCTTAATCCTACCCCTTTTTTCTCTGACTCATGTGTTCTACCAATCAGAGGAAGCAGCAATATATTCTGGCCATTTGTTTAAGGTATATAACGAGTCCTTAGGATAGGACCCACGCTTACAAGATGTCATCTCCCTGCTGGTATCTCTACTGGGTGGTGGTTTCATTGCTCGGTTGGGCTGGCAGCCTCTTGATGGTAGTAACGTGGTAAGACCAGTGGTCTTCCAAGGCCATATGCTAATGAATGCACATTCATTGACCTGCAGTCATATTTGAGGTATGTCATGAGGGGTTCCATATTTGTAGATCAGAAACTCCAGGGGCGCCTGGGTGGCTCAGTCGTTAAGCGTCTGCCTTCGGCTCAGGGCGTGATCCCAGGGTCCTGGGATCGAGACCCACATCAGGCTCCTCCGCTGGGAGCCTGCCTCTTCCTCTCCGACTCCCCCTGCTTGTGTTCCCTCTCTTGCTGGCTGTCTTTCTCTCTGTCAAACAAATAAATAAAATCTTTAAAAAAAAAAGAAGAAGAAGAAACTCCATGAACTCTGGAATAGCAGTGCTAGCTGGCTATGGTTCTATGTGGAAAGAAAGGCAAATCATAGCCAAAACATACATCAATGCCAGTCATAGTGAATTGTCGACCTTTCCAGGAGAGAAAGGGTCTGATGTCTCCAACTGGTCTCCAAGCGGCTGGTTTGGTCTCCTTGAGGGGATGTACCCTGTGAGATCTCCTTTGCAGGCAGGTCAGACATACTTTCCTGGCAGTAGTCTTGGTAAGGCACCCACACTGGGGGGCCAGGTTAACTACATCTCTCTCATCATGGCTACTTCTTGTGTGAGCCCACTGCAGAGCAGCGGGGTGACTAAGACCAGTGACTGGCTGACATCTACTGGTTGAGTCATCCCATGCACTTTTGGTTAGTTAGTGTACCGTATGCAGTGCTCATTGCCCTCCCTGTGTGTGCCCTTTCTGTTCCCCTGCCCAAGATTGAGTATTGTTCTGAAGGGCAGAAGGGGAAAGGGTCAGAGAAGAGTGTCTTGCCCCTCCTGCAATAACTGTTGTTCCCTCTCACAGATCTGCACCACAATGGACACTTTTGCAAGACTCTTCCTAATCTTTTCTGTGAAGTTCCTGTAAGGTTCATGGGACAGAGCTTACAGGAGGATATAGACTTCCCCCTTTTCTACTGCACCCTGTCCTTCACACTGTCCTTGGAGCCTATCCCTGGCCTTCACTAATTCTTCAATTATTCTACCTGACCTATTCAGATTGTGTCTCCCCCATAAGGGAGGACTTATGTCTCCTCTCTCCCTGTAAGCACCTCTCTCTCCTCAGATTGGGGCCCAATTTTTGCTCTGTGAATCAGCTCTCTGATAAGTTTTTTAGAAGTCATGAATTTGAACGTAGTTGTTTGTTTGTGTTTTTTTATAAGAGTGAGAGCAATACTCTTTCCAGTTGTTTGTTATACATCCCAGGATGGAAGTCGAAGTTCACCATTTCTGAGCTTTTAAATTCCCCTGATGTCCTCACCAGTGCATTTTTGTTCAGCTTGGTAAATGAAATATCCTCTGGGCTCTCCCAAGGCATGTTAATCAATTGGTGGGTGTTCTGGTCTTATTTAATAGATTAGCATACCTATGTCTAAGCCTCTGTATCCTTTCCTCCGCAATCTGCTTTGCTATTCTGGAATTTTCTAAGCTTCTGAGAAGTCTTAGCAGAGTGTCGAGACTGACCTCTCAACCACTGCCAGTGTGTAAAACCTTGCTTCGTAGATATATACGATGCAAGGTTTTATATATATATATATGTGTGTGTGTGTATATATATATATATAGACACATATATATAATTTATATATTATTTAGATTTTATATATATTTATATATTGTTTATATTTTATATAAATTATATATGTATTTATGTTATATGTAATGTATATATTTATATATAATTTTATATTTTATATATATATATGTATCATCATCACACACACACATATATCTTTCCTTTATTTCCTATCCAACACTTAGGCATACTCTTTCAGATTTTATAGCTCTTTTAGTGTTACAATCTCTCCTCTCCGTCAGCAGGCCTAACAGTTCCTCAGTCAAGCCACTGGAGAACTCCACCAGCATTAGTGACTGAGTATACAGGAAGGGAGCAGGGTGGATCTTGAGAAGGAGAAGCCTTGTTCTGAAAGATATCTAAGTCAGAGTCTTCTGACAAAGAGGAATGGGTCACTCTGTAGTCCCAGTGAGTTCAGGGAAATCTGGGACTCAAGCTTCTAGAGTTCTTCTATTCAGATAGTCTCATCTCAAGTCTCAGAGTCCTCCTTTCCTATCAAGGCCCTGAGAATTCAACCTTCCTGAAGTTCTACTCTCCTTACAATTAGTTCAAGACCATGATTTTCACCTCATTGGCCTCTGGCCGTAGAAGATGAGGTGTTAAGGTGCTACGAAAAAAGTCTTAGGACTTTCACCCTTTGCTTTGAATTGATGATTGATTGCCCTGAGCCTGTAATATTCCCTCTTTAAAGCATCGCTGGCACTCAACAATAGGTACCCAGTTCTCCAGACCTCCTAATTCTATTTCCCCTGTACCTCTTAACCGTGAGAGCTGCGGCACAAGCCAGTCACTCCTCTCCTGTACCATCACAGGAAACGTGAGTATTTTAGCCTCTGGAGTGCTATAACGTGAAGGTTCTTTCAGTACTCCACCTACGATGTGGTCCTCAACGTCAGCCAGCCAGCAAGTAATCCAGCTCCACAATCCCGTCCTCCAATGTCTGCTTCCTTGGTCACTTTTAGTAGTAACTCTTAGGTCAGGTTCCCTAGGAACAGAGCTTGTGACAGGGATTTGAGTGTGTGTGATTTATTGAGGAGAGCTCAGGGAAAAGGAAACGGGGGAAGCAGAAGAGAGCAGAGGAAGAAGTTAAGCAAATATGTGGTCTCACCTGGAGTCTAGCCTCACCCTGGTCTCTTGGGGAGATACAGAACATGAAGTACATCAGAGCTAGTCCAACCCTGAAGCAAGGGACTCAGCTTTTTGTACTCTGTGTCGGTTGGTCAGAGAGTGTGCTGTCTCCTTCCTCCTCCCGCGTGGGAGCTCCCATTTAGCCGGTAATGCCAAGAGGGCCTCTCTGGAGAAGGAGCAGCTGTGTGCAGTTGTGACATGATAGCTGGAGAGTATAAGCATCAGCCTAGTTAGTGGACCTGTGTGGGGACACCCCTAGCATCACAGCAGGAGACAACAACGATGTGGATTATGCGTAAATGACAGCTTGGGGCTTAAAGTTACTCGTGAGCACACTTACATTATTCGAAAGGTGTTATTTCTCAAAAAACCTTGGAAGTACAATTAGGGTTCTGGAAACTTGGTTAGGTAACTAACAGTGGTTCTAATGATGACACCTATATTGAATCTGTCTGGGAAAATGTGATTATAAAATCATTTTACAAAATGGAAGTGTGGCAAAATCACGTAAAATATAATATTTTATGTAATACATTATTTAAAGTGTATATGAGGGGAGCGTGGCAGGCTCAGTTGGTTGAGTGTCTGACTCTTGTTTTCAGCTCAGGTCATGATCTCGGGGTCATGAGATCAAGGCCCACGTTGGGCTCCATGCTCAGAGTGGCGTCTGCTTGAGATTCCCTCTCTCTGTCTCCCTCTGCTCCTCCCCCTTCTCTCGCTCTCTAAAATAAAATAAATAAAATTGTATATGGGGACCTGTTTTTATACAATATAAAAATTAAAAAATATTCTTAAAACTTCAAACTGTCACGTATTAAAAGATTGAGTTTTAGATAAGATATTTGTGCAGACACTACAACATTTAAAAAGAAATTCTCTACATTTTTGTTCCTAGCTCAGAAGCTTGTTGTATACTTGCAACATGGTTTGTTTACATCTGCCAGCAGCTGGGTCTCCAATCTTCCCAACAACAGCCTGGGCTTCATTCTGGCAGATGCTGGTTATGACGTGTGGATGGGGAACAGCAGAGGGACTACCTGGTCCAGGAAACACAAGTATCTAAAGACAAATTCTAAAGAATTCTGGGCCTTTAGGTACAAATAGCATCAAGTAATATTTCGTTTTATTTTATAAGTGTGTTGGATATTTTGTTTTGTGTTTGAATGAAATAAAGTAGAAGTGTCTTCTCTCAATCTGGTCTTTTAAGAGACCATCACAATTTATGTCAATTTTTGTTTGAAAATTAAAGAGTGTTTGTTTGATTTTCTCATTTTTCAGTAGTAACCTTTATTGGTTAACCCCACCCTTCCTTTAACTATTGTTTTGCTTCATAACCTAGATATTTAGTTTATCTCCTTATATATAAAATAAACAAACAGCCTCTTTATAAGACCATCTTGGAACTCTTTTATTTCCTTGACTTTATGTTCTCATAGGAGTCATTATTCAGTAGATACATTATGACATGTAACTTCTTTTTTTTTTAAAGATTTATTTATTTGAGAGAGAGAATGATTCAGGGAAGGGGCAGAAGGAGAGGGAGAGAGAAGCTCAAGCAGGCTCCACACTGAGTGCAGAGTCTGATGCAGGGCTCGATCTCATGACCCTGAAACCACGAACTGAGCCGAAATCAAGAGTCAGATGCTCAACCAACTGAGCCACCCAGGTACCCCATAACTTCTAAAGAGAATTGGGGGTGCCTGAGTGGCTCAGTCGTTAAGCATCTGCCTTCAGCTCAGGGCGTGCTCCCAGGGTCTTGGGATTGAGCCCCACATTGGTCTTCTCTGCTGGGAGCCTGCTTCTTCCTCTTCCGCTCCCCCTGCTTGTGTTCCCTCTTTCGCTGGCTGTCTCTATCACTGTCAAATAAATAAATTTAAAAAAATAATAAATCTCCACCCCTGGGTGTGATTTAAAAAAAAATACCTAAAGAGAATTGAAAATTGTTTTCATTCACTTACCTTTTCATCATCTTCAAGTGTCAACAACACATTAGAATCAAAGAGATTTCAACTTCCTTTTCTCTTTTGTAGTTTTGATGAGATGGCAAAATACGACCTCCCAGCCTCCATTGACTTCATCGTGAAGCACACAGGACAAGAGGAAATATTTTACATAGGCCATTCCCAGGGCACCACTATTGGTACGGCAAGAAGGATTGTCGCTAGTAGTCCACGATGACTTTTGTAGAGTTTGCAGACACATCTCCTAAGGACGTGGGCAAGCTCCCAGAGCTAGAAGGGACACAAAGCAGAGCTCTGAGAGGAGCATCCCGCAGCCAGGCCCTGGAAGCTCACCCCCTCCTTACTTCTACCTTGTCTACTTCAGTCACAAAGAATTCATTGTAATCACAGGTTGTTGGTGGTTGTCTTTGTTTCCAAGTGTTCAGAAGTTGCGTAGCCATCTTGGGATCAAAGTGAGATCACAACTACCACTTGTTCCTCAAATAGAAATTTCATACTTATTATTATTGTCATTTAAGTGTGGCATAAGGGAGAGACGTGAGAAGCCATTTATGTTTATGCATTTAGGACAGATTAAACTTTGGATGATACATATACGATTCATACACGAAGATGAGCAAAGTCTTCCTATGTTTAAAGAGGCTAGAAAAGAGCTTCCGTCAGCTCACAACAACAATGCTTCTATTTAATGCATAGCAACTTCACTTTCAGAAAAGAAAAAAATTCTCTAAAACCCAACATAATTTTCTTACATGGTGTGGTAAACATTCTTACTCCCACACTTCCTCATTTGGAAGTAACAAAGTCTATTTTATAATAGTAGCCAATATTCATTGAGTCTTTTCTAGGCTGAAAATCATCCTTTTCTTACAGGAATAATCCACTTCCTGCTTTTAAAAAGTGTGTTAAGTAACAGTCTAATCCAATTTTCCATAGATCTTTTCTCTGGTGTTTGTTAACCATGTGTGTGACTCAGAGTCTGAATTCTCTAGCTGTTCGGTTATCTGGAACCAGGAATCTTAGAAAATTATTAAATAAGAAAAAAGTGGGCAATGTGCTAGAGTTTATTGACACATAATATAATTCTTTGGTTGTTTGTCTTCTCAGAATTCAGAAGACAGAAGAGCTATAAAAAGAGAGATGTGCAAGAATGTAGCTTGATAAGATGTCATAAAGGGGAAAACTACAATTTGTCATATTAATGACTCTAAACTAACAATAAAATATAAACTAGTGTTTGGTATCCTCCATACAAGAAGGGAAGGATGTTTTGAAATATATTAAAAGTAAATATTAAAACAATTTGACACGTATTGAATCTCTCACCTAAAGTGTAAGATTTGAATATCAGAAAAGCTCTGCAACTTATTTTCACCATTGCCAGTTATAGAAATGTTCAATATTGTTTCTGATTTCTCAACTATGGTGTTACAAGACTCTTTTAATGCTGACTTATCATTATTTATGGTCTAGACATTGTTTTTAATACTAATTATCAGTATGAGGTTGTGATCGATATGCATGTCTCGTACGGGAGATCGATAAATGTTTGATAGGGGAATTAAGAAATGAATGAGTCAATTAAGTGGTCATAGCATAAGTTCAATATGCTTGCCATATTGAACTTGCCATGATGTCATTTCTTACATGCTAGTAATTGTGTAAGAATAGTTAATTTCTGTCTTATTTTCTTCCAGCTTTCATAACGTTTTCCACAATACCAAAGATAGCTGAAAGAATCAAAATATTTTTTGCCTTAGCTCCAGTTTTTTCTATTAAATACTCAAAGAGCCCTTTAATTAAAATGGCATACAAATGGAAGTCAGTAATAAAGGTACGTTATTCCTTTCCTTTACGTAGTTGATAATCCAAAATGACGACGATTCTGTCCTTTCAAAATAAAAGGTCTTGACTACGTTTGTATGAATTTAATTTTTTTTTGGTTTCAGTGACACTGGATTCTTTCTTTTGTTTTTCCAAAGGAATAGGATTTTACTTATAATACCTGTGGACATCTCATTGTGAAGGAAAATCCAGTAGTCAACTTATCTCTATCTTTTGCTTCCAAGTTTTGTACTTAATTTAAATGTTTTTTTAAAGATTTTATTTAATTATTTATTTGAGAGAGAGAGAAAATGCAGGAGCGATTGGGGGCGAGCAGGCAGAGGGACAAGCAGACTGCTCTGAGCACGGAGCCTGACATGAGGCTCCATCTCACAACCCTGAGATCATGACCTGAGCCAAAATCAAGAGTCAGCCACCTAACCAACTGAGCCACCCTGGTACCCCTCTAATTTAAATGTTTTAAATTAATGTTAGATGATACATTTGATTATAAATATAATGAACTCATTGCACTATTTCTTAATTAATTATTTTGGTCTTCCAAATATAAATAAACTAAATTTGTTTTACAGGCTTTCTTTGGCAACAAAGACTTCCTACCTAATACCTCATTTAAAAGATTTGTTGGTTCAAAGCTGTGTCCACTGAAGATTATTGGTAAGATTTGCCGTGATATCTTGTTTATGATTTATGGATGTGACCTGGAGAACTTAAATATGGTGAGAACAAGTTGAATTTGAAATGTATTTTGTCAATTTTTAGAAAGCAGCTCTTTAATAGTACTTACTTTATGCCTGGTGTGTGATTTTATGATTTATCCACATATACTAATAGATTCTTAACCTTTCTGGTTTTGTGACTATACCAACATTCTGAAACTAATCAGCATGAGCATGCTGGGATTATTCTGTAGTCACATTTGTCTTGGTCTCTGTAAAGAACAGAGAGCAGGTGCTGTGTTGTGTCTCTTTATTGGCCTTTACTATTGGGTGTTAGTTTCCCAAAAATTCTTTTATTAAGTTCTTCTATCACTTGTTTTTCACAACTCCTGCTCTTATATCTTGGTTCCTAACAATCCTTCCCTTTTTTGTTGACCCTTATGTAATTAGCATTAGTGCCTGCTAATTATCTTACATGCTTCTGGCATTCATCAAAATTCCTGGAGTGGGAGACTGTTCAGGGGTGCAAGCTACTATTACCAAGGCCACATGGATTGATTGCGTATAGATGCTGTTACAGATGTAGGCATTCATTCTAAGACTTTTTAAGCACATTAAAGTAAAAATCAGGACTTGGCAGAAGCAGTTGTAGCATTTAGACAACTGGTCGGTTCCCACAGCTGTACCATTTAATAATTTCCCAATGAGAACCAATTTATTCATTCAAAGATGTCCATTCTTAACCAACTTAGTCCATAGATTCAATGCAATCTCAGTCAAAATCCCAGCAAGCTCTTTTAAGGATATTGACATATGACTTCTAAAGTTTATAGAGAGAAGCAAAACCCAGAGTAATCAACACAGTATTGAAGGGAAAGAGCAAAGTTGGAGGACTGGTACTATTGAACTTTAAGACTTACTATTAAACTACAGTAATCTAGACAGTGTGGGGTAAGTTAAAGAAGAAACAAGAAGATCAGTGGAACAGAATAGAAAGCCCAGAAATGGAGCCCCATAAATATCGTCAACAGATCTTTGACAAAGGAGAAAAGGAAGTGCAATAGAAAAACAATAGTATCTTTGACAAATGGTGTTGGGACAACTGGACGTCTGCATGCAAAAAAATGAATCCAGACACAAAATTTATACCCTTCACAAAACTAACTCAAATTTGTATCATAGACGTTAATGTGAAATGTGAAACTCTGTAAGTCCTAGAAGATAACATAGGGAAAAACCTAGATGACCTTGGGTGTAGCAAGGACATTTGTTACAGGGTGGTACATTTGTTACAAGTGATGAACCTACATCGACACATCATAAATACCCAAAATCCATAGTTTACAGTATGGTTCACTCTGGTGTTCTACATTCTGTGGGTTTTAACAAATGTATAATGACATGATCTACCATCATAGTTTCATATAGGATATTTTCACTGCCCTAAAAATCCTCTGTGCTTTGTCTATTCATCCCTCCCCACTTAAGTCCTGGCAACCACTCTAGCACTGATCTTTTTCCTGTCTCCCACAGTTTTGCCTTTTCCAGAATGTCCTGTAGTTGGAATCACACAGTTTGTAGCCCTTTCAGATTGCCTTCTTCCACTTAGTAGCATACATTTAAGGTTGCTCCATGTCTTTTCCTGGCTTGGTAGCTCATTTATTTTTTGTGCTGAAAAATATTCTATCGTCTGGATGTACCACTCTTTATCTATCCACCTAGTAAAGGACATTTTGTTCAAGTTGTGACAATTATGAATAAAGATGCTATAAACACCAATGTGCAGATTTTGCATGAACATGAGTTTTCAACGCCCTTGGGTAAATACCAAGGAGTGTGATTGCGGGATTGCATGGCAAGGATAGATTTTGTTTTATAAGAGGCCACCCAACTGTTTTCCAAAGTGGTTGTACTATTTTGCATTACCACTAGCGGTGAAGGAGAATTCCCGGGGCTCCTCATCCTCACCAGCATTTGGTGCTGTCAATGTTTTGGACTTTTGTCATTTTCATAGGTTTGTAGTGGTATCTCATTGTTCCTTTAAGTTGCATTTCCCTGATGACATATGATGCAGAACATCTTTTCATCATCATTTGCTATTCGGTGAGGTATCTGTTAAGGTCTTTGGCCCATTTTTAAATCAGGTTGTTTGTGTTCTCATTGTTGAGTTTGAAGACTTCTTTGTACATTTTGGGTAACAGTCCTTCATAGATATGTCTTCTGCAAATATTTTCTTCCAGTCTGTGACCTGTCTTCTAATTCTCTTGATATTGTCTTTTGTAAAGTGAATGTTTTTAAATTTAATAAAGTCCAGCTTATCAGTTATTTCTTTCATAGATTGTGCCTTTGTTGTTTTATCTAAGAAGTCATCACTAGACCCAAAATCAACTAGATTTTCTCTACTATGTTATCTTCTAGGAGTTTCATAGTTTAGAGTTTGACATTTAGGTCTGTGTTCTATTTTGAGTTAACTCTTGTGAAGGGTGTGAGGTCTGTGTCTTGATTCTTTTTTTTTCTTTTCCATGTGGTTGTCTCCTTGTTCCAGCACCATTTGCTGAAGATACCATTGTTTCTCTATTGTATTGCCTTTTATCCTTTGTCAAAGATCTGTTGATTATGCTTATAGGGTCTATTTTGGGACCCTCTGTTCCATTCTATGGATCTGTTTGTCTGTTCTTTCATCAATACCACACTGTCTTGATTACTGTAGGTTTACAGTACATCTTGAAGTTGTTATATGTCAGTCCTCCAACTTTGTTCTTCCCTTACGGTATTGTGTTGGCTGTTCAGGGTCTTCTGCCTCTCTATCTGAGAAGCAGTTTGTTGATATCCTTAAGATAACTTGCTGAGGTTTTGATAGGATAACATTGACATTATATGTCTTGTTCACTGATTGAGTTTCCCAGGGACCTTGTAGGCAATACAAACTTAGATGACAGGTTGACATGAAGGCTGCTGTCTTTCTGATTGCTTCACTGGGAGTTGTGTAGAATTTCAGGAGCCCAGTTCATCATGGAGAGGGTTTCTTTTTAAATCTCCGAACTGCCCTTGGCAGGCCCTGGGCTGATTTTTGTTTTCCTCAACTATCTGAGTTCTCACAATGAAACTTCAGATTCTCTGGGAATAGCAAATAACTTGAAGGAAAAACTGGATTTAGTATTTTGCTTTTTTGAGGGTTTTTTTTGTTTTTTCTTTTCCATTTTTCCTGGTCATTTCTTCCTATCTTTTCAGTTCTTTGTGTTTTCAAAAGGTGTGTGTGTGTGTGTGTGTGTGTGTGTGTGTGTGTGTGTGTGTAGCCCTAAGAGTTTTGTTTGTTTTCAGTATGGGATGACAGACTACATAACTTGGAAATCCAGTAATACTTTCTACATTAATGCAAAAATTACACATTTAGTAAGTATATTTAGGTACTTAATTAAAATTTAATTTTATCTTTTTATTTCTATTATTTACTTAAAAATAGTTCTAAATTTTATTGAAATTATTTAGTGTAGTAAATATCAAAGATTATGCTTTCTCTGGTTGGACTAAGTATAAAAATTATTTTTTAACCCCTCAGAGTCGTGTGGATGTGTATATGTCACATAACCCAGCAGGGACATCTGTTCAAAATATGTTACACTGGAGTCAGGTATAACTTTTCAAATGCATTATAGTACAATTTTGTTTATACTACTCATGGTTTATCCCATCATTCTGGGAATCATACCATTGCCATAGGATGATAAGTTTAGAAGGATAAAATGTAACTATTACATATTTGTGTAATTCTTTATCATTTATAATATGTTAACATCAAAATCTATTAGGTCTTCTAGCCCTAAGCAATGATCAGAGCAATATAATTATTTTCTGTTTTACAAATGAGAAAATATTAATTCAGAACAGTAGACTAGGAATCATTGAGGCCATGTTCATCATTTGACTTGCCCAAAAATTCAGAGCTATTCCTTTAAAAAAAACCTAAGATTAAATAATAATAATAATAGTAATAATAAAACATAAAAAAATAAAAAACCTAAGACTAGAACACAGGTGTTCTCTGTTCAATTGTGAACCCCATGAGGACCATGCACAAGTTTTATTCACTTCTACATTTGCAAGGCCAGGAGTTCTGAGCAAACAGCAGATACTCAAGAATATTTGTTGCATGAATATTGATGAAGAAAAAAGTCCAGTGCGTATATCATCTTAATGTTGAGAGCCAGAATAATATCTTAGAAAGAACAGGATACTTGAGATCAAAATATCAGACACTGAATCCTTTCTCTGAACCTTACTGGCAGTGAGACACTGAGCAAGCTCATTTAATCTTTCTGAAGTCAGTTTCCTTAATTTAAAAAATGGAGTTAATAATAATGCTCTGACTTAACTAACAAAAATACTATAAAAGTTCAACAGGGTGATGATTATGAGTATTATTTAAACTTAAAAAACACTGTTGAATTTACAGTATCATTGAGATATTGATTAAGGGCTTTCTCATTTAAAAATATTTAAATCTACTAAGTGAGTGTTTTGAGGTAAATTATTAAAAATCTCTGACTTATCTCTAGATTTTAGTTCATTCCTGGTGATAGGTAGGCCAGGAAAATCTAAGCAATCTTTGCATCTATTCATCATTGAAACAATATTTATTGAGCACCCACTATGTGCCCTGTACTGTTCTATGCTCAGGATATATATCAGTGGACAAAATAAATATTCTTGTCCTCTTTAAGCTTACATTCTAGTGGTAGATATAGAGACAGTAAACATTAAGCATAGAAAACAAGGAAATTATTAAAACTTTAGAAGGGCATAGAAGCTATGGAAAATTAAAGGGGAAAAAGCAAGATAAAGTGATTAGGCATACTGGGTAGTCAGTTGTGTTTTTGAATAGAGAGTTTAGGCCAGCCGCAACAAGATGGTGACATTCGAGAAAAGATTTAAAGGAGCCGAGAAAATTAGCAATGTGAACTGGGGGGAAGAACATTCCAGACAGAGAGAATAGCCAATGCAAAGCCCTTTAGTCAGGGGATTTCTGAGAGGTATGGCTAAAAGGCCAGGAGGCTGATGTCAGTGATGAAAGGAGAAAGGAGCAGGGAAAAGGGGGCAGAAACATACTAGAACCAGAAGGGAACAAGTACGCCATTGTGAAGACTTTGGCTTTCTGGCTGAAGTGAGTAGCCACTACAGGTTTTTGAGCAGGGAAGGGACATGATATGATTTACATTTTTAAAGGAATGCCTTGAGGGGTGCCTGGCTGGCTCACTTGGCAGAGCATATGACTCTTGATCTTGGGGTTGTGAGTTTGAGCCCCACGTTGGTGGTAGAGTTTACTTGGAAAAAAAAAAAGAATGCTTTGGGTGCCATATTGGGTACACTGAGGTGGAAACAATGAGAAAGTTAGGAGCTTACTACCATAATCCAAACAGGAATGATGATGGCCTGCACTGATGTGTTGTTCCCAGGAATGGTGGTGAAGAGGGTTAGGTTCTGAGTATACATATGTATGGGAAACATGCAGCCAAGGATAATGATGGATTCTATGAGAAGAGAGAGAGAAGAGTCTTGGATGACTCCAGACATTCTGGCCTAAGTAAGGAGAAGATTCAATAGCCATTAAAGGAGATAGGGACGTTTGGTGGCAGTGCAGGTTTGAGGGACAGATAAGATGTTCAACTTTGGAGATGTTAAGTGTGAGACATCCCAGTGATTAATTTGAATAAGCAGTTGTGTATAAGAGTCTAGGGTTTAGAAGAGACTTACAGAAGAAGATAAACATTTTAAATATGAACGCCACTGAAAGCCAAGAGGCTGGATGAGAACACACACAGAATGAGTACAGATGGGGAGAAGAAGAGCAAGGGTGGAGGGCCGAGACATGGAAAGATTCAGAGGTCAGGCAGCAGCAGCTGGATGAATACACCAAGGAAACCAAAAAGGAGCAGGAAGTGAAAAATGAAGATCAAGAAATGATGATATTCCAGAAGCTAAGTGAAGAAAGGCTCTTGAGGATAGAAATGGACAATTGGTCAAGTACTGCTTATAGGTAATATGAGGAAATTCCTCAGAATTGACAAGTTTTACAAATGTTAAGATCATAAATAACCTCAGCCAGTTTTGTGGAAGGAAAGAGATGCAGGGGAAGAAGTGTTCTTGGGGGAAATTAGGTTGTCCAGAGAGCAGGAAGATAAAAAAGCCCCTCCGAGATGGGTTTTAAGATACAGGCTAATGACAGAATTCCAGATGATAGAGAGTTTTAGGAGTTGGGGGAGTTGGGAGGAGATAAAATGGGGGGTGCCTGGAGACCAGTCAGGTTCAGAGTCCCAGAGAAGATGGGTAAGCTGAGAGTCTGGACCTTCCTCCAATTAAAACATTATTAGGGGGAAAAATGGACTCAATTAGATTAGACCTAATAGGCTCACAGCAGTTAGTGGTGGTGAAGCTACAAGTATGGATGGTGAAGCAAGGGATGGCTTCTGGAACATGCTCTTGAGCATTGTTGTTTGAAGCAAGGGTATTTGGGGAAGTATCATTTCAGTCCTAGTGCACTTAGTCCTAGGTACTCACTTTTTCTTTTTTAAGATTTATTCATTTATTTATTTATTTTTGAGAGAAAGAGAGAGAGCATGAACACAGGGAGGGATAGAGGAAGAGGGAGAGAGAGAATCTTCAAGCAGACCCCCTACTGAGTGCAGAGACCAACGCAGGGCTCAATCCCACAACCCTGAGATCAGGACCTGAACCGAAACCAAGAGTCGGATGCTCCCAACTGAGCCCAGGCGCCCCCAAAGCTCAACAGACTAGGCCACCCTGGTGTGCGTAGACACTCACTTTTGACCTCTGTGAATGAACCTGAGGATTTCTGGGGAAGGCTGATGTTGCCCCAAGCACACAGGCTCCCTTTAACAAGGTAAAAGGCCTTGGGGAAATGTGCATTTATATGAAGATGATAGAACCATATTCTGTAGATTCTCCTGCCCCCCTCCCCTCCCTCCTCTCTCTTCCATTTCTTGCCCTATACAAAGGAAGGGAGAAGCAAAGAAGTCTCCCTGCACATATACCAACAGGCCCAGTACAAAGGGGCAGTACGTGCAATGCACACCTCATTTCACCAGCCGCGCTGTAGTAAACAGATGAGTATAATCTTGCTTTTACAATTTTTCTTTCAGCTTTTTAATTCTAGTCACTTGAGAGCTTTTGATTGGGGCAGTCCTGTTCTGAACTTGGCTCATTTCAATCAGGTACGTAATTATGTATAAGCTAAAAACTATCTCCTTGATCAGTTCAGATGGTGTTGCTGCAGACAGTGGCTCATGGAAAGCCCAAGAGTAGGATGACAGAGTGAGAAGGACCAGCAGATGCAGATCGCCATGATTTGGCTCCATATTGTCACATCCAACAAGGGGCTTTTCCACGTTTTCTATGTATTTTAATGACAAATACCTTGGATAATCCTGGAGAAGTTTGACAGTCTGTAGAGTAATTCATCCTCCCTCAAGAGGAAAAATATTGTGCTTATAATATGCGTAGCTCTGTGATTAGTTAAATAAGAAATAAAAGGCATAATATGGTTCTTGACCCTAAAAGCTATTGACTGTATTTGGGAAGATAAGACAAACCCATAATAATGAAGAAAAGATAAAAGTTAATGAGAAGGTGGTATTAATTGTATGAGGAGGATGGCAGAAATCTTGAGGTATTAGAACCCAACTCTGTCTTCTTCAAAGTTATTCTTTTCCACCATGCTTTTCTGCCTTAGTTAAACTTCATGCCTGATATGATTTGCTTGCATAAAACTCTGAAGTAAAATAGAAAGATGAAAATCAACAAAATCAGATTTGGCTCCCACTGCCAATATTTACCATTTACTGAGGAACATATTGGCGGTTATATAGCCACAGAAAATTTTGATTAAAGTACTTTCATGCCTTATAAATAAAGCTGAAATTCCCTCTGTGGAATGTTTGAATACCCTGAATTAGAGCATACAGTCTAGTTTTGATTTGTATCTGACCTATTTCTAAGTAAAAACCGTAATGATGATCCTTTCAATATTCATTGCTTCTGTAATAGTAATTATTTTAGATTCAGCTTACTTTAAAATTGTATTAATTCATCATTTAAAGACTAGTAAAGAACACCTTCTATGTATTATTTTCTGTGAAAACCCTCTACATTTAGTCCACTTCTCCATTTTACGATGTAAGGAACATGAATGTATCAACAGCAACTTGGAACGGGGGCAATGACTTGTTGGCCGATCCTGAAGATGTGAAAAATCTGCTTTCTGAAATTACAAACCATATTTACCATAAAACTATTTCTTACTACAATCATATAGACTTTTTGTTCGGGTTAGATGTATATCAGCAAGTGTACCGTGACATCATTGACATTATCCAAGGCAATCTATAAAGAACTACGGTACTGTGTGTTGAAGGATCTGTATCACTTCTCTTAACATCCAATCACTTTTTTCTTGCAATGCATGTTTTTCCAGTTATTTAAATAAAGTCTGTACTTTTTCCCTATTTTTTTCACTGCCCCGGGCCTTCCATTCATTAAATCAGTGGCATTTATTTTTTTTTCTTTTAATTTTTTTTATTATATTATGTTAGTCACCATACAGTACATCCCTGGTTTCTGATGTAAAGTTCGATGATTCATTAGTTGCGTCTAACACGCAGTGCACCATGCAATACGTGCCCTCCTATTTCATTATATGAGGAAGAATGGCAGATTCTGACTCAGCCCAAAGCAATCTGTTGTGTTTCTACATGCAAACCTAAGAAACTAAAAGCATAATTTTTAAGGGATGACTTTTTGAGAAAGGTGCTTTCTTTTCTTCAAAGAAATATGAGCATATATGATATAAAAAGAGTTTGGGAGAATGCTTGCTGATATGAAAGCTAATTTTTCTCTATGCTGAATGAAGAGTAGACACACATTTGAGCTATGTAAAGACGTTTGGGGGAGGAAAAAGGGAAGAAAGAAAGCTTGGATGCCAGTGTAATATTGGTGCTTCTGCCCATTTCTGGCCAGGGGAGATCCTAAAAGCCATGGAGGGGCTGTACCTCACTTCCCAGGGTGTATAGCCTGCCTTTCCAGCAAGTGTGTGTAAAGAGTAACAATGGTTAAAAGCCAAGCCAAATTCGGTTCGCTCTGAGCTTGCCAACTCTGTGCTCCATATATGCTTATGGGCTTCAAAATGTCTTCTGCAAAAGATAATGGAATATGCATAGATAGAAAAAATAAAATATGTGCATGGATGATTGTAATACAGCTAAGAGAAGACACATAACCTTAAAAGCCACAGTTCAGACTACAGGTCAGTCCTTCCTTTCTTTGGTAACCCTTAGTACGAAAAAGTAGAGCACTGAGAATAGATACACACTTAGAGATATCTTTTTAAAGAGTTCAAGAATGTGAATATAGCATTAAGTGTTGCTTCAGAGTTTTCGAATGATCCTTCAAATAAGACAAATGGGAGAGGGTAATTATGCAGAAGAATTACTCATGCTGAGATTTAAAAAATAAGTTGGAAGTTTCTGGTAAAGGTGGACTGAGTAATTCAGACCTGGGACAATGTGAAAAGCATTTATTTGAAGACAAGGAGAGCTAAAAATGCAGGGAAGAATAAGGTCAAGAAAAAGAAGTCCAGGAAAGTAAGCCTGGCATTTTAGCTGTTTATATCCTAGCAACATCTGCTTATTCCAGGTGTATAATTAAAATCTTGCAAGCAATTAGTTGAGAATAAAAACTATAATCAGTTTACCAAAAGGAAGTTTCTCTGATAAACCTTGATCCTCAGGCTTTGGATTGGAACCTCAAAGTAGTATAACACTAAGAATAAAGTCAAACGGGAAATTGATCACCCTTTCAGAAACTTAGACCACCTTTGAATCATAAGAATTCTTAATGTACAAAGATGATTTCGGAATATTGATGCCGTAACCATCTGTCAGAAGCAAAAGTAAATTTTCCCTGAAGGAAGATCAAGTCATCTAGGATGCTAGAAATAATGCTAAAATTTTGCAATGTTTCAGGATATGTCAGGATACAAAAATAAGTTGCGTGTTTATATGCTAGTGTCAAATAATTGCAAAATGATATTTTAAATACACCATTTACAATATTACAGTTACAATACTTAGGAATACAGATAAACAAATATGCTCAGGTTGAAAGACAATATTATTAAGATATCCACTCTTCGAATTTATCCATATATTCAAATAAATTGCAATAAAAATTCCACTCGGCTTTTTTTTTCTGGAAATGGGTATACTGATTCTAAATTTTTTGTAGAATTACAATTAATCTAGAATTACCAAAGTAATTTTGAAAAATGTTGGAGGATTTGCGCTACCTAATTGCAAGATTTAAATCACAAAGCTGCATTAATTAAGACAGTGTGGTATTAGTATAAAAAGACATCTAGATCCATGAAACAGCACAGAGTTCAGAGATAGACTACACGTATGTAGTCAGTTGGTCTTCAATGGGTAAAAGATTGTGTTTTCAAAGGTGGATATGATTACAGAAAAAAAGATGAACTTTCACCTCTAGATTCCATTACACATAAAATTTAATTTGTAATGGACATTGACCTAAATCCAAAACCCAAAACTCTAAAACTTCTAGAAGAAACAGGAGAAATTCTTTGTAATTTTGAGGTAGGCAAAAATACCTTAGATGAAACACAGCATGAGCAATTATAAAGAAAATGTTGATAATTACAATTAAAACCTTCTGCCTATCAAATGACACTTAAAAGACTGACGGACAAGACACCACCTAAGAAAAAATACGTACAACAAATATATCTGATAAAAGCTATTTATCTGAAATACGAAAAAATAACTCTCACAACTCAATAAGAGGAAAAGGAACCCAAGAAAATTTTAGCAAAAGACCTAAATAGATTCTTCACAAAAGATATAAGAATGGCTAATGAAACGAGTATAGGGAAAGGTGCTCAACATCATTAACATCATAGAAATGAAAATCAAAACCACAATGAGATATCACCTCACACCTGTTGGGATGGCTATCATCAAAAAATCAAAGATAGCAGGTGTTGGCAAGGACGGACTGAAAAGAGAACCTTATATCCATTGCTGGTGAGAATGTAAATTGGTAGGGTCACTACAGGAAGTATTATGGAGGTTTCTGAAAAATAGAACTACCACGTAATCCAATAACCTCACAACTGGATATATATCCAAAAGAAATAAAAATCACTATCTCAAAGAGATAGCTGCACTCCTGTGTTCACTGCAGCATTATTCCCAGTGGTCGAGATATGAAGAGAACCCGTGGCCGTTGATGGATAGATGGATAAAGATCATCTATCTACCTAGATGTACATATAGATATATATGTTTATGTACTAGCATCATGTTTATGTGTAGTCATCATTATCTATATAATAATTATATATGCATATAAAATTTAGCCTTAAAGAAGAAGGAAATCTTGCCATTTGCAAGGACGTGTGAACATGCGTGAACCTGGAGGTTCTTTATGCTAAATGAAATAAGTCAGACAGAGAAAGACAAACACTGTATTATCTCATTTATATGTAGAATCTAAAAAAGTCAAACTCATAGTAACAGAGAGTAGAATGGTGGCTACCACGGGATAGGAGTTATGGGGAGATGTTGGTTAAAGGACACAAATTGTCAGTTATAAGATGAGTAAGTTCAAGAGACCTAACATACAGCATGGTGACTATAGTTAATAATATACTATATTCTAGAAAGTTGCAAAGAAAGTGGATCTCAAGCCTTCTCACCACACACACAAGAGATAACTACATGAAGTGATAGTTATATTACTTAGTTTGATTGTGGTAATCATTTCACAGTGTATATATATATATCAAAATATCACAGTGTACACCTTAAATATATACGATTTTTGTCAATCATACCTCAAAAAAGCCGTGGGAAAAAAGGGATAGCCAATCAGCCTTTGAAAATATTTTCTGCATCATTAGTCATCAAAGAAACACAAATTAAAACAGTATGATATATTTAATAGTCACTAGAATAACACATTAAAAGAGAGGTATTGCTAAGTACTGGGAAGATTGTGGAATAATTAGAACTCATATACATTGCAAAATAGCCTGGTGATTTCTTATAAAAGTAAAAATATACTTAACATGTAACCCAGCAGTTCCACTCTTAGGTAATTACTCAAGAGAAAAGAAAACAGGAATGCCTGAATATTGACAACCAGGCTATGAAAATCACCATGTTAAAGAGTAAAAGGGGGAAGCGGGGAGCCATATGATCATTTTAATAAATGGGAAGTAGTATTTGGCAAAATTTAAAATCTATTTGTGATAATAACTCTTGAAGTAAGAATAAAGTTTCCTTACTCTGACAAAGAGTATTTAGAACAAACGCTACATCAAACATTGTAGTTATTGATGAGGAATCAAAAGCTTTCCTGCAGAAACTGGGATGGACAAATATGTCCCATAACATATTCATGTCAATGTTGTAGTACAGATCCTTGGCAGTACAATAGGGCAAGCGTAGGAAACAAAGGTATGAAGGTTACTAAAATGAAAAATGAAGCTCATTATTCTCAGTTAACATGAATGCATAGAAAATTGAAAGTGGTTTACATATAAATCATTAGAATTAATCAGTGAGTTTAGCAAAGTTGCTTTGACTTAAAGTCAGTTCAAAAAATATATTTATATGGACCATTTATATGGAAGCAAAATTGACACTTTTCCTCACCACCATTGTCAATAAACATACACAGTACATCTGATGGCCAAAAAGAAAAGAAAAAAAAAAACGGCTTTGTAGCCTGGGATAAACAAAAAAGAATTTGGTCACTCTATCTCAGTGTAATTCTCAAAATAAATATAACCTGGAGCTTCTCTCACCAATTGTTGACTCTCGATAAAAAAAAAAATCTTTATTACTGTCTTGTATAGTGCTGTTGTCTGAATAAATTTCACAATGTTTCTGGATATGATAATTATTTGAAAACATTACTCTTTTTCCAACACGAGTGAACTAATATAACCAAAACAACTTTTGTAATCTTGTTTTTTTCTCCTTATTTAAATTCTTGTTATATTTCTTTATTTAGTAAGTCAGGCCCTCCAAAGTCTCTCCTTGCACCTTTATGAAAGAAGACTACTAATTTTCTTTTCTAATATAATTTCTCTTTGAGTTATCCATCCATCTATGTCCAGAGAGACTCACCTACCAGAGTTGAAAATGACAGCGTGCCAAGTGAATCTTCCATTGGCCCCTCACATCAATGCAAGCCTTTTCTTAGCTTTCGAGGGGATTTTATGTATCATAGAGTTCTCGATCTCTTTTCCCCCCACCCTTCTATTTTCTACCTCTTATTCTAATTAGGTCCTAGATTATGTCCAATTCTCGGTCCAGTCTAGTTCTGGTTCGGGGACTGATTTGTATGTGGCCAAATATGTCCTTGTTGATGCAAAGATGAAGGAATTTGGTTCAAGGATCTGATCATCTGGCCATCACTGTTTTTGAAAGAAATGTAAAAAAGAACCATGGTAAATGGTTGCACGAATTACTCTTAAATATTGATTCTACAGCAAATAGATGAATAGTTCTTGTCTTTGGTCAGCCAGTTGACATTATCACTACAAACAGACACTTGTCAGACTGTCCCAAGGGCTGTAATCAGGAATTACAGCACATTTTCCATGTAGAAGCTGATTACTTTCTGGAGGGAGACTGCCTAACTCAACACCAGGTTAAGAATCATTTACCCAAGACAAAACAGACTGTAATGAAAAATGTCTTTCTCTGTTATTTTTGCAATGCGGATGTCTGAAAAAGTATGATTTCTGTGGATGTGATAATTATGTGAAAAAGTAGCTATTTTTCTACCATAAACAGTCTGATGATAATCTTGCTATTTCTCAAACACTTACTGGATTTTTTTTTCAATTTTTTAAGCTTCTAATTTCTGACTTCTTATATTAATTGCAAGTAAAGTTCTCTAAAAAACATGCTTCTGTCTCTCATTCATTTTTTCCAACCAGAATAAACATAAAGTAAATTTTTCGAAAGTATGGTATGTACAGTAACATCGAAAATATCAAATATCTTGGAAAAAAATAATAAAAGCTGTATGAGACCTCTACACAGAGAAAACTGTTTTCCTAATAGGTTTCTCACACTTAAAGATAAATTATGGAATGCATGAGATAATGGATAGCTCTACCATGTGCAAGGATTGGGGACAGTCACATTGTAAAAATGTGAATTCTCTTATTATAAAGTCACAATAACTGATGCAGGGATTGAAGTAAGAACTTCTGCTTATCAAAGCAGTTAAGATAATAAAAAGCCAGTCACATAGTAGGAGATAAAAATTATAACACATGCAAGCGAAATGGGCTCCAGTCTATAATACATAAATAATTTCTACAAATCCGTACGGGCAAGGGTTAACTTAGCAGGTCAGTGTGGCTCAAAGTCTGTACAGTCCCAAGAAAGGCTTGTCTTCAGGATTAGCCAAACTCTGACCCTTTGGAAAATTCTACCTGATAAGACTATTTTTGTAGACATGAGGCCTGGGCCATGTGGTCTGAGTGTGATCAGATAGTTTGTGCAAACAATGTGACTTACAGTGATGCCTGTTTTTCTCTGGGGGCTGGAGTCTAAGTAGCTAAGGTCAGTCATGCAAGGGCTGGATGCCTCCATAGTTTCACACACTGTTTCTGGGAGAATGAAACATAGCCCCATGTAACTCCGCTGGGAGAAGACAGCTGGAAACTTGCACCTGCTTTTTCCTCAACTTCACCCCGGTGCGTTTAACCTTTGTTGATATTAGTCTGGACACATTCTCTGTATGGGTATAACTGCTTTTCTGTGGCCTGGGAGTCCTTCTAGTGAAACACGGAGCCTAAGCACGGTCTTGGGGACTTCCAACGTAAATCAAAAAGGAAACGACAGATAACCCAATAGTAAAAGAGGCCAAAGACTTGATCAGAGTTTCATAAAAGAGAAAATCCAAAATACCATGAAACCTTTCAAAACAGGCTCTGCGTTTGAAAGTTTTGAAAAGATGCAAAATAAAACTATAATGAGATGAGAGAATAACTGAAATTTAAAAGCCTGGAAATGCCAAGTGTTGGTCAAGAATATGAACACATGGAATTGTCATACACTGTTGGTAAGAATATAAACTGATAAAGCTACTCGGCAAAACCTTGGCCTTGACTATTGACGTTGAATACGCACATGCCCTGTAATTCCATACCTAAGGATATAGCCAACAAAACTGAAGGCAGATGTGTACCAAACACGTAAAAGAATGTTCATGACAGCACTATCCTTAATAGCAAAGACGGGAAACACAACAAATATCCATCAACAGTAGCAGAAAGTATACATGAAATGTTTATTCATACAGTATGATACGCAGTAATGAACGTGAGCAAAGCCTTAACACAGTAACACACAGGAGTCGCAAAAGCCTAATCTTCAGTAAGGCCAGACACGAGAATGTGTAATTTAATTGATACAAGCTCCATAAACGAATCTGTAATGTTAGAAGTTGAGATAGAGAAGGTTCTGGAGAGAAAGCTGGGAGTAAATGGGACAAGGGTTGGAGCCTACTCTTTGGGCGTCAGTAGTGTTGTGTTTATTGATCTGGATAGTGGTTACACAGCTGCATTCATTTCTGATAACTCACGGATTTGTGCCCTTGTGGTGTGTACCTTTTATTGTTTGGGTTATACATCAACCAAGAAGTTAAGAAAAACCTGAAAAAATAAAGACCTTAATTATGATCATGGGGAAAAAAAATCAGTTAAGTGATTCTTGGGGAATGATTGATTATAATGGGAATGTAGCTAATGAACTGGTGGGGTGATACCGGAAATGTTAGAGATAAAGAACACGTAAAGCTTGTCATAAGAAAATGGTGGCCAAACAAATTTTCAGGAACTTAAACATCACAACTTTCTTACACAGTCTCCCTATGAATAAAGTATGGTCAATGATAACTAAGGAAATGACACTATTTTTTTAAAAAGATTTTATTTTCAAGTAACCTCCACACCCCATGTGGGGCTCGAACTCCTAACCCCAAGATCAAGAGTCACACACTCTATGGACTGAGCCAACCAGGCACCCCAGGAAATCACATTATTATCTTACAGAATATTGACTATTTGTTCATGTATTAAGAAGCTATATCAACATATGTGAAGACATAACAAATGCACATTGTTTTCCTCTTCTACATTTGTTGTTCTAACTTTCTCTATTAAGACTTGGTGTTTGCATTCTGCTCTGATAGAGTTTGTTTTATATTTGTCTTTGTTTTTCTCATACATTTACTTCTCCACTATCTTTCTCATAGTATTTATTTTCTCTCACATTCAAATATTTATTTAAGATCTCTATTGTTTAAGCACATGCTCCTGGTGCTGGGCTGCCTTACTAAGAACATAGAGAACATTAAGAGTTGGAAACCTCTTTATCCTCTCCTTCAAAAGTGTAGGATCCTTTCATTTCTTCATCCTTTCTTTCCACCTTTCCCTCCTCTTTAACTATAGTCCCTGTCTCTATTGATTCTATGACCTGTACCAATATTCATTCTCTTACTCCTTCCTTTCTCTTCTAGGATCTTGTTCTGTTTATTTTATCATCTCCCTTTTGCATTTTCAATCATTTTTTTGTTTTCAATGTCATTTTCTTCCATCGAATGATATGCTTAGGTCTTCACAGAACTGACTACATAACTTATGGAGTCCAGTGCAAAAGAAAATGCAAGGTGCCTTCTTCTGAAATTACTAAGTTTTTCAAGTACTAAGTGATAATAAAGCATTAAACCAAGCATTAAACTAAGGGATAGTAAAGCTCTTTTTAACGTGGGACCCTGTGTCACTTTGCAGGTCCCACCTCCACGATACCATTGCTGGATCTTCATTGACTTAAATGAAAGTCTACTTAATCGCATTGCCCTCTGTAACTGCTCTTCTGCTTTAGTCCTTGTTGTTTCCGGGATGGTAATGCAGTAAGAAGGAGAAGGATGGGAAAACTCAGAAATTAATTACTTTGTGAAAATAAAGAAGTTACTCAGGTTTTTTTTTAATGTTTTTGTATTATATTATGTTAGTCACCATACAGTACATCCCTGGTTTGTTTTTGTTTTGTTCTTGTTTTGTTTTAAAGAATAACATTTTATGATTTTATTTATTTATGTGACAGAGAGACAGCCAGCGAGAGAGGGAACACAGCAGGGGAGTGGGAGAGGAAGAAGCAGGCTCCCAGCGGAGGAGCCCGATGTGGGACTCGATCCCGGAACGCCGGGATGACGCCCTGAGACGAAGGCAGACACTTAACGACTGCGCTACCCAGGCGCCCACATCCCTGGTTTTTGATGTAAAGTTCAATGATTCATTAGTTGCGTATAACACCCAGTGCACTGTGCAATACGTGCCCTCCTACTCAGTTTTTAATAGGAATGTGTTGTACAAAATGTTATCACTCAGTGAGTAGTTACCACTGAATCAACCTGAAACAAATGTATTTATATATGTCAACCATCTCACCTATACCATCCAGAGACCTACTTAAGAATCACCTATTTTTAAAAAATGAGTGCTAAATTTTCCTAATATCATGCTGACTTTCAGCCTGTGTTTGCTTATAAAGCTACCCTTCTCTTATGCTCCAAACCTGAACTTCTCAGAGAGATAATGCAGGACTGCCTTGGTAAGGACTGAGGCTGGAAATTTCCTAGAATGTCTGGTATGGAATGAACAAGGGGAAGATAATAGAATGTGGACATCAAGGTGATAGCAGGAGGGAAGTCAGATGGTGCAGGGTCTTGCCAGCCATTGTTAGAATATAAGTCTTACATAGAGTGGAATGAGAAGCCATTGCAGGGGTTGTAGTGGGGAGGGACATGGGCTGACTAAAAATGTCTTAAAAAGGGTCACTCTGGCTGTGTCATTAGAATGGACTGGGGGAGGCTCAAGTGAGAGCAGGGAGATCAGTTAAGAGGACATGGCGGTAATCCTCAGGAGACGCAGTGATGACTTGCCAAGGTGGATGCAGGTAAATTATTGGCCTAACTAATGCAATAAGACAAGACAAAAAAAATAAATAAAAGGTACGGATTTTGGAAAGGAAGAAGTAAACTATTTTTGTTTGCAGATGACATGACCATTTATATAGAAAATATGAAAGAATAAAAAAAAACCTAGAAGTAATAACCAATCATCGCAATGTTGTAGGGTGCAACGTTAATACACAAAAGCCAATCAGTTCCTTATATGCCAGCAGTTAACTACAGGAATTTGAAATGAAAGGCATAATAGCATTTCAATAGCACCCAAAAATACAATACTTAGATGTAAATATCACAAAATCTGTACATGATCTACATCAGAAAGACTACAGAACTCTGATGATTAAAATCAAAGAACTAAATAAATGGAGAGATATCACATGTTCATGGATAGGAGGACTCAGTGTTGTCAAAATGTCAGTTCTTCCCAACTTGATCTATAGCTTCCATGCAATCCCAATCAAAATCACAGCAACTTATTTTGCAGATATGGAAAAACTGATTTTAAAGTTATACTATACGGAGAGGCAAAAGAGCTAGAATAGCCCACACAATATTGCAGGAGAAGAACAAAGTAGTGTGATATTGGTGAAAGAATAAATAAATAGATCAGTGGAACAAAATAAAGAGCCCAGAAACAGACTTCTGTAAATATAGTCAACTGATCTTTGACAAGGGAGTGAAGGCAATGCAATGGAGCGAAGAGTCACTTCATCAAATGGTGTGGGCACAAACATCCACACACACACAAATACATCTAAACACAAACATTATAAATTGAGACACAAAAATTAAATCAAAATAGATCCTACCGGAATATGAAATGGAAAACTATAAAACTCCTAAAAAAATAACACAGAGGAAGTGTAGGTGACCTTGAGTATGTAGATGACCTTGAGTATGTAGCTGTCTCTTTATATACAACACCAAAGTCATGATCCCTGAAAGAAATAATGGAGCTCAACTTCAAGAAATTAAGGAATTCTGCTCTGTGAAAGACCATGTCAAGAAAATGAGAAAACAGGAACAGACTCGGAGAAAATACTTGTAAAAGTCACACCTGATAAAGGACTGTGATTCCAAATATACAAAGAACTCTTCAAACTCAACAATAAGAAAACAGCCTGATTTTAAAAACGGACCACAGATCTGAACAGACACCTTACCAAAGATGATATACAGGCGGCAAATAAGCATATGAAAAGATGCTCCACGTCATATGTTATCAGGGAAATGTGATTTAAAAGAACGAGATACCACTACACACCCATGAGAATAACCAAAATCTGGAACACGGTCAACATCAAATACTAGCGAGAATGTGGAGAAGCAGGAACTCTCCCTCATTGCTAGTGGACGCGTGAAACGGCACAGCTACTTTGGAAGACAGCTGGGCAATTTCTCACAAAAATAAAGATGTCCTTACCATACAACCCAGCAATCTCACTCGTTGGTATTTATTAAAAAAAAAAAAAAGAAAATCCACCTAAAAACCTTCACACAAAAGTTTGCAGCAGCTTGCGAGTCTTCCTCGTATACCCATTTTACTCAAATAGTAAATTATCTAAGTTCTTATTTATTGCGCATATGTACGGACTAGAACGCAAAAGTCATACGAGTGTTGAAGGTAAACTGAGAACTTCCCAGTTCTCAGCTGAGGAACCCCATCAACGTGCGGCAGCGTTAGGAAACCATTCTCCCACGAGTCTAAAGTTGGAGAGCTCTCGCGAGAATTATGTATTCACTTGGTGGGTGAGGGAACAGGGGTATGCTGGAGGATAGTTCTCGTCTGTCTCTCCTGGGGGGAAACACCATGATTTCTAGGGTTTGCCGATTTTCCCAGTGAAAATAATTCTTGGTAGAACTGATTTCCAGCTACCACCATGGCGTGGCTCCGAGAATTGGTAAAAGGCTCTCCCCCAGCCAATAGGAACAGGTCCCAGCGCACCACACCCCTGGACGGGGATCCGGAAGAGGCTGCGAGTGAAGGAGGATCATGGAGTGCCCTCTCTGCTAAACTTGATCCTGTCAACAACAGAGAGCCAGAGAGAGAGAGTTTTAGAGCATATGGATTAAGTCACGTGTTATAATTTAGAAATTTCACTTCTTGGACAAGATGAAGGAAAGACTGTCTCTGAGACCAAACTAAGCAAAGATGAGTCAGTAAGGATGTAAGAATCTGGAAGAGAGAGAGAAAGGACTGGATGGAGTAAAGGAAGAACAGCAACGTGGGGAAGTGATCACAGTAAGAGCTCCTCCCATTCCCGATTAATGAATTCATCCAACAGTTCCTTCCTGAGCACTCACCATTTGCTAGGCGCTCTGCGAGTCTCAGGGAGAAAGCCTGAATGAAACGAAGTCTGTTCTAACGGATGTTATATCCTAATAGGTTGAGACAGACAATAAGTAAAAGAAACAAGGAAATCATAGAGGGGGTTGGAAAGGGATATGTGCAATGGGGAAAAAATACAGTGAGGGGTGGGTGGTATCGAACTGGTGCTACAATTTGTAGTAAGATGTTCCCGTTAAAGTTTCATTGAGGCAGTGGCATGGCACTTAAGACTTGAAGGAAACCTGTGAGTGACAGTTTTATCATAAGGGTAAATTACATCCAGCAGGGGAGAACACATTGAGCGTTCAGAACGGTCCAATGCACAAACTCAGAGTTCCCATTCTCACCTCCTAGGTGGGGGCTGCCACTGATAGCGGAGACTACAAGGTCATGTACTTGGGTGTGGAGGGAAAAGGGAAGGAGTGTTTGCTCAGCAAAATGCTCCAGTGGAGGGCAGGACAAGTGAGGGTCAGCGCGAGGACCCCGAGATAAGGGGCTTAGCGGGGTGAGAATGACGCAGGGAGAAAGCCGAAGGACAAATATTACCTTTTACACTTTGGCTAACCTTGTCACTGTGAGAGAGGTTTTCAGGAAAGCAGTAGTTCCAGGCTAGACTCAAAAACCACCCTGGGGCCAGTTAACAGATTTCTCATCAGCCTTTTCTATCTTTCCTCTGCCTGTCAATGGGCATATTCCAGTTTCTCGAGCAGTGGGAAATGCAAATGTTGTTTTGGAGATTGATTACACTGTGCACTCCTCTTTACCAGTATTGAGGGATTCTTCAATCAGACAGTTCAGATCTTTCCAAGTTTTGTAACTTCAGATCAGAGAGAGGTCTGCTATTTCAGAAGCATGTATCTCCATGCTCCCCCCACAGTGGTTCTTCCCCTTAGAATGGGTGAGCATAGAGGATTTCTCACTCATTTAAGGGTGAGATCTTAGAGTAACTGCACGGCTCAGTCGGTCAAGGGCCCAGCTCTTGATTTCGGCTCAGGTCATGATCTCTCAGGGTGAAGTCGGCTTGAGATTGTCTCTCTCCCTCTCCCTTTGCCCCTCCTCCTGCATGTGCTAAATAAATAAATAAATAAACAAACAAACAAATAAATAAAATCTTTAGAAAAAGAAGAGTGAGATCTCAACAGACATATAAGAGACACCTCTGGCCGTTTCATAAAGGAAGTATATTTAATTAGCTTTTGTGTAAATAATATTTCTTTCCACAGACATCAAAAACGTGGACTAGGTGACTAATTATTTACAATTCTATACCAAAAATGACTGACTTTGCTGTCTCTCATTGTGATTGAGGAACAGAACACATTATAAAAATCATGTCGATTTTATGAGTCAGTGAAGTGAATGAAGAATGCATAATTTGCAAGAAATCTCAAGTCAGTCTGAAAGAGGGAACGGAACACAGTAAAAGGAACAATGGCCCTTTCCTGAGTCAGAAAAACTGGTTTTAACCCTTTATAAGTAACCAGTCTTTTCCTGTGCTGTGATGAATCATCTGCGTCAGGATTCTAGAAACTATTACATTTACTTAGCTCCATCTTTCATTTCCAAGTTCCCCACATTCTATTCTCATTACAACACTCTAATCAGAGGCTAGAAGCCAGGGGCTCACAGATGTATTCATTGAAGTCACATTTACTGTATGTATCTTTTAACCCTAGAATAATCCCAGAGCCTGTGAGGGGCACATGAGCTTACTTGAAAACACTACCACTCCCTGATCAATACAATATAAGGAAGCACAGTAAACAATATTATGTTTATTTCACACTGATGATGTTCTCTACATCAGAATGATAAAACTCATATGATCTAATCAGTTATGTTTACCTTCTTGACTGTCTCTTGCAAGCCTGTGAGCTCTTCAGAATAGAGAGGGTCTCATCTAAGATGCTCAGAACTTGTCTGAGGTTGAAAGAAAGGCATAGAAAAGAAAGAGAAATCAAAGAGAGACACGTGATGCCATTCTGCTTTGAAAGCTTCTTCATCTCCAACACTTTTGTGTCTAGACCCTTCTTATGCCCTCCCCAGATCCCCAGCTGTGTCTGTCCCTACATCCTGTCACCTCCCACATGATTGGGGCTGCCATTGGTTACCTCCACATTGAAGGCTGGAGATGGAGCAGAGTAGCTGGAGTCTAGAACAGTCACAGGACGTGTCTAGGAGGATTGGGGTAGCGCATACAAAGCCATGAGTTACAGAGCGGACCCAGGCAAGGATTTCCAGGTCATGGGGTGGATACGAAAGCCTCTAGGATACTCTAGAGGCTGCATGGAGGATTCAAACAGAAAGTGTCTGCCAGGCTCAAACTTTCCTTTCTACTCTGAGGAAAAAGCAAATTGGCCACACGTTTTCTTTCCTTCACTCATGAAGTTTGAATTCTGCCAAATCACTCATAGAATTGTTACTGTTTGGAGTTTATGTCTACCTGTCTGTCTGTCTGTCTGTCTACCTGCCTACCTACCTATCTACCTATCCTTGGCTTAAGATTGAAGTTAAATTATTGTTTCCACCTCTATACACTACCCCAATTTCCAATACTTACCTCTCCCTAGAGTTAATTCTTTTTTATGTGTGGGGGTATGTTTAGTATTATACAGAATGAGCAATATATAAGAATATTTGCATAGAATGAATGAATAAACTTTATCAATCAAAGTGAAAATTTTCTCATAGAATGAGTTTGGAAGTTTTCCTTCCATTTCTATTTTTTGAAACAGCTTCAGTAGAATAGGTATTATTTCCTCTTTAAATGTTTGGTAGAATTCCCCCGGGGAAGCCATCTGGCCCTGGACTCTTGGTTTTTGGGGGGTTTTTGATTACTGTTTCAATTTTCTTGTTAGTTATTGGTCTGTTCAGATTTTCTACCTCTTCCTGTTTCAGTCTTGGTAGTTTATAAGTTTCCAGGAATGCATCCATTTCTTCCAGATTGCCTAATTTGTTGGCATATGATTGCTCATAATATGTTCTTAGAATTGTCTGTATTTCCTTGGTATTGGTCATGATCTCTCCTCTTTCATTCATGATTTTATTTTATTTTTTTTTAAAGATTTTTTTTATTTATTTATGTGACAGAGATACAGCCAGCGAGAGAGGGAACACAGCAGGGGAGTGGGAGAGGAAGAAGCAGGCTCCCAGCGGAGGAGCCTGATGTGGGACTCGATCCCAGAACTCCGGGATCACGCCCTGAGCCGAAGGCAGACGCTCAACGACTGCGCCACCCAGGCGCCCCTCATTCATGATTTTATTAATTTGGGTCCTTTCTCTTTTCTTTTGGATAAGTCTGGCCAGAAGTTTATTGATCTTATTATTTCTTTCCGAGAACGAGCTTCTAGACTCGTTCTATGAGGCAAGCATTACCTTGATCCTAAAACGGACAAAGTCCCCAACAAAAAGGAGAATTAAAGATCAATATCCCTGATGAACATGGATGCCAAAATACTCACCAAGATACTAGCTAATAAGATCCAACAGTACATCAAAAGGAGTATTCACCACGACCAGGTGGGATTTATTCCTGGGATGCAAGGGTGGTTCAACATCCGTAAATCAATAAACATGATACAGCACATTAATTAAAGAAAAGAAAAGAACTGTATGATCCTCTCAATACATGTTGAAAAAACATCTGACAGAATACAGCATCCTTTCTTGATTAAAACTCTTCAAAGTATAGGGATAGAGGGAACATATCTTAATATCATAAATGCCATCTATGAAAAGCCCACAACGAATATCATTCTCAATGAGGAAAAACTGAGAGCTTTTCCCTTAAGGTCAGGAATATGACAGGGATGCCCACTCTCGCCACTATTGTTCAATGTAGTACTAGAAGCCTTAGCCTCAGCAATCAGACAACAAAAAGAAATAAAAGGCATTCAAATTGGCAAAGAAGAAATCAAACTCTCCCTCTTCACAGATGACATGATACTTCATGTGGAAAACCCAAAAGGCCCCACCCCCAAATTGCTAGAACTCGTACAACAATTCAGCAACATGGCAGGATACAAAATCAATACACAGAAATCAGTTGCATTTCTATACACTAACAATGTGACTAAAGAAAGAAAAATTAAGGAATTGATCCCATTTTATAATTGCACCAAAAACCATAAGATACCTAGGACTAAACCTAACCAGAGGAGTAAAGGATCTGTACTCTAGAAACTACAGAACACTTATGAAAGAAATTGAGGAAGATACAAAAAGATGGAAAAACATTCCATGCTCATGGATTAGAAGAATAAACATTGTTAAAATGTCCATGCTGCCCAGAGAAATCTACAAATTCAATGCAATCCCTATCAAAATACTACTGATATTTTTCAAAGAGCTGAAACAAACAATCCTAACATTTGTATGGGACCAGAAAAGACCCTGAATCACCAGGGGAATGTTGAAAAAGAAAACCAAAGCTGGGGGCATCACAATGTCTGACTTCAAACTATATTACAAAGCTGTGTTCCACAAGATAGCATGGTACCGGCACAAAAACAGACACATAGATCAAGGGAACAGAATAGAGAGCCCAGAAATAGACACCCAATTCTATGGTCAACTAATCTTGACAAAGCAGGAAAGACTTTCCAATGGAAAAAAGACAGTCTCTTCAATAAATGGTGCTGGGAAAGTTGGACAGCCACGTGCAGAAGAATGAAACTGGACCATTCTCTCACACCATACAGAAAGATAAACTCAAGACGGATGAAAGACCTCAATGTGAGACAGGAATCCATCAAAATCCTAGAAGAGAATACAGGCAGTAACCTCTTCGACCTCAGCCACAGAAACTTCTTGCAAGACACGTCTCTAAAGGCAATGCAAACAAAAGCAAAAACAAACTATTGAGACTTCGTCAAGATAAAAAGCTTCTGCGCAGCAAAGGAAACAGTCCACAAAACTAAAAGGCAACCTACGGAATGAGAGAAGATATTTGTAAATGTCTTATCAGATAAAGGACTGGTATCTAAGATCTATAAAGAACTTACCAAACTCAACACCCAAAAAACAAATAATCCAGTCAAGAAATGGACAAAAATCATGCATAGGCATTTCTCCACAGAAGACATACAAATGGCCAACAGACGCATAAAAAATGCTCCACACCACTTGTTATCAGGGGAACACAAATCAAAACCACAATGAAATATCACCTTACACCAGTTAGAATGGCTAAAATAAACAAGACAGAAAACAACAAATGTTGGCAAGGATGTGGAGAAAGAGGAACCCTCTTTACACTGTTGGTAGTTTGATTGTTTAGTGTTCCTCTGTGTGGGTATACCAGTTTATTACTACATTCACCTGTGAAAGACATTTGGGTTGTTTCAAGTTTTTGACAATTACAGATAAAACTGTAATGAACATTTTTATACATGCTTTTGTATGGAAATGTGCTTTCATTTATCTTGAGCATATACCCAGGAACAGAAGGGGCATATTGAACTATTTATGAAACTGTAATACTGGTCTCCAAAATGGTTTATATTCCCGTACAGTTTATGGGAGTACCAGTTCCTCTACATCTACACCAAAATTTGGTATGGTAGGTCTTTTCAATTTTAGGCATTGTAATATATAGGTAGTAGTGTCTCATTGTGGTTTCAATTTACATTTTCCTAGTGGCAAGTGATTCCGAACTTCTGTTCATGTGTGTATTTGCCGTACATATATCCTCTTGTTAAACTACTTACTCAAAGCTTCTGCCGACTTTTAAAAACCAGATTGTTTGTTTTCCTTTTATTGCATTTTAAGTGTGCTAGATCCAAGTCCTTAATCAAACATAATTTGCTAATATTTTTTCCTAGACTATGACTTGTCTCTTCTTACGTGTCTTTTGAAGAGCATTTTTAAGTTCTGATGAAATCAACTTATCAATTTCTCCTTCTATGGATCATTCTTTCGGTATTTGTATTTAAAAAATCTTTGCCTAATCCAAAATCACATTTTTAACAATATTTTCTTTAAAAATCTTTACAGTTTAGGTTCTACATTTAAATCTATGATCCATTTTCAGCTAATATTTGTTAGCATGTGACCTATTGATTAAAATTCACTGTCTCATATACGAATAACTTTATTTTGGCATCATTTGTTGAAACAACTATCTTTTTTCTCTAAAATGTCTTTGCATCCTTGGAAAAATCAATTCCTCATAAAGATGTGGAATTATTTCTGAACTCTTCATCCTGTTCTATTGATCAATTTGTGTATCATTATTATCAATTCCATACTCTAACTTGAAAATACATTTTGAAATCAAGTCATGTGAGTCTTGAACTCGTTCTTTTTCAGCATTGTTTGTCTCTCCTAGTTCATTTGCTTTTCCATATAAATTTTAGAGTTAGCTTGTCAAGAGGTATAGTAAGACCCTCTAGAAACTTTTAATGAGATTATGTTGAATCTATAGATTAATTTAAAGATAATTACACCCAATATGCGAACACAAAAATTTTCTTCTTGAATATGATTTATTCCTCCATTGATTTAGGTATTTTTCATTTCTTTCTTTTTTTATAGTTTCTGGCATATAGATCTCGCACCTATTTTTTTAACTTATAGTTACAAGTATTTCTTGTTTTCTAGTGTTACTGCAAATGTATTTTTTAAATATTTCCTTTTTTTTTTTGCTAACCTATAAAACTTATATGTTTGATATTTTCGCATCATTCGGCCTTATTAAACTCACATGTTATTTCTAATAGCTTTTTGGGGTAGGTTCTTTGGGATTTTTAATGATGACAATTATCTGCAAATAGAGGCAGTTTTGCATCTTCTTTTTCAATCTTAGGTCCTCTAATTTTTTTTCTTTCTATATTGCACTAGCATACAGGTGATACTGTACAGGTGGTGATGCTGATACGAGTGGTAAAAGGAGGCATCCTTGCTTTGTTCCACATCTCAGGAGGAAAACAGTTTTTCACAGTTAAGTATTCACACCTATACCTGTTAAGTGTTCACACCTATATTTAAAAATCAGAGAGAAATAATTTTAAGTTCTTAGCTTTTAGACAAATACAGCAAACCAAGAATTAACTATTAACGTAACGAACTTTGTAGATATACTATCTCATAGAGATTTCAAGATATTAGTATGCCTGAATACCAAACCAGGTCATTATACAGAGATAAAATTAGACTAATGGACTACGTGATTTGATAAAGTAATCAATTTAGCTTTACCTGACCACTGATTTTATTTTCTTAAATAATATATATGTTACAAAATAAAATATGTTTATAGTAAATGCATTTTATTAGTTCGATTTTTGTTTAAATAGCATTCCATTTCTGTAAGCATAATTATTTTTATAATTGAATTTGATGTAACTGGCCTTCCCTATTCTTAAGTACATTGGTCTACATGAGAGGTAAGTGTGTATGTGTGTGTGGTTTTTTTTAAGATTTTGTTTATTTCAGAGAAAGAGAGAGACAGGGCAATCACGAACAGGGCAAGGGGCAGAGGGAGAAGTTGACTTTCGGCTAAGCAGGGAGCCCCATGCAGGGCTCCATTCCGGGACCCTGGGATCATGACCTGAGCTGAAGGCAGACGCTTAACTGACTGAGCCACCCAGGTGCCCCAAGTGTGGATTTTTTTAATGTCCCCAAAGGACACCTAAATTTTAGTGGCATTTAGATTCTTTTTAGTAAATACAGAAAAGAGAAAGTTAAGATTCTCTCTATATGGATAATAATTTCTCGATTTTCTGTTTGGTTCTTTTAGTGTCATTTCTTTGTGACACGTTCCTAAGAAAAAATGTAATTCTTGAATTTTAAAAGAATAATTGTTTTATTTTACTCTTTAAAAAATATTAGGCAATTTCTGGTGATCACAAAATGTCAGAAGACATAGCTGAAGGAGTTATAAGTTACATAGCAAACTCTATAGTTGGACCTTTTCAAGAAATAAAACTAGAATTGTTTGACAACAAAGAAATTAATAAATATCTCACTAAATGTGGGCTCTGAAGTTGCTTATTTAGCATCCCATTGTTCCCAGCAGAATATTTCAGAAAATAAATTCTCCAAGTCTTTAGAATTCTGCCAGTTAACCTTCTGATTGCTCCAGTGCGTATGACAACCCTTGTTTTCCCTCCATGTATCTCCAGATATGGGAAGATTCCAATCTTCTGATTTCCTCCAAGGCACAAAATGTCCAATCAAGTTGTTAGCCTACTAATTCAAGATCCACAGACTCTTGCATCCTAACTCCCTCCAATGCCAAACATCTCATGTGGCTTCCGAGATTTTGGAAATCTGAGCCAGCCTTCTGATCCTGGAAAGACTCATTAAGTAAAAATAAGAAGCAAGTTTAGGGGCACCTGGGTGGTGCAGTTGTTAAGCGTCTGCCTTTGGCTCAGCGTGTGATCCCAGCGTTCTGGGATCGAGCCCTACATCAGGCTCCTCTGCTGTGAGCCTGCTTCTTTCTCTCCCACTCCCCCTGCTTGTGTTCCCGCTCTTGCTGGCTGTCTCTGTCAAATAAATAAAATCTTTAAAAAAAAAAAAGAAGCAAGTTTATAAGCCGAGTTTTGGAGATTGGCCTCTCATTTATTTTGCCTTGAAAATTTTCTCAGAAGTCGTTGGCTGGCAAGTGAACTACTTACACCTGCCTAATCCAGTATGACTGGTGTGCTTACGAGAAGAGGAAGTTTGGACACAGACAGGTACCGAGGGAACACGATGTAAAGACACAGGGAGAAGGCAGCCATCTGCAAGCCAAGGAGAGAGAGGCCTCAGATGAAACCAACCCTGACAATACCTTGATGTCGAACTTCTATTTCTATTGTTGAAGACACGCAGACTTTGGTATTGGTCATGGAAGCCCTGGTAAGTGAATGCGGTGACTTTGGCTAGGTGCTCCAGAGAACCCCCAGGGTCACCCAGAAGGTGAACTGTGTCTATAACCCAAAGCCCTGCTCCTAGCTTCTCCGTCACTAACTGTACACCCTCAGCCAAATAAACTTCCTTGAGCTGGTTTTCTCACCTGTAAATTGGAAGTGATACCTAACGACTACCTCACAGGTTGGCTTAAAGATTGTATATACTAATACAAGTGAAAGCACATGTAACATACAATGTGTTTTCTGAAGTTAACGGAGTCTTAATATTTTTTAATCTGTTCGACCTGCTCTGAGCATCGCATGACACAGCCAAAGACAACTTTGTTCTCACACTTCTGTCATATTCTTAGACACTGACTGAGGTAGCAGATTCAGCCTGTAAATTCTTAGTCAACATATCCAAGAGTTTTCTCTCCCCAAAGTAGTTTTCCATAATTCTATCTCAGTACCTCTCTCTCAGCCAACGCCTCCTCAATTTCCTTCCTCCACTGCCTCCATTGTGTTGTTAAGGTCTCTTCTAAACTAATCTTACCCAAGTGGTGGCAGTATGGGGGGGGGGCACGGACAAGCCTCAGCAGGGTTAGGGCAGGACTTGTTGAATTTAGGAGTAGATCAACACCCTTATCTCTAGACCTAAAGGATCAATTCAAGACCAACTGGCCAGAATAGGAAAATAGCTACCAACCCAAACTGGTCTTTATCTAGAAATTCCAAAACACGCCTCTCTTTGTTTTTTTGAGAGGGCCAACAAAGCAGATCCGGTTTGATTTTTAATCATCTATTTTACTGTTGCTTTAAAGATTAGGAATAAAAATATTGTCTCTCCCCTAATCTCGCATCTGTGTGTAGAAGGGCACCAAATCTTGCCAGGTATAGTGGCGCTCCTCCAGTATGGAACTTCACACTGGTTAATGCACAAGCGGCCTTTTTTCTAGAAGCTGTATATTTTAATACCAACCCACTTTCACTAATAACAAAAATAACATAACTAAAATACACCTTCTCTTCTAGTGAAACAGTTTTACGAAGACCCAATGTTGCTTCTAAGTGCAATTATCTGTGAAAATTCTTTGTGTTCCTTTAGCTTGCTTCTCCAAGGTACTGTGTGACTGACGGCTGCGCTGTGGATGGAAAAAAGCCCATCTGCGTCTGACCCTAAGGATGTCAGCAATGCACTCTGTCAAATCCCTAACCTCATTCACCTTCTGTCTACCTCCTACAATCAATTGGATTTGATCTGGGGACGCAGAGCACTTCAGGACATTAATTCTGAAATTTACTAAATTATTAACACAAAGAAAACTCTACCAGATGTAAATTCTGGGATTTTCTTAATTGACAATGGAATTGTTTTTCCTTAATGTTAGTGTTTATTTTTCAAATTCTTTCACAGTATTTCTTAAGTTTGACTGTACTATTTTAGTTCTACAAAATAGTTACAGAAATAATCATTACTTTATCTATCACCAATACTATTTTTTTCAATGCTGACACTGAATTCATAATACACATAAAATAACCTTTGCATCATGGGTTTTTGTTTTCGTTTTTTGTTTTTTGGTGTTTTTTTGGTTTCTTTTTTACCTGGAGGGAATCCTTCTGTCATTGTAAATGTTATGCTTTTCATTGCCATTCAGTCTTATTGGACATGCATTTATTGAGAATTTTGTAATTATTACATGAAGGATTATTAGACATGACCCTAGCTCAATGATTCTTTTTTTTTTAAGATTTTTTTTACATATTTGTCAGAGAGAGAGAGCACAAGCAGGGGGAGCGGCAGGCAGAGGGAGAAGCAGTTTCCCTGCCAAGCAAGGAGCCCAATGCAGGACTCGATCCCAGGACTCTGGGATCATGACCTGAGCCGAAGGCATAGTCTCAGTGATTCTTAGCCTTTCTATAGGTGAAGGATAAATTTGAGAATATAATGGAAGTCATGGAACTATTCGCCTTAGAAATGCACATATTTACGTGGGCCCCAGGTCATGAACATCTGTCCCTTACAATGTCAGTGTCAACTACTCAGAGCAATGAGGTTTCTAAGAGGAAGTTTCTAGGTTTCTAAGAAGAGTTGTAAAGACAGTGTTATCACCCCCAACTGATAAAAAAAAAACTTTGGAATTTTATGAGGACAGTCAAATAAACTCATTTCCTAAGCACTAAGAGTTGCCTCTTGTATTTGTGAAATGATGCAGGAAATAAGCTAATTCATTAATATCTAAAATACTAAGCACCTGCTGAGTGAAAAGCCCTTCACCATGTTCTACAGTGATATAAATATGTGTCCTAATGAAGTTCATCCTCTTGAATTAATAGAGCATGCTCTGAAGTCATTAAGAAGCAAAACAAAACAGCAGAGACATATGGGCCTAAACAAACTTTACTCTCACCAAAACACAATAGAAAATCATAAGAAAAAGAGAGATCAGTTGGGGCTGGGAACTTTAGGAACACTTCACTCCCGGAACAAAAGAGTTCTCTAAAAATGCCTATTCCGTTGATGAAATACATTCTTTTCTGTTTGAACTCCATTCTTGGAACGGTGGGAGCCATTGCAAGTTTTGAAGACAAAAGATGCTATCAATGAACTTACACTCTGGACTCAAATTGGGCTCATCCAACTGGTTTCATACATGTCAACTGGCTCAAAGCAGAGCGGTCGCACCTGACTTAATGCGGGATTCAAAGCTGAGCTACAACATGGGTGCAAGTTTTCAGTTACTATGTTGAAAGCTCTTCTGAGCTGGAAAGACCAGGATTAGAACAGTGAACATTGGCAGTGAATGTGGGAAGAGGCCAAGAATTATACTCTATGGGGTGAGAGGATTTGAAATATCCGCAAGAGGACAAATGTCTCCGGAGCAAATCATTTCCTGTTCTATTGCATTGCATGTAAATGTCAGAGTCGCGTAGAAGCTCTTAGACTTTTTGATGCAACCAAGAAGCAGCGAAAAGTGTGAAGGAATCACGAACTACATGCTTCCCTCACTTCTTTCATCTTGTGGCAACAAATAAAAGAAAACACCTCAGAATATGAGGGAAGATTATGGCCACTTCTTAGAACGCAAGTAGTCAATGGAATTCAATACAGCCCCAAGGCAAGCCCACATATGATTAATGATCCAGGTGGCATCGTGACTCAGTGGGAAGGATGCTGGGTCAATTAGGCATCTGCACAGAATAAAATTAACATCGACCCTTCCTCTCTTCAAATATAAAAATGAAATTGACATGGATCACAAACCTAAATGTAAAAAGGTAAACCAATAAGGTTTTTAGGGCAAAATAGAATTTCGTGACCTTGGTGTAGGCAAAGATTTTTTACATATGACATAGAAGCACCATAAAAGAATTGAGAAATTCAATTTCATCAAAATGGATGCTCTTTTCACCAAAAGATACCATTCAGAGACTACAAAAGCAAACCTCTAGGAAATGAGGAGAAAGTATTCATGACACATGCATCTAACAAATGAGCGATATCCAAAATACAGAGACAATCCCCACAAACCAATAATAAAAAGAGGTAATTCAATTAAATTGACTGAAAGATTGAAACAGGAACTTCAAAAGAGGATCAAAATGTCCAGGAAGTCTACGAAAATGTCTTTCATTATTAATCAGGGAAAGGAAAATTAAAACCGCAATGAAATATCATTAATATTAATTATTAAAATAAATATTAATTATAATATTAATATCATTAAACACACCTACGAGAATGTTTAAAAATAAAAAGAATGACTGTACTACATGTTGGTGAGTATACAGAAAATCTGGAATTCTCACTTATTGCTAGAGGAGGTGTAAGTTGGCACAACTCTTTGGAAAACGTGTGTCAAGATCTAATTAACTTAGAGGTGCACATATCCTAATGATGCAGTAATTCCATCCCTAAGAATGGACCCAGTAAAGGTAGAAACATATGTCCATCAAAAGGCAAGGATAGCAACTTTATTCATAAGTGCTGATAAACTAGAAACCCATCTACCTCTCAACAAGAGAGTGGATGAATTGTGGCAATTAGTGCAATTGCAAAACTATAGAATTAGAAAAAGAACAAACAACTTATATATGAAGTAACGGTGGATGGAGCGCACAGAAATGATTTGGACAAAAGAAGCAAGACACAAAGAATACACCCTACAGAAGTCCACTGATAGGGAGTTTAAGAAGTGCAAAACGGGGGGCACCTGGGTGGCACAGCGGTTAAGCGTCTGCCTTCGGCTCAGGGCGTGATCCTGGCGTTATGGGATCGAGCCCCACATCAGGCTCTTCTGCTAGGAGCCTGCTTCTTCCTCTCCCACTCCCCCTGCTTGTGTTCCCTCTCTCACTGGCTGTCTCTATCTCTCTCAAATAAATAAATAAAATCTTAAAAAAAAAAAAAAGAAGTGCAAAACGAAGTCATAGCTATGTAAGTCCGAAAAGCAGTTACTTCCTGAGGGGGAGGGAGATATGAACCTCCGAGGAGCACAAGAGATCCTTTTGGAATTTTGGAAGCATTCCATATCTTGACCTGGATGGGGGTTACTCCAGTATGCACATGTACACAAAGTGATCGAATGTGGGCCTGAGATGTACATGCTTTATCATATGGATACCTGGTTCAAGAAAAAGTCAGTGTAAGAACGCTATACCTGTCCTCGCCATACTTGATCCCTTAGTGACCCTGAAACCAGTTAGCCACAATTTTCACAACAGTCTCCTCAAGGAGCCCAAGTCTGTTGTTTCTAGGCCTACCTGGCTGCTCTTTGTCTGGTCCCTTTGCTAGGGACCAAGTATTGCCATGTCTCAGAGCTCAATCTGGGACCATCTTCTCTTCTCTGTCTGCAATCTCTCCCTGGGTTGGTGGTTTTCAGGTCTCACAAATGCATCAGAATTAACATGATGTGGTTTTTTTGTTTGTTTTTTTTGGTTTTGTTTTTGTATGCCAAGGTTTAGTTAGCACCCTAGGGCTTCTGATTCAGTCGATTGGGGTTTGAGTCTGGCCATCAGTACTTAGAAGTTTCCCAGATGACTCCAATGTGTAACCAAAATTGAGAGCCACTCCTAGGTGATCCCATCTGTAGATACCATCTGTATACTAATCACGCCCACTTTTGTGTCTCCAATACCGTATTTCTTGAACTCCAGTCTCATGAAAATTGCCTACTTACAATTATCACTGACATGTCAAATATATAAAAAATGAATACTTTGGCATCTTACCTTCAACCCTCATCTGTTCCTTCCCCACACTTCTCGTCTATGCAGCTGTTACCATCTTCCCCCCAGACGGTCAGTGCAAGAGACTTTGATCTCCCTTGTTTCCTTTCTTACCTTCACCCTGACCCCTGCAGAATCTAATGGCTTATCAAATTCTGTAAGAACAGAGTATATCTTGGGGCGCCTGGGTAGCACAGTTGTTAAGCATCTGCCTTCGGCTCAGGGTGTGATCCCTGGGCTCTGGGATCGAGCCCCGCATCATTTCCTCTGCTGGGAGCCTGCTTCTTCCTCTCCCACTCTCCCTGCTTGTGTTCTCTCTCTCGCTGGCTGTCTCTCTGTCAAATAAATAAATAAATAAATAAATAAATAAATAAAATCTTTAAAAAAAAAAGAACAGAGTATATCTTGAATCAGTTCTTCTTACCTTCTCCACTACCACTCTGATCAAAGACTCTATTATCTCCCAATGGAACATTGCAGAAGCTTCCAACTGGAGTTCCTGTTCTCATTCTTACTTTCTCCCCCCCCCCTTTTTTTTACACAGCTTCTAGGCTAATTGTTAAAAACATATAACAAGTTAAGTAGCCCCCCAAAACCTTTCAACTCTTCAAATGAAATCATAGTTGCTTATTACAGACTAAATGAGCCACATGAATGGATCCTGTCTCTCACCCTTGCTCATCAAATCCCTGCCACACCAGCCTCTTAGCTGTCCCTCCAACATGACAAGTCCTTTTGCACTTCATGGTCTTTGAACTTGCTCTTACCTCTGCCCTTTTTCACAGACTCTTCACAGGGCTGGTTCCTTCTTGTCACGGCTCCAGCTCTGTCCTCAGAGAAACCTTCCCAACCTGTCCTTCCTAAACAGTGTGGCTGTTCTCTTTCACAGAGCCCTTTACTTCCTCAAGCCCTTTTTACAATCCACTTGTATCCATTTCTTTAACATCTCTCTGTGCCTCAAAGTAAAAGCTAGAGAGCATTGAACCTGGCTTGCCATTTGTAAGATTTTCTTTCCAGCCTCTGAGAGTTTCAAGCATATAATAAGCACTCAAAAGAAAAACTGAGGAATGAGGCCTTCAGCAATTGGTTAAATTGTTCATTATGAAAAGCCATCTGAGAGGTAGGCACTGTCATCCTGATTTTACAAATGAGAGACGTGAGAAGCTGAAACTGACGTAAATTCATCGAGACAACAGGTGACCGTGCAAGAATTTGGGCTTAGTGGGTTTGACCCTAAAGCCATGCATTTAGACATGTGCTATTCTTCCCTCTGTCCAGAAACAAGCGGGAGAAATTCCCACACCATATATGGGACAGCATCTGCAGGCTCATGTCACCTTAGCGATCTTATGGTTCTCTAGGAAGGCCAACACGCAACACTATTGAAAACACTATCCTATATTTGCTCCTCTAGCTCTTCAGGTTTTCCAAAGCATTTGCTTTCATATTATTTCCTTTGATCTCTATTCCTGTGTTCATTCATTTATCTATCTGTTACGTCACCCAGAAGACACCAACTGGACAGGAAAACGGCTTTTATTTAACATATGGAAAGTGTCAGTGCAGGGGGACCAATAAGGACCTAGAACAATGAGGAGAAGAAACCGCTAACTCTGTGGGAAGATTCAGATGTCACCATGGAGGTGACATTTGAAGTGAATTCCGAATCTTGAAGAGACGATACCAAGCAACAAAAGGAAACCAGGACATTTATGTGAAAAACCTACCAGGTAGCTGGGTGGGTACTGGTATTGCTATAGAGTTTATTACAGAAACTAAGGCCCAGTGAATAAGCGTTTTGCCTTGAGTCACCCGACAGATGGTTATATGGGTACAACCATTCCTCCTGCCCTTGACCTCCTCTCAACATTACAGTCTTATTCAAAGACACTCTCCAGAGTCCATAGTCTGAGAAACAAACTGAGGGCTTCAGAGGGGAGGGGGGTGGGGGAATGGGATAGGCTGGTGATGGGTAGTAAAGAGGGCACGTATTGCATGGTGCACTGGGTGTTATACGCAAGTAATGAATCATGAAACTTTACATCAAAAACTAGGGATGTACTGTATGGTGACTAACATAATATAATAAAAAATATTATTATAATAAAAAAATAAAATAAAATAAAGAGCAAGTGACGTTCAAAAAACAACAACAACAACAAAAAAAGAAAAACAAAGACATTCCCACACCAGATTCATGTTTTCATTTTTCCTAATTAAAGACTCAAACATTAATTGCATCAATGGTTTCTGATAATGACTATCCCAAAGATCATGGATCAAGGTGGTTTCCATGGAACAATTTGTACAACTCTTAAATTACAACTTTTCTTTCAGCAACTTATAAATGGCTGTTATCATTAGTAAAATTTCTTATCATCAGCATAAAAAATAAGAGATAGTAATAATTTAATACATCTATTTTTTCTCATGTATATTTTAATGTCCTCTTTTCATTTGATTTACATTAAATTAATCAAATTTTTTATATCCATCAGGTAGTTTCCTATTACAAAACGTATTTGGTATGCTTATGCCTGTGTAAGGATGATTTGGCAATTCTTTTTCTTTCTTTCTTTTTTTTTAAAGATTTTTTTAAACGTTTTTATTTATGTATTAGAGAGAGAGAGACAGCCAGTGAGAGAGGAAACACAAGCAGGGGGAGTGGGAGAGGAAGAAGCAGGCTCCCAGTGGAGGAGTCCAATGCGGGGCTCGATCCCAGGACTCCAGGATCACGCCCTGAGCCGAAGGCAGACGCTTAACCACTGAGCCACCCAGGCGCCCCATCTTCTTCTTTCTTTAATCATTTTTTCATCAGATACCTATGGATCATGTACTTTGTTCCAGACAAGGGGTAGGCAGTGGGGATAGAATATTGATTGAACAAGGTGGAGCCCTACAGTTAAGGGGTTTTCATGTGTGTTGTTTCCAGGGGAAGAGATCTAACAAAGAGCCCTTCAGTCAGTAAGTCCTATAAAAGGGATGACCATTGGACTCCATTGTAATGCATATAAAAGTACCAAGCCCAATATGGAGAGATGATAAACAGTGTCAGGGAAATACAGGCTGAGCTGAGACCTGTAAGTACATGAAGAACAGTTTCAAGGGGAAAAAGACAGTGAGCAGGGTGAGGGAGGATAGGGGGGCTGATACAGTACAGAAGGCATGTTTCCTCATGGCCCTTAGCATACACTGCACACTGGAACTAGTTTATAGGACTACCACAATTACCCCTGACTAATCAGAATTTAAGGTACTTATAAGAAGAATGTGTTCGGCCGATTGGCTGTGTTGTCATGGCAAAATCATGGATCTCTTTAAAAGACTCCTACCGGGGGCGCCTGGGTGGCTCAGTCGTTAAGCGTCTGCCTTTGGCTCAGGGCGTGATCCCAGGGTCCTGGGATCAAGCACCGCATAGGGCTCCCTGCTCCGCTGGAAGCCTGCTTCTTCCTCTCCCACTCCCCCTGCTCGTGTTCCCTCTCTCGCTGGCTGTCTCTCTCTGTCAAATACATAAATAAAATCTTTAAAAGAAAAAAAAAGACTCCTACTGTTCATATATGCCCAGACTCTGACCCCAAATCCTTTTCAACGACAACAAAAGGCCAAGGGAACACGTCCTGCATTCTCTTGTTTAAATGTCTACAAACAATGACATGAAAAACATGGTCAAGTTCTTTGCCATCTGCTGGGGAAGTAAATTCAGATTGCATTAGGATAGCTAGCAAAACCTTCCCGTTCTATGTTGACCCTTACGAGAGTGTGTTACTTTCTTCTCTTTTCAAAAATCTCCTATTAAGGAGGGCACATATTGCATGGTGCACTGGGTGTTATACGCAAGTAATGAATCATGGAACACTACATCAAAAACTAAGGATGTACTGTATGGTGACTAACATAGCATAATAAAAAATTATTTTAAAAAGACCTCCTATTGTCAATGGCAATCAACCACAGTGGAGTAAAGCTAAGGCATTAGAAACACAAATATAAGCACATACATGTGGTACCTGATATACCCTAACTTTTTCCTAGTTTGTTCAAACCAAGCAAATCCAGTCAGTTGTATTACAGTACTTGGTGAAAAATTGATGTATTTATAGCCTGCCATTGTGTCCTTTCCAGCAATAATTATTTCTTCACTATTTCTGCTAGCAATTTAAGTGCTACTAAAAAATGATGAGTCCAAAAAATAAGTTGCAAACTATTTTAAGAAGTCAAAACAGGATTCTCTGTTTCTCTCACTATAAGCTCCAGGTGCCCATGGTCGTTGTAAAGGCTCAACTGTATTTTTAAATATTATTTTTTTAATTGCACAAGTCATTTATTAACACAATTACATTGTTTGAACTCCAGCTACTGATTTTATATGAAGAAAATGACACCACCCATATGTTTCTAGAGGGCAGCGGCTGGGGTTCTCTAGATGAGCGAGATCATTATCTGCTGAGTTAGAGACCCTGATCAAAGACCATAATGAAACACTAATCCTTGCTGATTACATTCATTTGCAGGAGGTTATGTAAGTATCCAGTCAGAATAGGTTATGTGCCGTATTTTTAAAGAACGAGAGGAGGCCTTTTATCATCTTAGGCCCCTTTATCTGAGCTACGTAATCATTTGTCTTATACCTTTGGTTCAACATTTTCTATATGTTTAGGCTATCAAGAATTATTCTTAAGGCTTCCTAAATCACTTTCAGGCATAACTCCTTTGGCCAATATTTGTGGTTGTTAGAAATTAGAGGTGTGATCTCAATACTATATGAAAATCAATGCAGTATTTGATTTTTAGGTTTGTCCTCTGATAATTAGATGATGTCCGGATATTAAGATTTATGGAAATGTAACCAGCGGCTGAGTAATTCTGGCCATTATTGGAAGTTTTGTATATAAGAAGTAAATGCAACGTTAACCAAGATACTAAATATCAAGAGAAATACAACCTTGTTTCTGAGGAGACCGTGAGTATAAGTTCTGCTGGGCAAAATTCATATTTGAATTATTGAACTCATTTTTTCCTATAATGCAAATCTTGCATTTTTTAAAAGCTTGCATATTTGTCACATATTCTTTTATATAAATGTGTCTATTTAAGTTAGGGTTCATTCTGCTAAGATCTTATTTATTTTTTCTCAGGTTTTTTTTATGTATATGTGAAATTATTAACTACTAGATGACAGATTTGCTTATTAATTCAGCATTTTTATAGCGAGTGCCTACTGTGAATATCTATCTCTCTTATTCTTCCTTTTGAGAAGCAAAAATCAGTCCTCTAGCATCATAGGAGCTGGCTATATTAATATACTATATTGCATAATTTAGTTTCATCCAGGTGCTATTGAATCAACTGTTATGAATACCGTTGCTAAACTTCAGAGGCTACTAATGCATTTCTTCAAATTATACACCCCTCCAAACAACTTTGGACCAAATTATATAAACCCTTCTGTGGATGTCCCATGCAGTTCCTTATAGACATTGGCCTTAGGTCATCCTAAAGAAGTGTTAGAGTGGAGAACATAATCATTGGAGACAGACTACCCAGTCTCACACATGGGGTCAATTGCTTTCAACAATTGGGAAAAGCCCTTTTGTTAGCCTTGCTTTGCTTATCCATAAAATGGGGACTGAAATGCTATCTACTTCATAGGGTTATCATGAGAATTAAATGGGATGACAGTAATAATAACTCTATTCAGTGTTTATGACACGCCTACCATGTTGTTAAGAAATTTCATTATCTTCGTGGGTTTTGATAATAACTTTGGGACATACACCATTACTGGCTGCATTTTCCAGAAGAGGAAACCATCTCAGAGAAGGTAACTGATTTGCACACTCAACATGTTGGAAATCCTTCCCAGGACATAATGAGCCTTCAATAAATGTTAGTTACTGGTATCATCCTAGAGCTGGTCCATGGGCATTTTGAGCTCACTTAACCTGCCCCTGAACATCTTTGAGCCCGTGTTTATGACTGGATTATAGAGACGTCCTATAACTTAAACCATAGGTTAAGTGTCCTCACTTTAAAATGCCAAATTACCTAATGAAGCAATAGATAGTATAAAATTATGGGTCCTTGAAATATTTGATCAAACCCTTCTGGTTTGAATGCTAAAACAGTGCTGGGTGGTCTTTATGTACGAGTTTGTCCCTTTCTAAAATATCTTTGTAAAGACATGGTTAAAAATCCATTTGTGCGAGGTACTACTATATCTAATCTTACACTAAATAAGTGGCCAAACTCTTAGACTAGAGGGTTGGGTTGAGGTCTCGAGACCTTCAGTCTGGCTATCCTGTAAGTTGCAAACTATGCTAAGTGTTCTACATGAATTATGACAAATGGTTATACTGCCTTTGTTGAAACATCAGCAACTGAGAAACCACTACTTTCCAAAGAATCCCACCTGAGTCCAATGATCCGAATCTTACAAAGCTCTTCTCTATACAGAATTAAAATCTTTCCATGTGTGACTTCCAAATATTGCTCCTAGTAGTCAGTAGTTTCTTTCTTTTTTTTTTTTTTTAGGCTATTCATTTATTTGAGAGAGAGAGAGGAGAGAGAGAGAGGACAAGTGGGTGGGAGGGGCAGAGGGAAAGGGAGATGCAGACTCCCCACTGAGCAAGGGAGCCCAATGCTGGGCTCGATCCCAGGACCCTGAGATGATGACCTGAGCCGAAGGCAGATGTTTAACTGACTGAGCCACCCAGGCACCCCAGCACTCAGTAGTTTCTTAACAAATATCTATTGAATGACTTATTTCTGATGCACTAAAAATGAATTGATTTAAAACTGTCTTTCACATGGCATCTCTTCAAATATTTGAGGACAAATATCACCTCTCCCTTGAGGCTTTTTCACCAGCTTAATATCTGAAGATTCTCAAATGTGTAGTTGGTGATTGCAACATAGAAGGGAGTTTAGCTGTTCTGAGTCTAATGTCCAACAGCTTGTCTATGCTGAGAAATAAGTGACAATTGCCATCACAAAATCAGAAAAGTTAAGGGCTGTAAAAGTGGTCCTTCAGAAAAAGTTTATAAATTGTAATTTCAATAAAAAGGTAAAAATGGAAAAGAACATCAATTTAGTTCTAATAAGTTTGAGTGTATGGGGGATTCCTTATTGTCCAAGAGAAAATGCTGACCAGCGGCCCCAAGGGCTGCCTGTTGAAAAGCAAAGTTGATAAATTTTAAGTTGGGCAATGCAGTTTTTTCAGGTAACTCAGAGTAAAAAAATTCATTCACTTTAAAGCAAGCACATTTTGTCACTGGGTTGTATTGCTTTATAACTACAAGAGGCCTAACAATTTTCATGTTCTAGTTTTACTTTTCAAATGAGACCTTTTTAGTTTTATAAATGGTACTACATACACCAAATGAACTCTATTCTGTGCCTTGTTTTTACAATCCGTCTGAGATAACTTTTCATGTAAATACATACATACCTATCTCACTTTTTTCTCTTTGGGGAGAGACTGTTATAGTAGTTCTTCTTTTTATTTTTTAAGTTAAATACAGTTGATATATAACATTACATCAGTTTCAAGTGTAAAACTTAATGATTTGGTATTTGTATATATTGCAAAATGATCACCACAATAAGTCTAGTTAACATCCATCACCACACATAGTTACAGAATTATTTTTTCTTGTGATGAAAACCTTTAAGATCTCTCTCTTAGTAACTTTAAAAAATACAATATTATTATCACCTGTAGTCTCCATGCTATACATTATATCCCCCTGATTTATTTATTTTGTAGCTGGGCATTTGTACTCTTTAATCCGCATCCTCTCATTTCATTCCCCCTCGGCCTCCCTGCCTCTGGTAACCACCTATCTGTTCTCTGTATCCGTGAGCTCAGTTGTTTGGGTTTTGTTTGGGGTTATGTTTGTTTGTTTGTTTGTTTGCTTGTTTGCTTGTTTGCTTGTTTGCTTGTTTTAGACGCCACACGTAAATGAGATCACTCAGTATTGTCTTTCTCTGTCTGAATTATTTCACTTAACCTAATGCCCCTGATGTCCATCCATGTTGTCCTCTATGGCAAGATTTCCTTCTTTTTAAAGGCTGAATAGGATTCCTCTGTGTGTGTGTGTGTGTGTGTGTGTGTGTGTGTGTGCGTGTGTGTGTGCGCGTGTGTGTGTGTGACATTTTCTTTATCCATTTATCAATCAATGGACACTTACATTGCTTCCATGTCTTGGCTATCGTAAATAATGCTGCAGTGAACAGGGGGGTGCAGATATCTCTCTGAGTTAGGGGGTTTTGTTTTCTTTGGATAAATACTCAGAAGTGGAATTGTTGAGTTATATGATAGTTCTATTTATATTTTTTTGAAGAACCTCCATACTGTTTTTGCACCAACTTACATTCCCACAAACAGTGCCCAAGAGCTCCCTTTCCTCCACATCCTCGCCAGCAATGCACTTGTTATTTCTTGTCTTTTTGATAACAGCCAGGCTAACAGGTGTGAGGTGGTATTTCATTGTGGTTTTGCTTTGCATCTCACTTTTTTATAAGCAATATGCATAACATTCTGTTGTATGGTTTACACAAAATTTGTAAGATTGTGTTCTCTACTGATAGGCACTTAGGTCATTCCCAATCTCTCCTATTATAAACAATGCTGTAGTGAACGGCCGTGTACATATAGATGGTTTTAGACACATTTGTGGTTTTGGTTGAGATTAAAATCTAAATGTGGAATAGAAGGGTTATGTATTTTAAATTTTCATAAATATTGCCAGGTTTCTCTTGATAGACCTCGCCAAAACATATACTCCCACAAGCAGCATTTAGGTCTCTGTTCCACCCAACTTTGCTATCACTATGAATTATCATGTTTTTCAGTTGTAAGGTTTTAGTCCACTTTTCTCTCTAGGAAAGCATTTTCATGTGCTCAACCAATATTTATTGGTTTGTTGGCCTTTTTCTTACTGATTAATGAAAGTTAATTACATAGTAAAGAAATTAATCCTTTGTTATAAAAGCCACAGATATTTTATGGAGGCTACCATGTTTTTTGACTTTTTTTTAAAGGTTTATTTATTTTAGAGAGAGTAAGAGAGAGAGAGAGCACACACAGGAGGGGCAGAGTTAGAAGGAGAGAGAATCTCAAGCAGACTCCCCACTGCACGTGGAGCCTGAAGGGCTCAATCTCACCACCCTGAGATTGCGACCTGAGCCAAATCCAAGAATCAGACACTTAACCAACTGTGCCACCCAGGCCCCCCTGTTTTTTTGACTTTTTAAAATAGCTTATAAAAGCCTACCACATATAAGCCTACCACATTTGATAGAGCAGTTATGTGAAAGACTGATCATGTAAACAATAGCACTGATTTGGCCCACTTGAAATTATCATTAACTTATCTGAGAAGTGGGTTGTTATTTCTTACCTGTAAAATATGAGAGGGTTGAATTGGAAAATCACTAAATTTTTTTAAAATCATGATACTGATTTTCCTCTTAGTTGTTAGATACTTGCAAACAAAGATAGTGTACCATCTAACACGTTATTAATTTATCAAGACCTACCTAAGCAATTTCACTTAGGTAATATCTCAGCAAAAAATCAAAAGAGCAAACCTTTGCTGAAATTAAGTGCCTACATTAGTCTAGTTATGGTAACATTCTGAGCAGGTGGTAGCAGCTTTTAAGTCCACATAATTACCTCAAATTAATAAATTTTTATGGAGTGGCTATTATAAGCAATATTAAAAACATCATGATGGGTGTGAATGCATGTTGTATTGAGATTGAATCTAGAAGAATCAAATGTTTACACCTTGCCCCCCCCCACACACACATGACTTTGGGCTTTCAAAATAAGTTGGCAAAAGCCTTAAACATAAGGCATAATAAGAATATAATATTGTACCAGACAATTAGAAGACATTTTTATCAATTAAGTTTAGCTCAATATGACTTGAAAACCAAGTGGAAAACGTTCTTAAAAGGAAACAAGTAGAGCGAAAACATGTGAAGCATTAAAATACCTACACTGACATCTTCATGTCCCAGTTTATTGCCCAAGAGAATATAATCAGACCTAAGCCTTTCTCGACTTTGCATAAAGGTAAAATTAGCGTAAAAGACAAGTATTATGAAAGTGTGATGGGCTAACCATGGCACTGGTTACTCTTCTGTTTCAGACAAGACCAAAATGCAGTTGCTATTAACAATGGCAAGTTTGATGGCTGCACTTGGAACCACACATGGTTACTTTGGAAAATTGCATCCTACAAGCCCTGAAGTGACTATGAATATTGTAAGTTACCAGGGTTGGGGGTGGGGAATCTATGGAACCAAGAGCTACTACCATGGCTTAGAGTCATGGCGAGTTGAAGCTTTTACATGACCGATCAAGAATGACTAACAACATCTACTTACTAGATGCATTTAAAAACTCAACTAAAGCTGAAAGCTTTGTTTTTCTTTGTCAGAGTCAGATGATCTCCTACTGGGGATACGCAAGTGAAGAGTATGATGTCGTGACTGAAGACGGTTATATCCTTGGGATCAACAGAATTCCTTATGGGAAGAAAAATTCAGAGAATATAGGTATAATCCTCCCTCCCTTCCTTTTTCTCCCTTCCTCTTTCCACTCTCTTTTCTTCCCTTCATTCCATCCTTGTTTCTTTCCTTCCTGCCTTCCTCCTTTCATTTCTCAAGACTTAATGAGTCTTGCTCATTCTGGAAATGCTACAATAATTAAACCTTATCTCCAGTCTTCAGAGAGAACACCATCAAGTCAATGGGATGCACAAACAGGTGGTTATAATAACATGTGATAAGTGCAATGCTAGAACTCTCCAGAGAGTATTGACCTGGAAGTCCTGGCACAGGTGCCTAACCCAGCTAGAGGAGGTCAAGGAAAACTTACTCTAGAAATAATAACCAGCTGAATTCTGGAGGATCAGGAAGTGTTAGCCAGGATGTACGTTACAGCAGGAAGGATGAAGAGGCGTTTTGAGGCTCATTTCCTAAACAGACAAAGGTCACTTAAATAAAAATTTATGTTTTCCTCATCGCAGGAAAATTGTGAAGTACAAAAAGAATAAAATTCAGCAAGATCACCTATTACTTTACCCCTCACAATCCACTTAAATTAACATCACACTGAATTCCTTGGAATATAAGCTTCTCAATAGCTTTCTGAGGTATAACTGGCATACAATAAACCGCACATGTTTAAAATGCACAATCTGATACGTTGTGTCACTTGAGAACCATAATTAAGATAATATATTCAAGTATTCAACTCAATCAAGCAAATATATTTAATTCTAGTCGTCCGAAAGCCTATTTCTGTCTTTGTGTTTATCTGAGAATGAGGAACGAGGGTATAAGGCTTGGATATGATTTTCTCCCCCAGGCCAGAGACCTGTTGCATTTTTGCAGCACGGTTTGCTCGCATCAGCCACAAACTGGATTTCCAACCTGCCCAACAACAGCTTGGCCTTCATTCTGGCAGACGCCGGCTATGACGTGTGGCTGGGGAACAGCAGAGGGAACACCTGGGCCAGGAGAAACCTATACTTCTCGCCAGACTCTGTTGAATTTTGGGCTTTCAGGTAAAGAAAAACGACAAGTAAAGATAGACAATGAGAAATAAACAGTGAGTTTAAGAAGCATGGGTGTTACCTCCTCCAGTGCCGTCCAGGTTGCAGCAAATGTTGCTAAGTGAAATAAGTCAAGCAGAGAAAGACAATTATCATATGATTTCTCTCATCTATGGAACATAAGAACTAGGAAGATCGGTAGGGGAAGAAAGGGATAAAGAAAGGCGGGGTAATCAGAAGGGGGAATGAAGCATGAGAAACTATGGACTCTGAGAAACAAACTGAGGGCTTCAGAGGGGAGGGGGGTGGGGGAATGGGATAGGCTGGTGATGGGTAGTAAGGAGGGCATGTATTGCATGGTGCACTGGGTGTTATACACAACTAATGAATCATCGAACTTTACATCAGAAACCAGGTATGTACCATATGGTGACTAACATAATATAATAAAAAAAATTAAAAAAAAAAAAAGAAGCATGGGTGTTCCTGCGTGCATATTCCAATTCAGTCCCATTTTCACCAATCACACTCTCAGTAGGAAAAAAAGCAAGTCATTTTTATTCTAATCCCTTCTTGGATTCATCCATACACCTCAGCCCAAGGGGAGCTTTTCCTCCACATTTTCTATGATCTCAGGACACATTATTAGCAAATTCCCCGAATATGCTTTTCCAAATAGAATGAGTGAAATTACCAAAGCAAGGAAATTCACTGCCTTCAGAAGATTCCAAAAGGAACATCCGTGGAGATTTGGGAGGATGTCCAAACTCAGTTGGGGGTTCAGGAACCCAAGTCACCATCAATAGTGAGGAGGGGAGAGGGGAGTAAAATTCAGACACCATGGAAAGATTTTCAGAGGTTTCCTATCTCCGGCCCTCTTGTGCTCCATTCCTGGAAATTGCTGATGGAAGGGGGAACAGAGGAGATTTCGTTGACACTCCTGAGGCACAGAAGAGCTTGGAGTCCTGGGTCTCCAAGGTGGTGAAAAAGAGAGACCGGTCAGGCGGGCTCCATGGGCCATGCTAAGGGCCTCAGAGCTCACCCTGCACACAATGGGAGAAGCCACTGAATAGTTTCCTACAAGGCAGTGGCAGAATCCCATTTTCATTTTTAAAAGATCATTCTGGCTGATCTCTGGGGAGTAAAAGAGAGGGCTATGACTCATCTCAATTGGCAACGGAACACTGCATACAAATGATGATTAAATCTGACATTCATTTTTAGGGAAAGAAAGAATCCCCACCTACAGACGCTATCTTGTTTGGATTAAGTTGCAGCTGTAATGCTCTGCTTCAGAAATGACGTCAGCTGTTGATAAGGAGCTGCCCACTCCCTCAAAGCACCTGACACTAACTAATGGTCTATAAGCAGCAATGCTTAGAGAATCCAGTTTTCTGTTTCTCAGAGAGCTATAAATAGGCTTGACTTTTAGAAATTATGGCAAGGAAATGATTCAGTTTTATTTTGCCTTCTTTTTTCTTGCAGCTTTGATGAGATGGCTAAATACGACCTTCCAGCCACGATTGACTTCATTTTAAAGAAAACTGGGCAGGATAAGCTACATTATGTTGGCCATTCCCAGGGCACCACCATTGGTAGGTAAAAGCAGCTGAAGCAGGTGGTTTTGTTTCTATAGATCCCCTTCCAGGGGTTATGCAGGCATGTTGGTCACCATGCCAATTGCTTTCCATTCATCATATAAAGGAACGGCTACAACAATGCAGTGATATAGGGACAATTATCATTTCTATTGTACAGATGGGGAAACAAAACAGGAGGGTAAATAATTTGTGCAAGGTAACACAGGAAGGACAAATAGGGTAGCTCAGGTACCAGCTCAGGCAATCTGACTCCCAAGCCCATGCTCGGAGATGTTGCGCCTGCTGGGCTCTGAACTGAACTTCATCCATCCGTTCAACCACATTTATGGAGCACCTACAATGTGTCCTAAGAATATAGCAATAAATAAAGTAGATGAAAATTTCTGTCCTTGTGCTACAGATACTCTAGTGGGGAGGCAGAGAAAGTAATGAGGATTAAAAAGTAAAATATAGAGTAGGTTAGATAATGGTAATGTTATGGGAAACAAATAAATCAGGAAAGGCTATTAGGGAGCATCAGAGGGGACATAGCAAGTTCAGAGGGAGAATACCACCAGCACTCTCTGAGTAAAGGCGTGAAGGAGGTGGAGGGGGTGGGGGGTGAGTCATGTGTATGCCTGAAAGACTGATGCTCTGAGAAGAGGGAACGGCAAGTGCAAAGGGTCTGAGGTTGCAGCCTGTTCAAGGAATGGCGATGAAATGATTCATTGTGTAGCTGAGTCAGACACAATGCAAGAGATAAGATGGGGACATGGTCTACGGAGGGCGGACTTTTGGCTGTTATAGGGATTTCAGCTTTTACTCTCAGTAGAAAGGGAAACCACAGCAGAGTTTTGAAGACAGGATTTCCAGGATCTAACCTCAGGATCCTCAACAGGATTAGAAGTTACACGGCCCCATTAACAGGATCCCCCCAGTTGATGATGGGAGCAAGGGCCGGGTAAAGGAATGGGGTAGAAGACTCTTCAAGAAACCCACGCGAGGCATGATAGTGACCTGGATGCAGGTGGGTAGCTGTGGCAAACGGTTAGGTTCTAGATGTGTTCTGGAGGTGGAACCTACAGGACTTGCCTCCACATTGGATATGGGGTGTAAGGGAAAGAGAGGAGCCAAGGATGACACAGGATATGTGGCCTAAGTACCTGGGGGATGTAGATGCCCAGCCCACAAGGGGGACAGCTGTGAGAAGGGCTGATATGGTCCAGGGGAACAGGGGATCTATTTTCTCGATGTTGGGTGTCAGATACATGTTGGAGATCTAAGTGGAGGGCCAAGCAGTCGAGTAATGATACAAATCTGGAATTCAGGGGAGAGGACTGGACTGAAAACATAAAATGTACATGAGACAGGATGCAATAACCAGTGGAGTGAGTTCAGACAGCAAAGAGGAGGAACCCAAGGACCAAGCCGGGGGCCGCTCTTAGTTTAGAAGACGAGGAGGAATCAGACAAAGAAGCTGGGAAGTCATGGCGACAGTGCTATGAGGGAAGCCAGGAGCACCTGGTGTTCTGGAAGTCAAGGGGAGAACATGTTTTAAGAAGGAGAAGGCGGTCAGCTGTGGAAGAGGCTATTAATGAGTCACGTGCACTGAAGTCTAAGAAGGGACCATTGGATTTGGCAGCCGGACAGGTATTGGGGACCTTCCTAACAGCAATGTCAGTGGTTGGGGTGAAAGCGTAATTACGTGAGTTCAAGAGCACACGAGAGAAAGCTATAAAGGGAAGGAAAAGGGTGGAAGCAGAAGGGGAAGAAGGGGTCACAGAGGAGGAATACTGATGTGTTTTTACAGTAGTCCCTACTCTCAGCTGATGACCCGAGTCCCTGCCATGAAGCTAAGCGATCAGAATGTCCTATATAGACATCTATGCAGGGAAGTGGATGAAGTTGGTGGTGGGTGCATGGATCTCACCTAATAGAATTTTAAAGATTTTATTTATTTATTAATAGAGAGAGAAAGCATGAGTGAGCAGAAGGAGAAGCAGACTCCCTGCTGAGCAGGGGGGGCTCAATCCCAGGACCCCTAGATCATGATTTGAGCCAAAGGCAGACACTTAACCGACTGAGCCACACAGGAGCCCCTCATGTATAGAATTTTAGAGAAAAACATCAGTGACGAAGAGCTTCCCAGTGTCCTTTGTCGTTACGTCATAGGTCATGTTCCCAAGGAGATGAGGATTAGTATTCAGGGTGTTTTATAAATATACACTGCTAGGGTAAAGGGCAGAAAAGTGAGACTAGGCAGAGGAAGAAGCCAGGACGTGACACAGTCCCAAAAAAGGTCTCTGCCAACTCTGGATGGGATGGCTCTTCAGAGTCGTTGAGTGGGACTAGGTGGCTGGGCCTTTTTACCCACTTGCTGACTGGCCATTCAATGCAGACTGCCCTGGGAAGGGATTCTCTTGAATTCTTTGAGAACCTTGGATTCTCTTGAGCAAAAAAAGCAAAATCAGAGAGAAGTCACAAACTTCCCCGCCTCTGGGGTTGAATAAATGCCTCAGACATGAAGAGGAATCCGGGTGGGGGAGCACAGCATCAGTCACACGTGGTCAACGATCGGCTCAAAATCCTTTTTTTTTTTAATTAATTAATTTATTTTAGAAAGAGCATGCACGCTCATGCGGGGAGAGGGGCAGAGGGAGGAGAGAGAGAATCTCAAGCAGACTCCCCACTGAGCATGGAGACCCACAGGGGCTCAATATCACAACCCTGAGATCATGACCTGAGCCAAACCCAAGAGTCGGACACTCAACCAACTGGGTCACCGAGGCACCCCTCAAAATCCTTTGTTAAAAAAGGGGAGATGTTCTAGATTACTAAAACTGACTACTTTGATTTCCAAAATCATACAAAAATGTCATCTTTTTGAAGGGAAATCTGTCTTAACTTAATGTCGCTTTTTAAAATAGCACACATTGAACAGAGCTTAACCTTTACCCAGTGATCCAGGGTTATAATATTTTTGCCTAGAGATGCAGTGTAACAATTTCCTAAGATTTATTGAGATGAGTAGAACTGACACTAAACGACTCCAAACCACCACTCTTTGGAGTCACTTGAATTTTGAACATTCCATTCTTCTTTGTCACTAATGGATAACTTGTCATTGCTGTTACCACACTCATAGATTTCTGGAAGGTGTTTCTGCTTTGAATTTGCATCTTCCAATCTTCTGTGTACTGGGAGGTCAGATAAGATCCCTGTTAGGATTGTGTCTCAAATAGGATTTTTTATTCTGAGCAAGCAAGTGTATTCTGAGAAGTCACCTGTCCTGACAGTGTGGGGACCTACACAAACCCTTCATGTGTGATTCTTGCTTTTTCTGGGTGATAGTCTGGCTGTAATCTGCAGAATTAAGCAATCAGGTAAAGAATCCCTTAATAAAGACATTCTTCCTCAAGTAGAATTAGGCTGAGGTACGTGAGATAGGTGTTTACATTCATTTGAAAGTCTTTTTTTTCAGGCCATTCTTACATCTAATCAATATGCCATTATTAACCATGGGGAAAGATTATCCTATATAGTTTGATTGTATTGAGTGTAGCTTAATAACTCTTTGATCACATCCCAGTCTACTAATATGCTACCGTTCATAAGGCCAATTAATTACAGACAAGAACTGAGTATGTTTACTGTGCATAGATGTTTGAATTATTGTGTCTAGTCACTTGTCCAGTGTCCTAGTAAATGTGCCTAGTGTCCTAGTAAATACTTCCTATAATTCACTTCACTTGGTTCCTAAAAAACCTACGGAAGCACTCATTATTATTAGCCCCATATTTCAGATGAGGAAAATGAGGCTTTTGGTGCTTAGGTGACGTGTCCAAGGTAACAAATCTAGTAAACCACATAGCCAAGATTCAAATCATGTTTGGTCAGGTTTAAAACTTTTCCAATCTTCCCACTTACATACCCTACTCATATTAAATGTTAATTAATTATCTCACTGTGATGACACGAATTTGAACTCATCAAAACCTATACGTAGCATAAATAACCCTTCGTCACCCAGGCAAATCCTCAAGTTGGCCTGTTTTCTAATGTCAGATCAAAGAATTTATTTTAACTTTTTACAAGTTCTAGCCTCATGTTCCCAAAGAGAATCTATGGAAATAAAACAAATATGCTAAAATCTGATCTCTCTGACCAAGCAGAGGTGGTCAGTTTCTCTCTCTTAGTAAACGGCACTCTGAGTAAATCCAAAATAATATCACACTTGTAAAACACACACACACAAACACACACACAAACACACACTTTCTTCACTGGTTCCTTTTTCTGTTTTAGGTTTTATCGCCTTTTCTACCAATCCCAAGCTGGCTAAAAGAATCAAAACCTTCTATGCATTAGCTCCAGTTGCCACTCTGAAGTACACCAAATCCCTGCTAAAAGAACTCATGATTCTTCCTACATTCCTCTTCAAGGTATGTGATTCTGTTTAACTGAATCTAAGATACTGGATTGTCCGTGGGTCTCAGAGTGATGGAAAGATAACAGGAACACCGTGCGGACGGCCATGTTTCTGGCCAAGAATGGAGCTGTGCGCATGCGTGTTGTATCTCGTGACTGGCGGTGACCGTGGCTGAATCCCCATTGCAGCCGCTGAGATTCCCCTTTACCTCTGCATTCTCGATTGCTTTATACGGGCTAGCAACACAGGGAGTGTTGGTTCCCTTCACACAGACGTTTCGTTTCCTTCATAGCTGCATGAAAACCATGATTCAGGGATGGGGAAATAACAAACCCAAACAGCCAAAGAAGAAGCCTAAACAACCTGCGCCAAGAAAACCAGGAAGGGGAAGGGTGGAAAAGAAAGCGGAGAGGGAAAAGGAGAAAGAGGGGAAGGAAAGCAACACTCGGTGAGGCAAGGACCTTGAGACACTTCATCAAATGCCCTTGGCTTTCCAAACCTTTTCCTAAGAGCTTCCCCTTTAAATGGGGTTCCAGAGGGCAGGAGTGTGCATTGCAAGAAGCCGGAAATATTAAGTGTCTGTATAATAGGCACACACTGGAGGGAATTAATACCTTTGTTTTTCCAACACTTAATCACCTACTTCTCCCACCTACCGAAACCAACGCACACAGACACAGACACAGCTTCCTTTCGAACAGTTTTACTGCAGGCTGTAAAAAGTAATGATGCTATTTCCTTCCGTGGTTGTGTACTATTCATTTCTTTTCACTCTAACTTGTGTGTCGAAAGCCTAAGAGACTTTATCTACGGTCAAACTACGTTAGTAAAGCTTTTGTTCAAAATGTGTAAATTTGTGGTGACCTTGAGTATGATTACTGGCTGCATTGATGCAGGCCTTCCTTTCCTACTGTGTTCAGATTTTCTGATAGGCAATGTAGAGAGTTGGTTTAAAAATAATAATAAAAAGTGTTAGACCCTAAGTCAGAAGCTTGAGGCTTGGGCCAGGATGCTAGCTTTATAGAATTTATGAACTTTATAGTCACTTCTAGTTAGCGCAGGTCCCAACTATGTTCTTAGCATCCTGTTTGCTCATGTATAATATAGGGATAACCAAATGTCTATTTTCCTCAAGAAGAGTTGAGGCAAATCCTTTCAATAATCAAACTACCCAACCTCATTGTCTTCCCAAAGGCTTTGCTGAAAATATGGCTGAGTCACCATTTCTGCTCCTGATCTTTCCATGTTTTTGCTGAAATCACACATCTTGGCACTTAGTTATGACATCCTGCCATGCTTTATGATTTTATTTCATTTTATTTCATAATGCTTATTAGCCAAACTAGACTGTAACTCTTTGTGTCTTTTACTTCTTCTTGGCAGCCACGACATTTCTCAATGGAACAATAAATATTCAAGATTGATTATCTGCCCTGTCCATTCCCCAACTTTATTGTGGGAATTAAATGAGAAAAAGTATTTGAAATTCCTGAAACAACATAAAAAAATAGGAAAATCTCATCAGCCTGGTCACACCTATACCAGTAAACTAGACAAATCAATGAATCTTCTCCACTGCTTAATTTTTGCAAACCTCTACCGATGCTTTTCTTTTTCAGCTTATCTTTGGTAACAAAATATTCTACCCACACCACTTTTTTGATCAATTTCTTGCTACTGAGGTGTGCTCCCGTGAGACGGTGGATCTCCTCTGCAGCAATGCCTTATTCGTCATTTGTGGATACGACACTAAGAACTTGAACATGGTTTGTATGCCTTGACATTTCTATTCTGAATATTTTGAGCAACATTTTGATGACTTGTCGTACCATCACTTAGACATGGTACTTTAAAAAACTAGGAGTAGTGGGTCGCCTGGGTGGCTCCGTTGGTTAAGCATCCAATTCTTCATCTCAGTTCAGGTCTTGATCTGAGGGTTGTGAGTTCAAGCCCCATGTTGGGCTCCATGCTGGGTGTGGAGCCTACTTAAAACCAAAAACAAAAAACTAGGAGAACTTCGGAATTGTGTGCAGCCATGTATGTAAGCCCAAGGGAAGTCACATCATTGCTCCCAATTTTGTTCCCTCCAGCTCCCTACTGTCACCCAAGTGGGGCCTAAAGTAAACAGCATGTAGGAAAAATAGTAGATAGTGCTCACTGCTCACTTCTGAGCACCGAAGTAATTGGTGTAACACTTACATTCTGTGATGGGAGGCATTGAACCATATATTTCGGCAGGGTCCTCTGCTAATGTCTAAGCATTAAATAAATGTTCTTAATGCTCAAAGCAACTATTTATATTAGTTTTGTCCATATTCTTTATCTGACTATTTCCCTTGCTTTTAATTGGGTTTGGGTTTTAAAACATATATGACAAAGTGCAGTATCAAGAGTAGTTAAGAGTATGGATTCAGGTTAAGAGCCTCAATTCAAATCCTATCTTTGGAGCTGAGTTACACTCATCTGTCTTGGTTTCCTTGTCCCCAAAATGTATTATTGTGGAGATTAAATTAACTAGCATGTGTAAAGCATAGAGAACATAGTTCAAAGCATATGGCTCATAGTAATAGCATAAGTTTTGCTACTAATACTATTATATACTGACAATTATCCTCACTCAGAATTATCGGTTTAGTTATATACCCTTGAACACCTAAGAAAATGAAGTTCATTGATAAGAAGGTATAATTCTACCTCCAGGTACCTACTCACTAAATGGTATTTATTGGGGCACTACTAAGTGTTGTAGCTACTGAGAACACAATGGTGAAAACACAGATATGTTCTTGCCTTCATGGAAATCAAGGACATCCAGTTCTCTTTCTCAAAGCTGGTCAGAATCTGTGGATATTTTAAAAACATATATGAAGAAAGGGAACTTCCCTTAGTTTCTATTTTGGATGGTAAATAAAAGTCTCATCCTTCTGTCTTGCAAACGAGTCCTTCTCCATGGCTCTGAGAATGTCTGCCATTTTGTATGTGGAGTATGACAGAGCCGTCTACCCTTGTCACGCTACGAAAAGGCAGAATAGATCACTGCATTCCATCCATAAGAGCCTTCTGATAAAAATCATGGTAAATAGAGACATGAGGAGCCAAGGAAATTAGAGATTTCATCCTTCTGCATGAACATTATTTATTCATTCATTATTCATTCTTCTATGATAATGGTCAATTTGTTTGACCCTAGCTGTGGTCCTCTATACAGTGGCACTAAGACCCACTATGAACTAGTCTCTACAAGCTGAGACATGGATTTCAGTTTGTTGTCTGGGGTCTGATCATGGTGGGTTGGACACTGATAAGGTAACAGGATAGCATGATTGTAAATACCCTATACATATATGCTATCACACATATGATATATACATACATATATCTTGTTATATATACATATATAGGTCTGCAAAACATGAAGCTTATGGGTGGACATTACATTTACTGCACCTAACACTAGGTAGAGAAGAATGAAAGCTGAGAAGTTAGAGATCTAGATTAAAGTCTCTGGCTCCACCCGATACGAGCTGCATGACATTGGACATTTCTCGAAACTTCTCTGAGCCCCGACTCCCATTTTGATAAAAGGGATGATGAGCTCTCCTCCTTGAGTGGCTACAAATCAAACAAACTGGCTCATGCAATTATGCTTTGCAAGGTCTAAAGCAGCATACAACCGTGTTGCTTGTCTCCTTTGGCAAACGCTGCCCTGAGGCAATTGACCTGGATCAGAAAAATTGATATCTTAGCTGTTTTTAAGGAACCAAATATACATCTTTGTGTGCCTTTGCTTTCTAGAGTCGCTTGGATGTGTACCTATCACATAATCCAGCGGGAACATCGGTTCAGGATGTCCTCCACTGGTCCCAGGTATCATTTCTCAAATGCCGTTAAAACATCTTTTGTGTACCTGAACCCTTGGCACCGTCCCTAAAGAGCATTCTCAAAAAACTCTGTCAAGTGCTCCTGGGAGGGAATTTTTCTGGCATGTGGCTACCAGCTGAAAATAACTATGAGTCCATGTGAATGAAAAACCTCTGAGGGGCTCCCGGGTGGTCAAGTTGATCAAGCTTCTGACTCTTGATTTCGGCTCAGGTCATGATCTTGGGGTCGTGAGATCAAGTCCTGTGTCAGGCTGTGCCCTGAATGCGGAACCTGCTTAAGATTCTACCTCTCTTCCTCTCCCTCTGCCCCTCTCTCCCCTCTCGTGCGAGTGCATTCTCTCTCTCTAAAAAAATAAAATCCTATGTAAACAGTCACTTTGGGTAGCAAAAAAATGAATGATTTTTTATGACTTGGCATGTGAGGAAAAAAAGTATTTCAAGCAAAGCCACATTTATTTTTTTAATGTTTTTTTTTTATTATTATATTATGTTAGTCACCATACAGTACATCCCTGGTTTCTGATGTAAAGTTCGATGATTCATTAGTTGCGTATAACACCCAGGGCACCATGCAATACATGCCCTTCTTACTACCCATCACCAGCCTATCCCATTCCCCCACCCCCCTCCCCTCTGAAGCCCTCAGTTTGTTTCTCAGAGTCCATAGTCTCTCAGGCTTCATTCCCCCTTCTGATTACCCCCCCTTTCTTTATCCCTTTCTTCCCCTACCGATCTTCCTAGTTCTTATGTTCCATAGATGAGAGAAATCATATGATAATTGTCTTTCTCTGCTTGACTTATTTCACTTAGCACTATCTCCTCCAGTGCCGCCCATGTTGCAGCAAATGTTGAGAACTCGTTCTTTCTGATAGCTGAGTAATATTCCATTGTATATATGGACCACAACTTCTTAATCCAGTCATCTGTTGAAGGGCATCTCGGTTCCTTCCACGATTTAGCTACTGTGGACAATGCTGCTATGAACATTGGGGTGCATATGGCCCTTCTCTTCACTACGTCTGTATCTTTGGGGTAAATACCCAGTAGTGCAATGGCTGGGTCATAGGGTAGCTCAATTTTTAACTTTTTAAGGGACCTCCACACTGTTTTCCAGAGTGGCTGTACCAACTTGCATTCCCACCAACAATGTACGAGGGATCCCCTTTCTCCACATCCTCTCCAGCAATTGCTGTTTCCTGCCTTGTCAATTTTTGCCATTCTAACTGGCGTAAGGTGGTATCTTAGTGTGGTTTTGATTTGAATTTCCCTGATAGCTAATGATTTTGAACATTTTTTCATGTGTCTGTTAGCCATTTGTATGTCATCATTGGAAAAGTGTCTGTTCGTATCTTCTGCCCATTTTATGATTTGTTTATTTGTTTCTCACGTATTGAGTTTGAGAAGTTCTTTGTAGATCTTAGATACCAGTCTCTTATCTGTAGCATCATTTGCAAATATCTTCTCCCATTCCGTGGGCTGCCTCTTAGGTTTTTTTACTGTTTCCTTGGCTGTGCAGAAGCTTTTTGTCTTGATGAAGTCCCACAAGTTCATTTTATCTTTTGTTTCTCTTGCCTTTGGAGATGTGTCATGAAAAAGTTTGCTTTGGCCAATGTCGTACATTTAAACTTGCATAAATATCTGGTCCTGGATGACCAACAGTCTTGGGTTTGGGAAGGAGAAAAATGTTTTTCAAAAATTGTTTAAATTGAAAGTAAACTACCTGGAAGGATTTGGATTTTGTTTTTCACATAGCAAGGAGAGTTTTTATTTCCTGTGTTCTTCATTTCTCTACATTAGGCCGTTAAGTCCGGGAAGTTCCAAGCTTTTGACTGGGGCAGCCCAACTCAGAACATGTTGCATTATCATCAGGTAAGTTTCTTAAAGTTGAAATTGTTCACATTTTGAAAGACAAAGATATAAAAGGTTAAAGGTAAAATTACAATAATCGTGCATAGATTTTTCAAAGGAATGTTGGTGCCCAGACTCATCCTTAAGGAAATTAGAAATTAGATAGTAATTTCTTTGGAATCCCTTCATCATGCCAGACATCACCCCATCTCCATTCTCCCTCTGTGCACTCTGCTCCAGCGGCTGCACTCAGGGTACCACACCACCGTGTGTGAGAACCTCCTAGAACACATCACTCCTCACCCCCTTACATATCCCTGCCCTGTATCCCAGCCGCCCAGGATGTGGTCCTCTCCTTTCAGAAGTGCAATTCACTGATACAACAAGCCAATAATTCGAATTGTTCATGAGATAAAGCTGGAATAGCTGGTCTTCTTAAACAATAGCTCCTCCTTTGTCAACAGCCAGAGAAGTGATTCCACCATATTCCCAGAGGTAAGATGTTAGGATGGTGAGCTCACAGGTCACGGATGGAGCTATTCCTCAGCCTACAGGGGCCTTGTTGGAGGGGCAGACATACTGGCCACCCCTTGCACTTGCCACTGTACAGAGAAGTCAGGCTTTGGGTTCATCCTATCTGGGGCCCCATAGGCGTTCAGACAGAAATTTCTTCATCTCTTCACCCAGATACAGAATGAGGTAACGTCTGCAGCCTTCAGCTCAGGGTACACCCTCAGACCATACTGGCTACATTTGAATGGGAGGGCTGCTCTGCAGTTTTCATAATCTTCTCCCCATCCTTCTTATCCCACCCCAAATTTCCCACCCAAGTGTTGGCCGAGGAGCTCTACTTTTTTTCATCTGCTTCCACGACTCAATGTTTAGGAGGGATTTCTATCTCTTCACCACAATATCTTAGGTGGACCAAAGATGCCTCCCTTTTTGTGACATTTTTTGATGTATTCAAAGAGGCACCATCAGATCGAACATTGTTGAAAACACTTTTCCCCCAACCATTGCCTCCTCAAACCCTCAAAACACAGTCATTCTTTGCATCTACCTTTCTTCTGGGCTCTACTACCAGTAATGAGAGGCATTCATCTTAGAGGACCTGAAATAACAAATCCCAAGCCCACCCTCCCTCCAGCCAAGCCATAAAACAGCACAGATGATCTTCAACTAACTGATCACTGACACTAATTAAGAACCAGAATCTAGCATCTAGAAAACTCTTTGAACAATGGAGCATGAATAAAGGAAAGTAGGTTTATTGTTATGGATATTATCCACACTTTATCCTTTTCTCCACTATAATATAGTGTTCAAATACTATGAAAAAACATAGATGATGAAATATTTTGCTATGACAAGTTGGCTATTCTATAAGGTGAGAATATAGAAAAATTGAGTATATTGGATTAGTATTCTTGAGAATATGAGCTAAAAAAAATAACAAAATTCTCTGTGGATAGTGGTAACATTGGTGGTGATTTATTTATTCCCTTGACCTGCTTTATAAACCACTTTAAAATCTATGTGTAAATGGTGATTTTCTAGAAATAGCAAATGGGACTGATGATAGCTTTTATCAGAATTTTATCCAATATTTAGTCAAATCAGGTAAGTATGCAGCAAAACAACCCCTTCAATGAACTGACTGACCTACCAATTGACCACACTGGTAAATCAATACAAAGCCAAAATAAATGACTCAAGACATTTCGAGATCATATTTTAGAGTGTCTGGGGAGAATCCAATCAAATCCACTTCCTTGAGCTTGGGTAGAAATCTAAGTTTTTAATTTCTAAGAACTGTTACCTAAAGCCTTGCTATTCAAGGCGTGGTCCAGGACCAACAGCATCAGCATCACCTGGGAATGCAGAATCCCGGCTCTTCCCCCCGATGCACTGAATCAGAATCTTTATTTTAACAAGATCCCCAGCGGATTCACAGGCCTTTTCAAGTTTGAGAAGCAATGACCTAAAACATATCACATCCACTTTGCTCTGTGGATAAAGGTGACTTTCTCTGAGCAATCACTGGTAAGAATCTCCTTCTAAAACTCCATTATGCCATGTGCAACAACATGGATCAAACTTGAGGGCATTATACTAGGAGAAAGACACATACTGTATGATCTCACTTTTATGTGGAATCTAAAAACAAAAACAACAGCTGAGTTCATAGATACAGAGAACAGATGGATGGCTGCCAGTGGTATGGGGTGTACAGGGTGGGTGAAATGGGTGAAGATGGTCAAAAGGTACAAACTTCCAGTTAATAAAATTAATAAGTCCTGAGGATGTCATGTATAGCATGGTGACTATAATTAACAATACTCTATCGTATATTTGGAAGTTGCCAAGAAAGTAGATCTTTTTTTTTTTGAAAATTAGAAATGTTTAATTGTTAGATTATATTTTCTTTTTTTTATAATAATATTTTTTATTATATTATGTTAGTCACCATACAGTACATCCCTGGTTTTTTATGTAAATTTCGATGATTCATTAGTTGCATATAACAGCCAGTGCACCATGCAATACGTGCCCTCCTTACTACCCATCACCAGTCTATCCCATTCCCCCACCCCTCTCCCCTCCAAAGCCCTCAGTTTGTAATCAGAAGGGGGAATGAAGCATGAGAGACTACGGACTCTGAGAAACAAGAAAGTAGATCTTAAAAGTTCTCATCACAAGAAAAAAATTGTAACCATGTGTGGTGATAGACATTAACTAGACTTACTGGGGTGATTATTTCACAATATATGCATCTATTAAATCATTATGTTGCACAACTGAAATTAATACAATGTTCTATGTCAATTACACCTCAATAGAAAAAATCATCAGCCAATGCGATATCCTCTAGCCAAGGAATAAGTATTGGGCTTTAAAGTACAGTTACCTATAAACACTGGGGTTCTTTCTCTCTTGTGTTTTAGCCCACACCTCCCTACTACAACTTGACAGACATGCATGTGCCAATTGCAGTGTGGAACGGAGGCAATGACTTGTTGGCCGACCCTCATGACGTTGACCTGCTGCTTTCCAAACTCCCCAACCTCATTTACCACAAGAAGATTCCTCCTTACAATCACTTGGATTTTATCTGGGCCATGGATGCCCCTCAAGTAATTTACAACGAAATCGTTTCCATGATGGGAGAAAATAATAAGTAGTTCCCCTTTAAAGAATTATCCATTTATTGTTCCAAAATAAGTTCTTCTCTCACACATGGTTTCCTATTGTGTTTGGGATTCTTTCTGTAATTTTGACTTCACAAATAAATTTGCATCAATGATCTTTCCAGTGGTCACTTTGAATGTCAAATAAGTTTTACATTTTTTATTTTTCATTTAAGATGGGTCTGGAAACACTTGAAAGAACACATGCCTGGGGAGGTGAAATGTCTCTTCCAGTCCTCCCATCCCATTGACCTTCTAAACTCAGCATAGATTGTGAGACACTCATGAGTGTTGCCAAAAGACAGTCGTGGAATTGAATGCTGACCCCTCTGGTGCATGCTTGAGATTGAGTACCTTGCTTTCTATGGTCTATTCTTGCTGAAGCTCATTCTCTCCCTCCATACACTGATGATATTTCTTGCTGTTTTTCATATTTAACCCCATGAAAAGGCAAATTAAGCTATCAGCTGAATGAAGGTCAGCTCACTTTCACTTCCTAGATGGAAAAGAGCAACGGGAAATAGGGGAAAGCAGTTCTGGAAGTTGGGGTACAAAATGTGCTCTCCATCCCTCCTGCTGTTCTCCCCCCATCCTTGGACCTTGGCCACAGAACATGTGACAATTAACCAAAAGATTTTTTACACCACTGCCACCATTCTGGCAAACACATGATCCAGAAATATTCCCACCGATCATTTAAGTCAGAAGATACAACTGCCACCAGTTAGTTCACCCCCTCCCAAAATGGCTCCTCCAAACTTCCAGAATCTCCAATAAGCACAGCCTCACCTGATAAATTCTATCAACCCTGTAATATCATGACCTCATATTTTATAAATTAAGCCTTTCGGGTCACACATATCATGCTATGGGTAGGGTTTAGTGTATAAAATACAAATGAGATCATGACTATCTTGTACCCACATCGCATATAGAACGTAGTGAGAATTCACAAAAATCTCTTAGTGATTTTTATTACACCGCCATGTCCCTCAATCTTTGTTAGAAAGCCCGAAGCCTTCTTGTTTGTTTTACCCCCTTTATTTTGAAAGTGGCAACAAGAAATTGCTAAAAGAAGATCATTTAAAAGTCTTTATTTCAATGAATTTTGTTGGTGGGCTTTAATAAACTGACAACAGACTCTCAGGGACTAGTGACCACTATTCATGGTGGCAGAGTCAGATGCTTCATCAACTTGACCTTCTCAAGAAAAGAACAATCATTATATTCGTATGGTCTCCTGTGCTTTTGCAGCTAACTACCTTTCTTTTAGTCTGCATTTAGCAAACATGGGCAACTTTGGCTTTGGTTTTTGAACACAAGTAAATATATTTGCTCCCACAGAAGCTCTGTTAATATCCCTCGTTCTTTTTTTTTTTTTTAAGATTTTATTTATTTATTTGACAGAGAGAGAGAGAGAGAGAGACAGCCAGCGAGAGAGGGAACAAAAGCAGGGGGAGTGGGAGAGGAAGAAGCAGGTTTCCCACTGAGAGGGGAGACCAATGTGGGGCTTCTTCCCAGGTCCCTGGGATCACGCCCTGAGCCGAAGGCAAACGCTTAACGACTGAGCTACCCAGGCACCCCAATATCCCTCATTCCTAAATCCAAACTGTCAACATCTCAGCTGATCTACAAGGATTCATTTCTCTAGCTACTACCCTGCTCCCATATTAATTTGAAGCAAATTTAGGTCATTACATATTTCACCCATCAGTATTTCAGGATGTATTTCTAGAAGACCAGGTCACTTTTTTAACATAACAAAACCATTATCACGTCCAAATTTTTCTTTATATCATTGAACATCCAGTCAGTGTTCAGATTCCCAATTGTCTCATAAGTGTCAAAATTCTTTACAGTTTGTTTAAATCAGAATCCAAATAAGCTCTTTGCTTTTTATTGGTTGATCTGCCTCTTTTCTCTTTAGGTCTATAAGTCATCTGCCTCGTTTCTTTTTATTTCTTGAATTTTTTGGTTATTGTTGTTAATGAAACTGTGTCTTTGGCTTCTAGTTTCATACCATTGAGATTCTGCTGATTACATTCCAGTCGTAGTATTTAACATGTTCCTCTCCACTTCACGTCTCCCGTAAGTCAGGATTTCTAACCCCAACACTATGGACATGGTATGTGTCAGATAATTTTGCCCAGATAATCCTGGGCATTCTAGCATTTAGCAGGGTCCCTGGTCTCTACCCGCCAGATGTCAGCAGCATACACCCCCGAATTAGTGACAACTAAAAATGTCTCCAGACATTGCCAAATATCACCTTAAGGGGAAAACTGTCCATTCTCCCTGCCAAGAACCATTTTTGTGAATTATAACCTTGATCACGTCGAAATCTTTTTTGGAAAAGCTACTTAATAGACCGTGTTGTGTTTTTCTAGAATGAGGATTATAATGCAGAACGGCTCATCATTCAGGATGTCAGTAGCCATGTCTTTGCAGCATCCAGAGTCAGGTGTTCATTAGGGGTTAGGGAACAATGATATTCTAGCTGAATCATTTCTTCTTCACTTATTAGCTGGGATACTTCCATAGGAGAAAATTTTCTTCATATATTATTTGGCTACCCAAAACATATGATTCTTTCTCTTTTTCAATTTCCAAAATTAATTTTCCTTCTTTTAGTATCATAATAAATTCATGTTCCTTTGCATATTTGATGTGTTTCAATGCACTGCAATTTTTATTCTTAGTGAAATTAAAATTATTTCCTTCTACTGCTTGTGAGAGCCTCTCTGAATGGCTCCAGTGTCCTTTTGACCTAACTGTCATCTTGTGTATTTACCTCCCCTGCTCTGGAATCAATTATTTCTCTAAGAAGTCCTGGTTCCTTTTAAGAAGCCATATTCTACTAGTGAGGGTGATCATTGCTATTGGGTTGGTCATTGTTTTTAGGCTTTTTCAATGAAGAGAGCTAGATCATTTTTTTAAAGATTTTATTTATTTATTTGACACAGAGAGAGAGAGACAGCCAGTGAGAGAGGGAACACAAGCAGGGGGAGTAGGAGAGGAAGAAGCAGGCTCCCAGCGGAGGAGCCTGATGTGGGGCTTGATCCCAGGACCCCAGGATCACGCCCTGAGCCGAAGGCGATGCTTAACGACTGAGCCACCCGGGCGCCCCCATTTTTTTTTTTTTAAGATAAAATACATCATGGAATACCTGGATGGCTCAGTCGATTAAGTGTCCAACTTTTGGTTTCAGCTCAGGTCATGATCTCAGGATCGTGAGATTGAGCCCTGCATTGGGCTCCTTGCTCCTTGCGGAGTCTCCTTAAGACTCTCTCCTTATCCCTCTGCCCCTTACCTCATTCCCACTCTCTATATAAATAAATAAGTAAATAAATAAATAAATAAATCTTTAAGATAAAAATAAATCAGGCATTCATATTCATTTTTGTGTCAATTAAAAAAAATATTAGCTCTTCATCCCCTTCTCCACCATGATGTCTGTGAACACATAATGCTTGAACTGTTGCAGTAACATCTTAACTGGTCCTCCTTCCTCTAGTCTCTGTGCTTAATATTCCAGATTGATTCCTAAGATCCTCTCCATGCTTCAACTTCTTAAATTCAGATTCCTCAACCTGACGTCCCAAAGTCCTCATAAATCTAGAGTTACTTACCTATACTATCTGTTCTCCATCTACTTTAACCAGTAGCCTCCCTTCGAGAATCATCTCTTCCTTATGTCTCAGATATACCTCTTTACTTGCACCTTCATCTTGGTGCTCACATTCCCCTCCAAAATTCTTCCTAATTTATTTTGGGGCTGTGAGTAGGTTTCTATGTTCTGCATATAACTCATATGAAGACCGATATAAATGAACAGAGAAGCCTGTAGTCATCAAAACTTACCAGAAATAATGTGACACCTATTTTTAAACATCACGGTATTTTACAATTAAAAGATCTAAGCAACTACCCATTTTAATCCCAACATTCTACCAGTGAGGCTATTAAAGTTCACAGAGATTGAGGCCCTTAATAAACATCATACAATGGGCACAGTCGGGGCTGGAATCCACATACCCCAGTCCAAGTATTCTCTTTTTGCTGCAGAAAGCTGACATAAATAGCTCTGTTATGTTGCCAAATTAAATGTTTCTAGAGTTATCTGAGGGAAGGAATGAGGGGTACTGCTGAGGATTTTGTGAAGCATTATTCAGGATAATACTGGGTATCTGAGCTCTTAGGGTCTACACACATATCTGGTGAGAGAAAAATGCCAGCTGAATGTAAGCTTTCTCTGAAAGTGTGAAAGAAAGTAGAAGTAGCTGGATAGACATTAGGATGAGAAAGAAGAATGGGTGGCGAAGTTGGTTGAGCATCTGACTCTTGCTTTTGGCTCAGGTTATGATCTCAGGAACGTGAGATCCAGCCTTGTCAGGCTCTGCACTCAGCAGGGAGTCTGCTTGGGATTCCCTCTCTCCTCTTCTGCCCCTCCCCTCGCTCTCATTCTCTCTCTCTTTCTCTCTCTCAAATAAATAAAGTCTTAAAAAAAAAAAGATGAGAGGGCGCCTGGGTAGCGCAGTCGTTAAAGCATCTGCCTTCGGCTCAGGGCGTGATCCCGGCGTTCCGGGATCGAGTCCCACATCGGGCTCCTCCGCTGGGAGCCTGCTTCTTCCTCTCTCACTCGCCTGCTATGTTCCCTCTCTCGCTAGCTGTCTCTCTGTCACATAAATAAATAAAATCTTTAAAAAAAAAAGATGAGAAAGAAGTGGAGATATTGAAGGTATGGGAAAGGATTTGAATCTCCAGATGCAAACCTCACCTGCTTTGCCATGTATCAATTGGGCATTGTCCTAGCCCAACTCAGAGACCGTAAAAGCCATATAATCTAAGACAACAGGGAAAAGCATTTAAGGCATACAAGTAAGATGCCATTCTAGAATTTTCTTTTGAAAGCAGCACACATTAAAAAAAATCAAAATACAAATGAGAGGAGCTATCTGCTCAAATAATCCACCCTAAGAAGTAGTTTTCAGATAGGCTGCTGATAGTAGCAGTGATTCCAAAACGTCATCAAGAATATAAAATTAGGGGCGCCTGGGTGGCACAGTGGTTAAGTGTCTGCCTTCGGCTCAGGGCGTGATCCCTGCGTTCTGGGATCGAGCCCCACGTCAGGCTCCTCCGCTATGAGCCTGCTTCTTCCTCTCCCACTCCCCCTGCTTGTGTTCCCTCTCTCGCTGGCTGTCTCTGTCTCTGTCGAATAAATAAATAAAATCTTTAAAAAAAAAGAATATAAAATTAAAGTTAAAATAAACTATAAAACAATTTAAGGCATCATAACATGCTGATGTCATAATAAGGTCTACAGTAAGTAGGGATATATGGGGACCTAAAACTGAGTGTATTTTAGTCAATTTTCAGGTAGAAAAGGATATATACATTTTCAAGCAGCATAATAAAATTGTTGTAAACATGAGCTAAGAAGTCAATGTGACCTGGGTTCAAGTGTAAATCAGTGATGTATTTTATGGGAAAAGGTGTTGTCTTCCCGAGACCCAGTTTTCTCCAGTGGAAATAATGAAAGTATTTACTTCATGGAGTGGTTGTGAAGATTTCCGTATTCATTTATTGAACAAATTATCTATTGAGCTGCCAGATTCTCTATGCCAGACCTTCTAATATAGCTGGTGTATGATCCATGGTAGCACGTAATCAGTATCACTTAATATTACCTTTATAGCTCCAAGGTATTCTCTATTAAGATCATTTTACTTTGCTCTTATGTTCCAGACAATAAGGTATGTTATGCTCTTATATTCCTTACTATAAGGTAACTTAGTTTCAAGATAGAATAACTATTGTAGTGCCTGGGTGGCTCAGTCAGTTGGGTGTCCAACTCCTGATTTCAGGGTTGTGAGTTCAAGCCCAGCATTGAGCTCTACACCAGGCACACAGCCTACTTAAAATAATAGTAATAATTTTTTTCTAAGTTCCTGCAAGATAGAATAACTACTAAGTGAGAAGTTCATAGAGCAGCCAGTGTAAATGTCAGATCTACTACAAAGCACATAATTTCTCTGCACACATAAAGCATTGACATTCTGGCTTATTGGGTCTTCTCTGTGATTTTGGTTAGCATAAATCTGTTCCTCCAAGTCTGATGACCTCTAAATAAACTGGTGAAGTCATAGTAATGAAAACGGAAACAAAGTGAGGGCTTCAGAGGGGTGGGGGGTGGGGGACTGGGATAGGTCGGTGATGGGTATTAAGGAGGGCACGTACTGCATGGAGTTATACGCGACTGGGTGTTATACGTGAATAATGAATCATGGAACATTACATCAAAAACTAAGGATATACTGTATGGTGACTAACATAACATAATAAAAAACTATTATTAAAAAAAAACAGAAAGCCAAAGTTTCTGCACAATTATGGAGCCAAGTTAGACCCAATCTTAGGAACCAGCTGGCCTCCATCTGATTATTTCATTTTAATAATTGTACATTTTACATTTCTTAATGAATTATCTCTCTCTGAATTTTAATCCTCTTGTGTAATTATTTCAAGGTGTATTTCCAAGACTGAAAAGCATCTGGAAACTTCTCTCTTCTTCCTCCATTCATTTGGTTTACCTGCTCATTCTTCCCAGCTTTTCATCTATCGTATCACCCGGCTGGCTCTCCAAACCAAGGCTCCTTAACTTAACTTGCCATATCTGTGAGCTCAGCCTTTAAGAGGAACATTGACACCCCACAAGTTCCAACAATCCACTGTTCTTTATTGAAGTGAACACAGTTCGTGGATTCCAGTAGATTCAGTAGCACCAGAGCACCTAACTTCCCATCACTATGTTGTTCAATTTGTGCCACTGTGGCAAGGTCAATCTCTATTAAGTACAGAGGTATGATACCAGAATATTTGTGGAGAATTGAGTGGCTCTGTTTCAAAATCCTTATCTCCTTATCTTTATATTAGATCAGCTTATGGAACACTGAAGATGCACATTGTATGTGTGCCTAAAAATATATAAGTATAAATATATAAATTTACAAATACATGCTATATATTTTATGTGTGTATATATATAATAGACTTTGTATAACATACATATACATATAAGATTGTACATATATTTATACACACATATACTACTTGGACTATGTGTGCACAGACACAGGCACACTTTCCCTTGAATAAATATTCTGCCAATTTTAATTATCTAAGCATTAATATACCCTTTCTAGTGACCTTAAGATTCTGTGTTTCACACCTTCGTTTTTTTTTTTTTTTTAAGATTTTATTTATTTATTTGACAGAGAGAGAGACAGCCAGAGAGAGAGGGAACACAAGCAGGGGGAGTGGGAGAGGAAGAAGCAGGCTCCCAGTGGAGGAGCCTGATGCGGGGCTCGATTCCAGAACTCCGGGATCACACCCTGAGCCAAAGGCAGACTGAGCCACCCACGTGCCCCTACACCTTCGTTTTGAAGCATCTCATCACAAAATGTGGCTGCACTTATCAAACAGGCCAAAATGGATCTATTAGGTTAAATTTTTTAAATATCTTCTTGGTCTATGAAACCTGTACTGCGTGTAGAAAATATTTATATTTCTTTAATAAGCCTAAGGTACATACAATATATTATATTCATAGTCATTTAACAAATATTTATATTCAATAAATAATTACAGAGCTTAACACTGCTCTAGGAACAGAAGACAAACCCCTTGCCCCCATAAAGCTTACATTTTAGTGGTAAAGTTTGGTAATAAATTATAAACAGATGTATATTATGGTATCAGGTAATAGTAATCACTGATAATAAGATAAAGCAGGTGGGGGAGTAGGAAGGACACAAGGCACTATGTTCAACAGAGCCAGCAGGAAGTCCCCTTTGGGAAGTGACACCTGAGCAGAGAATGGACCAAAATGAGAGCGATGCAATTTATTTGAGCATCTGGTCCAGTAGCTCTACACCATCGAGGATGGAAATAATAGCAAGTTAGCAAGATAGCCTGCCACAATGTCATCAAGGCTGGCAAGATAGGAAACTCCCAGGTCAGAGACAAAGGACTCCATTACTCACAGCACAACAGACCTCATGACCTCCACCTTGCCCTTGTTCCACAAGTCCCGGGATGATGTGAAAGCTGACCCAGGTAAACGTTGCACATACAATGGGTCTACACTATAGTGAGGAACCCCAAGCATAGGGAACCCCCAATCTTAGAAAGGGGGCGTCTAGGGAACCTATCCAATCTCTGCCACTGTCAAGAACAAACCTGCCGCATCTCCTGTAAAGAGATACTACCTCTGTTTTCTAAAGCAGAGGGTTTGGTTTGCTATGCAAGCTTCCTTGAAAAGAATCTGGAACAAAAATTGATCTGAGATGTGCAGACATATCCTGGAGAACAGTCTTCTCATGTCAACTTTTAACAAACATCAGAATCACCTGGAAGGCTTGTTCAAACACATATTGCTAAGGCTAACCCCCAGTGTTCCTGATTTAGTCTGTCTGAGGTGAGTCTCAGAATCTGCATTTCCAAAAGTTCCCAGGAAATAGTGATACTGCTGATCAGGAATCCATACTTAAGTCTATTGTTGTGTGGTTCTTGATTTGCATTCATTCTGCTCTGCTTGACAATCAGGAAATTACAATTCTAAATTGCTTCTGCCTCTTGGGATCTTTTATTTCATTAAACCTGGTAAGTAGCGTATCTCTTGTTAGAAACAATTCTCATATCTTATAACGTGGTTCAGCTTACTGACTTTTATACCTCCATTCCAGACAGGAAACAAAGGAGGGAGTTGAAATCATAGAGAAAAAAGATTCCTGCTTATAAAATTGCCTCAATAATCTTATAATCTTAATAGTAACCTTGTGCCTAGAGTTGATATTAACAACATTCCAGTTTTTATCTACGAGAGGCCTTGACCAAAGTGCAGATGTCGGCATTGTTTAAAGAGCACTGATGATTTTCCATCTACTATAACATACTCTTGGTTACTGCAGCTCTAAAAAAATTTTGAAGTCAAAATTGAGTTTAAATGACCTGAGAGTATTAGATATTTCAGATTACGCATGGGTCCATAAATCTATACCATTAACACATAAATATGCTTTACGGCTATATCAGAATTGTTGCAAACCCTGCAGTGTTCAGTGTTTTGTTTTTATAGCTCGAAAATGTAACTGTTTTATGGAATTAATTTCATAAGCGCACAGACATGCGGTTTATTCTTATGACAAAACCACTTACTGCTACTTAAAATATTTTCATATTCACAATCTATTTTAACAAAGAAATTTTGTAGGAACGATCCCATCACCCAAATTTGCCACTAGAACGTAGATTTGGAGATTGGTTTGTGATTTCTCTCTTAATCCAAGGCATTGTCTCTATTTAATCAATAGATGGCGCTTGTGCCCATTTTACATAGCACGTTAAGGCCCTGTACTAAAAATTGTGAAAACTTCTCTCTCTCTCTCTAAAAAAAAAAAAGAAAAGAAAAGAAAAAAAATAGGCATTAAGTCCTAGAGCAGTTCACAAACAGATGGTAGGGCAAACTCGCACTGTGCCAAACACTTTATATATGGCACCACAATTCCCACAAAAATACTACAAAATTGGTAATATACCAATTTCTCAAAGTAAGGGTACAGAGAATAAATTCTGTGTGCACATTCTCTGCAACTAGTGGAGGAAGGATTTGAATTCAGGTCAGCCTGACTCAAGTGTGTCAATTTCTCACACCAACATGTCAAGTCCTAATACACATAAATCCTTCACATGACGCTATGCTACAAAGTACATTTTTGCTTTTGTTACCACTCTTCCCTCTTTGTGTTAGGCAGCAGGTATGTGTAACAGTTTTTAACACTGCTTTGAATTTGTAAACTGTCGTTTCAGAGAACCCAGGGCTGCTTCTCATCCTATGTTCTCTGCTGCTATGGTTCAGGCAGATGCTCTTGTTTCATTGCCAACGCTTATCATTATGTGCTTCTCTGAAAGCTTTACGAATGGTTTGCTAAAATATAGTTAATTTTTCCATGTAGCTAACCTGTCCATTTTCTTTAATGTATCAGGTTCTTTTAAAATCACATGTGAATGGTAAAAATAGCAAACACACTGGGATTGGCTTACATCACAAAAGTATTCCTAAACTTGATCCAAAATTTACAATGCCCTGAGTTTGATTTTCTTTATCATCTTATCACGAATTTCTTTGTAAAACTTTTATTTTGGGGGCACCCGAGTGGCCCATTTGGGTTAAGCGTCTGCCTTCGGCTCAGGTCATGATCCCAGGATCCTGGGATCGAGTTGGGCTCCCTGCTTGGTGGGAGTGTGCTTCTCCCTCTGCCCCTCCCCTAACTCATGCTCTCTCTCAATCTCTCTCAAATAAATAAACGAAATCTTTAAAAAACACTTTTTTTGAGGTTTTCAAGCACAAAAATTGAGAAAGTAGTGGAGCCCCCAAATATCTCTCAGTCAAAATATCTATATTTCGGCCTAAATCACATGGTAATTTTATTTCATCTCTACTCCCAACACAACCAGCAACAGATTGTTTTTAAAGCAAACTTCCAGATCATATCATTTCACCTGGAAATGTTTTGTGACATAGCTTTAAAAGATAAAAAAAAAATTTAAAAACATAACCACAGTATAAGTACCACCTCTAAAAACCAAGAAAATAATGAATTCCTTAATAGTATCAAATATCCAGGCAACGTTCACATTTCCACAATTGTCTGTCTCATGAATGTTGTTTTTTTTTTTAATAGTTTGTCCAAATCAAGAATAAACTCTCCCATATACTGCATTTGGTTCATAGGTATCTTAAGACTCCATCGGGGGCGCCTGACTGGCTTAGTCGGTAGAGCATGCGATTCTTGATCTAGGGGTCAAGAGTTCGAGGACCACAATGGGTGTAGAGATTACTTAAAATTTAAAACAAAACAAAACAAAACAAAACAAAACTCCATCTACACCGGTTTCCTTCCTGTTTTCTTATTTCTTTATGCCCATATGTTTACTGATGATATCCCCCAATTCCAACAATGTAATCTATCCTTGAGAATACTTTCTAATGATCCCTTTTCTGGCAAGTGCAATCTGTTTCCTCTAAGACCATAAAGTATATCTTCTTTATATCTCCATTTTACCTTTAAATGTTTATCTTCTTTCCCCAAATGGTCATGTTAAAATCAGTCTATGCAAGCACTATACTCCTAATACAATTCCACCCCTCAATCCCTCCCGGCAATCATCCCCTCCCATGCCACATCAACACCACAAGGCTTTCATCCTCAACTCATACCAGAGCCAGAATACTTAAGGCTTCATTTGTGACTCCATCTCTCCTGGTCAAATGCAACATAAGGAACCAACCACACCTTCTAGTGTTTGACTTAACCCAACAGAGGGCTTAATTCCTAAATCAGAATCAAGTGTATTTCTGAGTTTCTCTTGAAAAGGTCTTTTTCCATCATGATAGAATAGATTCAGGAAGGTGTTGCCATTCCCTGAATTTCCACCCTCCTATCAAAATATCAAGGTATGCCTTCAAGAATAATTAGTATGTGATGGGGAGGTTTTTCTTCCTGGTCTTGTTTGGTTACTCTTTTTTCCATGTCAGGATTTGATTTCATTTACACTACCTCCAAATGAGCTAACTATCCTCACTGGCAATGAAAAGCTGTTTCTGGAATCTCCATTAGACCCTAGGAATAAACGGCATCGTGCAATCAGAAAGACCAACCTGTCCAGAGGAGTTCTGATCATCAAGGACACAGTAAGGTGGTTGCTTGAGAAGGAGATCATCTGGCATTTGTCCTGAAGGAAGACGCCAGACCAAAATCGTTCATATGTGTTCCCAAGTCATAAAGCAAATGTTCTCATTCAAAAGCATCTCTTAGATGCTCCTTGCAAATGGTCCAGGATATAGCTGAACTCAATACATAGCACAAAGAGGAAATTCATTTAGGCTGATTACTGAGCCCTTAATTTAGATAACTGTACTGTCAATCTGAAGTCATTGGACCCAAAAAGCACGAACAATTGAGCTCTTAATAGCAGGAACTTGACCATTAAAATAGTTGAAAATACTTATTGATCTTAAAGCCATGGTTGATTTGTTTAGAAGATATAAACACGAGCTGATGAGAATTTTTTCCTACTGTTTATTCCTTAACATTTTTTTTCTTTATTGCAAGGAAGAATAGTAGAACATAGGCTTTTGAGCCTGCATTGAATTCAGATTTCAATTCATGACTATTCATGTCCATTTTTGATAGATTTTCCATCATCTCAAAATTCATATATATATTTGAGTAAAACCCATCTTGTTACTCTCATTTGAATATTTTTAACTAAATAGTCTTAAATAAATATTCTCAAGTACTCTTGTCCTTTTAGTCTTAGTAGAAGTTATACTTTCAGCAAGTTTGCAAAAACAATCACTGGGATTTTTATTAAAATTGTGTCAAGCCTTTTCAATAATTCTTTAAAATTGATAATTTTTCAAGCAGAAACTTCTTCAAAATAGTGTTTCTGGACTTCCGTTCAAGTTGTCTTCTATGCTCCTTAGTAAAAGTATCTAGTTTCCTATATATAGGTCTCTGTCATTTCTTATCCAAGAAATGAAATTTTATGATTTTGTGGGTAGCATGAATTAGATTTTGTTCTCTTCTAGTATATATCTCATGAGTTATTGCTGGTATAGAGCTGTGACTATCAACCAAGGAGCTACAAAATCACTTGCAGGTTGTTGTTTCTTTTTCCAAACTATATTCACTTGATGCTCAGGGATTCCGATACCTCTTCTAGAATACAGTCCCCCACCATCTTACTTATGAGTATACATATCGCCCCTCAGCATCAGGAGCAGGGAGCAATATTAAATGCACTGAAGTAAAACAAAGCTATGGGGTCATTGTTTTCGCTTTCTGTTTGTTGTTGCTTGGGATCACTTTATTACTTTTCCTGTTACTTCTGAGAGATTTACTTTTGCATTGAGCAATTTGCTTTCTAGAATAAACCTCAAGCATTTCCTCTATTAATCAGTAACCAGTGAATATAATGTGTGATAAAGCCTGTGCTGAATGCTTCAAGAATGCACAAACGTGAAGGTCTGAATTTGCCTTTGGTCACTCAGGTTTGGGCAGGAAGTGGTACCTAACAGTTGGGTTAATTGAGCTAAACCGAAAACAGAGCAACAAGAGAAATAAGCATATGCATTTTCATGAACTCTACTAATAGTCTGTCCTTCTGCATATAGACATCAGGAAAGTAAAAATAATTGCTGATGGAGGGTGTTGAGGTAGGAAAAAACTTAAATTCTGAAAACACAGTCAAACTTCAGCATTTCTGCACATCCTGTAATATCATTTATAAATATAAATCAGATGCTCATGGAAACCTTATGTTGACCAAGGATGTCCAGCTAAATCATTCTCTTGGGGCTGGAAGAGGTGGAAGGGAGGCTTTACTGATCTGGCCCTTGGAGACAGTGTCCATTGCCCTCTACTTAAAGAAAGTGTTCTCTTTTCTCTTCATAAGGCCAGCACTGCCTACACTAATAATGGGCCGTCTCTGAATGCTAATTTCTAAGTGGTTCATTTGGAGCTTACAACACATTTTCCTATAAAAATGATGCTTTATAGCAGAGCTTCTCAGACTTTGGTCTACACCACAGTCTCCCAGAGAGCTTGGTAAAACACAGAGACTCAAGTCCAGGATGTTGATTCTGGACACCTGGAACGGTCCCCAAGGAAATTGCACTTGTGTTGATTCCCAACAAATACAAACACACGCATGCTCATTTACTGCCACATGGGGCCTCTCCTCCCTCCACCTAGCTTCAGGCAACCATGAAGGGAGGTGCAGAGCCCCTGACAGTGGTCTTGCTGCTGGTCAGAAAAAAAAAAGGGGTTGGGCACTAGGAGAGGATTAAGAAATGCAGACTGAGTGGAGGAGATGTCAACAGTTGCTCTATGGAAGAATTGGGTAGGAGAGAGGAAGAAGCTGGACTGGGCAATTCCATGGGAACTGGACAAGGAGGGGTTATGCCCATCAATCACAATGACTTCTGGGCAAATGGAGTGGATCTCGTGCGAAGGGAAAATATGGGATTCCCAGAATGCCCCTTCTCCCAATTCTTGTCAACTCATGATGATATCCACACCCTTCCCAAAGAGGAGAGGGGACTGACAGTTATTGAACACCTACTAAACATCAAGCACAATCCTAGGCACGTTGTGTGCATATCATACTTACTTTTCATCTTCATTTTTTGAACAAATGAAGAGTCTACTGGGCAAAGAGCAGGAGCACAGCTCCCATCCCTGCCTGTGAGTGGCTTTAAATAAATCACTTGACCTCTTGAAGCACAGTTTGTTTGTTTTTCAGTCTGTAAATGAGGGCAATCATTGATACTTTGTAGGGATTATGGTAAGGATTAAAATATATAGGTCAAAAACTTAGTACAGTGCCTAGCCCATAGTTGATGTTCAATAAATGGTAGCTAAATCATCATAATGACCATAATTGTCCTCATTATCAAAAAGCATGAACAAAAACAAAACAGAAAAGACACCAAGTGGAGCTTGCTTTAAGCAACAGAATCTAAATTCAAATCTAGGCACTTTTTTCCAAACCTCATTGCCTTCACCCTAACCTTGCTACTCAAGGCCTGGGCCAAGTTCTTTTAGTAGCTTATTAGAAATGGAGAATCTCAGAATCCACCCGAACTGACTCAGAATCTACATTCTAACAAGATCCCCAGGTGATCTGTAACACATTAAATTTTAAGAAGCACAATTCTACAGAACTTGTGCTTTTATTTACTTGTCTGGTAGAGTGTGGTGCTCAAATTGATGCTGAAAATTAGCTTTGTGCTCTTGGCTATGTCTAGAATGTAAGTTCAACAAGGGTAAAAAAACAAGATTTTTTATTATTTGTTCATGGCTGGATCTCCACTGCCTGAAAAAAAAAAATCTGGTATATATTGTAGAAGCTCAGTAGATGTCTATTGAGTAAATAAATCTGAGGTAAAATTGGGGGAAGATATTTTTGGAAATGTTTTATGTAGTGAGGCAGAAGGAAGCACCATTCCATAGGCATAATTTACTGCCAATCAAGGTCTGGATAAATCGGTGTTCCCCATTCTATTTGCCAGACAGATACTGGAGGAAAGAGGAAAGAACTGGTTATTCTTGCTGCCCTAGCATGTTACCTTCATGCAGACTCATCTGCACATCACCCCAGAAGCCTAGAGTTGTCAGCATACTGCTGTGTTGAGAACATTCCTTTCAGAGCCCTTGGTTTCTATGATCAACCCCCGACGTGTCTGTTGTGGCAAAGGGTCTTACAGCTTGGACTCCACAATCACTTCTGAAATGAAAACCTTTGTCATGAAGATGCCTAAATTTAACAAACACAATGAACACCCGATGATCACTAGATGAATTTCCGCTTCAAAGGCTGGTTGTTCACTGTCAGGGCACCCAGTGTTTTGAATGGACTCACGTCCGCTGAGCAACTGTAGGTAGTACTTAGCAAAACAATAAAAGTGACTTTATGAGTTTTGTTATACTTACTTGCGTGCATTTCAAATTTCTGCCACTAAACTATAAGTCTCTAAATGAGTAAATCTCTTTCAAAAATATTATTGTCCGGTAATATTTGATATAGTCAAAAGAATACGGGTAACATGTGTGAGCTATAATACACAACAGGTCTAACGCTCCACGTCCAGACCCGCGTGAGAAGAAAGACGACCAGCTCTATTGCACCCCCCTGCATGCTTGTGGTTGGCTGGGGGGAATGTGGTCCCTCAGAGAAATGTTTGCCTCACAATGTCTAGAATCTGTGAATGGTGTGTGAAGATTCTGCGTGTGTGCATGTCTGCATACAGTGATATGTACATGTATGTATATGTATGTATACATGTAATGTCCCGTCACTTCCAGTTAAGGGAGACAGTAATTCAGTAAAGCTAATAACCTGAAATCAGTTATAGCCTTAGCTCTGCACAAGCTTTCAGTTAATTTTAACTTCTTAAAAGTGCAAGTTTTCTTGAAATGAAGAAATACGAATATGTAATCTCTGAGAACCCCATAAGCCCTAAATACCATGATTCCATGAAGAAATTTTGTGAAGCACCTGAATGAAGACAGAGAGGAGAAATAAGTTAAAGCTTAATATGGTAGTCACCATACAGTACATCTTTAGTTTTTGATGTAGCGTTCCATGATGTATTGTATGGTGACTAACATAACATGATAAAAAATTTAAAAAAATAAAGTTATAGAATATGGACTGTAAAAAGTTTAAAAAATTTTTAAAAAGCATAATATGACTGTCCATTGAATTTGGAAACAAGCCTCTTTTGTCCTTTGACATAAAATTTACATGCAAGTAATTAATGAAAGAAGAGCGATTGATTTTTTTTGACACTTCAAAAAACTGAAATGATCGTTAATGCATCAAATACCTATGGAACTGCTTTCTTTTTTGTTTTGTTTTGGTTTTGTTTATTTCTGACAAGTTATAGGTAGTTTAATTTTCTTTTACTGTTCTTCCGAATCTCTAACTTTCCACAATAAACATATGCTTTCTTTACTAAACTCAGAGAGGGCAAACTTAAACACCGTAAACATTCTTGCTTTTATACTTTACTGCACTGGAATGAGGTAATGTCCATACCCTTAAGGAGCTCACGATCTCGTGGGAGAAACACATAAACATACGGATTATGCGTTAACATCCCATTGCCGGACACCACAAACTTCGTGACTTCACACAACACAAATTTACTACCTTACAGTTCTTGAGGTCAAACCTCCAAGACGGGTGTCAATGGGCTAAAATTAACCAATAAATTCTTAGATGTGTCATAGCTGTAGGGGGTATTAAAATGGAAATTTTTGAGACCTAATACTCTGGAGTGGAGGGCTAGAGTCCCGGGGAGGACCTGAGCTAAAGGTAGGAAGAAATCATTTGACTCTTAGACTGTTGTTTCATGAACTTCCCCCTCCACAGAGGACAAGGAGAGACTGCTACAGACTGGCAGGTGGCAGGGATTTTTTGGTTTGTTTTTTGGATGTCATTAGCTTATTGTAAAAGAGAGACATGGACATGTTCACGTGATGACAGATTTCAGAATTCGTGGAAGGGGCAGTTTCCTGTGATGCCATCTTAGGACTCCCTTCAGCCTCCATACTTTGCAAGAGTGTCACCCCCTCTAAATAAGAAATGATCCTGGCCATCTAGAACTATTTTGATGCCTCCCTATTCTGGGAGGACGATCCCCAACTTTCACGCGAACCTGTGGAAACCCTCCACCCTTTCCTTCGGAGCCCGATCCAACAGCAACTACTGTTGCCTGCAGTGCTTTTCCCTGAGGGTTTTCTGGAAGCATAACTCCTCTTTGTTGATATGTCAGCTGCACCCCTTTCAGCTCAAACTCAGACGAGGAGGGGACGCAATTTTCTAAATGCCTGCCTGTCCTACCAGCAGTTTGTAGCCTGTTCCCAGACTTTACCCCTGGGATAGTCGGTGGCAGGTTTAATATGCCGAGAAACTTTCTTTTCAAGCTTGACTCAGCAGCTGCAAGGTGAGTAGATCTCCACATATGGTTTTAAGAATCTTAACAGCTGGGGTGCCTGGGTAGCACAGTCCTTAAGCGTCTGCCTTCGGCTCAGGGCGTGATCCTGGCATTCCGGGATCGAATCCCACATCGGGCTCCTCCGCTGGGAGCCTGCTTCTTCCTCTCCCACTCCCCTGCTGTGTTCCCTCTCTTGCTGGCTGTCTCTCTGTCACATAAATAAATAAAATCTTAAAAAAAAAAAAAAGAATCTTAACAGCTGCTGTAGAGGCCTTACCTGGATTCAGTGGAAGTATGCAGTCTCACAGGCTGAGCAACACATGAGCTCCACAGTCTCTGCTCCTGGGGAAGCTTCCAGAGTGGGGACGGCGAGCGGAGTGCATGGTCCGAGGACACGGAGGACGTGAGGAGCCTCCCATTGCTGGGTCCAGCCTGGGTCCAGCTTAAGGGTCAAGCAGGGGTCATGTCCTCTAGGTGACTGCCTCCAACAGACGCCTCAAAGCTCTAAAAAAAGATTAGAGATTGTGGGTTTTGGAGAAATGTATTACAGCGCTGTGAATCCCACCCCTTCCTCTCCTTCCACTTTCTCCTTCCCCTCAAACACAGGGATGCACCTGCTTGCCCCTCAGTTCACCAAAAGGGTGACTTGGAGAGCACAATGCCTATACCCTGCACTTTGGGAATCAGCAGCCTGGTGTCCGACTCCACCTGCAAAGCTGAGGATCCAGGAATGCCCTCCATGGCTGCTTTCTAAGCAAGGAAAGCAGTGAGCTAAATGGGGCCAGGGAGAGACAGTCACCATATGCTTGTCTTTCATCTGGAGGACCGCCTGGAGGACCAAGAACCATCAGCAGAAAGAGGCCGGAGGTATCACCAAATAACCTGGAGCTGCAGAGGTAAGCGAGCGTCTGGACTAGGGATGCGTGTCCCCTGTCCAAGCAGCTACACATAGGCTTCTCCAAAGAATCCCACAAGAGAGTCAGTTTTCAGTGTAATCAAGTTTAGAAAACACTGCTCATACACCAGGACAAGTAGTAAGAATTTGCTCCCCTTTTATCTTCTGTGTCCCAACTCAGGTGGACCAGAAACCAAAGTTCTGGACTCAAAGAGAAAGGGAAGAAGCACCCAGAGAGAGAGAGTGAGAGCCAGCATACTCCCTTTCCTAATACAGGCTTCTGATCTCAGGCTGGTTGGACACAGGCTCAAGTGGGATGGTGCAGAAATTTGAATTTTAAAACCAGATTGAATTGTGATCCTTCTTGGAGAAGTCACGGTGTTTTCCCGAGTTTTCATCCAGACGGGAATAATTAGCTCCGTATGGCAGATTTATAAAAGCAGTAAGAAATAAAGTGAGGTTGTTCCCCTTACACCTCGCTGGTTCAGTGTAATGGCCTTAGAAGTCTGGGCTGGAAGGCCCGAGATGCTTGATCACCCAGGCCTCGTCCTTGACCCACACCGCACACATAACCGCACACATAACCTCCAGGTGATGCCGCACACAGAGTGCGTGCACCTGCTGGGAATCACGCGGCCTCACCCGGCTCCCAGACCTCAGCCATCTGCTCTGCCAAGGCCACTGACACCCACTGGGCATTATGCTTTATACTGGCTAATTTTATAGGAAGAAGGTGATTTCTTAATGCATAATTTTGCCCTTCCTTCTATCATTAATAACAAGTTTGAACATTCGTTCATACATATAGTCTCTATTTATATTTAGCCTATGTGAAATTTTTTATATCTGAACTTTTCCCACTTTTTCAAATTGTGTTCTGTTTGTTATGTGCCGGTTCCTAAGTACTCCTTATATATAAAGATTACTAACTCTATTATATAAGTTGTAAATATTTTTCTAAATTCATTGCTTTTGAAAATTATGCTGTATTTAAGAATATAGATCTATTGAGATTTTACATGGCTTAATTAATGATTTATTGTCATAATTTCTGCCATTCATATCATATTTAGAAAGCCCTTCCTCACTCAAATATTATAAAAATATTTACCTACATTTCTTTCTAACTTGATATTATTATATTTTGCAGCTGAATTCTTAATTACATGGAATTTATTTTGGTATTTGTTATGATGCAAATATTTAGCTTTACTGTTTTCCAAATATTTAGTCAATTATTCTGATGCCATTGGGGAACAATTGTTTGTCGACACATCTTAAAACAAGGCTTTATTGTGTTTCAAAGTCTTGGCATTTAGATGCATTTTCATAGTGAAAGTTTTAGTTATATATATACTTTTGCAAAGCTAGAATGTATCCACGGTGGTGTATTATATTTGCTAATTTCTTATTTAACATTGATGTATCACAATTTATAAGTAAGCATGGTTCGTAGTTGCCTTTAACTTTTTTTGATTTTTTTGTTTTCAATGAGGTTTATTCTAATCAGATCCATTAGAAAAATCTTCTTGTGGGGCACCTGGGTAGCTCAGATGGTTGAGCGTCTGTCTTTGGCTCAGGTCATGATCTCTGGGTTCTGAGATCAAGGCCCACGTCGGGCTCCTGGCTCAGTGGGCAGTCTGCTTCTCCCTCTCCCTCTGCCTCTCCCCTTGCTCGTGCTCTCTCTCCCTGTATCTCTCTGTCTCAAATGAATAAATAAAATCTTTAAACAAAAAAAAAAAAAGAAAAAAGAAAAAAAAGAAAAATCTTCTCGATGCTCTTTAATAGTTTAGATAGCCTAAGAATTGTCTGTTCTTTCATGACTTGATAGAACTATAATCTATAATTCCTTTAAGTATGATGTCTTTTTCACGAAGGGATTTTTACTGTCTTTTAAATTTTTTCTAAGATCTATTCAGGTTTTTTATTGCTTCTAGAGCTAATGTTAATCATTTATATTTCACAATAAAGTTTCCATTTCATCCAGAAACGTCCATAAAGCTAGTGTGTCTTATGAATCTCTAAGAGTATGACATAAAGTGTTCTTAAACATTTCTGACTGGGAATCTTTTGTCATCGTTTAACTAATCTTTTTGTAGGACTATTGTTCTAAGTTATACACTTTGGAAAATGCTAACACCATGTCTTAGAACATTCCCTTAAATTTGCTTTTAAATTCTCTCTGCACAAAGAATTGTATTGCCTTTCTTATTCTGAATCTTGTATGTTGCTTTGCCTCTATTTTATACAATTGTTTTTACTCAAAGAATTAGCTTTTGAATATGTGTGTTCATTCTTCTGTTTTTCAAACTCTTTAAAATTTTTTTTTCTCCCTTAAGGGAAAAGGGAAAAGAAATTGAAATCAGGGGGCACCTGGGTGGCACAGCGGTTAAGCGTCTGCCTTTGGCTCAGGGCATAATCCCGGCGTTCTGGGATCGAGCCCCACATCAGGCTCCTCCGCTATGAGCCTGCTTCTTCCTCTCCCACTCCCCCTGCTAGTGTTCCACCTCTTGCTGGCTGTCTCTATCTCTGTCAAATAAATAAATAAAATATTAAAAAAAAAAAAAAGGAAAGAAATTGAAATCAGGAATTCACTAGGAATTTGTTTCAGAAAACCTAATTGGATGTACTTTTAAGTATTTAAACTGAATGAAATAAAATGAAGCTAGAAGAATGAACAGGTATACAACATAAAGGTTTGACTTACATATGTTGTGAAATGATCGTCATAGTAAGTTCAGGTAATACCCATCATCTCACACAGGTACAATAAAAAGAAATGGAAAAAAAGGGAAAAAATGTCTTTCCTTGTCATGAGAATGCTCGGATTCATTCTCTTAACAACTTTCTGGTAAGTAATACAGCAGTAGTAACTATAGTTATCATGCTGAACATTACATCCCTAGTGCTTATTTACCTTTTAAGTGGAAGTTATCATTGGACCATCTTCTCTCAATTCCCCTTGCCCTTACCTCCCAGCTTCTGCTAAGCACAAATCTGATCTCTTTTTCCATGAGCCTGGTTTTTTTCCCCTTGATCTCCACATATAAGTGAGATCATATAATATTTGTCTTTCTCTGTCTGACTTATTTCACTGAGCATAATGTCCTCAAGGTTCATCCATGTTGTTGCAAAAGGTATGATTTATCTTTCCTTCTTAGGATTGCTTTGGTTATTTGGGGTCTTTTGTGGTTCCGTATAAATTTTAAGATTGCTTCTTCTACTTCTAAAAAAAAAAAAGCCTTTGGAATCTGGATAGGGATTGCATTGAACCTGTAGATACCTTTTGCTGTTATTGACATTTTAACAATATTATTTTCTTCCAATCCATGAACATGGGATACTTTTGCATTTAACTGTGTCTTTTTTTATTTCTTTTATCATTGTCTTATAGTTTTCAGAATAGAGCTCTTTTACCTACTTGGTTAGATTGATTCCTAAGTATTTTATTGTTTTTGGTGTTACTGTAAAGGGCATCGATTTTATTTTTATTTATTTATTTTTAAGATAATTCATTGTTAATGAACAGAAATGCTACTGATTTTTGTATGTTAACTTTGTATCCTGCAACTTTACTGAATTTGTTGATTAGATCTAACAGTTTTTGGGTTGAGTCTTTAGGGCCTTATATATACCAAAAACACATCACCTGCAAATACAAACAACTATACTTCTTCCTTTTCAATTCCAATGCCTTTTATTTCTTTTTCTTGTCTAATTGCTCTGGTTAGGTCTTCCAGTACTATGTTGAATAGAAGTGGTGAAGTAGGCATCCTTGTCTCTTTTGTGATCTTAGAGGAAACTCTTTCAACCTTTCTCCATTGAGTGTGATGTTAGCTATGGGCCTGTCCTATGTGGCCTTTAAAATGTTGAGATATGTTCCTTCTATACCTAATTTGTTAAGTGGTTTTTTTTTTTTAAAGATTTTATTTATTTATTTGACAGCGATAGAGACAGCCAGCGAGAGAGGGAACATAAGCAGGGGGAGTGGGAGAGGAAGAAGCAGGCTCATAGCGGAGGAGCCTGATGTGGGGCTCGATCCCAGAACGCCAGGATCATGCCCTGAGTCGAAGGCAGACGCTCAATGACTGCGCTACCCAGGCGCCCCTGTTAAGTGTTTTTATTGTTAATGGATGTTGAATTTTGTCAGATGTTTTTCCTGCATCTACTGAGATGATGCTAGGTTAATGTGGTATTATCACATTAATTAATTTGTGTGTATTGAACCATTCTTATGTCCCAGGGATAAATTCCACTTGATCATGGTGAATGATCCTTTTAATGTGCTGCAGAATTCAGTTTGCTAATCCTTTGTTGAGAATATTTGTATCTATATTCATCTAGAATATTGGCCTATAGTTTTCTTTTCTTTTTTTTTTAAGATTTTTATTTATTTATTTGACACAGAGAGAGAGACAGCCAGTGAGAGAGGGAACACAGACAGGGGGAGTGGGAGAGGAAGAAGCAGGCTCCCAGCAGAGGAGCCTGATGTGGGGCTTGATTCCAGGACTCCAGGATCATGCCCTGAGCCAAAGGCAGACGCTTAACGATTTAGCCACCCAGGTGCCCCGCCTATAGTCTTCTTTTGTAGTAATATCCTTTCCTGGCTTTGGTATCAGGGTAATGCTGGCCTCCTTTAAAAATATTAATTCCCAAGTTGTTTATAAAGATAGGTACCCTAGACAACTAGTCTGTAGATAAAATGTTTTGAGTGAAGAGGAATTATTTTCTCTTTTTGTCTCTTTCCATTTTATAAAATGGACAGGCTTGATCCTGTCTGTACCTATAGCTTATTGGATAATAACACAAACATAGATAAACATTGACTTAGAAACCCCATTTGGGCTAAATTATAATTTTTAATGTATTTCAAAACATATGGACTGTCTACAAATGGCCATTTGGACTATGAGACCTATAACAAAATATCAAATATCTACAGAATAGGATAATTCAGGCATTTGGTGCTTTAGGAATTAAATGTCTTGACAAGGGGTAAAATGTCTTGTTATTTGTCCCCCGTCAGCTAGTTCTCTAAGTATTTATAACTTCTCTGAATTTGCTTTGTCTCCTGTAAAATGGACATTATAATATCTACTGAGCAGAGTTTAGGTGACAATTTGAGTTAAGGGGTTGGTCTTAAGACCTTTTTCCCAGTAGCTATGGCCTTTTAAGGCCCCTATAAAATTTAAAAAAGAGATCTTTGGGACTTGCAGAATCCTAGGTGATCTCACTTCATGATATATCAAAACACTCAAGTGTTTTAACCCATAGATATATCTGAATCGTGGAGCAAATTCTTACAAAGATCTTGTGGTCTAAACCTTGTGATTTAACTCAATGTAGCTGTATTATAATAAACTATATTTCATTGATTTCAAAATGCTTTTTTTTTTTTTTTACATTTTCATATCTCAGTACTCAGAATGCTTCTTACAATCAATGTCTTACAAGTATGGCTGATGTGTTTCTTTCCTAGGAGTACATAATATAATGAGAGTTACCTTTTACAAATGAGGACATCTTAGATTCAACAAAATACTGTAAGATCTTCGGTCTTTTCAAATTTAACACCGCCTCCCTGGGAAAATCCACATACCTTAATGATTTACTACAGTCATTAGCAGAGGGAGTGAGTTTTTATGCTTGTTTTATCCGTGGGCCGTGTTTCCCTGTGACTCATAATCTCCAGTACACCCCAGCCAACAAGGTACCAGGTGCCTATCCGCACAGGCACATATGAAAGGTCTTCAGTGCACACCTTTGGAGGATTACATACCCTAAAATAAAAATCTTGAGTCTCACAGGTAGCCTAGGACCCTACTAACCCACAAAACTGCAAACCCCAGGGGATAGTACACCAAAGTAATAAACCAAAGCAATATAAGTCCTACAACATTACATAAACACCGAAGCATGTAAGTCATTGGTGAAACAAGGCCAGATTCCGGGCTCAGACTTAAAGGCACAGATTTTTATTTTATTTTTTTAAGATAATGTTTTTAGCTCAGTTTTAGGTTCACAGCAAAATTGAGAGGAAGGTACAGAGATTTCCCATTTATCACCTGTCTCCACAGGTGCATAGCCTCCCAGCATCATTATTCCCTGACCAGAGTGGACCGTTTGTCACAACTGACGAACCTCCTTTGACACATCGTCATCACCACAAGTCCACAGTTTACATTACGGTTCAGTCTTGTAAATTGTTGTAAATTCTAGCAGTTTCGACAAATGTACAATGACGTGGATCCAGTATATTACCAGTATAGTACGATACAGAGTATTTTCATTGCCCTCAACACCCTCTGAAGGCACAGAATTTAAAACGTGTGCGGACTGGGGGCCCAGCTCCCGTCCACCGTGAATGTTGCATTCCCTTTAAGGCTTCCCTAACCCCCTAACCCCTGGAATGAGTTTGCCGGGTACACACACTCACTACCAGGATGAGCCTATAGCATGAGTCAAGTGGGGATTGATCTCATCTTTCCCTGGCTCTGTCCTAACACCCCGGAGCTTTGAGAAATCCTGATGAAAGAGGAAGGAAGTGTTCCTGAAAGAGCACCCACCCCTCCAGCAGAAGGCAGGAAGCAGAAGCAACAGAGCAAGATGGGCCCCACCCCCTCTGCAAAGGGAAAGCACCTTTGCCCTATTATTTTGTGATCTACAGTTTAGGAAGTTTAATGAAGATCCAAAAAGCACAGATATGAATGTAAAAGTAAATATGTAAAGAGAGTTGAATTTCTGTTCCCTGAGTCAAGTCATGGATGAAAGGAATAGAGGAATGGCGGATTGACGGAGATGTTTACAACAGCACCACTAGCAAAACAGGTAGAGAAATAGATGGATACGTTCAGCACTGTGGATGAGAGTACACAGCCTATTCTAGAACAATCTGGCAGCAGATAGTACAATGGAACAAACTGTATGACCAGAAGATCTCATTTCTAGAAATACATCTCAAAGAAATTCTCACACATTTCATAATGGGGAGTATAAAAACTTTTTAACAGTGGGGATTTTGAGGAAACAAAATTATGTGTCTGACTCACAGCGGGGTGGGGGAGGGGGACAAGATACTTAAAAAAACCAGATATCGTGGAATTCTGTGGGACAGTAATTAAAAACAAGCCACATGTACAGACTGGAAAGTGCTGTGTTCTCACAAGCAGGGCTGGCTTGATAGGTATGTCACATATGGAAAGCATAGGGCCCTGTGCTTGGAATGTTCTCACACTGTTTACTCCTCTGCTGCCTACAGCTTGAAATTCTTCATCGTTTTTAAACATGGGTCCTGTATTGTCAGTTTGCACCAGCTCTCACATAGTAGGTCGTTCCACCCTGTGCACAAGCATAGCGCAGGGAAAAGTAAGGCACACGATGAGATTTATTACAAAATACCATATGGAAAGGTTGTATACTATGGGTACACTAAGGTCTTTACAAGGATATGTTAGAATGACAGGTGAGGGTAGAATGGAGGTCAGGTGTGTGGGAGTGGGGATCAGAGACAAAGGTCAAAGTTAAATAAGAGTAAATAAAACCACAAAGGGCCCTTATATGGATGAAAACTCATTCACTGTAAGTCTCCAAACAGCAGTGATTTGGATTTTCTTTGGGTGAAGGATGCCCTTCAGAAAACTCTGGGTAAAACAGTTTTATATCAACTACGCAATATTTGAAAACTTCACCTTTCAAATAGTATCTAATTTTCAAGCGTAGACTGGATTCCAGTTGTTTCTATATTGCCAACACATGAACCATCTTTCCAGTGGGTTTTGTTTTTCTTCTTAAGACTCAAAAAGGCACGCTGGTAGAACTTATTACTTTGTAAGTGGAATTGCCTATTAAAAACATAGGGATATAAAACTTTTCTCATAAAACAAATCAATCTGTAAAGCATTTTAATTAACTGCCAAAACTATTCTAGTAACAGAAGCAAAACCAATCCTGGCTACACTTTTGAATCAAATCGAGTCCAGTCTAATTACTCCCTGACACAATCCGAAGAGACTTGAAGGTATTGATATCAGTCTCATGTCACACAGTTCTGAGTGCCCAACTAAAATGCAAGTTCCGTTATTGTTTGTGGTTTTGTTTTGTTTTTTGAAGATTTATTTATTTATTTATTTGAGAGCACAGATCCTGACGCGGGGCTCAATCCCACGACACTGAGATCACGACGTGAGGCGAAATCGAGAGCCGGCTGCTTAACCGACAGAGCCACCCAGATGCCCCACAAGTTCTGTTGTGAGTGCCTTCGCAGCCACCTCCTATGCTCTAAGCGGCCACAAAGGTGCCTGAACTGATGGTGAAAGTTCAGGAGCTAACTCAGGAATACTTTTAAGCAATGTAAAATGTTAGCGTTTGCATTGTTTTAGAAGTCTGCTTGGTTTCATCTCTTCAGATTGGATCTGCACCCTCACAGTTGTGAAAACAGAAAGCAGGACTCCATGCAGGGCGAATATTCCCTGCAGGTTAATTACCACGCCCCCCCCCCCCGGCCCCCCTTGTCCCAGGGCAGACACAGGAGCTGCTCCTGCAGCAGGAAAGATGCCTGTCGGAGAGAGCAAAAGCTGCTGCTTCTGCCTTTAGCTGGCAGGAGACCTTGAATAAGACACTGTGTTCCTAGGCTTCCATTGAAAGACTTGGATACACTTTCTCCGTTTCCTGTCTGTTCTGATACTCAATTTACGTAAGAAAGTAGAGGAAATTTAGGAAAGCCAAGGCAGGAACTGGCAATGAATAGTACTATGGCTGTTGGAACTGATGGAGGGGGTGAGGCCTTTTATGGAGATGCCTGCATGCCTAGGTCATGGCATCCATCCTCGGGTGGAATTATTTTCTGGATGGAGAGTCTATGTTCTGCTGAGAAATTTCCAATCCATCTGACCCTTGAGGCACAGAACCCGGGGACCAGCTGGGCAGAAGCAAGGTTTTAGTCCATTCGCACTTCTTTTCTCATGCCCGGGGAAGAACTCACCTGACAAGGTTGCCTGGGCGGCTTCTGTCATATTTGAAGTCATGATTAATCTGCCTCGAGTTGAGAAGTTTCTGGTTGCAACATCTCCCGGGCTGTCTGGAACAGAGCATGCTTTCCTGGCAACTGCTTTTGGAAGGAGCTGGAATTAATCTGAAGCTCCCAGGGCTTGAAGACAGCAGATCCCCCTCTCAGAGACTTCAGGGATCAGGTAATGACTGTTGATCTTTTTGCAGGGCCTGGGTCCTGGTATTGCAATGAGACTTGGGAACTGTTCGGAGGTACAGAAACTTTACAGCTTTGTGAGGAATGTTGTATTTGATTCCACCTCGTTAAGAGGTAGTGAGGGTAGATTGTGACCACCGAGAAGATACGGTGCAGAGTTTTTCTTAGAGAATGTCATAGCGAGTTTCAGAAAGCTATAGCATTTAGAAAGCAGACATTGCCATATTTGAGTCTCTTCGAGAGGAGGAATTGTAAGCCCACTCCTGGGCAAGGCAAGTGGCAGATTTTATGGATTTAAGAGACCAGTCTCTTGGATTGTGCATCTTGGGGTTTGGGAAAGAATGTTTGGAGAATGTTTTTAAAACTTTCTGGAATTTTCAAAAAGCCTTTTATTGTCTCATTCCAATGGCCTTGAGCATGAATATTCCTTCTTATAAGTGGGGTCATCTGCGGGAAAACACGGGGCCAAGGGATTAGCCGGCGTTCTTGTACGAAGTGACATTCCTACTTACGGAAATTATGAACATTCTTCCAGTGGTTTGTGAGGACATGTCATTCTCCTTTTCTGCTGCTTTGTAATGAGTACCTTTGCTGGGTGAGGAGTGAAAAAGTGGTTCCTATGAATGTGGATATGAGAGTCGGCTGCTCCTCCAGCCCTCATAATTGCAGACCTGCGTGAACTCCGGCACATGAGGATGGGCCAGCCTCATGGACTCAGATCTCCCTGAGCACTGAGAGACGAAATGATTGTCCTCTCAGTCTACGTGTCAAAGCCAAATGTTCATTTTCTTGCCTTTACAATATGCTTATCTTTAATTCTCTGTTCTCAGAAATAAGAAAGTTGTTACCAGACTTTCATGTTTGCAAAAAGACATCTGTTCAAGTATAGAGTCACTTGACCCCACTTAACACTTCAGACAAGAAATATGGCACCTTGTGGAGCCAACTGTGGGGATGGGACTATGGCGTCCCAGGAGTCATTTTACTCTAATACAACTAGCTTTAAGGTTCCTTTGCCAGCCTATGTAGAAGAAACTGAGGGATCAAGCATCCCCCCCTCCACAGCTCCTCCTTTGTTATCAGTCTTACTTTTTTTAAATTTTGAAGCAACTGTGATCCAGAGTTCAAGGGCTTTGTCCTCAACATAGTAGGAGAGCCGTGAAAATACAATGCCCTCTAGTGTTTGCTCTTTTTCCTTTTTCCCCTTGAGCATTTCATTCCCCATTCAGCCTGAAAGTCTTTTCTGCTGGGGTTCCCCTGGGCTTGACGCCCAGAGCTATTGGCCTCTCAGCCCCATTTGAAGATCCTGTCAAAGCTGCAGGAGCCCTTCTTCCTTTGACACAGAGCGCTAAATCCTCACATCCCAGATTTGCAGGCCTGGATGTACTGTTGTGTAACGATTTCCTCCCATTCACTTGTTGACGATAATGTCCTCACTCTTCCCGATTCTTTCTTTCATTCTGTGGGTGGAGGACTTCAGAAAACAGAGAACCAAATTAGATTCAGAATCTGACTAACCTGGCGGCTAAAATAGTTGTGTAACCTCGTGAGTCACACTTTGGTAAGAGATAAGAATATCAGAGCTTTGTGAAGGATGCTGAGGTGAGGATGAGACAGAGGTTAAATTTCTGTAAACACCCCAACTGATTTTGGATGGAACATGTTGGATAAAAGGGGAAAATGTGGCAAACACCCAAACGTCTTCATTGACAGACAACAGTCTTCCGGTCAACACGATCCTTGGTATCACTGCCCCAAATCGTGTAATAAACAAAAAGTGAGGTGGGGGTAGGGGGCTGCTGTTATGGTTATTACAAAATAGAAATACTAGAACTTGTCAACTTTGCCCCATCAGACTTCTAGTGAAGCAGGAGAGCGAGGTTCTTGTCTCACCAGGTCGAAGAATGAATCTCACGGACAAAGGCGAGTGAACAAAACCATAGAGTTTTATGAAGCAAGGATACAGAAAAACCTCTCAGGAGTGAGAGGGGCCCCGACAGGGTTGCCAATGTGGGCCTCCATCCACCGTCTTTTATTTAGAACTGACCACGGAGCTTGTGGCCTCCTCATTCTTGTGATGTCTTATTTTGAGTGAGGACTGGTGATAACATTTTCAATGGCTTACTTCTTCTTTGGGATCTGGTCACACTTTGACTGCCATAAAAACACCCACCTCTGATGTCCAGGGCGGGGTGGTCTGGTTTGCTCCCTTATCTCTGGTTTTGTTGCATCTCAGCATTTCTGGGATTTTTGTGAGCCTAATCGTGTAGCCCCCTACTTCTCTCTCCCTACCTCGCCCCACCTGTCCCTTACTCAGTGAGACCCTTCAGATGTATATTGGTGCATCATATACTTGGGGGATGATTGCCAACATGTATCTTGGCGGGGGGGCGGTTAGAGATAAAGGAAGTTTCCAAAGGAATTTTTATATGTTAAAGTAGACTCACAGGGTCCTGGGAGTTGGGCTAAGATTGCCTATTGCCCAGGCAGTTGAGTCCCTGGAGGAATGTCACTCTGCCTATTTCAAGGACTTGTCCACGGGCTGTAAGTAGTAAGGAAATTTAATAATTTTTCTTCTGCCTTTGTTTCCCCACACCGCTAGGGTATTTACTCAGAGATCATTGGGTTTAAATTTACACCTAATTATTTGTAGCGTTTTAAGTATATTTTTATTATAAGAGTAATTCAACATAATAAAGTCATCAAGGAAAATGTTTAACCAATAAGTAGCAAAAGTGGGGAAATTTTTTTTTAAAGATTTTATTTATTTATTTGACAGAGATAGAGACAGCCAGCGAGAGAGGGAACACAAGCAGGGGGAGTGGGAGAGGAAGAAGCAGGCTCATAGTGGAGGAGCCTGATGTGGGGCTCGATCCCATAACGCCGGGAACACGCTCTGAGCCGAAGGCAGACACTTAACCGCTGTGCCACCCAGGCGCCCCAGAAATTTTTATTCCTAGAATCCAAGTGCAATCTTTATCATTCTGGAGTAATCTTTCCAGTCTTTCAGAAGATCATACTTTATGGGTTTATTTGAGATATTTTAAAAACAAATATTTAAAAATATATCTGTAAGTTGCTCAAAAATTGTTTTGGGGGGCGCTTGGGTGGCACAGCGGTTAAGCATCTGCCTTCGGCTCAGGGCGTGATCCCGGCGTTGTGAGATCGAGCCCCACATCAGGCTCCTCCGCTATGAGCCTGCTTCTTCCTCTCCCACTCCCCCTGCTTGTGTTCCCTCTCTCGCTGGCTGTCTCTATCGCTGTCGAATACATAAATAAAATCTTTAAAAAAAATTGTTTTTGCCTCTATTGCCCCAAATTGTGCAAAACTCCATAAATATGTACAAATTTTTAGGCTGACATATAAATTTTTTATCATAGTTTTAAAAGATTGCAAGGGATGCACCTTAAAGCATAGTGTAGACAGTTTAAATTGAAATTGTTATGCAATTTTTAAAATATATCCAACAGAGATAGTGATTTGAAACCTAATATCAGGGACGCCTGGGTGGCATAGTTGTTAAGCGTCTGCCTTCAGCTCAGGGCGTGATCCCAGCGTTCTGGGATCGAGCCCCACATCAGGCTTCTCCGCTAGGAGCCTGCTTCTTCCTCTTCCACTCCCCCTGCTTGTGTTCCCTCTCTTGCTGGCTCTCTCTCTCTCTCAAATAAATAAATAAATAAATAAATAAATAAATAAATCTTAAAAAAAATGAAAACTAATATCATCCATTGAAAAAAAATCTCTTATTTAATGGATTAAAAAATTATATCTTTTGTTTGTTCCTTGAGTTCATACTCCCATTCCACTTTTCTTTTTCTACAGGTGTTTTATATATTTTTATAAATGTATATCCAAATGTATTTGTAAGCTTAAAAAGTCTTTTATTGATCAACTGACCCTTCTTCTCTGCAACTAAAACAGTAGATATACATTGAAATTGAAATTATTTTCATTTTAGGGGTGCCTGAGTGGCTCAGTCGTTAAGCGTCTGCCTTCAGCTCGGGGCATGATCCCAGGGTCCTGGGATCGAGCCCCACATCAGGCTCCCTGCTCTGCTTGCAGCCTGCTTCTTCCTCTCCCACTCCCCCTGCTTGTGTTCCCACTCTCTCTGGCCGTCTCTCTGTCTCTGTCAAATAAATAAATAAAATCTTTAAAAAAATTGTTTTCATTTTTCGGTCATGAAGTTACATTTTCTTTTAATTTTTTAATGACTTGCTATTGTAATCTTTATTAGCATATAATCGGTCATAGGATCATAAACATATTAAAGGTTTAATGAATGATTATTATGCATTAAAACCAAATTTTATTAGGAATGAATCTCTCTTTTTTTTTTTAATGATTTTTTATTATATTATGTTAGTCACCATACAGTACATCCCCGGTTTCTGATGTAAGGCTAGATGATTCATTAGTTGTGTATAACACCCAGTGCACCATGCAATACGTGCCCTCCTTACTACCCATCACCGGTCTATCCCATTCAGGAATGAATCTCTTAATGACATGAATGGAACTTCTCATTTTAATTCATACACTCAGTGATGATTATTATTAACAGATGAAACAAAATTCAGCTTTAGTTGTCTTCCATTTATTCAACAGATGTAAGTGCTGAAAAACCATGTTTATATAGTATTATTTACTTCCTTGAATTCTTTCTGAAGCTCTGTGTCACAAATCAGATAACGATGCATCCACAAAAATTATTTTTAATGATATACCTCCTGACAACTCAAGTAGATTCTTTTCCAATTTTTTGAAAGCAAAGAATTAAAAACCAGCACTTTTGCAGAGGTGACTTGCCCTTGGAAAAGGACTGCTACTTTATCAACAATGCCTTTGCCAATACCAATGTCAATGCTGTCAAGTGTTCCTCCATACTATTCGTCATGCTAAGATTCAGGAGATGGGAAAGATAGACTTTCCCTGTGTAGAGCTGAAAAAGGAAAACCAGCTTGAAGCTAGAAATTCTCAGGTTGTATCAATTTTAGGAAAGAATATATACAGGAGTCAAAGATCTATAATCTGATTTTTTAAAAACAGTTTATATGCCTATATATTTTTGGAAAGTCATTGCACACCCTGGAGCTCCTCCCTACAATTTTTTCCCCACTTAATGTAATATCCTAAGTGTGTCTTCATGTCATTATGTAGTTTTCATGACCATTTTAATGGTTTTCTCTACAATAATTAATCATCTAATATATTTAATTAACGTATTGTATTTTATTTAAGCACCCCTTTACAAGTGAACATGTTTTTAAGTTTTCTTTATTTCAAACAACAAGCATGAAAGCAAGTTTGTAGAAAAGATCTCCGCCCCCCCCCACTGCCCTGCCCCGCCCAACCTTCAAGTGTAAAACATATTTTCTAAGTATTTATTTATTGAGTGGAACGTCTGGGACATAAGATATGAATAGTTTAAGAAGTCCTGGTAAGTGTAGCAATGTTGTTTACCAATTGAGTTGAGCTAATTTACGCCAACACTAGTAATCATTGAGAACACCTGTTTTGCAACATTGTTTCCAGTTTCTTTTTAATCAAGTTGTAATTATATACCATAAAAATGCACAAATCTTAAGTGTGCAGTTTGGTGAGTCTTGACAATCATCCTGGTCAAGATACAGAGTACTGTTATACCCAGAAGCTGTTGTACCTTTCCAGTCAATGCCACCACCAAGCACTATTGTTTTTTCTATTCCAGTACATTTATTTTACCTGTTTTTTCTTTTCCCCCTAAGATTTTGTTTTTAAGTAACCTTTGCACCCAACACGGGCTCAAACTTAACAACCCTGCGATCAAGAGCCACATGTTCACCAGCTGAACCAGTCAAGAGCCCCTCATTTTACCTGTTCTTGATCTTCACAGAAAAAGAGTTATCGAGTAAGCATTCTTTTGTGTTTGGCTTCTTTCACTCAGCAAAACATTTGGGAGATTTATCTATGTTGTATGTGTCAATGAGTTCCATTATAGAACTATAACGCAGTTGTATATCCCTTGTATTATTGACGGGTGTTTGGGTTATTTCCAATAATTTACTATTATGAAGAAGTTTCACGGAATAAGTTTGCAAACCAGTCTTTATATAGACCTATATTTTCTTTCATTTTGAGCAGCTACTTAAATATGGAATTGCAGTCTTATTGGATTTTAAGAAATTGCCAGTTTTTGACAGTTGTAATATTATAAACCCCCCTCAGCAATGTATGAGAGATCCAGTTGTTCCTCCTTCTCTCCAGTATTTACATTTATTTATTTATTTATTTATTTATTTATTTATTTATTTATATGTTTAAAGATTTATTTGTTTGAGGTGAGGAGAGGGAAGGACAGAAGGAGAGCGAGAGAGAGAATCCCAAGCAGGCTCCATGTCCAGTGGGGAGCCCAATGTAGGGCTCGATCCCAGGACCCTGAGATCATGACCTGAGCTGAAACCAAGAGTTGCATGCTCACCCCACTGAACCACCCAGGTGCCGCTATTGTTGGTCTTTTTAATGTTAGCCAGTCTAGTGGGTATGTAGTAGTAGCTCATGAGGGTTTTAATTTGCATTTTTCTGATGACTAACAGTAATGAACATCTTTTTGTGTGTTTATTGGCTCTTCATATATCCTCTTACATGAAGTGATTATTCAAGTATTTTGCTAATTTTAAATTTAATTGTATGTTTCATTATTACTTATATCTTGAAAAATCCTAGACATATGTAATTTACCAGATATCTATTGAAATGTTTTCATATTGTCTGTGATTTGCCTTTTTATTTTCTTAATGGTGTTATTGATGACCAGTTTATTTTAATAAAGACTTGTTTATAATATTTTTTCTTTTATACTTAGTTATCTATCCCAAATTTGTAAAGATATTATCTTCTGTCTTCTTCTCAGAACTTTACAGTTTAGTTTTTACTTTTATATTTGCAATACATGTCAAGTATGTTTTTATGTCTGGTTTAAGAAATGTAGCAAGTTTTTTTTCTAAATTGATATCCAGTTGTTCCAGTGAAATAATTATTGAAAAGGTTTTTCTCTTCTTATTGAACTTTATTAGAGTATCTGTCAAAAGCTATTAGATTACATATAATTTGGTCTATTTCTGTACTCTATTCTTTTAATGGATCTTTCTCAGTCCTTTTGCCAATACTACATTGTCTTGATTACAGTAGTCCCATAGTAAATCTTAAAATTGTGTAATGTACGTCCTCCAACTTTGTTATTCTTTTTTAAAATAGCTTAAGCTATTACAGGGTCTTTATATTTCTACATAAATTTTAAAATCACCTTGTTGTTTTTTATTAAGAAGTCTGCTGGAATTGTCCCTGGAACTTAATCCCTATAGAGTTCAATTTGGGAACTGACAGTTTCACAATATGGAGTCTTTTATGCGTAAAGTAGGTAATATCTCTCCATTTATTTAGGTTTCTTTAAGTTTTACACTTTTCAGTGTGAAGATCTTGCTGGTCTTTTGTTCAAATTGCTACTTACTATTTTTGTTTTTTATTCTATTTAACTCATATTTTATTTTATTTTTATTTAATTTTTTAAGATTTTATTCATTTGAGAGAGAGAGCGCACACAGCAAGGGAAGAGACAGAGGGAGAGGGAGAAGCAGGCTCCCTGCTGAGATGGGAGCCTGATGCGGGGCTCATCCCAGGACCTGGAGATCACGACCTGAGCCAAAGGCAGACCCTTAACCATCTGAGCCACCCAGGCACCCCTAACTAATATTTTAAATTTTTTGTTTTGTGGGCACCTTGGTGGCTCAGTCAATTAAGCATCTGCCTTCAGCTCGGGTCATGATCCCTGTGTCCTGGGATTGAGTCCCACATCAGGCTCCCTGCTCAGTGGGGAGTCTGCCTCTCCCTCTACCCCTTCCCCTTGCTCATGATCTCTCTCTCTCTCACTCTCTCAAATAAATAAATAAAATTTTTAAAAATAAAATTTTTGTTTTGTAAGCATTTTCTTGTTAACGTAAGATAAACAATTGTTTGTTCATTTTTTACATTGACCTTGTGTCCTGATACTGTTCTGCATATACTCATTAGATCTTGTAATTTTTGTGCAGATTAGTTAGGATTTTCTATATGCACTATCATGTCATCTGCAAATACAGTTTCACTTCTACTTTTCCACCTTTCTGCTTTTTTGTTTTGTTTTTCCTTTCCTTTTACTCTATTTTATTTAATAACACCTGCTGTGCCGTGATGAATAGATGTGATGAGAGCACATACCCTGTCTTTTGTCCCATTCTTAAGGTGAAAGTGTTCAGTATTTTACTGTTGATATAATTACAGCTGGAGAATTTTTCATAGGAGTCTTTCAACTAATTGAGGAGTTTCTATTTCTACTTTGCTGACCAGTTTTGGTTAGGAAGAGGAGTTGAGTTTCCAGTTTTGAAACTGATCTTTTGATTCATTTTCACATTCTTCTAATAATTTTGGCTACCAAGGATCCACTCAGAAGGTTAAGAACAATTTATCAGGAAGGAAAGTACTCCAACTGAGCTCTCTCAGTCAAAATCAGATTTTCTTTTGTCACTTTTTAAATAGATAAGAAATGTACAATACAATTCAGTTTTATTTTCAGCTAAAAGAGTTAAAAGTAGCAGTGACAACAACAAAAACTAAAGAAGCAAGTCACTTACATTGACCTGCTTACCTTTCTCACATTTATTCAGCAAATCTTATTGTGGACCTATCACACGCCACCTGTTAACGGCCTGAATTCTCATAAACGATGAACGGATAAAGTGCTTGCTATAAATACATTACAGCATGCTCAGAATAATTCCTGCTTATTCCAGACAATATGTTTTTATTATTCCAGACTCCACACTGTGAGTCATTTGAGCTGAAGTTTGTTTTCCTCTTCTCATTAACCACAGCACCTGTTCAACCTAATTACAGCCTTTGTGGGTATCTAAATCTGATTTATCTGTGCAGTTTCCACTTTCACTTCTGTTTATTTGCCTCGGAGAAAATAGTCCTACTTAAAAGTCCCCCCCCCTTTTTTTAAGATCTTATTTATTTTAGAGACAGGAGAGGGAGAGAGAGAATCCTCAAGCAGACTCCCTGCTGAGCCTGATGCAGGGCTCGATCCCACCACCAAGATCGTGACCTGAGCCAAAAGCAAGAGTCCAAGGCTTAACCAACCAAGCCACCCAGGCGCCCCTAAAAGCCCTTTAAACCCAAATGCTGATGTGATTCTTCCTGCTACAGAGGGAAGGAGGGAAGGAGGGCAGAAGGGAGAAAGAGAATGATGTAGAGAGAAGGAAAAAAAGAAGAAAGGGAGGGGAGGCAAGAGGGAAGGAGGAAGAGATTGAGAGAAAAAAAAGCAAACCCTTCGGGTTGGTACACAACGATGAGTGGTAATTTCTCCTTCTCTGGAATAAAGAAGTTAATCCCTCCCCCCCTTTTTTTAACCAGAGGGCCAGGAATGAGGAAGTGGCAAGATGACCAATGTCTTTTAAATTAGATTTTTAGCTTGTAACTTTTTATATTAAATTACTGAAAATTCCATGAAATGTGGTCTTGCCACTAGGCAAGAAAAGAAATGACCTGATCCAAGGAACGCTCCAGCACACAGAAGAAAGGCAGTACAGAGTGGTGATGGACAGTAGTATCTTGAATCCAATGATCTCCAAGGAAATCTCATGCCAGCAATTACTACCTATGTGAATTTAGCTAATGTACTAGCCTCTCTGTGCCTCAGTTTCTCATTCTGCAAGACAAACAAAAAGGAGATAATAATACTAGTTAACGTACCAATAAATTGTTTAGTGGATTAAATAAGTTAATTCTCTATAAACTGCTTTTAAAAGCTCCTGACATAAAGTTATTTTCAAAAATTATTATTATACAGGAACCATACTAAAAATGATAGTGGGGTGCCTGGGTGGCTCAGTTGGTTGAATGACTAACTCTTGATTTCAGCTCAGGTCATGATCTCAGGGTCATGAGATCAAGCCCCGGATCATCCTCTGTGCTCAGTAGGGATTCAGCCTGAGATTCTCTCTCTCCTTCTGTCCCTCCCTGCCCCAACCTGCTCACACATGCTCTCTAATAAATACATAAAATCTTTTTTAAAATGATAGCTGTTATTATTTTCATTGAATTTTATTTTTTCATGATTAATGTTACTAATAATAGCACTTTGATTGCTGGTGACAGGAATAAGAGACAGATGAATATTCAAAGCAAAAAAAATGTATTCCTGAAAGAAACATGATTTTATGGACTGGACTTTCTGGTATAGCCATGGTTCTGCTCTGTTACTATGAGTGCGTGACCATCGTGGCCTGCCAGAATCATTTACGACAGAAAGACCAATATCATTTCTCTGCAAAGGTTATATCTGAAAAAGAAATCCACTTGAATAATATAGCAGCACGTGGAGATTGCATGAGCTGGGCTCTGTGACCCTCAGTTGAGTTAGAATCTAACAATATTATCAGGTATCTCAGATATGCCAAATATTTTAAGTTCTCTTTCAGAAACTAAGCCTGGAAATCTGCCCTTAAATTCGAGGACTGAGCTGTGAAATAGAAAGCAGAGTGCCAAGATATTTTTTTGTTGAGCAGTTAAACTAAATGTCAGCCAAGAAGCAAAACAAAAGAGCAAACTGAGCTGATCCTCTGGAGAGGAGTGTTGGGTTATTTCTACAGACGTTGTTATTCAGAGCTCCTTTGAAAAGGCTAAGAATTCAAGCTTACCCAATTAGTACTGAAATAGGTACTGTTCATGTTTGAAATGTTTATGAAGGAAGGGTATGACAAGCAGCTTGCTGTGCAATTTAAGAGACAACAGGAATTAAGCCATTGGAAATGATTTGATGATTCATGGTATCACCTTCAAACTCATTAGAAGAACATTTCAGAGCAAAGGGCAGTCAAAGAATGACTCAAAAAAGTTAAACCAGGCAAGAGGGAAAGAGTCTAGAGAGATGAAAAGTGGGGACATCACAGGTGTGGGAAACAAGGACACAGGCAGAGAAATAGGAATTAAATCTGTCCAGTGATGTGCTTCTCCAAATGTGAATTTGGAGTAACCTATCTCAGAACCACGCAGGGGTACTAATTAAAAATGCAGTTCTTAAAAATAAATAAATAAAAAATAAAAATAAAAATGCAGCTCTTGAGTCTCTACTTTACCTTAGAATCAGAATCTCTGAGGGACAGGGTTGAAGATCCCAGTATTTTTCACAAATACAAACAAGGATCAGAAAGAGTTTGTGAAAGGGAGTGGATGGAACTAACATGGCAAGGCTATTGGGCCACTGTGGTTGCTGCTTCTTTTTGTTTTCAACACTTCATTGAGATATAACTTGTATATTGTAATGTAGTTACGTGCTATAAGAGTACAAGGCATGACCTTTGATAAATAAACCCACATAACTGCTGTAAGATTGGTCTTTTTTTTAAAAAAAAGATTTTATTTATTTGAGAGGGAGAGAGAGAATGCAAAAGTGTGGGGGAGGGGCAGAGGGAGAGGGAGAAGCAGATAACCCGCTGAGCAGGGAGCCCAACGCGGGGCTTGATCACAGGACCCTGAGATCATGACCTGAGCCAAAGGCAGACGCTTAATTGACTGAGCCACCCAGGTGGCTTGCCATAAGATCAGTCTTAATATTAAATATTTATCACCCTAGAAAATTTCTTTTTTCCTTGCCGCCTAGCCCCAAATCACCCTCAATCTGATTTCTGTCACTATATATTAGTATTGATTTTTGTCTAAAATTTCATATAAATATAATTATTCTATATACTCCTTTGTATGTGACTTCTTTCTTTTGCTCAAAATCATGTGTTTGAGTTTTATCTATGTGGTTATGTGTATCAGCTGTTTTTTCCCTTTTTATTGCTAAGGAGTATTTCATTGGACCGACGTACTGTATCTAGACAGTCTGTACCCATTCCATATTTGGGTTATGACTGGTTGGGGTTTATTATTAATAAACATGCTATGAATATTTGTTTACAAATCTTCTAGATAACATATGTTCTCTTTTCTCTTGGTAAATACCTAGGGGTGGAAATACTGAGTCATGTGGAAATTGTATGTCATATATTTAATTCTATAAGACTATGTAAGACAATACTAAATTGTTTTATCCAGTGCTTTTTCCATTTTACACTTCTACAAGTGAAGAAATCATGAGCATTCCAGTTGTTCAATGTCCTTGCCAACCATTGCTCTTTTTAATTCTAGCTATTGCAGTGGGCGAAAAGAGTTATCTCATTGTAATCTTAATTTGAATTTCCCTGATGATGAAAGATACAGAGCACCCCTTCATGTACTTACTAGTCATTCATACACTTTCTTTTGTTCAAAGCTTTTGTCCATTTTATTATTGGCTATTTGACTTCTTATTGAGTTGTAAGAGATCTTAATGTATTCTGGACAAAATTTCTTTGTCAGATTTTTGTTTTACAAATATTTACTCAAAGCCAATGGCTTGACATTTAAATTTCTTAATGTTGTCTTTTCAGCAGTACAGTTTTTATTTCAATAAGATCCAATTTATCATTTTTGTCTTTCATGCTTTTTGTGTCCTAAGATATCTTTGCTACCCTGCGGTCACAAAGATTCCCTGTGTTTTTGTTTAAACTTTATAGTTTTTGCTTTTATGTTTAGGCCAATAATTTACTTTTAACTTTTGCAAATGGTGCTAGTTAAGGGTTGAACTTGACTTTTTTTCTCAGTTCTAGTACCATTTTTGCAAATAGAATTCTTTGCCATTGAATTATAAGCTTTGCCCAAAATCACTTGACTCTTTGTGTATGTGTATAGTTGCGCACCAATTGTATTGTACTGGATATTTATCATGTGACACTGCCACACAGTCAGTGTTGATTACTGCAACTTGCAAATCTTGAAATCAGGTAATGTCAGTCATCCGACTTCATTTCTTTTGCAAATATGTGTTGGCTATTTAGGTCACTTTAGAATATAATGTAAATTTATCTTGGCCTCATAAAATGAGTTGGAAAGAGTTTCTTCCTTTACTTTTTCTTTTTTCTTTTTCTTTTTCTTTTTCTTTTTTTTGCTTAATTATAATAATCTCTTCCTTATTTGTTAAATAGGATATTCACTAAGGAAACCATTGGGTTTCTTTTTATTTTTACTCCTACGTCTTTTTTTTAAAGAAATTCTTTTAAAATTTTATTTATTTGTTTGTTTGTTTGTTTGTTTATCTAAAAGAGACTGTGGGGGGGTAGAAAGGCAGAGGGAGAGAGAATCTTAAGCAGGCTCCACACTCAGCAGGGAGCCCAACGTGGATCATGACCTGAGCTGAAATCAAGAGTCTGAAGTTTAACCCACTGAGTCACCCAGGCATGCCTATTCATAAGTTTTTTTAAGGATCAAAGTAGAACATGACCCAATTAAAAATATATTTTTTTTAACTAATCAAACTAATACTTAGTAGTCAAGATACTCAGAAGTGGGATTTTTGTTTGTATGTGTGTAAATGCTTCTGAAAACAAATTCAATTTCTTTAATAGAATAAGGCTCATCAAATGTTCTATTTTTTCTTGAAACAGAAATTATTGAAGTTGTGTTTTTCAAAGAATTTTTCCATTTTATCTAATTTATCAAATTAATTGGCATGTAAATTTCCTCATATACCCTTCTTACAATTTTATTATTTGTGATATTGTTCATGATATTCATTCTTTAATTTCTGATTCTGGTACTTTATATAACTCTGTTTTTTTCTTGATTAATCTTCCTAGTGCTTATCAATTTTATAAATCTTTCCAAAGGATCAACTTTGGGGGTCAGTTGATTTTCTCTAATATTCTTTGTGTTTTATTTTATTGATTATTTCCTCCTATATTTATTACTTCTTTTCTCCTACTTACTATAGGCTTTTCTTTGTTTACTTAATAAGGTAGAAACTTGTAGTATTGATTGTGAGCTTTTCTCTCTCCTAATAAAAGTTAATATACATCATTATATGTTATAAGTTAACATAATCATATTACATATTACTAATTTTGACATGGAGTATTTTTTATTCACTCAATTGCAAATATTTTCCTAAGAAAGCTTTGGAAACACAGAAAGGCCAGTTACTACGTCTTGCTCTGAGGAATCTCAGTCTCCTCAATGGTAAAATAAAGCTAATGATGGGGTCTTTGTACCTACCTGCATCTTCTGGCCAACTCTTAGAATTGGGGTGTGGATTGACTGAGAACGCTCCAAACATTGACATCAGCTCTGGTTAAATGGTTGCTTGATAAGCCTGACAATAACTATCATGAAGCAATGAGAAAAGTGGAATGAAGGTCTCTGTTTGTTTCTACTATTTTTTTGTTGAGAAATTGGTATCCTTGATGTCATCATCAATGTGTCCGTCAATGCAAAATGCATTACTTACAAAAGTTGCCTACATGTAATCTACATGCACTTGATGGAAAATATTTACACCCAATATGAAACAGAAAATGCAGCACGGCAATATTCTTTTGAAAGTCTCCTATTTCTCCCTGGCTGCCCAAGCTGGGGGGAAAGACAGAAAACAAACATTATTAGAGAAAAATTCTTGAGCAAGGGAGGACAGTCTTACAAGTAGTCCTATTGCTGGTATTACCTTTTCCCAACCAAAGCTGGGTAAGTCCGTAGCAGCTCTCACTGCTGTGGAGGCCATCTGCCTGCAGAAAACTTCTCAAAGATGAGGTTTCAGTTTGGGGCTACTTGTGTCATGTTAGTCTTCCCTTGATTATACAGAATTTTTTTTTTTGGTGTAGTAAATAGAAAAATATATATATATGTATGTGTGTGTATATATATATGTGTGTGTGTGTACATATATATGTGTATATGTACATATATCTGTGTGTACATATGTGTGCGTACATATATATATTATATATATATACATATATATATATATATATATGTATATATATATATGCAGCATTTCCCAAGAGTGTTCCTTAGAAATATGGGCCATAGTATGCTTAATTGGTATTATTCAAACAATAAAATTTCAAGAGCAAATGAGATTGCAGAAAAGTCAATTATAGCAAAAGAGGGTCAGGACTGCAGGATTACACTGACCCTTAATTACAGTGTTGTAGACTAAGACTCCCAGAGCAAGTCATTAGCTAGCACGTGTATATGTGTGTACCTATGACAATATCGGTCACCCTAGGGGACATTTGGAAAGATGAAGACACATATTTGAGTAATCTAATGGTGGTTATTGGCATTTAGTGGGCAAGAACCAGGGATGATAAACATACCATTGTATATAGTTTTTATATAAGATGTAAACTATGTGTATAGAAATAGTCTAACACATGCTTTTCTGTGAGCTCTTTTCACAAGTAGCATCTTCTGAGAGTCATGTTTCATAGAAAAGAGTGTGAAATACTGATTAAGAGTGATAATCAGGGGCGCCTGGGTGGCACAGCGGTTAAGCGTCTGCCTCTGGCTCAGGGCGTGATCCCGGCATTACAGGATCGAGCCCCACGTCAGGCTCCTCCGCTATGAGCCTGCTTCTTCCTCTCCCACTCCCCCTGCTTGTGTTCCCTCTCTTGCTGGCTGTCTCTATCTCTGTCAAATAAATAAATAAAATCTTTAAAAAAAAAAAGAGTGATAATCAATATAGTCGATGTATAGATTATATGTATAAAAACCTAAAATACATATAATTTGGTTGATTAAGTCTGGAGACTGGAGGCCCAGGATCTCACTTTTAAGGACTGAGAGCCCCCAGGAATCTGTCATGGCTGCTGTCTTAGTCTACCATCTTCCTATGCATTCGTGTGAGCCAGCAGCGTGTCAGTGTGAGATGTACTCATCAGGGAGCTGTCATGGAAACCAGTCAAAGAAATAAGGGGACTCTTGGGCTACCATGAAGGAGACACTTTAGGAGAAGTGTCTAAATCAGGCAGCCTCACTGGACAATTATAGGTAATGTTGTGAGGCTCTGATAGGGCAGAGCAGGTAAGTACATCCCTCGAAAGTACAGGTAAGCACAGCCCTGGTGAGAAGCGTCTGAAGAGAGGCTGTTTGGTTAGAACCACTGACCGAAATGGAAGACAGAGACAGCTCTTGTCTGGGCATGTCACACTTCCCAACCCAGATCCAGCACACAGAGGTGTGAAACAAAGCAGCCCAATGGGCTCAATGTCATAGCTGCACAACACAGCCTGTCATGACTAGTACATTCTTGAGCCATCCCTTGGGACAAGAGCCCTGTTCTTCCTAGAGGCAGCACACGGTCCAGCTGCTCTGCAGGAACCCAGGCCCTAGAGGCTCTCCAGCAACCCCATTACTGAAGGGAGCTGGATGTGCTCTAATGGAGGGGCCCTTCCTGGCCGTGCTTGTAACCCAGAGGCCCAAATGCCAACCACCCCACAGAAACCAGAACATCTAAATTGTGAGTGCTTTGAGAAAAAAGACGACTTTTAAAATTTTCCCTCATGCCTTCCCATAAGATAATCCTGAATTAAGGACATAATCAACTCTCAAAGTTTACTGCACGAGAGGACCAATGAAGCAGGGTGAAATTGTCACTGATCGATCTATCACAGTGGCTAACTCTGAAAACGAACAGCTAAGCCACTCCCTCCGGTGCATCCCAAGGGCGCTGGACAGGTTGAGAGCATAGCTCTGGGCTGGGTTGCCAACATTGTTGCCAAACAAATTCGGATAAACTTGGCTTAAGAGAAGCCAATCACTCAAAAGACAAGGGTTTGGAAAAGACAAAAGGATTTATTTTGGGTGCCAGCAGCTGGGGGAGGTGGCAGGATCCTGCCTTAACAGCAGACCTCTCTGCGGCCAAAAGGAACACCTCAAGTTTTATAGGAGAGTTTGGGGGGCTGGGGAGAGCAGGGAATATGTGCAGGGGAGCAGGCAGACAGCACAGTCATGGATGGGAGGTGGTATGTGTTTAGTGTGTCATCATGGGCAGGGAAGGGGACCTGTAGGGTGTGGTCTTCTAGACATTTCATTGCTCTCAGGGCTTTTCTGATCCGGTGGTTGGAATGTTCTGGTCATTGCCAAAAGTCTTTGTCAACGCCTCAAAAAAGTGTGATAAGGAATCAGTACCATGGGTTTTAGTTAGAGCATAAGTTGAGCTGTCCTGTCTGTTTCTGGTTTTATCTGTTGGGGTCTACAGTTGAGCAAGAGGGCTCCCTGACAAAATGAAACCAGGCAAGAGAGATATAATGCAAAATGGTGAGTCAATGTGGGGTCATCTTTAAGATTAAACGATGTATTCATTCAGTCTTTTCACTCATCTATTTACTTGACAAATGTTTATAAGAACGGATGTAGTTTTGGATACATATATATAGGTGAGGTTTGATGGGGTCTGAAGCCAACAGCCAAGAAAGAATTCTTGAGATATTTTCGGTGCAAAATGGTGGTTTTATTAAAGCACAGGGACGGGACCCGGGGGCAGAAAGAGCCGCTGCTGCGTGCTGCCCCAGGGTGGTGAGGGGCAATTGATTGTATATTTTGGGGTTGGGGGAAGTAAAGATAAGGGAAGTTCCAAAAGGATTTTTATATGCTAAAGAAAACTCACAGTACTGGAGGCCTGGCCATTGTCAAGTTAAGGTTGTTTTTCCCTCTAGCAAGGCATTAGCATGAAGAGAGTCGGGAGCTTCCTGGAGGAGCATTACCCTCTGCCTGCCTCAAGTATCTGTCCATGGGCTGCAGGTTACAAGGACATTTTATTTTATCTAGGTTTCCTTCTGCCTTTATTTCCCGCATCAGGAGCCTACAAGCTAGGACAGTAGGACAGAAATGAGAACCAAAATGTATGTTTTCTCAAGGAATCCAGGTGGTCTAGTTGTTCCTCACATGTTAGAATGCATATGAATGATGCATTGGAATGATGGCTGAAAACGGATGTCCCTGGCACACCCCCACAGAGTCTCATTCAAGTTGGCTGGGGTGGGGTTCGAAGAGTTTTTACGTTCTATGCGGCACCAGTCAGGCACATAGCAGCCAGAGGGCATGTAAGCCTATTCCCAATGGACCAAGTAGTTAAGAACACCACGCTCTGGAACATTTCCTTCAGAGCCTGGCAACAAGAGTCCTATTCTCAGGCAAATGACTTGACCTCTTTAAGGCCCAGTCTCAGCTGAAATAAAATGGAGACAATATTTCTTATCCTTTGGGATCATTTTGAGAATAAAATGAGACTATGTATGTCTGGCACCTAACTTGGCACATAATAGGTACTCAATGGATAGTTGCGTTAGTAATAATAATTATTACATTGGTGGTGTTATCACTACCAATGTGATTCACCAGAATTAAGCTGTATCAATCAATATGAGTTATAAATACATATATTACATGAATATCAGATATATATTTATTACATTGATCATATTAATTATAATATAAATTAATTATATTAATACATACAGTCAACAGAGATTATGACTTTGATGAATCCAGGACAGACATTCATGGAATTTTCTACAAAAATACTGGAGCATCCTCTGAAATATCCTTCCATTTGCTACAGGGTGAGAATTACCATCTGTCTTACATTGAAAAAAAAAAGCACATATTAGCAGATAGAGTGTGTTTTTCAACATAAACTGAATATCTTCACATTGCAAAGACTGAAGTAACGGGAGGGCTCCTGCAAAGTGTCCCCCTGTGTTATTTCTGCAGTTGTTTACTTGCTTGTTGCTTTTCAACTGAAGTGATTTCAAAGCCAAATGGGGAATATAATCATCTTTTCTCTCCCATATTTTTGACAATTTTCTATTTGAAAAGTAACTTCTTTCTTATGATAAAGTAATATTGGATATAAAAAAATTATAAAGCATGAAAAGTCCTGAAAAATGAGAAAATAATCACCCAAATATTCACTGTCTAGATATAACCATAATTGAAATTTGGTGTTTACGTAACCCAACTAACGTGAGTTCGCTGCTTGGTGAGTCGTTTAGAAACTACAGCAGCCGGGTTGTCGCACAAAGGAAACTTTATTTAGCAAATTAAGGAAATCTCTCGGAATAACCTCCAAAGCTGGGCCCCCGGGCAAGGGCGGTGCGTTCCTTGTATTTAGGGTTGGGATGAGTACTCGGATGGAGGAGCCTGGTCCTCGGATATAGGGGCAGGGATGAGGCTGAGCAGGTCCCTAATGCATGTGCACACTCACGTGTTCTGTAAATAGGCTTGGGCTCCTCCCTGGGGGAGATTTTGGTATTGTAATGAGGGAGAGGTGCCTGTGGGTCACCCCACGGTCCATCGGCGCAGGAGTGAGTCCGGGTTTGAGCTCACACGGGTTGGGGTGCTCTGGGCCATGGGAAGCTTCTTCTGGGCAGTCGTTATTGCTTGGGGTGTAGTTTCGGTTTCCATCACGGGATGCTGTGCCTGTCATGTTTTTTTTTCCAGAGTCAAGAGATAGTCTGGAAAAAAGAACTTAAGGAAAATGTGGGACAAATGTGGACGGGTACAGGCAGGTGGGCAGTCAAGGTCAAGTCTTAGGGTCAATCCTGTGGGTTTGGCAGGTGACAGTCTTTTTTTTCTCTTTATCATTTGTTTTATCATTGGGCTCAAACGATCTACACTGTTTTTCCCTTAATATTATGTAATAGAGAGTTCACATAACACATACAAACATACACTTCGTGGCTGGATAATACCATTCTTCCTCACCCATAATTTATTTTATCAATCTCTTTTTTGGTAAATTATACCATATTAAGATATATAATCAGGAATGATTTTATAATATTTATTTCTTTATTATTATGTATATTATTTTTCCTTTGGCTAGACTGCTAGAAATAGAATTGCTGAGTGAAAAGTATGAATAGTTTTAAATTTGTAAGTCATGTTAATAAAATTCTCTCCATAAAGGTTGTGCCAATGCTTACTCCCATGATCAGAGAAAAGGAATTAATTCATTTGATAACTAGAGATATTAAATGTGCTTTATTAATATATTGGCCATTATATTTCTTTCTCTGCAAATTCTACATTCCCTTCTTTTGTCCAGCCATCTATTGGAGACTTATTTGATGTTTATGCTTTACTTTCTTCTTTCCTTCCTCCCTTCTCTCTTTTCTTACTAAAAAATTCATAAGTTCAGATTTTTCATGCAATGAGTCTTGAATATTGATGAGGGAACAGAAGGCAAGCTGAGGACAAAGCAGAAATTGACACCCCGCAACCCCACCCCACCCCTGCCCACCATGGGATATACATGACATTCCTCAGGCACCCCTGGCTGCCCAAAAGCTAGGGAAAAGAAAAACAAATGGTTAACTAACAGAGATCAGAGTCCTGTAAGACCTGAGTCTCCCTCAGTTTACACATGTCCTAGTGATTTACAAGGAAGCAGCTTTCTTATCAATAGCCTAACTTCCAGAGACCCAAATTCAGTTTCCTGGAGCCCTAACATTACCATCCCCTCCATAAAATTGAGGGAGGCTGAGGCAGAAGGAAATGTAAATAAAATGGAATTTCTTTTAAACCTGAAGCCCACTGACAAGGACTGTGATCATTCCTCCAGGAGACTCCCAACTGCCATGTTAGGGCCTCGTTAGAGGGAGGGAGAGCCTTGGCTTGACAATAGCAAGGCCTCCAGTATCCTGTGAGTCTTCTTTAACATATGAAAGTATTTTCACAACCTCCCCTTTTCCTCACCTCCCCCAACCCCATGGTATATAATCAGCCACCCCTCACAACCCGGGGCAGCAGCTCTTTCTGCCCACGGGTCCTGTCCCTGTGCTTTAATAAACCACCAATTTTGCACCAAAGGAGTCTCAAGAATTCTTTCTTGGTCTTTGGCTCCAGACTCCACCCCACTGAACCTCATGTGTATTCCACAACCTCATCAAATATGAAGTCTATTGCTTGCTAAAGCACAACCCAGAAGCATGTTTCTATTCTCTCCTACAGTCGTATTATAGAAGCATTACACCAAAGTTCACTTGTAGAATTCTCTTTGATGACAAATATATTACTATTTCCTTTCCTAGGCAGACCCCAAATGTGGCAGCTTTTAGCAACAACATGCTGGATCCTTCTTCTTGGACCTATATATGGTTATCACAAGAAGGGAAGAATCACAAATCCTGAAGCTAATATGAATATTGTAAGTCCTTCATTAAGAAAAAAACATTAAGATAAGGAATTTGTAATTTATCATCACTTTAGATATAATTTAGATCTAATTGGTGTGCTTGTGTACAACCATTTCTACACTGACTGAATCTGTGCTCGCTCCCTTGTTCCCCGGCATGGCTAAGCAGGAGCTGGAAGCTGCTGATCCAAACTTTGAAAGACTTGAGCCAGGTTGGGGCAGTAATATTCCCTTTCCTGGTAGATTGAGCTACCATCTGATGGTGGTTTCCTGAAGAGAAGTTTCGTGAGTTCACACTGATGACCTCTACAGAGTACCCTTGCATTCTCCCTAAAGTTTTTTTCTAGAGCCATTTCTTTAATTTGTGAGCTGTATCAGTGTTTTTCTTAATTTAATAAGCCAAACATGGTTTCTGTTGCTTATAACTGAAAGTATCTTAACATGCAGAAATTTATATCAGAAGTGGAAAGGAATAGAGTGGAATGGAATAGTGTTAGTCAAAAAAAGGAGAAGAGAAAGAAAGAAAGAAAGAAAGAAAGAAAGAAAGAAAGAAAGAAAGAAAGAAAACGAGGAAGAAAGGGAGGGAGGGAGAGAGAGAGAGAGAGAAAGAAAGAAAGAAAGAAAGAAAGAAAGAAAGAAAGAAAGAGAAAGAGGGAGAAAGAGAGAGAGAGAGGGAGGGAGAGAAAGAAGAAAGAAAGAAAGAAAGAAAGAAAGAAAGAAAGAAAGAAAGAAAGAAAGAAAGAAGAAAGAAAGAAAGAAAGAAAGAAAGAAAGAAAGAAAGAAAGAAAGAAAGAAAGGAAGGAAGGAAGGAAGGGAGGAAGGAAGAAAGAAAAAGAGAGGCAAATGACTGATTTCCACCACAGGCTTAATTCCAATGGGATACTCCATACTCTTGCATACATTGTGCACCATTGATGTCCTCACCTATGTCAAGGTTGTGTTAGGACTTTAAGAAGAATGAAACCGGGGGCGCCTGGGTGGCACAGCGGTTAAGCGCCTGCCTTTGGCTCAGGGCGTGATCCCGGCGTTCTGGGATCGAGTCCCACATGAGGCTCCTCCGTTATGAGCCTGCTTCTTCCTCTCCCACTCCCCCTGCTTGTGTTCCCTCTCTCGCTGGCTGTCTCTATCTCTGTCAAATAAATAAATAAAAAATCTTAAAAAAAAAAAAAAAAGAAGAATGAAACCGTCACGGTTTCTAATCCATGTCCTGTGTTGTTCCTCTCTCCCCAGTAAGCAGCCCTAACCTCTTACAGGGCTGAATTCACGGTCCGTGACTATATGCCTTCATATCAAAATTTCCCTCTTTCTCTCAATTCACACACATTCTCTTCTTTCCTGGTCTGGGTGCTTTTGGGTTCTTAATTATTCTATAAAGATAATGAGAATAATAAACGTGTACAGAGCACTTATTTTGTGCAAGGCATTGTTCTAGATACTTTATGTATAGTCCTCAGAACCAATCTGTGAAGAGATACTAGTATTATTTTTATTTTACAGTTGAAGGACAAAAGGGTTAAATAACTTGCCCAAATTTGCACAGCTAAGAAGAGAAAGAGCGAGATTTCGACGGCATACGGTTTGTCTCTAGAGTCCAGGCTCATAACCACTGCTCTAACTAGCCCCATGACACGCACACACTTCTCGTGCGCCTGCGTCGGCAGGTGCGGAGCCCGTAGTAACGGCGTGCGCTTCGGAGCTAAACTCACTTAGGCTTTAGGTTTGTCTTTCTCTCTTCCTAGTGTCCAGTCTCAGATAGATGCTTCATCGTGCTGAAACTCCGTTTGCTCAGTCGTAGATGGGATGATCCCATCTCAAAGGCTTGTTGTAAGGATTAATAAAGCAGAGTGTATGCACCAGGCTCTATGCGGAAGATGACCAGTAAACAGTACTTCCCTTCTTGCCTGTGCATCTGTTCGGGACGTGTCTTTTATTTGGGTCCCCTCTCTCTTCTTTACACCTTTCCCTCTGCCCAAGAAGCCGACCTGTAAGAACTAGGTCAGCAAGCTCCCCTGACTTTGGTTTTCAGTTCGGTTCAGCCCACTGAAATCTTGAGCAGATCAGAAGGAGGGACGAGGGTGAGGTCAGATTCATTGCCTGGTTCCCTCCACGTGGTCACCTTAGGTGGGCTGTCTCCTTCCTCTCCATGTGGCCCTTTCTACCTATCTCATTCTGGGCCAGGTGACCACTCTCTCCCTCCTCCCTTCAGGGTTGGCTGGCAATAGCTCAGTGGTTACTAGCCCCGGGGTCCTACACAATCCCTCCTGGCTTCCCTCATTAGCTGACCATACAAATTTCTTTTCAAACATTTTGAGAGCGAACCCCAGGTGCATTAATACTACCAGGCTGGGCAAACCAGGATATATGGTCAACCTATCTCGCTTTTCCATGCCTCCTCATGCAACCTTCTTCTACAACCCGAGGTTCCTGCTACATTCTGTCCCAATACTTAGTTGAACAGTAGCTTGTGTAACTCAAAGTACTACATTGCACATCATGGACGTGTCTATTTTCCTCTCCTCTTTTCAGAGCCAGATTATTTCCTACTGGGGTTACCCTTGTGAAGAGTATGATGTCGTGACCAAAGATGGTTATGTCCTCGGAATTTACCGGATTCCTCATGGAAGAGGATGTCCCAGAACAAGTAGGATTTATTTTGTTGTGGAAGGAAGAATGCCTACAGCAGCGATTCCTAGGTGTGCCGAGAGCAGCAGAGTAGCTGGGCAGCTTTTGCTCTGAAATAAGAAACTCATCACCTCCACCAGTCCTGCTCCATTTTGCCTGTAGGATCCTCTGGAGTTTTTCAAGCATTTAGATACACAGTTGGTTCAAACAACATGGGAGTTAGGGACGCCGCTACCCCCACCACAGGGGGCTGAAAAGTCACATATAACTTTTGACTCCCCCAAAACTTAACTGCTAATAGCCTACTGTTGACCGGAAGCCTGACCGATGACCTAAACAGTTTATTAACACATATTTTGTACATGATAAGTATTCTATACTGTATACTTACAGTAAAGCAGTGTACAGAAAAGAAAATGTTATTGGAAAATCATAAGGAATAGAAAATACAATTAGGACTGTACTGTATTTATCCATAAATTCCACATATAAGTGGGCCCATGTTATTCAAAGGTCAACTGTACACTGTTTATTTAGTCTTTTTTTCTCCATCACTTTGTCCTTCCAAAAAAACATGGAAGAAAACCTGGTCTTGTTCTAGAGATACCCTCTTCGAGCTTAACAACAGAACCCCGAGGAGTCATCTTGGTGCTTTCTTCTCCCTCACTTCCTACATCCAGGCAATCACCAAGATCTATCGATTTTGCCTCCAAATTTCTCTCTCATCTGAAAGCTTCTCTCAGCTTCCATATTTCTCAAGTCCAGGCTTGCACATGATCATTATCCTTTGCTTCAGCTATTCTGACAGCTTTCCAACTTACTTCACCTGCAATTAGTTCTCTTCTTATTTATTTGAGAGAGAGCGAGAGAGAATATGTGCAGGGGGGAGGGGCAGAGGGAGAAGCAGACTCCCCGCTGAGCAGGGAGCCCTATGTGGCATGGGATCCCAAGACCCTAAGAGCATGACCCAAGCCCAAGGCAGACGCTTCACTGACTGAGCCACCCAGGGGCCCCTAAATCGGGCCCAATTAGTGCTATACTAAACTTAATTAATGAGCCATTCCTAGTTCCCCACAACAGAGCTTGATCTCTGTTAAGAAAGGAGGAACCCACCTGGCAAGAACTGTTTGCTTTCTTCCCTCACATCTTAGCTCCTTTGATACTTTGGAGTCTTGTATAATGAAACTAGCCAGCATCAGAATGGTTAATTATGTAAAGAGAAAAATCTAGATTCTAGATAACCCTTTTACCTTTGTAAGTACTCATGAGAACTTTGTCTGCCCAAACTTTTACTTCCGTTCTGCCAGCCCGCTGCCGAAATGCCTGAGCTATACAGCCGACTCCACAATGAGAAGCTGCTGGGGGCTCAGGTCAGAGGGGGCCTACGCCTATGACTGCTCTTTGGCAATAATTTAGGAGAATTAGTAACACCTCTTCTTTCCGTTTCCTCCAAAGGTAGACTGAATGAAATAGGCTTTAGTTCCTTGCCCCTGGAAGACTGAAGGCTCTCTGGGACCCCGGTGTAGCCGCCAGATCTCCGGGAGCTGGTCTGGCCCCAGAGGGAGCTGAGGGGGTCCTGGGTTCCAGCATAGTAACTATTTGTAAAGGACAGGAAAATTGTCGCTCTTCTCTCTCTTGTCTGTGTCTCAACGCCACTTCCCCGCCTTCTTCTTAGTCAAGCTGTTCTACCTTGAGAACAGGACTTTTGTATCAGATTAACAATTTTATGTTGCATGACATTTCACTGAACATCTTGCATTTGCTGTTTTGCTTTCTGAAAATGTGAATGAAACTCTGCGGCGTGTGTAAAATCGAGCCCAGTGCCTGGCACTGGGTCAATATTCACAAATGGCATTTTTAATGTTTCTGTTATTATTTTTAGAAAAATGTAGTTTGGTAATCAGCTGCTGCATGAGACATCAAGCGTTATTGATATGAATAATTATAGAGAAATGATTTATTATGCTGAACAGTCTTTTATGTATTTTTTAAAGATTTGTTTATTTATTTTAGAGAGAAAGCGAGAGTAAGTGGGAAAGGGGCAGAGGGAGAGAGAATCCTGAAGCAGACTCTCTGCTCAGCATGGAGCTCAACACGGGGATCGATCCCAGGACCCTGAGATCATGACCTGAGCCAAAGGCAGATGCTTACCGATTGAGCCACTCAGGTGCCTCTATGTATTTTAATTCTAATTTAATTCTTATGACTACATTATGAGATAGCATTTATTCCTGCCCATTATACAGACAAGTTAACTGAGGCACAAGGGGTTAACGTGTAGCAGAACAGACTTTGAGCAAGAACGACCTGACTCCAGTACCTACAGAACAACGTAAAACATTACATATAATCCAAATTTTGCAGAGAGAAAAACAAGACAGGAGAAGACAAATAACTTGCCCAAGTAATTAGTTCACAAAGGACTCGAACCCAGGTTTGCCTGGTGCCAAATTTCATCCCTTCCCTCCGCTCTATACTAGAGGAAGCCGGGAAAGAGAATTCTCCTACGCACACTGAGGGTGTTCGGACCTGAGATTCTCGCTGCCCGTGTGTTTTCCAGCTCCGAGGCCTGTTGTGTATTTGCAGCACGGCTTACTTGCATCGGCCTCTAACTGGATCTGCGACCTCCCGAACAGCAGCTTGGCGTTCCTTCTGGCAGACACCGGTTATGACGTGTGGATGGGGAACAGCCGGGGCAACACCTGGTCCAGAAAACACTTGAAATTCTCACCCAAATCTCGAGAATACTGGGCCTTCAGGTAAGGAGCTGTGTACTAATGAATATGAATGTTCGTGGACATGGACGAACACCCTTGGATTTTCCCCTTACTGTGCACACACAACTCAGGGAATCCACGAGAAGGAAACAAACATTTCTTCCTCTACCCAGGCTTTCTTCACAAGCCCTGAAGAAATGCCCTTATTTGCTGCATTGCTGTTTGTTTTAAAAACCTACTTGCTGGTGTGTGTGTGCGCCTGCAAAGTATATATGCAAAAAAAAAAAAGTCAAAATGCAAAGGTCGTCTTTAGAAAGGTTATATCTAGGACTATCACTTTGTCACTGTGGACCCCAGAGGAAGCTTACATGGGGTGCTTGCTAAAGAGGAAAACTGAAACTGATCGAGAAGTGGGACAGGAAACAAGGTTCTGGGTGAAAATTTTGAGAACCAGACATTCATGATAAGCCAAGAGCAAGCCCCGGGTGAGTCTGCATAGGTGATACCTCCAATGTGTAATCGCTGAGCAGTGAATAAACCATAGGCTGGCGGGGCTGAGACCTGGCCCCCGAGCCGGGTCCTGGGGAAATAAAGAGAAATCCTGAGCTCAGAATGAGCGAAGAGCAGAGTTGCCAGCAGCAGCGCCTGGGGCACAGTCTGCTCTAGAAGCCATGCCAGCTTCATCCCAGGGGCGACCCCCCACACTGGCACCGGTGCTACGAAGTCTGCCTTGCAGGTCCCTAAAGCCATCTGTTCCTTGGCTTCATTGCTGCCTTATTCCTCGAAACCATTTGGCATTTCCTCATTCCACACCCCAGTGCCGCCGGGTCATGGCACGATGACAGGTAACAGGATGATTCCCTAGGTGAGCGTTTTCCCAACCACTCGGAGGAAAAGGTAATTGATAAATACGCAGATCACCAGGCCTCGTCCCTGGAAATTCTGATTCAGTCTGTCCGGGCTGACGCCTACCAGTCTGTTGGCTTTAGTCTGCTTTTAAAATAAACATTCCAGGTATTGTTCTTTTCAAGGGAGTTTGGTAAATCCGCTGTAGAATTAAGTGAGGTATGACTAGCCTAACCGGAAAATCCTCTCTGGGCCTCTGCAAAGCAGATTTCCCTGATTCTGGACCTTACCCGTGTTACCCTTACAATCCAGGGGACACCCTCAACGCTTGCGGAGATGCCTAACGTTCTATATTCACTCTTGTCTTACACTGACAAAAGCTAAGGATCTGTGTCTGCAATAAAGGTGTTTAAGCATTGCAGGCCTGACAATGAGATGGGGTTTTTTCCCCCCAATTTTGTTGTTCTTTCTCTTTGACAGCGTGGACGAGATGGCTAACTATGACCTTCCAGCCACAATCAAGTTCATCGTGGAGAAAACTGGACAAGAGCGAGTCTACTATGTGGGCCACTCCCAAGGCACCACCATCGGTGTGTTTGGGGCAGCTGGGATCCGGGAGTGTCAGAGAACCTTCTGCACTCATGAAAGGGGTCAGGGCTTCTTCCCTCTGTGCAGTGTCTAGCTGGAGGACTTGACCTGGGAAACCATTTCCTCGGACTGGTTTCTGAAGAGGAAATGAAACAGGACACCAGGGATTTCTGCTGCCCCAGGACTGAATTTGGAGACTGATAGATGAGCCCGAAGGGGAGGGACTTACGTCCGTGTGCACATCACACACGGTGGCCAGACACTGGCTTAGACACGGGGAAGGCCGAGATAAGAATGACACGGGTCTTTCCCTTAAAGAGCTTTCAGTCGAATGAGGACACCAAAAAGAGAGAAGAGAATTACAAATGGTGGAGATCATATGCCACAATGACTGTTTATTTTAGTTCCCAGAGGTACTGGGGCCACGTTGACAAGGCCTAGAGGCACTTCACCCCCGTCCCTCTCCCCATGCAGCTAGACACCTCAACAGTACCCACAGCATCTCCACCAGGCTCTTTTCTACATCTGAATCCTGATCGGGTTTCTGGTGTAAAGTAGGTCTTTATAGGCTATGCATCTGACGTACCATCTCTCATTGCAACCTACAAACATTTGAGGCTGTTTATCCATGTTTTACAAATGGCTGAATTTGGAAATTCTTTCTAATGGTGAGAATGCCAAAGGATACCTTCGGTTCTATAATGTGTAAGTTAACCTTCAAAAGAATCATCCTGTGAGGGTGCTATTTTCCACATTTACAGCTTGAGAAAACTAAGACTTCCCACAGCTCATGAATGGGAAGCCAAATTATAGCCCAGTGTTGTCTGATACTAAAGAGTATGGTCAAGGTAGAATGGTCCTTGGAGTTTTCCTGGATATGCCCCACGATGGATGTCTGAACCCTTTCTGCAACACTCTCTATGAGTAGACTTAAATTCTCCAGGGACAGGAAAGTCACTGCAGTTCGAATTAGCCAATTGCCTCCTTGAGAAGTTTAGGAAATTCTTCCCTACCAGTGGTACTTACTCTGGGTTGCTTTTGTAGCTGCTGTCGTTGTTGTTTTTAATATGACTACTTTTACTATCATGTGCAATGACTGAAGAATTGTTTTAAGTCTATAAACTACTGTGTTCTTCCCTTTCAGCCTTCATAGCATTCTCTACAAATCCAGAGCTGGCTAAAAGGATTAAGATATTTTTTGCATTGGCTCCAGTTGTCACGGTGAAATACACCCAAAGTCCTTTGAAAAAATTCACAATTCTTTCCAGGGAAGTAGTCAAGGTATGTGACTCCTCCACGTTTAAATCCGTAGTAACTGAAACTAAAACGAAATCTATTTTCACTGATTTCAAGAGAAGAGAACCGTAGAAAAAATGGCATTTATAAGCTTCTGACACTATAAAAGATTTAAGACGTCCATGTAGATCTACCGATAATGTAATTTTACCGACAGGGTTCAGGGAGCTCACTCCGATGCCATTCTACCCTATTGTCTGAATTACATCAGGGGCTTCTGTCCTGTGTCATTCCTCACTCACAGATAAAGCAGATGTTGAGTTGATTAATTGATTTGTTTCATCTAGTAGGTTAAATTTCTCTCTAGTGGCCCTTGGTTTTTCAGGACCCATATGGAGTAGGAATTAAGATCACAGCATGGTGCCAGATGGCGTGGGGTGGGAGCCTAGCTAGCTGGGTAAATTTGGTCAAGACCTTAAATGTTCTGCAAATCATTTTCTTTACCCATGAAGTGGGGATATTAATAGTTCCTACTCATAGTGCTGCTGTGAGGATTGAGTTCAGACTCGTGAATCCCTTAGAACCAGGTCTTGCACATTATAAGCGTTTAATAAATGTCAGCTACTCATTGCTATCATGATTTGCCTAGAACATGTTTTCTCCCATCACTAAAAGTCCAACCTTTTTTTTTAAAGATATATTTATTTATTTTAGAAAGAGAAAGAGAGCGAGCATGAGCAGGAGGGGCCGAGGGAGAGGGGGGGAGAATCTGGAGCAGACTCCACACTGAGCACAGAGCCTGATGTGGGGCTCGATCTTACAACCCTGAGATCACCACCTGAGCTGAAAGCAAGAGTCGGATCCTTAACTAACTGCACCACCCAGGCGCCCCACTAAAAGTCCAACCTTACTCAACTGCCCACACGTCAACGACTCTCAGTCTGTCAACTCCTCAAAATCTGGGCAATATCCCAAACTTCAGATTCTCTCTGTGTACTGACAGCTAACTAATGTGATCAGTTCCTCAGCTGAAGTGCATTGGTCCATGGGGATTAGTCTGTTTTCCTCAGACAGATTGATATCCATTTAGTCCATGGCAGACTAAAAGCGATCGTTGCGTTCAGCGATTTCAATTAAAGTGGATGAAAGGGAAACCACTTTTATAGAAGCCAGGGATTCTGGTTTGTGAGAAATAAGGAAATTAGCCCATGGTGATTCAGTTCCATACCTATACAGCCCAGAAAGACACAAATAAATAAAAAGATACCCGGTGTCCACGGATTGGAAGGATTAATATCATTAACGTGTCCATACAACCCTGCAGATTCAGTGCTATCCTTATCAAAATTCCACTGGCAATTTTCACAGAAAGAGAAAAAGTGACCTAAAATGTGTTCAGAAACGCAAAGACCCCAAATAGCCCAACCAATTTTGTGAAAGCAGAGCAAAAGTGGAGGCACCACACTTCCCAATTTCAAAATCTATTACAAAGTTATAGTAATCAAGACAGTATCAGTAGGGAGCCAGAAATAAATCCACACTTAATGGCCAACTAATCTTTGACAAGGGTGCTATGAACACACAATGATGAAAAGACAATCTCTTCAGTACACGGTGTTAGGATAACTGGACAGCCACATGCAAAAGAATGAGGGGCGCCTGGTGGCTCAGTCGGTTAAGCATCTACCTTCAGCTCAGTTCATGATCCCAGGGCCCTGGGATCAAGTCCTGCATCCAGCTCCCTGCTCAGTGGGGAGTCTGCTTCTCCCTCTGCCTGCCACTCCCCCCGCTTGTGCTCTCTCTCTTTCTCTCTCTGTCATATAAGTAAATAAAATCTTTAAAAAAAAAAAAAGAATGAAACTGAACCCCTATGTTACGCCACTCACAAAAATTAACTCAAAGTGGATTAAAGACTTACATTCAAGATCTAAAACCATAAAACCCCTAGAAGAAAACATAGGGAAAAGTCTCCTTGACATTGGTCTTGCCACTGATTTTTCCAGATAAAACACCAAACGTATAGGCAATAAAAGCAAAAATCAGCAAATGGGACTAACTAAAAAGCTTCACCACAGCAAACGTAGCTATCAATATATTGAAAATGCAGCCTACAGAATGGGAAAAAAATATTTGCAAACCATGTATCTGATAAGGGGTATTAACCAAAATATATAAAAAAGCTCATACAATTCAATAGCAAAAGAGCAAGTAATCCAATTAAAAATGGGCAAAGAACAAGAATGCACATTTTTCCAAAGAAGACCTGCAAATGGCCAACAGGTACATGGAAAGATGCTCAACATCACTCATCATCAGGGAAATGCAAACCAAAACCAAAATGGAATATTGCTTCACGCTCCTTAGATGGCTATTATCAAAAAGACAAGAAATAAATGTTGGCGAGGACGTTGAGAAAAGTGAATCCTTATACACTGTTGGTGGAAATGTAAGTTAGTATAGCCCTTACAGAAAACAGTATAGACAAATTGAAATGGGAAAATTTAAAAGAACATAAAAAAGTCAAAAGAAAATAAGGAAATATAGTCATTTGCAACCTAGATGAAACTAGGGTACATTTATCTAAATGAAATAAGCCAGACAGAGAAAGACAGATACTGTACTGAATCACTTATATGTAGAATCCAGTATTTAAAAACCAATTTCATAGAAAAGGGGAATAGAATGGTGGTTAGCAGGGGCTGGAGGAGGAGGAAATGGGGGAATGTAGGTCAAGGTGTACAGACTACCATTTACGACATTTAATGTCTTATGATATCAATTATTCCTCAATGAAGTTGAAAATGAAAGAATGAGTAAAAAAATGGGTAAAATTTGTCAAGTTGTTTGAGAGTTTCATTGAAATGATACATGTTTAAGCATCGTGCCTGGCCTGTAGCAGGTGCTCTGTAAGTATTGTCTAGTGTTATTAATTGAGTTTATTTTAGATTCAAAACCTTAGCACTTGGTGCTTCAGATCTCCTGTTTACCAATTGCTTATCCTCTCCACCTCTCCCACCCCATGTTGTGCCCCTCGGCATTTGTGTGCTCTGACCCATCTATCTTTTTTCTGGCCTATAGCATGCTTTGACCCTTTGCTTTTTACATGTTATCTACAATAGTAAGGATTGTTGGTATTGTCTGTCTGTCTTTCTTTTTTAGAGAGGGGAGGGAAGAGCAGAGGGAGAGAGAGAATCCCAAGCAGGCTCCACGGTCAGCACAGAGCCCAAGGTGGGCCTCCATCTCACGACCCTAGATCATGCCCTGAGCCGAAATCAAGAGTCAGATGCTTAACAGACTCAACCACCAAAGCACCCCTGGCTTCATTTCTTAAAAAAAGAACCTGAGGCTCAAAGGACTAAGCACTCTGTTCCAAATGACCCAGCTAATGGGTGGTGGAACCAGCATTTGAACCCAGATCTGACCAGCCCATCTATTGTCAATGTTCTTTCTTCTGTGTAATTATTTCCCCTCTTTTCCAATGCCAACCTGAAAAAGTCAGTTCTGGAGAGCTGCATCCAGCCCATGTTCTGCTTGGCAAACCTTGTGACCTGGCATGGGGCCACGTACCCATGTACCCAGAAGAAGGGATACCTTCTTAAATTCACACAGTTACTGGAAGAGCTAATAGAAGTCTCCTGGGCTTTCTCTGATTGACATACTTAGCAAAATCCCCTCCAGTTCCATCCATGTCGATGCCAATGGTGGGTATTCATCCTTTCTGAATGCTGAATAATATTCCATTGTATATAAAATAAAATAAAATAAAATAAAATAAAATAAAATAAAATAAAATAAAATAAAATAAAATAAAATGTTAACAACAACAAAAAAGAAGTCTCCTATGCTGTTATATGACAAGCACGCCCCCTCCAGAACCAATTTGGAATTACAGTCTACAAGTCCTGTTTGCCAAGCTGTAGGAAAGGGCGCTATATGGCTGGCTGGCCGGCCTTACTATCCTCTCTTTTTAGGTTAGGCTGAAGAAGCAATTATCCATGCCTGGATAAACGTAATGGTAGTTTGGTCGCATCGCTCCTGCATGCGTGTAGAGGTAGCGTGAAGCCAGAGGCCGCCATGCTACTTCACCCTATATTTGGAAACACCAACTGTCAGAGTAAAGAACAAGGGCCCTTTATGGCAGATACAACCTCTTTCTTCACATCGTATTTTGATGGTTGGTCACATCTACGAACTGACCCTTTCTATCCACATTTTCTGCCAAGTGTGGATGATAAAGATATTGGTAATGAAAAACAAAAATGTTCACTGATTAAAACCAGACGCTGCTTTCTACTCTTATTGCTTATTCATGTGTTAATCTATTTAGATTATCACACTTGAGAATTTAGAATAGATGCAAACATTCCTTTACAAGGTAAGTTCAGGGACACCCGGCTGGCTCAGTCACAAGAGCATGTGACTCTTGATCTCCAAGTTGTGAGTTTGAGCCCCATGTTGGGTGTAGAGATTACTTAAAAATAAAATCTTTAGGGCGCCTGGGTGGCTCAGTTGGTTAAGCAGCCAACTCTTGATTTCAGCTCAGGTCATGATCTCAGGGTCGTGAGATTGAGCCCCACGTGGGACTCCGCACTAGGTGTAGAGTCTGCTAAAGATTCTCCCTCTCTCTCTCCCTCTCCCCCTCCCCACTACCACTCACACATGTGCTCTCTCTCCCTCTCAAAAAAGAAAAATTTTTTTAAGTTTTTAAAAATTAAAAAAAAAATTTAATTAAAAAAAATTTTTAAATCTTTTTTAAAAAGAAGAAGCTATTTTTTCTTTAAAAGTTCACTTTGTGGGGGCACCTGGGTGGCTCAGTCTGTGAAGCATCTGCCTTCGGCTCAGGGCGTGATCCCGGGGTCCTGGGATCGAGCCCCGCATCAGGCTCCCTGCTCTGCTGCAAGCCTGCTTCTTCCTCTCCCACTCCCCCTGCTTGTATTCCCTCTCTCACTGGCTGTCTCTCTCTTTGTCAAATAAATAAATAAATAAAATCTTAAAAAAAAAAGGTTCACTTTATGTGTCTGTGGCTACTACTACTAATTATCATGTAGACGGTTACACAGGAAGGTTTACAATTTGATAAGTGGATTAAATAAATTACCTAGTATATTGTTCAAGTGTCCCAGTGATTGTGACAAAATGAATGAGAGGCCAGAACGAATTAGATAATGTCTGCCATGGTTAATTACTGCTTTCCAGACGTAAAGAAGTTGATTTGAACTAATTTAACACACTGTAGTCTCTTTCCTTCACCCTCTCTCTCCCTGGGGGGGGGGTGTTATCTGAAGTCACAGTATATCATAGATAACCTTAATATTCCATGGGATACCAAATATTCCGTTAAATGAAGATGAATTTTGACCGTATAAAATAACCACTTTTCAAATTCAGAATTCAACCAACTATACCCAGCAGGAATTTACTGGCTCGAGTTTACCAAAGACATTGTGAGAGCTCGTCCTGCATCAGTACAATAAAAGTAGATGCTACTTGTATTGCTCTTTGGTTGTAATTGGCAGTTAATAAAGGATTCCAGGAGAAAGAGAAGCCAGTTTTGATTACTGTAAATAGATGTTTCCAAAAGGTTTAAGAATTTAAAAATATCTTTACAGGGGTGCCTGGATGGCTCAGTTCGTTAAGTGTTTGACTTCAGCTCAGGTCATGATCTCAGGGTCCTGGGATTGAGCTACAAGGTGCTGGGCTCGACAAGGAGTCTGCTTGTCTCTCTCCCCCTCCCTCTGCCCCTTCTGCTGCTCATGCTCTCTCTCTCTCTCTCTCTCTCAAATAAATACATAAAATCTTTTTTAAAACATATCTTCATCTTTGTATCTAATTTAAGATTATAAAACTAGTTATTGTGAAACAAAGGCAAGACTCATCTTCTATGCACAGGAATTAGATATGAATTCGTGTTCTAATTTGAAGGGATTCCTCAAGTTCAGAAGGTAAATGCAACTCACTGGCAACATTGCCTGAAATTCCACTAGTAGAGACTGATTTTGTGGGGGTTAAACTTTTGCCTCTGGAAGAGTTTGCTAAAAGATTCTGGAATGATCATTCACTAATTATAATAGTTATTGTTTGGGGAATGTTAACTAGGTTCTAGAAACTGCAGTAGGTGCCTTTTAAACATGACCTGTTATCTTCACAACGGTCCTACATACTGTATATTAATATTCCATTTCATAGTTGAGAAAGTTCCAGATAATAGCAATGAAATACTTTCTTAAGGTATAAGAGACAGAGTCCAGAATCGAACCAAGGTATCCCTGACTCCAAAGACTTACCAATTTCCTACGGGGACTAGTTTCTCAAGGGAGGCATTCCAAAAACACCCCAAGTAGAGGATCTTGGGAAAATGCACCAAGAGGAGAGTTGGGAAGACCACCCAGGTGGGTTGGGAGAACCTAAGACAAAATTTAACAGGCCTCTCTGTTTCACTGAGGACTAGCATAGAGCACATACCACTGCTGTCCAGTGTCTGAATTACCACTCGCTTTCCACTCTTGACATCCACATCCATGAAATTTGATGGTGTCTTACATTGATCTTGCAGGCATTATTTGGTGACAAGATGTTCTACCCTCATACATTTTTTGACCAATTCATTGCCACCAAGGTGTGCAACCGGAAGCTATTTCGTCATATTTGCAGCAACTTCCTATTTACTTTGAGTGGATTTGATCCAAAAAACTTGAACATGGTATGTGTAAATAATCGGAGCCAAGCAAACAATTGTTTTGTTGCACAGAGGTGAAGAAAGTTTGTACTCAGTGGCGTGGAAACCACATCTCAAGGGCTTTTTTCTGGTCTCCTGGATTGAAGTTACATGTTGGTGGTTTCCAACCAAACCTGGGGAGTCCACCTGCTTTAGTAGGTAGGAGGATCTGAGAAGAAGGCTTGGCCACTGAACATTCTCGCTGGCTCTCGCTGTTGGCCAAAGTGCCGCCATTGAAAAATCCTTCACTTACATTAAGGCTATGAAATTTATCTTGCTGTGCCTAAACCCCATCTCAGACCTACTAAAGTAGAATCGCAGGGAGTAAGCTTGGACATCTGTATTTTTTAAACCAGTTTTCCAGTTTCATAGGTGATTTGGAAATAGTCATTTTGTGAAGCACTTACTTCTTTAACCCAAAGGGATTAAGGGAGGGCTTTCCAAAGATAGGTGCAGATTCACTGTTCAAGGGACACTGAGGAGGATAAGCTGGGTTTCCTGGTGAGTTCTCTCCAACTGAAATCCTTTTCTTCCTCAGTCACCACTAGCTGACCCACAGAGTGGCAGAGGGAGGAGGGGAAACTACCATTTACTCCCCAGCCACAGAGGAGGTATCTTCGAAACCAGAAGCAGGACGAAGCTGAAAATGGTCTCCGAATATCTCACAGACTTCTGCCCAGAGCCGAGTCTCCCTCTGTTGGTGGAAGGCACTGATTAACACTTTTCTTGCTTTCAAGCAATATTTCTAAAAGGTGGTTTATGGAAAGCATGCCTTAGTCACTGGCTTTTCACATTCCTTCCCTATGTTGGTCTCAGTTTACTGAAGGGAACGGTGCTTGCCCATCACTTAGAAGGAAGCATATCATGGAGGCAGAGCTAAGTAAGAAGACCTTTAAGCAAAGACAGTAGAGATCATTTCAAAAGCACCCTCTCAACATGGCCTAAGAGTTTGCTAAAGAAAGACTCCACAAAATGGCTCCCTCGAACATTCACTGAGGGCCATCATTGTACATTTTTACAGTCAGATTGGCTTTTTTTTCACTGTTGGGAACCATCCTATGGACTATTATAGTCTCTGCAAGGGTGTTTATTTTAGCGGAGGATAGGCAGGGGTGCATAAGTAGAGTTTGTGGAACTTTGAAGAAATACACATGTCCAGAACTCACCCCTAGAGATTTTGATATTGATTCAATAGGTTGGGGTAGCTCATGAGGGGTTGTGTTTTTTTAAAAGCTCTATGATACTTCTATGCTCACTTTGGTGGAAAAATATAACTAAGCATGCTAAAAAAAAATGCCATAGAAAAATCAAGTGTTTTTTTTCTTAATCCAGAAAAAATCTAAATGTTAAGGGAAGTTACAATACTGGATGGATTATGTTCTGCAAACTTTCAGGGGGCCCTGTAGAATATTTACTACGTTGTTAAAATCAGAAAGCAAACATTCAGATGTTTTCTGAATGTCTCGTGTTAACAACTCTCTCGGAATGTCCTTTGGGACTTCGCGCAGGGTGAGGAAGGTCACGGGGCTTTCATCCCTTGACCCCCTGGACTCTTGGACCTGTCTGAGGTGAGGCCAAGGAGAAAAGGTGTGTTAGCGTCTTTGACCAGCGGGATGCCCTCTGGACTTTATGAAGGGTGCGCAGGACAGACTAGAGCCAAGGGAGGAGAAAGTTCTTCAAGAGGGTACGGTGCATATTTATTCCTGAGAAAGAGAGAACGAATATTCAGGGTCACCTGTGGTGTGGTCACATGATCAGCCTCCAGATGAGAACAGATCTCTTTCCTTGGCAGAGTCGCTTGGATGTCTATTTGGCACAGAGCGCCGCGGGCACGTCTGTTCAGAACATGCTGCACTGGGCCCAGGTACGAGCTTCCTGTTCCTGAGATGAGGCCCACGTAGCTTTCAAAGACCCTGAGGAGCGCTCGCACAGAGCCCACCCCAGGGTTTTGCAGACACCTGCTGCTGTCAGGTTGATGCTTCTGGAATCAGCATCAAGTCACGTTGACTTCCTGCTCTCTCTTCTGTTCATCGTATCCTCAAGAGTGTCTGGTGTTTGGGCTTGGTTCCCACAGATTCTGACTGAACTCTGATTTTTGGAACCCTCCAAACTGCCTTTTCTAGGGAAAGCTTGTATTTCCTCTTTTTGGAAAATCATCAGTTCTAACAGAACTTTATATACCATGACACAGGGTATTCTAGAAAGATCTGTCATCCTCCTATTGGCACGTGGGCCATTTCAGAGCATGGAAATCATGCTTTATTCTGAGCAAATATAAATGTTAGAGAGGGACAACACTAGATTAATGGTTTCTGGTTTTCCCTCCGTTTAAATTTTTTGTGTGTTCTGCTGTATTACTCACGGGTCAGCAAGTCAGAGATTTAACTGGTATAGCCTTCTGGGCCAAGTCTGTATGAACACGTGTGTGTATGGGGGGTACAGGGAGGAGGAGAGAAAGGTCTTCCCAGAATTTTAATGTATCTGAGATCAGTAGGAATCTGCACTTTCACCTCCAGCCTAATAAACTTGCTCCATGCTTTACGGTTGAGAAGCACTGCTGTAGATAGCCTGCAACACTAGTGGAGGATTTCTGGACTCCTTTGGAGAGTTCCACCTGCAGGAGATAAGCCTTCAAGTTTCTGCAGGAAGAAGGATGTTCAGGACTAGGGCCTCCTCCCGGTGAGGAGACAGATGGAGCCAGTGATGGGCATGGCCCTCCAGGTGAAGCGACTTCAATTTCACGTTTCCTGAGCACTTACGGTGTGTTCTTGCTACTCATACATGTGATTTCATTCAGTCTCACTGAATGCTTATAACCATCTTTCCATGGAGGCACTGAGACTCCTGTTCTCCAAATGTCCTTGCCAGTCGCTTACGCATGTCCCAGATGACTGCTCTTCAAAAGATCTCTTCTCCTGTGACAGAAAGTCCTCTTCAGGACAGAAAGAAGTCAGGAGGATGGGGGTGGGGGTGGGGATGGGGGATGAGATAAAATATGTGGTCATAAGTCCTGCAGACAGCTAAGGCAGGGGTGAGGAGGAGGAGAATCATAGTGGTAATTTTGAGCTTTCCAAGGTGTTACACACTTTATATGCATTACCCTATTTATTTATTTTATTTTTTTTGCATTACCCTATTGAATCTTCACAACCCTAGGAAGAGAATGTTGTCATTCCCATTTCACAGATGAGAATTAGAGAAGATAAAAACTTGGCGTGGATCACAGTTGCAGTAATCCTTTAAGCCTGGCTTCAAACCAGCTCTGTTTGCTGCTAGAACCCAAGGACCTAACTAGTCCACGTTATTGCTTCTCATTGTCAAAAACCTGCAGCATCCCAACAGCAACAGACTACTGCCTCTATCCTTAGAAATCATGATCGGAATAAGTTTAAACTAAAAATCAGGGATAAATCAATGTGGGTGAAAAAAAAAATCTGAGATTCAAGTTAAGAAAAAAACCCTTGGAGGAGCCTGAGAATCATTTCATGAATTGCTTGAGGTGAATGTGAGTGCTATCTGCTTCCCCTATCCCACTTGGGTGGCAAATCAGGGAAGAAGGAACCCCTAGGTTAGAGGCTTATGAGTGTTTCCATTCTAATAGCTGAAGTCTGAGCAATAAAATGCAAAAATGGGCCTGCGTGGTGTCTCCAATGCTGAGCCTGTGGCCACATTACTGATGACATGGAGGGTGCCTGGCCCTGTAGATGGGAGACAGCAGCACCGTACCTCACAGGGAAAGCACTGAGTGCTCTGTGTTCCTTTCAATAGCAACAGAAATGTTTAAGAATAAGGAATATGGTCGTCATATCCTAGACCACCCGACAAGGGTAACATACAAAGCTGTTTGTACATTAAAACGTAGTCACTTTGCAATGTAGGAGGATGCACAGCTGGTGCCTTTTTTTAAAAGATTTTATTTATTTATTTGAGAGAGAGAGTGTGTGCACAGCAGGGGAGGGATGGAGGGAGAGGGAGAAGCAGACTCCTTGCAGAGCAGGGAGCCCAGCGTGGGGCTCGATCCCAGGACCCCGAGATCATAAAGGTAGATGTTTAACCCACTGAGCCACCCAGGCACCCCTAGCTGGTGCCTTTTAAAAATATATTAAAATTCCTGAAGCTAAGATATTCAAGAATCATTCCATCCAGCATCCTTGTAACCATTGCTACATATAGCATTAGAATACTTAAGGACATTGCTGTCCGAGGATTTTCACCAGAGAAGTATGGGGGGGGGGGTAAAAGAGTATCAGTTCTGTGAATTAGTATATCAATATTCATCATTTATATTATCTGGCTTATTCATCTTTGCTGGGTTTTAGCTCTTGTGCCGAAACAAGTGGGATGTGACGTCATCCTCTTTGCCTATTTTCTGTTTATTGTCTTTAAATGTATGTTGTTTTCTTACATCACTGTAATGCGTTTTTGTTTGTATTTTATTACAGGCTGCTAATTCTGGTCTGTTCCAAGCTTTTGACTGGGGAAACCCTGATCAGAGCATGATGCACTTTCACCAGGTACGGAGATGGCAATAATCAACAGCGGCACCTGCAAGTGAACAAGTGAAGTCGTATCCGCTCGTCAGGCACCAAGACTGTGCCGGGTACTTTGTATCGATCGGACGCTACTTACTGGTTTCTTGCATGTTCCATATCATTATTTTTGCTCCTCATGAGGCCCTTGCAAGGCAAATAAGATTGTCTGCATTTTGCAGAGGCTCAGAGAGGTTACGTAAATTGTCAAAATTATTTAACTAATAACGGACCAGAGTATGACCCAGGGGTTCCTGGATTTTATATCCATTCTTCTTTCACTGCACTTATTTCTTCTCAAAAAGTGGAAACTCTCAGCACTTTGGGACCATTCTTTGGGATGCCACGTACTACTCACTTTTTAAAAAACAATGTATGGATCATTAAAGAAATACCAGATAGAAATATCACTCTTAGGAAAAAGTACTGTTATCTGCCAGAAAACGGTGTGTCAAGATATTTCTTGACACAATCTCTGAAAACTTTTGGAGCCAAAGTTCTATATTAAATGATGATATGTGGTGTTCTATTTGTTGTTATTTTTTTCCAGGATTTATAAGGAAATCCATACATGGTTTTGGCTTCGTGCTGATAGACTGAGCTCAAATTAAACAAGTAGTCATCAAAGATACATGAGTTTCTCAAATCAGAGACACGAAAAAATTTGATTTTTTTTAAAAAACACATTTTCAGTGCTACCCTAACTGCAGTAGTGCAAATGCATACTTTCGGCTGGTGTGAAAAATCCGATTTTTCTCCCGAACCTCTCTAGCTTTCTCCTAAACTGCTAGCCACACACAGACTCACCCACTCTGTCCAAGTACGAGTTACTCTGTAATTAACCAATTCCTCATCCTAGCAAGAGTAGATAGTTGCTAGAAGGAAAGTGTCTTGGATGGTGAGCTAATCTGTGGGACTCAGCTATCAACTTGGCTGAGAGCTGAGTCACAGGGCTTAGCTTTACCATCGTGCTTGCAGATCCTCAGAAGACGGGGGTGATTCAAGTTCCTTTACTAATCTTTTGCTTGGGACCTTGGAGGGAATCATGGAAAATCCCAAACAAACTGAGGGTGAACAACATGCATGTGTAAAAAGCAATTGCTTTTGTCACAAGCATAAGTAATAGCCATAAATTAGACAGGCGTAATTATCAATGTAATCACTAATCCTTTATTACTACAAAAGTAAAAAAGAATTTCTTGGCCCAAAGCCAACATGTCTTATTTGCATCTGGTTTTCATATTTATTTTTGCTTTGCCATCTTCGGGGCCCCCTTTCATCCTTCACGGGGTCCTAAATCATTGCAGAGGGGCTCCACTCTTTTGCCATAAAGCTTGCTAATATGTCTGAGTTGTGCTGTCTCTCTATTCTTTACCTCTCTCCATCTTGCATCTGAGTACTTATGCTTTGTATGATCCCACTGAGAGAACCACGGAGTCAGGAAAAGCATGCCTCTTCTTGCGTCTGCGGCTCCTTGTCTTTGGGGCACTGCACGGGCTCCCCTGAGCCCTTCTGCTCACATGCACTACTGGTGAGCGCCGACCTGCACTCACTAGCTTCTCTGCCTTTCTTCCTGCCTCTTGTAGCTATACCTTCTTATTGACCACGTGCTCCTAAGCCCAAGGCCACGGTCTCCCAGCAGCACAGGGTACGCGGGATATGAGTAAGATATTTAGTAATGCAAAGACCCAGACACCAACCCATCGACTGCCAGAGACTTCTGCAGTAACAGCCTGAATATGGCCCTGCTCAGAGAACTCGAGGTGCACAGTCAGGGAGGTTACAGGTTCCGAAGGATCTGCACCTTTGTCCATATAAACTTTTCTTCCTAATCTTGCTGCCAAAACTAATGATGGTGTATTTTCATTTTTAAAGATGTACTTATTTATGTTTAGAGAGAGAGAGAGAGCACAGGCGGGAGGGGCAGAGAGAGAGGAAAAGAATCTCTGAGCATGGAGCCCGATGCAGGGCCTCGATCTCACGACCCCAAGATGACGATCTGAGCCAAAACCAAGAGTTGGTTGCTTCCCCCACTGTGCCACCCAGGCCGCAACAGTGGTGTATAAATCTGCTCAGGCTGCCATTAAAAAAATACCGTAGACTGAGTGGCTTAAACAACAGAAATTTATTTATCACAGTCCTGGAAGCTGGAGGTCCAAGGTCAGGGTGCAGGCCAGTGGGGTTCTGGTGAGGACCCTCTTCCTGGCTTGCCAAGGGCCACCTTCTTGCCATACGCTCACATAGCCTTTCCTCTGTGCTTGTGCTTGGAGAGAGATCTCTCTCTTCCCCTTCCTAGAAGGCTGCCAGTCCTACTACATGAGGACCCAGCCCTTATGAGCGCATTTAACCTTAATTCCCTCATAAAAGCTGCATCTCCAAATACAGTCAAAGTAGGGGTTAGGGTTTCCATATACGAATTTTGAGAAAATGCAATTCAGTCCACAGACTATGTTGGCAGTCCATAATCTTCCAGTGGCAGATAGCAGAAGACAACTCTATTTTACGTTTAAAAGATATATACAGCTTTACTGAGTTAAAAAGTGGTAAGTTCTCCATAGGTGGGAACTTAGACACTGTCCTCCAGGCTCTCCCACTCCTTCAATCCCTCCCTCTCTCCCACTTCTGCTTGCGTGTGCTCTTTCCCTTCTCAGGCTATTTTAAAAATAGTAGTAAGATGATGGCTGGATGTCCTTAGCTCATAGCATTCCTTTAACTGCAGACAAAGAAAAAGCTAGTATTTTTCTCATTCCCTCTGGCCAAAGGTTCCAGGGAGAACTCTGGCCTGGTTTTAGCCATGAGCCCATCTCTCATCCATCCTGTCATGGAGGCCAGAGAATGCAGGACTGACTGGCCAGGCCCGGTCATCCCAGACCGCTGAGGAGCTGGGGGTGGGATTTGTTGGATCCACGTGAGAAAGGCTATATATGACCCGAGAGAAGGGGCAGGAGATTAATACCACAGCCGCCCTTCTCTGGAACAGGCTGGCTCCTTCCTAACCTCATATTTCAAATGTTTTCATCTGCTGGTCTCAACGCTCCCCAAAGAGCCCGCTCGAGTGACAGGAATCCCCCTAGACCAGATTTCTGCATTTGGGAAGAAGTATTTACATGTATCCAATACATAAACACATCCATTTTGTTGGAAAAGGACATACCCCCCATGCAAGTGCGACTAGAAGGATGGTCCCCATAGGAATAAGAGCCCCATTCCCCTGGGATTCTTTCCTATTTTCCCCCTAAGTGCAAATCAGGGTTTTCTGTTTGTTCACAATTCAAATTATTGCATGCAAGTGTTTTAAGTACTTTTAACATTTTAATGTTTATATATCACTAAGTGTATTCTAACTGCACACTTTGAGCATTTGAAGAACTTGCTTAACAATTAATAGTGAATGTTACTTCCGTAAGGTGGTTTTCTGTAAAAACTCTGTTTTCTTCTCTCTTTACATGTCATTAGCGAACACCTCCCATATACGATGTTACTAAGATGGCAGTGCCGACGGCTGTGTGGAGCGGAGGACAGGACCGCGTGGCTGATCTCAAGGACATTGAGAATCTACTCCCTAAAATTACCAGGCTTATTTATTACAAGTTTATTCCACACTACAATCATGTGGATTTCTACCTTGGGCAGGATGCACCCCAGGAAGTTTACCAAGACCTTATTAGACTGATGGATGAGTGTTAGCAAAATTAAATGCATTTTCCTTTCTCTAAGCAAGGGGATTTTCAAAATAATAGTGTGGCGGACAAACCCTAAGGTGACCCCTCCAGTGATTTTCACCTCCTAGTGTCCACGTGTTGGTGTAATCCTCTCCCCTGAGTGTGGGAGGGCCCTGAGACTTGTTTCTGGCCAACAGAATTGGCAAGAGTAATGGTGCCACAGCCTTGGTTAGATCATGCTTATGGCGAAGGTGATGGGACGTCACTTCCTGATTGCATTATATCATATGAGACCCCATCTAAGTGGACTGGGGGAGAGATTGCCCTTCTGGGCTCGATGAAGTAAACAGGTACGGGGAGGAAGTCTACACAGCAAGGAACCGTGTGTGACTTCTAGGATCTGTAGGGGGCCTCCAGCCGACAACCAGCCAACAATGGGATTCTCAGTCATACCGCTGCAACATGAATTACTTCCAGATCCTGGATGAGCTTGGAAGCCCACTGTTCCCCAGGGAAGCCTCCCGCTGAGAAAGCAGGCTGGCCACACCTCGACTGCAGCCCGGGGAGCCTCTGAGCCGAGGGAGTGGCTGCACCATGTCCAGACTGCTGACCCACAGCAAGAGTGAGAAAATAAATGTAAATTGTTTTAAACCACCACGTTTCTGGTAATTTCTCATCAGCAACAGGAAACTACTATTAATAGTAGTAACGAACCATTATTATCGTTATTATTATTAGTCTCTTTAGTTAAAAGCTTCACTGTTCCTTATTACCTTTATTTCCTTATTTCTCTTGTTTTGATGAACTTCCTTAAACATTTCTTGTTTTGTAGATCTGTTAGCGATCGATTCGCAGTGTTTGTCTGAAAACGTCTTTGTTTTGCCATCACCTAAGGTTGAATTATATTCCATTATATGTATGTATAAAGTCGATCTTCTCTATCCATTCATCCATCAATGGGCATTTAGGTGGTTTCCATTTCTTGGCCATTGCATATAATGTCGAGATGAGCATGGAATTAAGCGTATCTTTTCAAGATCCTAATTTCAATTCTTTGGAATATATACCCAGAAGTGGGACTGCTGGATCAGGTACAGTTCTGCTCTTAATTTTTTGAGGAGCTTCCGTACCATTTTTCTACAGTGGCTGCACCATTTTATATTCCCACCAACAGTGGGTAATGGTTCGATTTCTCTACATCCACGCCAACACTCCTCTTTTGTCTTTTGTTTTATTAGTAGTAGTATTGTTGTTACAGCCATCCCAGCAGGTGCAAGGGGTATCTCATCGTGGTTCTGATTTGCATTCCCCTGATGGTCAGTGATGAATGGGGAAGATACACAGCCCTGGGACCTGTCCCCCAGACAGAGGAAGAGGAGTGGCGTGTGCACATCCTTAGAAAAAGTTTGAGAGGCCCCCAGAATCTCCAGCTGGGCTGATCGGTGAAGAAGGTATTTTGCCTTCATTTCTAAATTTTTTTTTCTGATAAGAGAATCTTGGACTGACATGCTTTCTATTTTGTTATCCTTACAGTGTTTTTTTTTTACGATTTTATTTATTTATCTTAGGGAAAGAGAGAGAGGGCAGGCATGTGCAAATGAGGGGAGGGACAGAGGGAGAGGGAGACAGAGACTCTCAAGCAGACTCTGCGCTGAACAAGGAGCCTGACACAGGGCTCGATCCCAGGACCCTGAGATCATGACTTGAGCCAAACCCAAGAGTCAGATGCTTAACCAACTGGCCCACCCAGGCACCCCTCTTGCGATGCTTTTAAGTGTTGTTCATTACCTTCTGGCATGTAGTTTCTTGTAAGTATGTAAGTTCTTATATTGCTTCTTTGTACTTATTGTACATTTTTTTTCTTTGCTCTAAGATTCTCTTTTCATCAATGGATTTTTAAAAATTTGATTTCATTGAGGCTTGGGGTGGTTTCATTGTGTATCCTGCTTGGAATTCAATGAGCTTCTTGAATCTGTGTACTTCCAGTTTTCATCAAATTTATAAAAATTTAGTTCATTATTTCTCCAAATATCCTTTTTTTTCCCCTCCAAACATCTTTTGTACCTTCCCATTCCCTGGGTCTCTAATTTATATGTTAGACCACTTGCTATTGACCTACAAGTCATTAAAGCTGTGCATTTTTCCCAGTGTTTTCCCTCTGTGTGCTTCCTTTTAGATACTGTCCATTGTGTGTGTTCATATTCACAAACTTTTTCTTACATGGTGTCTAGTCTGCTGGAATCCTATCTGGCACATTTTCTATTTTGGAGACTGTATTCTTCATCTTTCGATATTCCATTTAGGTCTCTTTTATATCTTCAATTTTTCCACTTCTTATTTTATGTTTTCCTTTAAATCTTTGAACATAGTCAGCATCCTTCAGAACCTATTGTAACATACTTTCTGTTTATGCAATTATCTTTCTCACTGATGAGTTCGTTCTATAGATCGGTTCTCTCCTGGTTGTGGGTTACATTTTCCTGCTTTGTCGCATGCTTAGTAATGTTTCCATTGGATGCCAAACTTTGAATTTTGCATTGCTGCGTGCCAAGTTTTATTATATTCCTTTAAACAGGGTTGGAAATTTTTTTGGCAGTCACTTCATTTGCCTGAAGCTAAGTCTGATTGCTTTGAGACTTGTTTGTTTTGGTTTTGGTTTCTGGCCCCCCTAAGGGCCGGTCTAGACTGATCTCTCCTCCGAGGAAGCTCTGGCTGGCTATGAAGTGTGCACTTTCGGAAGTCTCTCCTGAATGCCCCAGTGTGTTCGGAAAGGCCTCTCCATGCCGGCTGGTGGGAATTCAAATGCATCCCTATGTATACTATGTACACTCTAGGGATTGTTTTGCTTGTAGTTTCCTGGCAATTGTTCTTTCTCTGAAAGTTTCACTCCGTCCGCTCTGGTGATACTTTACCTTTTGCACAGACACGTTATTATTTAGCCAAAAGCTCAAGGGGGTGCCTCTCCGTATTTCAGAAGCCCTGCCTCTGTGTTGCTCTTCTTTCTCTGGTGTTCTCACAGATTTTATCGTCCTCATGTTCCCCAAATTCCAGTCTCTGCCTTCATAAATTATATAAACCACTGAGTTTGCTTTTTTTCTTTCCTTTTCTTTCCTTTCTTTTCTTTTTTTCCTTTCCTTTCCCTTTCTTCTTTCTTTCTTTCCCTTTCTTTCTTTCTTTCTTTCTTTCTTTCTTTCTCCCCTCTCTTTTTTCTTTTTTCTTTTTCTTTTCTTTTCTTTTCTTTTCTTTTTTTTTTGCTGCAAAAAGCTTGTCCTCTTTCCATGTGGTCCATGGCTTGGGAGAGGGCTCCAGAGTGTCTGAAAGGCTACCTTGGGGCTTCAGGGAGAGGCTCGGGCAGAACCCCGGCACCAGGGGGATGCCAGGGGGACCCCTCAACAGCTCCTGGGCTCCAGAGGCTCCTAGCTAAGCTTAGGGTGAGCCTTTTGAAGAGACCAGGGGCCAGCCAGCCTGTGGCAGTGAGTCCGGTGCTCAGCCATCGTCGTGATGAGTTTTCCCTCCTCACCTGGGAAGTGCTTCTCCAGGAAGTGCCGGCAATGAGGGTCTGGGTGAGCAGATCCAAAAAGGCCTGGTTCAGGTTCTTCTCCAGAACCAGTGGCTTCCCTGGCATCTGTGGTTTTATCTCACTCCCACCGAGCTTTCTTTGGGTTCCTCTACCTTTGCTGTGTTCTAGAAATGATCAGTAGGCAGAGCGTTCAGGTTTGCCTAGAGAACACTTCATTCATTTCCTTCCTCGCAGCGATCACAGTCCTGGGCGGCCTGATTTCCAATGTCCGACAACTGTGGCTTATTCCTTTGCCTCCAATGTTCTAGTTTTGATGATAGGGTGGTAAGTTCAGACCCTATTGTCGTCTTATGGCTAGAAGCAAAAGTCAAAATTCTTACAGATTTTATCATTGTACTAATGCAGAGCTAGTGTCACTCGACATAAAGAAAATAACTAAAATAAACATAACTATTAACAATTTTAAAGTTCCTCTATGTTCTACCTAAAATTGTCTCTTATGCGTCATATGTTTAAGTGGTATGCCCAAGGGGTATGAGTTAGTGAGTAAGCTAGGATTGGAACTGTATTTTCAGAACGCTGAGCCAATATAGTGTTTCTACTACATCAGTTTTTCTCTACAAAAGCTTTATTCCTGGGGTGCCTGGGTGGCTCATTTGGTTAAGCGTCTGCCTTCAGCTCAGGTCATGATCTCAAGGTCCTGGGATCGAGTCCCGCATCGGGCTCCCTGCTCAGCGGGGAGTCTGCTTCTCCCTCTCCTTCTGCCTGCTGCTCTCCCTGCTTGTGCTCTCTCTGTCTCTCACTCAAATAAACAAATAAAATCTTTTTTTAAAAGTATTATTGCTTTCTCCTTAATATCTTTAATTATGAGTTTTTGCACTGATTCATCTTCCCTGTTCCTCCTTCCAAAGGTGTTTTCACCATGAAACACCATTATTCCAGAACTTACCATGACTCTGCTGCTATTTATTTTCTTCCACCAAGCCCTAACTTCCCTAGCTATATTCCCAAGTTCCACATAACCTGACTTCACTTGCTTTTCTAGATACATCTGCCTCTGCTTCCCTAACCAGATGTCCATCTTTCATTCGAACTAGGTTTATACACCTAAGTCTTCCCACACAACTTCCTCATTCTCCTCGACACGATCTGCCCACGCTGTTTGCCTTAAACCAAATGGAATTCAATTAAAATTAAGTCACAACATTGCATTTCCTAATCAGGTTGGATTTTCTGGCCTTTAGTGATGTCTTTTAAAAATACTCTTTAAATTTATAATTTATTTTTAGTAGAAGCCTCAAGGTATATCACTATCACTCTCATCAATCACATAAATGTAATATTTTTAGTTTGATTTTGTATTACATGTTCAGGAATCCGAACACTGGCAGCTTCTGGAGGGGAGAAAATTTTAACACGGAACCACTTTTCAGTTCCACCATAAGCCTACTTGTGTAGGACTGGGGAGCTCAGAGTTCTCCTTCTAGGGGTGTCTTTGTGATCCCTGACAAAGAAATTTTCAAACAACTCCTCAGAGTTACAAGTCATTCATTTAAATAAATTTACTCTGAAGCGCACCTGGGTGGCTCGGTCGGTTAAGTGTGCGGCTTTTGGCTTTGGCTCAATTCATGATCTCAGGGTCATGAAATTGAGCCCTGCGCCAGGCTCTGCAATGAGTGTAGAGTTTGCTTGAGATTCTCCCTCTCCCTTTGCCCCTTCCCCTGCTCATACCCTCTCTAAATAAATAAAATATATTTTTTAAATTTGCTCTGCACCTCTTATGTGTTAGAGGCTGGAGACTGGGCATTAAACAAGGAAAATGTGGTCGTCATCTTATGACTTACACTGAGTTTAAAATACACTGGGGAATTTCAACCAATGAGGGTAGTAATAAAAATAGCCGACATTATTCAGCGCTTACTAACTTCTTGGGCATTTACCAAAGGCATGGCCTGAGCCACATGTCCCTGCCCATATCTCTGTGATAAAGGGACTATGTTCTTTTAAAGACCACAGATTCTCAGAAGACTTGCACACTAGCTCAGGCCAGTTAGAAGCAAATCTGGGTCCTAAGCCCAGAGTTCTCCAAATCCAGATTCCAACTCTCATCACTTCCTTGTGTCGTCTTCTTAAAGACACAGACGAGGAAGCCCAGGCGAGACCGTCTGGTCAGGGAGGCTCCTGTCTGTTAGGGGATTCCTGGAGCTTTGCACAGTGGGCAAGGCCAGAACTTCACGCAGATTTCAACAAAACAGAGAAACTGAAGCGAAATCTGTGTCACTAGAACCACAGAGAGGGAGCGGCTGAACCAGCAACGGGGGCAGGGGTGAAGTGGGCAGGGTCAGGACAGAGCAGGCGCGTCCGAGAGTATGTAAAACAGGACACCCAAGTTCTGAGTCAAAACCAGCTCTGCGGAGAGAAGGGCCAGGTTCACCAGCCCGGCTGGTATCCGTCTGACAAATCTGTTGACAGGTGTCACAGCCACAACACATCAGGGTAACAGCCAGGAGTCATCCACTCAACCCCACACAACCCGATTCCCGTCAGGGAAGCCCTGCCCTGCCCCGTTGGAGAATTACCCAACCCTCAACAAAACACTGCTCCCTCTGTGGTTAGGGGACTGGAAAATCTGAGAGATTGCCATCCTCTGCAAGAGCAAGCCTTTCTTTTTTCTTCACCTGAGCTTTCTTATCCCAGGCTAAACCCTTTCCCACCTTCGGGCTTCCATCTTCCAGCCCCCTCTTTCAAGGCTGGGGTGCCTGTGCCTCCTACCCACCTGTATGCTGTCAGATGGACGCAGTCGGTTTAGTGAAATGAACCAGTTCCCAGCCCTTCCTTTCAAGGACATTGTGGGTACGGCCCGTGGTGACAAAGATCATCGTAACAAAAAAGTCACCCTTCTTTCTGTGACACCTGAAGTTCTTTTCAAAGAAGACCAATCATGGGGAGCATGGAGTAATGTAAAGGATTATCGAATCAATGTGTTGTACCCCCGAAACTCATATAACATTGCATGATGATTAGACTTCAATAATAAGGAAATAATAAAATAAAAGACAGTTTAAAGTGTTTTCACAGGCATAACCACCTTTTCTCTTGACTGAGCAGGAACCTGGAATTGCTGTGGGAACAGTCCTCACGGTTGCGTTAGACAACAGAAGTTCAGAGCTCACGCCACTATTTATTAGCTGTGTGACCCTCGAAAAGTCATTTCTCATTGATTCTAGCTACTTCCTTTTTTTTTCCCCAAAATGGAGACCCTCATTCCTGCCTCACGCATACGCTGCCATGAAGAGAAGCACGTTTGTAGAGTACAAGACTTCATCACGGGCCCTGAAGTCTTCAGTTTTGGTTCCTAGGCCACTGCTATCTTTATATCATAGACAAGTTAAGTAAGCACCCTAATCCACATTTTGCTACCTGTAAAATGGAAATATTGTTAATTCCTCTATTATTGAGATGTTGTGAGGTAATAATGCAAAAGACTTGAACACAATGCCAGGTCCATAGAAAGGGGTTAGTAGATATTATTATTTATAAAGTGCTGGGCACACATAATGGCTTCATATTTCCAGTCATGACCTATACACCATATGGAAAAAGAGAATTCTTAATTCACATAGGAATTAGGTATACCAAGACATAAAATGGCACATGTGAAGTCGTACTTAATCACAAGACCTGTTTCCTTGCCCTCTGGAGAGTTGGACGTATTTATCTGAGTAACATTATAGAAGTCAACTCTACTTATTTTTTTGAGATACTTGACATTGGCCAAGCACTATGCTCAGTGATTATGTGGGTCTCTCACTGGAGTCTCACCTTAGCCCTGAAGATGGACTCCATGCTTCCTCCATTTTACAGATAAGAAGACGGAATGTTTGAAAAGCTAATAACTTCCTGAGGTGATGGAGTCATTTTTTGGCAGGCTGTCTATCAGTACAAGAGTCAGTACTGTCTCATCATGCAGTATTGCCGGCATGATAGTACTTGTCAATCGTTGATTCCCCTTTTCCTCACCCGGTCAATTAAATCCTCTCTGCTCTTTTGTCTGAGGCTGTACTCTCCGGTGCTATGGGGGTGAAGAGGGAGAGGGACTGAGAGTGTACACGGAGATGAGGATTAATCTCATTGAGTCCCTGCTATGTGACAAATACTGAACAAGACACACATTATCTCCCTTCATCCTTTCGATAGTTTATGTCTTGGATATTAGTATACCCACTTTACACATGAACAGTACCAGAAATAATTAACTAAGGTACCCAAAGTCAGATAACAGATAACTAGGTGGTTACTCTAATTCCCAGGAGTATGTCCACATGCGTTCAAGGTGTGGATACATAACCGTGTGTACACAGAAGTTGATAGCGTATCTTAACAGACACGAAGCACAAAGCGTTATTGAACCTCAAAGAAAGGAAAGATCACAGAAGGCTGAGTGTAGAGAAGACCTCCCAGAGGAGGAAAGGAATGGCCTGAGTTGTAAAGGAAGCCTTGGGGGTATCTGCAGAAAGAAGAAGGGACAGAGAATATAGAGACTAATTTGGTCTCCAAATGAACTTGGGCAGGAGTCCAGCGCCTAATGGCAGTGGACGTGTCTCATTTATGATTGCACAAAACCAGTCATCAATAAATAGTTGCTGAATGGCTAAGAGTGTCCTCTCTGTCCTCCAGCACTGGGTTAGGTCCTGTAGGAACTGGGGTACTTTCAAGACATATAATTAATATATTTTGGCCAAGACTTATTTCTCAAGAATTTCTTGTCATATATAAAGGAGCTTTACATATGAGGGGGAGGGTATTGAATGGGGTCGGTTGGCTGGCAGGGCACCAGAAGGCCTCACAGGAAGGCACCTCTTTGATGATCATGGCATATCAGACTGTCATATGCAGACTCTTGATCCTGTCGGTGTCCCAGAAATGACTGCACTTACACATAACTGAGTCACACTGAAATTTACAAGAAAATGCAAAACCTACATCAAAACGTGTTTATAACTTGCATTGAAAATTATAGCTGTCAAAAGAACTGTATCAATTTTTCAGCCAAATTAGTATATTCTTTTCCTGTAATAAAACACATAGGAAGTCCTAGTATGCAAATGTTAGCTTGTATGCAAGGGAAAGAACGCAAAAGAAGTATATGGTTTGACCAAAATCGTCACCTACATATCCTTCAAGAACATTGAGTCTTTCCCACATGTAAATAACAGTCTAATCACTTTATATCTATTATCTTGTCTAATCTTCATAATAGTCATAAAATAGTACTTTCCTCATCCTTTTCTTCTGGATGAAGGAACTGAAGTTTGTAAATATTGGATAACTTTCCCCAAAATATCAGTTCTCTAAAATTCAGGATCTTGACTTTACCAAGCTCTTCATCTTTATGTTATGAGGCTGTGAGTACCTATTATGACGTATCTGGGCATTCAGAGCCCAAAATGCAATAAGGTGAGCCCTGTTCCTGCCCGAGTAAAGTTTATAGACTAATGAAAAAAGCAGATATCTGGCAACAGCTTACTCACATAATTAAATCTTTAATTATAACAACGATGAATCTACCAGCAAGAAGGGCACCCTCATCTAGGCGGACAGGGAAGGAAGTCTTCTCAGAGCAAACCAAATCTCAGATCTGTCAGGTGTTCTAGATATTACAGGCAGGGGACTGACTCGGGTGGCAAGGAGCTAGGCTTACTGGAGACAAGGAAGTGCAGGGAGCCCGGGAGAGAGTGGGGCAAGGTGAGCTTGAGAGGGAGGCAGAGCCTCGGCTGTGCGCTTTCCTAGCCGGTCACGGAATTTTGAATGCAAAGTCATTTAAGAGTTTTAAATTCAAGAGGGCTCAGAACAGACTCAGATGTGTGATTTAAAGGGAGGACAGTAGCCACAATGTGAAGAAGACATTAGACCAATCCAGGAAACCAAGCTAGAAAGTTCTGATGCTCCAGCTGGAGATAAGGCTGCTTTGGCTACCATGTGGCTATTTGGAACCACAAAGCGAGGCACGGACAAATATTTTCTCAGTTCTACATTAAGGACTCAATCGTCTTTTAGGGACAATCAGTGAAATTGTGCTGATATCCCTGGTCTCCAAGCAAAACCTCTCAAAAAAGCTAGACTAATCAGACTAGTATGTAAGTGCTGTTTATTCAACCAACACTCGGAAGAGGTAGGTCCAGGGAGCTGTCAAGCTTGGAAATGAATTTAAATGATGGCATAATTATTTTAGTGACATCTTCCTTTTTTTAAGACTTTATTTATATATTTGAGAGAGAAGAGAGAGAGAGAGCATGAAAGTGGGGAGGGTCAGGAGGGAAGCAAGCCCCCCCGCTGAGCAGAGAGCCTGATGCGGCACTCGATCCCAAGACTCCAGGATCATAACCTGAGCCGAAGACAGTTGCTTAACCAACTGAAACACCCAGGAGCCCTCCTTTTTTTTTTTTTTTAAGATTTTATTTGTATATAAGAGAGAGACAGAGAGCACAAGCAGGGGTAGGGACAGAGAGAGAAGCAGACAGCCCACTGAGCACAGAGCCCAATGTGGGGCTTGATCCCAGGACCCGAGATCATAACCTGAGTCAAAATCAAGGGTTGGACACTTAACCAACTGAGCCATCCAGGCACCCCTTTAGTGACGTTTTCTTTACCAGGAAATATGAAATCATTTTTTAAAAAAACTTTTAAATAATAGTTTGGCATTTGTTATTAGAGTAGAATCAATGTAACAAGCTCTCTGGATTTATTGACCTGGAGAACACTGGTGATCATTGTGCTTTTGATAAAGTATTGTAGCTAAATATTGATGAGCAAAATGTTTGGCTGGACAATAAGTCTCAAGGCTCAATTAGGGGAGCAGAGGCCGAGCACTTGAGAAGATATGTTTGATGATTCAGATAGTAGGAAGTTTCGTAGGCAGATATCCAATTCGGGTCAAATATATGATACAAAGTATGTGTTTGGGGCGAGTCCCAGGTGAAGAAATAAGGAATCTGGTTGGAAAAAAAGTTTAAGAAAACAAGAAGCACAAGACGGATAGGACAGAGCTGTACCCTCAAGTACACAGTCACTAGACAGATGTGGCTATAAGGCTGTTATAATGTGGTTAGTCCTAATGGAGATGTGCTGTGAGTGTCTCATAATCATCAGATTGCAAAGACTTAGTGCAAAAAAATGGTAATAAAGGAAAGTCTCTCATTAATAATATTGATTACATGTTGAAATGATAATATTTTGGGTCTATTGGTTTAAATGAAGTATAATATAAAAATTAATTTCACCAATTTCCTTACACTTTAAAAAATAGAAGAAAATGTATATGATACATTTAGTTCACATCACATTTCTTTTGGACAATGCTGGTATAGAGAAAAATGTTAGGTTAAGATCTAAGAAATCTGGCTATTTGTAGAAAACAACTTGAATGATTCTGCATTTACGAGATTGTTTTTTAATGAAAAATTAGAAAAAAGAGATTGTGTGAAAGATATCAGATTGTGTCATAATAGATAGGTTTAAGAACATATTGGAGACTGAATAGTAGGAGAAGAATGACTATCTAATAGCAATTTTTTATTGTATTAGTATCCAATGCAATCTATGACTAATGGTGGAATTATTCCAATTTAGTACAAAACCAAAACAAGATTGGCCTTTCCTATGAGTTTACTCTCTTATTAAATTTACTATATAACTATGTAAAGAAAAATGTCCTTTTGGGGCGCCTGGGTAGCGCAGTCGTTAAGCGTCTGCCTTCGGCTCAGGGCGTGATCCCGGCGTTCCGGGATCGAGTCCCACATCGGGCTCCTCCGCTGGGAGCCTGCTTCTTCCTCTCCCACTCCCGCTGCTGTGTTTCCTCTCTCGCTGACTGTCTCTCTGTCACATAAATAAATAAAATCTTTTTAAAAAAATGTCCTTTGAAGCATACTTAAGAGCAAAGAGATCCAGTAGAATTTATAACCAAGCTAGTAGAGTAACGAGGGAAAACACTTGACACAAAGTAAATACTCAGTAAATAGTTAAGAATTCACTGTTTTTATGAATAATAATATTATTATTCCTCAGTAACTCAGCAATGTTTTCTGGATTTCTAGATTCATCCATTCATTCGTTTATTCACTCACCTGGCAAATATGTTACATGGTCGGGGTGATTAGGAGAGGGATGAAATCAAAGCCATCGACCTATTTTCAAGGGGGTTGGGGAGATTTGAAGGTGATTTAACAGTAATTTAACACAGTAAAAAATTCAGAAAAGAAACAGCATCATGTATCAAAATAGCCAATGTTATCTTGTTGTTCGTTTCAGTTGCCTTTCATCTACCCACACAAATGGATGAGACTGTATCTAAAACTAGATACAACTTAAACTTCTGGCCAAGTGTTCTGTGTGTGTGTGTGTGTATGTGTGTGTGTGTGTGTCTGTGCACGTCTGTGCGTGTTTAAAAAGCATTTCCACTTGAACATACCTCCTACAGGAATTCAAATACAAAATGAGCTGTAGAGAATACCATCCATAAATTCTGCACATTAAGTAAGCAGCGAGGCAGGTAAACAGGCTTGGAGGATGCTATCAATCTCCTCCTATTAGATGATACGGCCCTCTTCTTCATTCCCCCAAACTTTGATCTTTGCCACAAATACAGACCTGATCCCGCCCCTGCAGGACGTGGACGTCATCAAGGGCAACCACCTGCACTTTGGGTAACAACTTCTCTTTAAATGGAAGTGATCTTTCCTTTGCGCATTTTGGATCGAGATGGGCGTACATTCAATAAGCTGTTTTATGACCTCTTTTCAAAAACCTTTCATATTTCAGTTATTTACGATAGAACTTTTTACTTGCCTTTTCTCTCTCCTGCCTCTCTATCCTATAGCCATACTGTGTTGGAAGGTGGGTGCGGTCTAGTGGGGCTGACAGGGCGATTCACTGACACCAGCCAGCATTAAAGAGAACGTACTCCATTCTGATAGGTCATTTCAGAGACTGCGTTGATTCTTATAGATGTCACGAAAATGGCCAACGCTGCTTTATGGGTAAAGAAATAAAATTGTTAAATGTAATTTAAAGTGCCTTTCCTAAGCCAAAGTGTGCTAATCAGTCATTGTGAGTGCGTCCCCACATGTGTGTGCATCCCCACACACACATGCTTACGGCTCTGTTTGCATTTGAGGATGCAGAACGAATTAGGTGAATTATCTTGTGAGCGGGCAACAGGCTCTGTGCTCCTGTTCGTGGAACGTTTTTTACTCCAGGGCAAAATTTGTCTAAAGGGGGTAAGGTTTCATTATTATTTTTCCAAAATTCTCATTCGTTTCAAGGGAAAATGATTCCCCCTTTGATCCAAAATTATGTGTTACAAAAAAAAATCAGTCTTTGGGGAGAAAGAAGCAAACAAACAAAAAAAGATGAGATGTAATAGCAAATGTATTTTGAATTAGAACATTGGAAGGAAAAGAATAATCATCGTCACGGAGAGATGCCGAGTTCAAGGATCTGGGTTCTATGCTCGAGCACATACTTAGAGCCGCCTGGTTGTTTGAATGCGCAGCCATCATTAAAAACTTTGCTCAGACCGACTTGATCTTTGGAGCAAGGTATCAAAACACCACCGGGCTTCAGAAAGGCTGCCCCTTAATCTCCATTTTGCCCAAGATCGTGTTCCAGCTCTAATATCATCTAACTTTTGGGGGAAGAAAAGCAGGGAAAATTTGAGCTTCTAGAGAGCAGGAGCTATAGTTTTAGTATTTCCCAGGGCCAGGGAAGAAGTTGCAACGTGTTTCATTGTAACTTGGTTCAGCATAATGAATGCGACCACGAGGGGCTCTGAGAGGACGACGACGTAGAGCTCTGAGATTCGCAATGTACTACAACCTGTCAAGGCCGGAGACGTTTAGCTGCGTTCATGCCATGTCCACACGGAGCGTGACCACACGTTACATTAACGCCAATAACACTGTGCCTGCTGGAACTCCCCAGAGAACCCACCGAAGTCCTGTTTGAAGTGATTTTGAAAGTCAGAAGCCCTGCGCCTGTCCCAGCAGGTCCTCACCCCTCTGCCATTGGGCGGTCAGGCGGAGTCTGGCCTCAAAGTCGGACTAATCCATAATCCCCCCACAGAGCCCAGCAAGCAGAGTGCTTCCTCTCACTCCGTATTGGCCTAACTGGCACGAAATTCCCCGTGTAAGTAGAGAAGGTCTTAGGGTTTGGAAAATGTGAGTAATAGCTTTGTTTTTGAAAGGGGTGCAGAATGAGTCCAGACTCAGAGAATGGAAACTATGGCACCGGCTAGGCAGGACCTCACTGTTCCTGGTTCTTGTCCCCAAGAGAGTCAGTCACTGCTGGGGCCCTAGAGGCTCACAGAATACAAAGTGAGGCATACGTGCCTCCACTATTGTTTGGGGGGTGGGGGGAAGCTAAGTTGTCTTCATTCTCCTCTGGCCTCTGCTTCTACTTTGTTTTGTTTTAAGATTTTATTGATTTATTTTAGAGAGACAGAGAATGCAGGGGTGGGGAAGGGCAGAGGAAGAGGAGAGAAAGAATCTCAAGCAGATTCCCTGCTAAGCGCAGAGCCCAACATGGGGCTCGATCCCAAGACCCTGAGGTCATGACCTGAGCCAAAATCAAGAGTCGGACACTCAACCAACTGAGCCCCTCAGGAGCCCCTGCTTCTACTTTGCTTTATGTAAAGGTTAACTGGTCTGTAGCTCAGCGCCCACAAGGGCCGCTGCCAAAGCTGACGCAGGGCTGCCTCCCTTGGGCACATGGGTCAGTTTCCTCCAACGCTCGCCTACCCTGCCTGGCTTCGGGAGCTGGGAGTCAGGATGGCCTCACCCTTACCACTTAGCTACAGTCATTCCCCTCCCTCCACACTGCACGGTTGATATCAGGGCTTTTCCAGACATGGCTTGGTCTGACCCTGACGGAATTGCTCTGGCGCTGAGAAGCTGGATATTGCCCTGCCTGGTTCTGTCCATTAGGATCCTGAGTCCACCAGACTTCCCATTTCCCGCCAGGCTTTGAAAGTGCTGCTGAACACTCCCAACAGTGTCAGGCACTCCGAGGAAACAGGAAGGATTCAGTCCAACTGGTTACTTGGCATCCTGCAGACCACTGTTTCCCAATCTGCAAGTGCATCAGGGCATTCAGTGCGTCAGGAAGACGCCCTGGGTGGCGCCACAGCCCAGGGTTTCTTCATCTTCCATGGGCTTCCTGTCTGTCTTCTCTCTAGCTTCTAACTGTCGCTGCAAGTACATCTCGTTCTTCAGCCTGATGTCACATGCAAAAGTTTAGAGGTTCCTAATCAGTGCGGAGTCTTCGGGAGCAGAGGACGTTCGCTGAACTGGGTAAGATCAAGATCTGTCACAACCCGGAGGAGGGTTGGGGGTGATGGTAAATTGCAAGGGCGCTGCTGGGAGGCTGCATGCCTTCCCGACCTGCTTCTGACACCTGGAGGCTCGGTGACCTGGCAGATTTGAAATCTCTCTAAGACTTGGTTTTTTTCATGGATAAAGGGAGGCTGATGAGACCTACTTCATGGAGTTTCTTTGAGATTTAAATAACATGCCTGAGGCATTTAGAAACATTTCTCTGCACAAGCTTAGCTCTCTGCTCCGTGGATGTTAGCTGTTACTGGTTTTAACAATGTTTTCAATGATATAACATTTGTGGATATAAAATCATCTTCAACCACACAGCAAATGCATGGAAAGCTGTTTAAAATCTTCAGAAGGAAAGCTCTACATTTCTAGAAGTCAGTCATTAATCTGTTACAGCTCTCTGATGTGACTTTCTGGCTCATTTTCAGATTAGGAAAAACAGTGAAAGGGCTTACTGTGTTTACTGTGTTTACTGCTTTGTAGGTCATTTAATCCTTCCTGTAACCCCACAGTTTGTAGGTTACATTATTATTCTAATTTCACCCACAAGGAAACCCAGAAACAAAGCTGCTAAGTAACTTTGCCCAAGGTCAGAGATCTTGTCTTTGGTGAGGCTGGACCTCAAAGTCAGGTCATGAAGGGGGGCACAAGATGGGCATCTGTACCGCCGTGAGGTTGGTCTGCCTTGGAAGAGGTGCTTTTAAGCCACGCCGAGGAAGAGATCGCACATTTAAATGTGCAACCTTCCCCTCTTGGTGTCCGCAAGAGAAATAATCCTGTCACGGGAAACCGATCATCCGCTTCTCTGCTCATTGTTCTTGTTTGTTTTGTGGGAAACCGGTTAGAGTAGAGGATAACACCACTTGTCCCTTTGCTGTGGCTTGGACACCTGTCCTCTGAGTCCTCCGGTATCCTGGCCATTTGCAGGTGAGCAAAGACTTAACATAATTGAAAACCTTTGATTAAAGGACAACCAAAACAATAAGCCTCTGTACTAGATTAAATGTCTTGCAAGGAGAGGATTGGGTCAAAGCAGTTTCTATGGGAGGAATGGATTCCCCCTGCTCAGAGTTAGCTCACTGTGTTTGCTCCCTTCCACACTTTCTCAGTGTTCCTAGGATGTCTGTCCGGTTTTCAGTAGGGCACTATTTTCATTTCTTAAGCAACGTTGATGTGTAAAATTAATCTGTGATTATTAAATGTCTTATGTCAGGCATTCCCACGATGTGGCTGTTTTTAACAACAACCTGTTGTTTGATCTGTGGAACTTTAAATGCTGGTAGATTCTTTAATTTGGAAAATGAAGCGAATCCTGAAGTGTGGATGAATATTGTAAGTCATGCCAAGTCCCAAAGGACATCATATAAGGCAGATGAACGGTCTTGTGATAGCAGAAAATCTCAGATAAGGGAACAGATAAGACGTAGGTGATATTTAACATTTCTCCAAGAATCAAGCTAGGGAGAACTTCCCTTTTGGCTGAATAAATAATACTTTCTAGTAATGTAAAGCAAAAAAGAATTTATAGGCATCCTCCTCTTTTGAATTTATATTTTAAAAATAGTAAAAATTTTTATTTTAAGCCATTTAGATGATGTATATGATGGCCTTCTACCAAACTAAAAGGGGTCTCAAAATCAGCTGGAGAACATAGTTTTGTCAGAAGAATGGGACGATACTAAATATTATCTCTCCCCCACTCCCACCCCCAAATTTGCCAATAGCAGACATTTTTTAATATTCTGCTAATTTTTTTTTGTCAAGACTTCACATAGTAAATTGATTTTACAGTTACCTGGGGCTATAAATTTCAGATAATTCACCCCAATAAGTACACACCAGATGCTTTGTTCTAGTTCCTTCCCATAACGTCTGGAGACAATGTGGAGCTAACATCTGTGCTTTCACTGGGCAGAGTGAGATCATCACCTATAATGGCTACCCCAGTGAAGAGTATGACGTCACCACCCAGGATGGCTACATCCTCAGCGTGAACAGAATTCCCCATGGACGAAGAGGTGCTGGGAGCACAGGTACAAGATGTCTCTCTCCTGCAAAGGGGGACAGTAGACGACCACAAGTTAGTGCTGGCTCTCCGTTAACAGAATCAGTTCCACTCTTGGACTGGTCTTGAAATAGTTAGCAGGGAGTCTCATGCTTTCCCAATTCTCTGAAGACAGTCACGAACCTAAAAATACAAAGGGCAAGACAGATCTTGTTGACAGCGAGCAGGCTTGCTTGGTCGGCATGTAAATGCAAAGGCGGGGCCAACATTTCTTTTGTTGGTGACTGATTTCTCATGTGGAAAATTGCCGCATCCCAGGAAAGTGGGTTTCCTCACTTGCAAAGAGATCGGCTGGGTTGCATGAAGTCTCTCCTGCCCCTGTTAGAATCAATAGGCCTCCCTCTGCAGGATTAAAAAATCAAGTAAGTTAAATGACCCTGGCATTCCTGAAACTTTTTCCCGGAAGGAAAACTGGAACATTCTGCCTATGTTTTGATCAGAGGGACAGAAGTTTTGTGGGAGGAAAGAGCATGGTGTTCATAAGGCCTGAATTCTAGCACAAAGAGGCAGCCATGCAAAAGCAGAGAAATTACTCTTTAAATAGGGACACGTGGCGGAAAAGCTCGAGATGAGGAAGAGAGAAAAGTAAGCAGGTGTCTGGGAAGGCTGGGGGACAAATCCTTTACCTCGTTACTGCACCGTCCCTCCTGCCATTCATATTCAGAGGCGGCTAAAATCACCCTGTTTGGCTTTCTCTCATCTAAGAAAGAAAGGCATCATTCTAGAGATTCAGGATGAAAACCGCGAGTGGGACATAGGTGAGGGTAAGAGACAAATGGGAGACCCCCAGTTGAAGTTGATTTCAAATCACTAAAAAATCAGTTTCTCGGACAGGTTCCACTTTTGAATGTACTTCTACAAAAATTGTTCATCCTGCATCTGAAATTCAAATTAACAGGGCATCCTGAGTCTTCTGTTAATCATCGCTTTCATTTTTTGCTAAATCTGGCAACACCAGCCTTGAGGGGAGAGGGCTAGGAACCCTAAAGGGAGAGCATTTTCCCAGGAAAAGTTTTACTTAAGGAGGGAGAATTTGGGGAAGGTTTGGAATTAAGAACCATTGATTAAGTGCATTATTCTAAAAGCTTAACATGAATTTATATCTGACAAATCTCTCAGCATCCCTAGGAGGTCGGTACTATGACTAGTTATCATTTTACAGATCGTGAACCTGAGCGGACTCTCTAACAGGCTTGAAGTCACACACATAGCAAGTGATGGAATCAGGATTCAAACCCAGCCTGACTCCAGAGCCCGTGCTCTTACCCACTGAAGCGTGGTGCCTTTTGGAAACTTCTGCTCTGGTTCTCCTCATCTCCCTGAATCCCTTCTCCCTTGGGAATTTTGACAGTTACCAGAGGGATGTTGAGCTGATTCTATTATATCTGGGATTTTCAAATGCTCTCCGGTGGGCAGAGGCTGGGGATTTGGCTAGAAGCTTGGCAAGGAGCCAGTCTTTGCTCATTTCCGCTCGCATTCTCTTCCTCCGTGGAAGAGGCATAGGATTCCATCAAACACGATCATTTTCCTGTCTCTGCAACTAGGACCCCAGAGATACGCAAATGGGAATTCACAGAGCAGCGAGCACAGTTTATAAACACCCACTTTGGTATGAAACAGAACTGGGCTTGCTTGCTGGCCCCACACCTTGTTACCTGGGTGGCCCCTTGGGAAGGTTACCTTACTACTTTAAAGATCAGTTTCTGCATCTGTAAAATAAGGATCCTTAAAACAATAGCTACTTTATAGAGGTATTACGAGACTGTAACAAGCTCATGCATGTTCACCCGTCAACATAGCAGCAGGTATAATGCGCGTGCTCGAGAAACTTACGTGATTATCACACTCTGCACGAATGACAACGGGAAAGGTGAATGCTGGTTTTAGTTTTTGCTTCGTCTGGTGTGTGTGGGGGGTGTGGGGAGCAGTTTCTATCATGTTCCTGAGATGCTCGATTTGTCATAACTTTTTCTCTCTCTCCTCTCTCTTCCTCCCTCCTTCCAGGACCCCGGCCAGTCGTATATCTGCAGCATGCCTTATTTGCAGACAATGCCTCTTGGCTGGAGAATTATGCCAATGGCAGCCTTGGATTCCTTCTAGCAGATGCAGGTTATGATGTCTGGATGGGAAACAGTCGGGGCAACACTTGGTCAAGAAGACACAGAACACTCTCAGTGACTGAAGAAAAATTCTGGGCCTTTAGGTAAACGGTATCTAAGAAAAATCACGAAGAAAGTTTGAGACAAGTTCTTTGAATATAATAGTGTGAATGATGTTAATAATGATCTGTAACATCGGAAGTCACATAGTTCTTGTAGTTTCTACGAATATCTCAAAGCAGAGAAATAGCAAGAAGGTAGATTTCCACTGGTTCTCCCATAAGCACGTTATATCATTTTAACAAGATGATTTTAACATCCAATTCTATCCAATACTATATATTATAAGTATATCCCAAGGGACAGCTCAGGGAATTCCTATGACCGGTGCATGCACTCATTCAACCAATGTTTGCTGAGTGTCTACTGTATGTATAGTTCCAGGTCCTGAGCACTCAAGAGTGAGCAAATGACCTGCCCTCGAGAAGCTTCTATTCATTCTAGGGCTGCTAATGCAGGCCTTTTCTCTCGGACAGTCAGTTTTGCAGAGATGATGTGTAACAGTACTACATTCATTTAGAGAAACCGGTTGAGACTTCATCGGATACCATTTTTCAGGAGAACGCTAAGATGAAGTCTTTAAAACCTTGCTAATGAGCAATGGAGAACAATGTTCTCATATGCAGCTGGCTTCTTTTACTGAGAGTATTTTCTGCTATCACCAGAGGACAGACAGGCTGATGCCTGCAAGAGACTTCCCTTTGCAAGGCTAAACTCCCTAGTAGTTTGCAAGCCTGCTGCTAGAACAGAGTGTGCATTCCTACTATAGTAAGGAAACATTCAGCCCCCACTGACAGGTTGAGAATGAAGCAAGGATGGAATAATTGTTAGGGTCAGAGCTTTTGGGGCCAGAGCAAACATCAGGAAATACTTCGTGTCTCTGGCCCTTGGCTGGGAGCTTGAAGCTTGTTTACTATAAGACATCGCAAGAATTCTCCTCTACTCAGGAGTGTCAGCCTACAGATTTCTGCACGTGTCCTTTTCATAAGCAAGCTTCGAGCTCATGGGACACCTGGCTCCACTAAATATTACGTAAGTCTTTTTGTTCTCCTGTGTTCATGCCAGTTGAACTGGTGCTATGGCATCTTGGTAGATATCGAACATATCTCTAATATGGAAAGAAACATAAATAACAGGTGCATTTGACTGAGTGCCGGCTGGCACCTGAGTCATGACCTGACTGTCATCCAATACCTTTAGCCGCCCTGCTCCAGAGCAGGCATTACGTTCATTTCACAGACAAGTAAACTGAAGCTGAGAGTGTTTAAGTAATTGATCAAGAGTTTCTCAGCTAGAATCATGATTGGCAACCAGTTCTGTTTCCAAAGCTGAGTGTGAAATGGCCCGAAGGTCTGGAAGTGCCCTGTGGGTGTTTGAGGAAGAGGCAGGCAAAGCAAGGGAAAGGGAAGGGGAAGAAGAGGAGGGACGGTAGGACTGGCCCCCAGACAGTACACTCAAGTCTTGAAATCAGCCTGTGATTAGACAGTGACACATACAAATGCAGCAAACAAAAGCTACACTAGCCTACACGTAACTGGATAAATAATGAAATGCACACCAAAGGAGTGAACGCCACAGAATTCGGTGTGTAAAAAGTAAGTGAGCAGGTGCTCTGAGTTTAAACTTAGTAGCGAGTATTTACAAGCCCCGTTTTATTCTGCAGTTTTGATGAAATGGCCAAATACGATCTCCCAGGAATAATAGACTTCATCGTGAACAAAACCGGTCAGGAGAAGCTGTACTTCATCGGGCACTCACTTGGCACTACGATAGGTACGTTTACAAATGTCAGTGTTTTACAAGAGTCAGAGCCTCACGAGAGCACATCTTTCGACTGGGGCTGAGTCACTGCCATTTACCGTGCCCTTAAGTTTCCATCCTGGGCTGCACATGTTGTCCTAGGGCCCGAAGTGGCTGTGAACTTGAATTTTAGAGACTGTGTGTCGGGCACTCTTTCCTCCATTTCTGGTTACAACAACACTTTTGTCATGGTGAAATAATTTCCATGTGCCCCAAATCCAAAGTATTTCCAAAGAGTAAGTTTCTAGGTCCCCACTGTGCTAAAATAGTAAAGCCTAATGACATGAAATATCCCTGAAGAATGATTAAGTATGCGTCAATCATACCTTCCTCACACCCCATTTGGGATTTTAAAAAACAGTGGAAGGGTGAGGTTATACTTATATTTGAATGAATTGAAAATACACGATCACTTTTTTAAAAAGATTTTATTTATTTACTTGAGAGAGAAAGCACATGAGAAGGGGTAGGGACAGAGGAAAAGGGAGGAGCAGACTGCCCACTGAGCAGGGAGCCCGATGCGGGGCTCGATCCCAGGACCCTGGGATCATGACCTGAGCTGAAGGCAGATGCTTAACCATCTGAGCCAACCAGGCGCCCCATGGTCACATTTTTTTTAGTTGAAACACAAAAGCCTACATCAACTGGGCTTATCTATTTACAGTGTGATTTAATATTTATGGAATAGCAATCAAATGCAAGCACTATGTAGCAAATTTTTTAAAGTCCAAGATCCTACTCTTTGAAAATGTACTTCTTCATGATTTACTAGATCTTTTAGAAATAAAAAATCCAGCTCCAAATAAAAATTTAGAGGAATCCATACTATGAACAATGTGAATTTGTTAGTGATCTTCTGCTAAAGTTTCCGATTTTAAGAGATTATGTGAAAATGCATATTTTAGCTGGGGTGAAACTGTGCAAGAAACAATAAATATTCTTACAGTCGTCTCCTTATCACCATTATCATCAACAGCAGCTATATATTTGTCATTGCTTCATCCTGAGAGACAGTTATGTTTGGAACAGGCAGTGAACATCACAGGACATAAAAGAATATCAAAGATCTAGTAGGAGACAAAAAAAAATCTGCCACTAATGGGCAAATAATCATACTATCCTAGCTAAAGCTTACTGAGCCTTTATTATGCTTAGGGTTCTGTGTTCAGGACCTTCCCCACAATCTGTCTGAGCTTCACAGCAATTCTATGATGGTTTCCGTCCCATAGAAGAGGAAATAGAAATTCAAAGAAATGAAGTGGATTGTTCAGGGTCTCTTAGTACAGATTCTCTTCGCGCAGAACACAGAATCAAATCAGGTCAGTCTGACTCCCCAGCTGGGGTGTTGGGCATGTGGAGGAACCGGATGGAGAAGGAATGACTTCAGTGGGGTCTGGAAAAGTAGGCAGGACATAGATATGCTCTTACATCTGATCAGCAAAGAAAACAGAAAATATCGGATCAGCATTGCTCTGCCTTGCATTTAGGGCATGAATTTTTAGTGAACATCCTCTGCATTTTGGGCAGAACAATTTTTGGTATGTGGGAAGGACTCACTCTTTGCAGGACATTTAGCAACCTAGGCTCCTACTCACCCTACTAGTCAGTGTGAGCACAGAACAACTCCCCTCCACACATGCCCAGAGATCTTCCAGGGGGAGGTATTATACCAGTATACCAGTTTCACTCTTTGTATCCATTGCTCAGCCAATTCATACAAAGTCAGTTCTTTTTTCTGGCCAAGATGGTTTCAATGATTCAACAAGAATTTTGGGGGGCGGGGGGGAGGGGAAGTGGCCGGATCCCAGGAAGTCATCTCAGGGAACCAAAATACACAGACACTCCACAGACTTTCCCGTGCGGCTCTCCACCCTCATCCTCTCAGGGCTAGAAATGGGTGCTATGCACTTGCTGAAAAGTCAGAGTAAATGGAGACAGCTCGTCCTTGCCAGGACCACAGAGGCCTGAGGGAAATCAGGGAACATTCTGGAGGGTTGGTCAGCATCCAGCGAGGGAAGCACTGGGAGGGATGAAATCTCTTTGCACTGTGAGAAAAAAAAAAAAACAACTGAGGAATAACTGGATAACACTGCATAAAGAACTGATTGGTTCACCTCCCATGAACCAAGTGTTTACTTCTGGAAGCTCTGTGACTCATCCTGGCATCTCAGGGTTGGCGGTAAAGTGACAGCATTGCCAGCGCTTAGCCCATGTGGGGGTGGGGAAGCTGTCCCCAGGGCCCCTCGGCGGTGGTGGCTTGGGCAGCTTCTCCCTCGCTCCCCCCAACCAAGTCAAATTGTCCGGAATACGAGGAAAATGAACACTTGAGAGCAGAAAGGACTGAAGGCAGATTATCTTTGCAGAACAACTCAGAAGAGTTTCCCAATTCACCTGCAGGATCATTGCAATAGAAGGATAAAATGTCAAAGCAGAGTCCCACTTCTGTTAGTAGAGACATTACCTCAGTATTTCTGATTTTTACAAGATTGTCTTGTCTCCTGTTCTCTTAGGGTTTGTAGCCTTTTCCACCATGCCTGAACTGGCACAAAGAATCAAAATGAATTTTGCCTTGGGTCCTGTGGTCTCATTCAAATATCCCACGGGCATTTTTACCAGTTTTTTTCTACTTCCAAATTCCATAATCAAGGTAGGCTCCTAATTTTCGCCAAACTGTCTCTGAAGATCCCATTTTGGATCATAGCTCCTTAATTATTTCAAAATCTATTATGAAGCGAAAGTAGGAAAGTAGGAAATTTACATGAAATCTGTAGAAACCAGATTCTGTGACCACGTGTTGTGTGTGTGTGTGTGTGTCCATGTGTGTATTCATGTGTGTGTCTGTACCCACATGCATGTCTACAATTCCCATATACAATTTACTATACTCAATCATTAACAGACCTGAGTGTGTATCAGAATTTCTAGCCGAGGTGACTGCGATGTCAGTTTAAAATCCACTCACAATTTTCTCGTTCCGTTCTTGTTCCACTGGGCAGGTCAGTGAATTCACAGTGCCCAAAAGGAAGACATTTTTCAAGTTCCATATGATCCCTGGGCATTTCTGACTTTGATGTTAGATAAGCCTGAATAACACACCCCTTCCCGTAGGGGAGCATGCTTTAATTTACCAAAGCTACGATTCCAAAACCTAAATGTCTTTCAGCTCAATTATTCAGTCAGACATTTATTGGTTATTTTCCAGGGGTTGAAAAAGTAGTTTAGTTGCCAATTGAGGATCTGGGACTTTATCCATCGAAAGTTTTTTTTGTTTTTGTGTTTTTTTTCTGTTTGCTTTTTGTTTCTCTAAAAAGGTCATTGCCACAATAAACATAGTGTTTGGGCAAAATTGTCCCTTTGATTTGGGATGTCCACTAAAATGGATTTTGGGCAAAATGAAGTCAAGGAGACCAATAAGGGTTTCACAGTCATTCATACATAAAATGAGGCCCTGGCTTAGGGTGAAGGGGTGGGAACGATAAAAAAAATATTTGCAAGCTAACACAAGCATGAATTTCCATAGAGCCCAACGATTGGTTTCATTCATTTTTACTGTATTGTTTTATTGTACTGTTTACTGTAAGCTCAGGTGAGACAAGTTCCCTTTTGTGTGGTTGATAGTTCTGTTGCAAAGTGTGTTGACATCAGTTAGTCTGGGAAGTTTTCTACATTTCGGCAGAGTTGAGCAGACGAATTAGTTACATTACATTCGGAGGCAGACACATCTATCTCTAAATACATCATTTCTACATATGTATGGCTTTGTGGGCGTAGGTGGGGTCTGAGGCTTATCTCAGTTTCCTATTACCTACTGTCAGATTTCCTGCCACTTTCAGTCCCATCCCCTGACCCCTCCCACCACTTTATGTCTGTGGTCCCCAGAAGCTCCAATCCCCCGTCAGAAAGCCCCACCCAGGCTTACTCTCCCATGCCCTAGAAGTTTTAACTGTGCTACTTCCCATGATATCAGATATTTTCTGTGCAGTGGTCCCCTACCCTCAGTACGCCATGGTCTCCTTTCTAGCCCAAGTGCTGGCCCCACTGGGACGCTGTTAAAAAGATGGTATGCACATGGGTAGCAGGTGACCCCGCTTTTCCTTCCTAGTCAAGGCAATGTTTGGCCTTAAAGAGAAACTGTTCTGCCTTTCTTGCCAGTTAACAAGAAATGAGAAACATAGGCCGTCACCAACTGAACAGAATAGGGAAGCTTCACCATGGAGAAGCGAATTTGGGGTTGATGAGCCTTCCTGCAATATCTTTTTAAATTATGTTTTTTGGGGGCACCTGGGTGGCACAGTCGTTAAGCGTCTGCCTTCGGTTCAGGGCGTGATCCCGACGTTATGGGATCAAGCCCCACATCAGGCTCCTGCGCTATGAGCCTGCTTCTTCCTCTCGCGCTCCCCCTGCCTGTGTTCCCTCTCTATCTCTGTCAAATAAATAAATAAAATCTTTAAAAAAATTATGTTTGTTGATCTTCCTGGATAGAGATGGATTCATAAATAGTTCCTTTTCCCGAATGACTTAGTCTCCTTGGCAGAAACAGCAAATACAAATGGAAATAGATCTCCAAGAATCTTTATTCCTGGGATGAAGGGAATGTCACAAAGCCTGAAAACAGTTCTTGAAAGAATAATTATTGTTTATCTTTACAGGGTGTTTTTGGTACCAAAGGTGTATTTTTAAAGACGGGAACGGTGTCGGCCCTCAAAATCTGCAACAATAAAATATTATGGGTGATATGTAGTGAACTTATGTCCTTATGGGCTGGATCCAACAAGAAAAATATGAATATGGTATGTATAATGATTATGGGACTACTTGATGTTTTAAGAGATTCTGGTTTTTCTTTGACTCACTTCCACGTATCTATTACGCTGCGTAAACCGACGCGTTGTTCTAAAGAAAGGCTGAGATTTGCTATGCACAGATCGGGTGTCCCATGGACCATGGATGTGAGAACTGGGGGAAAGAATAGGTAGGTTCATCCTTCCATCCCCGGTCATATTTAGGAAAACAGATGTCCATCGTGGGTAGAGTTCCACACGTTCACTATCAGCCACCATTACTATATTCAATTTGATTTTACAACCAATACCGAGGATTTTTTTTTTTAATCCCAGAAGAGAAGTCCAGACAAGCATTGAATTTATTTCCTGTGTGCCTTTGTTTGTTGGGTGACTTTGGCCTCAGATAAAACTCCCCACTTCACTGGGAAGGCACAAGACAGAATGGAACGGAGATAGACCCTCTTTCCCACCGAAGAAGAGCAATCCTGTCTCATCAAGTCTGTTTCCCGTAGGGCGAGTTCGAGGAGGAGGAGGGGGAGGAGTGTCCATCTGTGGGCTAATGCGGTGGAGTCGCTGGCTAGGTCACATTCCACGTGGCGGCCAGTGAGGCCGATACGGGAAGGCTGGTCCCCGCACGGCTGCTCTCCTCCAGCCCATCCTGCCCCCATTCAAGAGGCGAAGCTGTGCCAGACCAAAATACAAGAGGAACCCTTGTTCTTCTTTAAAAAGTAAATATTTTTAATAGCTCCCTTGATTAGTTTCGTTCTACAGTGCTCTAGACACGGCATTCCGAGCACTGCTATCTCTCTAATGTTCATCTCTATATTGTTTACAAAGACCAAAGCGCAGCGCATTGGAAGGGATTCTGTTTAGCTTTTCTTTGGCAATATTTTATTTTATCCTCACCAAAGCCTGGCACAGTATGATTTTTAGTGTGGTCATTTAATAGGTGAAAATACAGAAACCCAAACTCACAAAGCTCATAATTAACACAGTGAAGTTCCGAAGCCCAGGTGTTTTGACCGATGGATCTGGGACAGCGAACACCCACGTGCTTGCGCACTGCACCCGCCCACCCTTGCAAATGATCCCAACCCATGCTTTACTCACCCTCAAGCGCCTGACGTGAGCTCTTATTTACCTGCATGATTCGGCCTCGTCATTTCCCAAACCCCAGCATCGGTTCGCTACTTGGTAGCACACTTGTTGCCTGCTTCTGGGAGGTACAGTTTCTTTCACTGGGTGATGTTTGCTGTACTGTGTTTCACTTCCCTTCAGAGTCGAATGGACGTGTATATGTCCCATGCTCCCACCGGGTCGTCGATGCAGAACATCCTGCACATAAAACAGGTAGTGTCTTTGTCCTGCAAGACCGTTCCAGTCGCATTCCATACATCGGAAAGGAGGGAGTTAGCGGGTCTACCCTGAGAAGCTTCGAGGCTGGCTTCAGTATTTTCTCTGCCAGCGCCTTTGGTTTGATTTCCCCAGATTTTGAGGGACAGGACAAGGTATGGTACAGACCACGTAGGTGACGCAAATGAACCCTCTCTTAGATCGGAGCTTGTAAAACAGACCCCGAGCTGAAGCAAGACGTAACCGGGAAAGCCTCAGGTGATTGAACCTTCCCTGGAGAGAGAACTACCTCAGGGTTGACCTTCCCTGAGGAGTCGTGATTTCCCACTAGCTGTCCCTTCAAACCAAGGGAGATCATTGCTTCCCTCTCTGTTGGCCTTGTGCTTCTAGTGGTAAAAATGTATTTCTATCCTTCTGGAGATCCAGGAGCCTTCTTTTCTTCCCAGCACACAGTGGTTTTCTAAGATTTGCTGTCAACAATTGTGATGCTTACTGTGATCATTTTTCCAAAAAACATGTATTTCAGCTTTATGGATCTGATGAATTCAGAGCTTATGACTGGGGAAGCAAAGCTGAGAACATGAATCACTACAATCAGGTGAGCTGCTTGGAACGGCCCCAGAAGGGGGGCTTGGGGATGCCATAGTAAGAAATTTTTGGACAGTGAAAAGAATCCCACCTGACAATTGGTGGCATTCTCACTGATAGAGCTTTTTAAAAAGTGACTAATTTACCTATGGATTCATTGCAGAAAATCTAAAAATAAATAGAATAGAAATAAAAGAAGGATATGCTAAGGAATTCTAATAATTTATAATCCCTCCACCCAGAGCACACTAGAGGTATCACTGTTCTACTGCATTTATTCTGATCTTCTCAGTATCACTGATTTCACATGATTTTTTAAAATTTTTTAAATTATTTTTTAAAGTTCCATGATTTATTACTTGCGTATAACACCCAGTGCACCATGCAATATGTGCCCTCTTTAATACCCATCACCAGCCTATCCCATGATTTTTAATCTTGCTTTTTCATTTACAGTTACGCAAGACCTACCCAGTGCTACTGAGGTGGTTTTTAACATAGTTTTGTTCAGTGTATAATAAGGAAAGTTGTTTTGCAAAAATCTATAAAAATGTACAGAGAAAATGAATACCCAGTTCTTGATATCAACAAAAAAATACACAGGATCCCACATGAAAGTTAAAAGAGTATTATCCACCCCTGAAGAGTTGAGCCCTTAGCATCTTTTGCCCTCAGAGTTTTCACGCTAAAATTTGTAGACTCACTTAGCCCTCCTGTACCTGTAATAAATCCTGCTACCACCATTTCTTTTCTCAAATTCAGGAGCTGGGCTTCTCGATATGAACCAAACACATGAAATTAATTTTTTCCAGTGTTTTCCAAGACAGATATATTCAAGGCCATTCATTAGTGCAAATATCAGTTAAGTAGTTTCTGAGCATCAAAACAGCCAATCAGACCAGTCATTTTCTCTCTAACGGATGGAATTGTTAGAAAAACGATTTTACTAGCCATTAAGACAACTAAGAGAGCTATGTATATCTTTATTATTTTTTAAGCTTGATTAAAGTGTAATTTGCAAACAATAAAATTCACAATTTTTCCAATTCAATGAGTTTTGGTTAATCCACTCATTCGTGTAACTATGCCACAATCAAGACATAGAAGTTTCCACTGCCCCCCCAAATTTTTCCCTGTCCCTCAAACCATAGATATTCACAGATGCATATATTTGCAAATGCTTAGAATAGGGCCAGAAAAACAAACGAATAAGCAAATAAAGAGCAACAACAAATGTGAAAGGAATTACCTTCAGAGAGGGGAAGAGAGGCAGACTGAACTGGGGGAACTTGAAGGAATGAAGGAGGCTCTCAATTTGGATTTGACATACTTCTCTTTTCTTCTATTATTTTAATGAGTATATTATATTTATATATTGTTTCTGTTTACAAGAGAATGAAACAAAAATGTCAACCATACACTTAAGACCATTGTTAGCTAAGCTCTTTCCTTTTCAGCTTTATTGAGGCAAAATTGACAAATAAAATTGTAAGAGTGAAAGATACAGCGGTGCTGACTTAAGTATGGAAGTGTGTCAGTGTCCTTAGACCTTCTCAATAGTTAGCTGCTCCAATCTGAGTCCAGGCTGATCCTGTTGGATTTGAGTATGATTTTAGGTCATTTGAAGTGAATTTTTATTATATTCTAGCCTCATTACTTTGCCATCTTCCTAAGTTCCCAGCACAATCTTTATGCCCATTGCATTTTATCGAGAATAAGGGGACTAACCCGTATAAACTCCATGAGGGTAGAGATGTCCTTCTGTTTTGTTCACTGGTGTTTTCTTACCTGGCAGAGGACCTGGCACTTCCTGGGCCTTTAACACGTACTTGTTGCATGAATGAAATTTCTTAACGTCCCTCTTACCCATCTTCAAATGACTCTATCCCCGTGATTCTCTTCTTCCTTCCTCTCTCAGAAGATGAAGGCCCACTTATTTCCCAAGTTTGTGGGCCTGCGCCCTTGGCCCCATCTCTTCCCTTCTCCTCTTCCTCCTGGCTCCTTTTACCCTCTTAAATGAACTGCTGTTCCTTATGAAAAACAAACAAAAAACCTTCCATCAACCTATGGATTCTATTCACTCATCGTTCTGTCCCTCTGATTTTAATCAACATTTTTTAATATTTAAAAGGGCTGAGTTTCTCCACTTCTTTCCCTCCTCTACTCACTCCTGAACCCTGGAAAATATAGTTTAGGTCTTCCTCTTTCTATTACAGCTACTTTATTTAAAGTTGCCTGTGGCTTTTGACTGCCAAATCCAGTGGCCTGTTCTCACCTTCAAATGTATGTTCTGTGAGCTCCCACAGCCCCCGTGCCATTCACTCCCCCAACCTGGACTTCCATGATGCAGTGATCTTGAGTTTTCCCTTCCCTTTTTGATTGCTTCCTTCGTCTTCCATCAACACTGGCTACTTTCTATTTCCCCCCCCTCACAAATTGTCAAACTTCTTCCAAGATTCTTCACACTTCTCTCCCTTTCTCCCTTGGAGAATGTAGTCATCCCTATGGCTTCAATTATCCCTTCTCTGGACCATCCCCTACTGCGTGTCTAGACTGTTCCAGGATCTACCTCCAGCCTATTCCTTCCTCAAGGCATCCTAGACTGATGGCCCTACAGTCATGCTAAGACAGAGCTCTGAGAAATGACCCTGCTTCATCCCCCCAAACTTCTAAAAGATATCAAAATACCTTAGCCTAGACCTTGACTGCCTGTCTCCAAACTTATATCCTACCGCGTTGTCTCACACAGTTTCTTCCCTGGGTTCATTTGCCATCCTGACCATGCTGTAATGCTCTTGCTACCTGCTAGGAAGCTCTCCCCCCTCACCCCTATCTGGCAAAATCCAACCGTCCCTCAAGAGTCGTTTCAAATGACTCCTCTTTCTAGGAAGCCCCCGGTCAGAAGTCGTTCCTTCTTTGCCTTCACTGCCATTGTTTTGGGGGAGCGTTTCGTGGCATTTGACACACCGTCTTTGGTAGGCAAATGTCTGTTGACCAATCTTGCCTTGAAGGCACGGACCATTGCAGGTGATCTTTCTACTTCCCTCGGTGCCTGACAGTATTCGCAGTAAATACTCTTTTAATCGCCTCTCTGTGTATCTGAACCCAGTTGATGCTGTGAGGAGCTTTCTTTCCTGAACACTCTTTCTCTCTCTTCCTAGAGCCGTCCCCCTCTCTATGACTTGACCGCCATGAAGGTGCCGACTGCCATGTGGGCTGGTGGCAATGACGTCCTTGTGACGCTCAAGGACGTGGCCAGGGTAATCCCCCAAATCGGGAATCTCCGGTACTTCGACCTCTTGCCTGACTGGAACCACTTTGATTTCATCTGGGGCCTGGACGCCCCTCAGCGGCTGTATAGTAAAATCATAGCCTTGATGAAGTCGTGCTCCTGACTGCAGCGCCCTCCTTCTTGGTCACAAGTTGCCCGCGGGCCCACGGGAAGCATGGAGAAAGAGGCTGATCGGCAGGGAGGTCTTCTCCAGAGTCCTTCATGCTGTGTGCTGTTGCTGAGGGGCTCCCTTAGCCAACGTCTGGCTAGGAATCATCTCAGCTGCGCTGCTCTCCAGCTAAGGAATGCACGCGCCTGAAATCTCCCACCTCTCCCCCTCAGCCAGAGCTAGACCCCACTTTCATCTCTGCGAAATACGCACTTGGGAGAGTAGTGCAAAGAGGCCTTTCCCTTTCTTAATGCAAGTCAATTTCCCAGAAGGAAAGGCTCTGTAAAGGCAGCCCTTTGGGAATATCTTCTGGGTGGCCGTGATCCCAGGGCCTACTCAAAATCGCAGTCAGGGCCAGAGTCATCACGGCCGTCTGTACACAGGCCATGAAAATAAGCTGCGGCCCTCATCCAGCATGAAAGACAACAGCACACGGGAAAAAAGAACACAACTGAAGTATTCTGGGAGCCTGTTTTACTGTCATAAGCTAGAAAAAAAAGAGAGAGAGAGACACAATTGGCAAAGACTAGGTAGGATATGCTGAATTACTGATTATTCTGAAGTTACAACACATGAGAAATAATTCTCTCTGATTTAAAGATAAGTTAAACGGATCACCAGGAGTGTCTTCATGGTCAAAGTGGGATTTATACCATTGCTTGCACCCAAGTGACATTTAAAGCAGCTTCCAGAAAGCCTATTTTAGAAGCAGCAAGGGAGGCACAAGGACTATTCCAAGTCTCGCTCTATTTCATTCTCTAAATGAGCCAGGTGTTGATTCTAGGACTCAGTACGGAGTTCCAAGAGTAGCGTGAAGCTTTGTGTCCGTTTCTGGATTCCTGAGCAATGGAAACTTGCGAAAGTTCTTTACCGTCTATGAAGATGTCATTAACGGAAAACTGCTTAGGATCCTCAAGGAATCATAAATAAATGATACACATGCATACCTCCCACAGTTAATTCAAAACAGGGAAATGTAAATTAGCTCCCTAATATTTGCATGTAGGACCTGGGTCTGTTGGATGTCAGATACCACATAACCATTCTTCAATAAATAATTCATACATCATCTTTTTTTAACCTTAGTTTTAATGCCTTTCAAAGGAGTAACAATTTTAAAACACTTGGGAAGCCATCTTAAGTGCAAATCCTTCCATATTTGTATGATTTTTATTTTTCAAGATCAGACCATCTAAGTTGATCAGTTTTTAGTGACTTTTATGGAGTTCTTCCAAAGAGTAAAATGTACTTTTCTTTTTTTTCTTTTTTCCTTTTTTTTTAATTTAAATTCAGTTAGCCAACATATAGTATATCATTAGTTTAAGATGTAGTGTTCAATAATTTATCAGTTGCATATCACACCCACTGAAAAATGTGGTTTTCATACAAACAATACAGTCTATTAAAGTCACATTTCACCAAATTCATCAAAAGGCATTAAGTAATGTAACTATTCTAACAAATAGAACAGGCTTAAGTCAGTCTGAGAACAGTTATCTAACTCTTAGGAAGCTTACAGTTCAAGTCAAAGGAGTGAAAAGCTGTGGCCATGGTGGAATCTTTCAGAAGCTTTGGACATCAGTTCGCTATCCACGGAGAGAAAAGGAGCCATTGGCTACTACAGGAATCCAGCTAAGTGGCGGTCAGTTGAGCGAGCTCCTACAGGATGTATCCTATTCAGCTGTTGCTATAGGAACGCTGTGTAACAAGCGGTCGCGAGTAGCTCAGTGGCTCACGAGAACGAGCATTTCTTTTTCATGCTCACAGCCTTGCAGTTTGACTGGAGTGGCTCTGCCTTGGGCTGGGGTCGCCAGGGCCTGGCTCAGCCCTGTGGGTTGGGTCCTGGTCTGCTCCATACACCAGTTCATTCTGGAACTAGCTGCTAACAGGACTCTGTTCTTCACCGGCTAGATCCCAAGAGCACAAGAGGACTTGCTAAATCACAGCTCCATGTTTGTAGCTCTGCTGGCTTCAGATACCGTTCGCTGCCAAGCCTGCCCCCAGGCTCCCCGTCAAAGACAATTCACTCTTACCAGTGTTTTTGAGTAGCCTTCTATGGATTATAACACGCACGCACAGAAATAGATCCATAGATACTCGTTGGGTTTGTTGACCTAAATGTACCATGCTCTACCTACTTCTTCACATCTTGCTTGTATCGCTTAGTATATCTCGGAGACCTTTCTCTGTATGTTCATAGGAAACATTATTACAGACTCCATGGAAATTCATTATCAACAGATTCAGATGGATTAGGATCCTTTGTAATTACTCACATTGCTGTAAGGAATATCACACAGATGGGGCGTCTGCGTGGCTCAGTCAGTGAAGCATCTGCCTTGGGCTCAGGTCATGATCCCAGGGTCCTGGGATCTAGTCCCACATCCCGCATCCGACTCCTTGCTCAGCAGGGAGTCTGCTTCTCCCTCTGATGCCACTCCCTCTGCTTGTGCGTGCTCTGTCTTTCTGACAAATAAATAAATAAAATCTTTTGAAAAATTATCAAGCTATACCTTTGCAGTGTGTGCACTTTTTCTGTTATGTATATTTCAATAAAAAGTATGTTTTAAATACCTTCAGCTTTTCTGCTTGAAATCGACAAGCTGTGGAGTACAGAAGAAAAGAACACTTTTTACCAATACCACTACTTTTTAATTTTTTGCTCTGCATATGGTAACAAATGTATTGACTATGATAAATCTGAGCAATAGTTTATTTTTTGCTAAGAGTTTTATAGGAAATATCTCACTTAAAATTTATAAGCCTATGGGATAGAAATATGGTCACATGAGGCACAGAGAAAAATGAGATAGAAAAGTCAAATTTTCCTAAGACTGCACAAGTTGAGGAGTCATGATTTTAATCCAGGATGTCTGACAGCACGTATCTGTATAAATGTGTTCAAATGGTATATAAATGTCATTGGGACACCATGGAGAAAGTCATGTTTATATGACCCTAGACCAAAATTACTTGGAAAATTAAGGCAAGAGATGAGAAAATGTTTTGGGGTTTTTTGGGGAAAGGGGGTTGTTGTGTTTTTTATAAATTCTAACCATCAAATTGAGATGAGAAGATAGAACTACCCTCTGACCCAGCAACCCTCCTTCTGGGTATATACCCAAAGGAACAGAAATCACTCAAAAAGATATCTGCACAACCACGTTCATTGCTGCATTATTCACAACAGCCAAGACATAGAAACAACCAAGTGTCCATTGACAGATGAATGGATGAACAAAATGTGGCATACACACACACACACACACACACACACACACACACACACACAGAATAAAATAATATTCAGCCATAAAGAAAGTAGGAAATCCTGCCATTTGTGACAACATGGATGGACCTGGAGGGCATTATGCTAAGTGAGATACGTCAGACAGAGGAAGACAAATACTGCAGGATCTCAGTTATTTGTGGAGTCTAAAAACATCGAATTTGTAGAAACAGAGTAGAATGGTGGTTGCCGGGGAGGGGAGGTGGTGAGGGGAAATGGAGAGATGTGGTCAAAGGGCACAAACTTTCAGCTAAGAAGAGTAAGTTCTGGGACTCTATTTCAGCGTGGTGACTATAGTTAACAATACTGTATTGTTTACTGTTCTCACCATAACAACAAAAGAGTAATGATGTGAGATGAAGGATGTGTTAACTAACCTTATTTGTGGTAAACATTTCACAATATATAAATGTATCAAATCATCGCACCGTATGTCTTAAACTTACACAATGTTATATGGCAGTTATTTCTCAATAAAGGTGGATGAAAAAGTTAGATGAGTAGAAGATTGCTAACACATTTTTCATCAGTTTGTCTGAAATACCAAGATCGTTTCCAAGTAAGCATAGAATCTAGCAACCCACTGACACGGAACTTGGTTATAGACTTAGTAATATAAAGTTACCGAAAATTTGACAACAGTTCTCCTTTTTTTACTTACCCTTACAAGAAAGTCATAACCCCATAACAGACTCACTAGGGAACTATACTTTCTCAAGCCTGAATATCCCATTAATATTTTGCATAGAACAAGGTAAATAATAATATTAATTTCTAATACAAATGCATGTCAAATGTTAAGTGTCTGGTGAATTTCTTTCAGGAAGAATAATTAGTTTCAGAGAGGTGGAACTGGACTAAAATGATGGCTTTTCGAGACTCATGAATCCAAGAGCAAGGAAGTTGTCTGATCACCTAGGGCCTTGGTCAGCTCTGATCACTTCCCCATTGTCCTCCTGTGCAAAGCTCATCCACACCTTCTAAGGTCTGGCTCAAACACCACCACTTCTGAGAAGATTTCCTTGAACTTCACGCCCCCAGATTCATACTTCTTCTTCTAAATCACTTTTTATTATGCTCCTGAATTATCTCTTTAGTCTATCTCCCTAATTGTTTTAAGTAGCTTGAGAACAGGATTTCTGTGTTTCTTACCTTTTAACTTTTTAAAATCTTTATTTTGGAAAAAAATATAGATTGCTGTGAAATTGCAAAAGTAGTACAGGAAGGTCCTACATACTCTTGGCTCAGTTTCCCCCAAAGGTAATATCTTGCATGACTATAGTGTGCTCTCAAAACCATGAAGCTGACCTTGGTATAATCCACAGAGCTTATTCAGATCTCACTATGTACTCTGTGTGTGTGTGTAGATTGTGTAACCATCGCCACAATTAAGATCCAGAACTGCCCATCACCGCAAAAATTCCCCTCGAGCTTTCCCTGCACGGTTAACAACCACTCCCACACTCCCCAGCCCTCCTTGAATCCAACCCTGACAACCGCTAATCTGTCCTTCATCTCTGTAACTTTGTGTAAAGGGAATCTTGCGGTATGCGACCTTTTGATAGTCACTTCTTTCGCGCACTTGAGAGCCATCCAAACTGTGAACTGTTAGAGTGTGTCGCATTTGCTCCTTTTTATTGCTGAGAAATATCCAGGGTATTTAACTATTTACCCACTGAAGGACTTCCGGGTCGTTTCCAAGTTTTGGCTTTATCTTTTAACTTTCCAGTGCTTAGCAAGGTGACTTGAAAGTAGAAAACACTCAATTCAGGTTTGTTAATTTGAATTCATTGCTAGTCCCACCTGACACGGAACTCGGGGCTGACACCTGCTGTACATATTAACCCTTAGGGGAAATGTCAGTTTCTCACGTTTCCATTGACTTCACTCTTATCTTCATCTGAAACCGAGAGATTGCAAAACATCCAGGTGGTTCTCGTTCCATTTTAGAGCTCTGATGGGATTGAAGAAGTGCTTTGGGGTGCAGTGAAAACAGATTCCTGGCACTCACACCTTGATGGTTATGAAAACCTCCCCCAGCCAGGATCTGGGTGTGACAGGGGCTCTTATCTCATCAAAATCTCCATCAGTATCGTCACAGCTCGCACAGAGCCAATCCAAATGGAAAGAAGAATGACAATAATATTGCGCCATTATTAAAAATTTCTGTGAAGTATAAAGGCACCAGTATTTTTTTTCCCAATAACTCCTACCTTTGTTTGCCATTTAAAAAAGTTTTGATGGAAGCAGTCGATGCATAGCCCTACGTCAGCGTCAGTATGAACCTAGTGCCTCGGCAGCTCTGTTCATTGGGCTGCGCTCACAAGTGCAGCTGCCTCTGTTACCACCGGGGGTATTGTAATCGCCATGTTCCCTGCGTTGTGTCTTGTCTTCCCAGAACCTGTTCCGTCCATCACTGGAAGCCTGTGTCTCCCACCGCCTTAATGCATTTTGCCCATCTCCCCACCCCTCCGCTCTGACAACCTCTCAGCTTGTTCCATGTACTTATGGGTCTGTTTCTGTTTCTGTTTATTTGTTAGTTTTCGTTGTTTTGTTATGTTTTTGTCATTTTGTTCTGTGGGCAAATTGCTTTCCTAACCAAACCAGTCCACTGAGCTGAGAAAGTTAACATTTTCGGAATACTACATGCCCTTCATAAGCTTCACCAAAATAAGCACTTTTAAGTGTTTACTTAGATGGTACAGAGTCTAAAGTTGGAACCACACAGAAAAGATTAGCGTGGCCCCACATGAGAATGCCTCAAAAATTCGTGAAGCGTTCCATATATTTTTTTTAAGATCTTATTTATTTATTTGACAGAGAGAGACAGAGAGAGAGGGAACACAAGCAGGAGGAATGGGAGACGGAGAAGCAGGCTTCCTGCCGAACAGGGAGCCAGATGCGGGGCTCGATCTCAGGACCCTGGGATCATGACCTGAGCCGAAGTCAGACGCTTAATAACTGAGCCCCCCAGCCCCCCAAGCGTTCCATTTTTTTTCTTTTTAATGGTAAACACTTAAAAATGACCTCTGTCGCCTGCCACCATCATCCCTCCCCAAAGAAAGATCCCTGGAAACTGCTATAGGTGAAAACACCAGGTCCTGGATTCTATCAAAGCATCTCATCAGCCCTGTGGGATGGCACAGCTCCAAACACAGAAGACAGAGGCCAAAAATCAGCCCTGGGACGGAACAAAGGACAAACTGCTAACTACCTGCTCTGCAAGATTTCCCACAGGGATATATGGAAACCACATAGGTTTCTATGTGATAATAAAATAATACGATTTTTATTACTAAAAAGTACATGTGTGTGATTGAAAATTAGAAAAATACAAATATAAAAATGATTTATTATTAAGTAGGTTATTTAAACGGGGCTTAAACGGGTGTACCACACCCTGGTATTTCTAATAGTTTAAGCTGTCAAAAGGCAAATATAGGAAGAAATTACATAGTTGCAAAAAAAAACCCAAAAACCCTTAGCTCTTTTCATATTGAAAAAACTCAGTTATTTTAAGCAATCAAAGATCTGGTAAAGACAATGTGAAGTATAGGAAATATTTAATAAGACCCAGAATATTTGCTTCTGAGGCAGACTATATAAAAGGTAAACAAAAAACATTTTATAATCCTTTATTAAGAGAAGACCAATAATCCAAGACATGTTGTGATTTAAACAGAGAGAAAATTAAAGTCTAGCTCTGTATCAGCCCATCACTGAGACAATCTGGCCAGTGGTTGGTACTCAGGGAACCCTCGTGGTACTGGGGTCACGGCCCGGGAAAATCTAACGTTGATAATGATGAAGCTCCCACCCCAAAACCTTCTTAGGGAAATCCCTGGTAAAGCCCCCGAGGGAAAACTACCTTCACCATGCAAAGTTCCTTGACCCTCCCATCGCCATCTGTTCCATCCTTACCCTCTCCCCTCAGCCTCCAAGCTGAAAGGTTTGGACTATTTGACCTCTAAAGTTCAAGGAACCTCCTGGTTCCTTTCCCTATGGACCCAGCTCTTCCTGCCTAGATTGTCCTGATTGGTCGTTCGGCCACATGAGCACAGGAACTTACGTTTACCTCTCAGCAAGACTTGCAAGATTCGCCCATAGCCCATGCCGCTAAATGACACCCCACCAATTTTCCATTGCTGATTTGCATTCTTCCTGAATGAAGAGGAAGTTCTCTCTCCCAATCTTGTTGACCCATCTTCTATCTATGTAGAGAACATACTGTCAAAGAGGCAGAAGGGAAATTGGGGGTTTTTTTTCTTGATTTTTTTTTAAGATTTTTATTTTTAAGTAATCTCCACACCTAAAGTGGGGCTCGCACTCACAACCCCGAGATCAAGAGTTGCATGCTCCAAGGACTAAGCCAGCCAGGTGCCCGGAAGCAGAAGGGAAATTGTATGACATTCCTCAAGGAAGGCCTCACTCAGAGCTAAGCAAGGAGCAGAGTCGTCCCTGAATGTCCTGACTCTTCCCTAATTTTAAGTGGGGTGCTGTTCTCCTAAGGCAATATTTCTCAAGCTTGGGTCACTCACATTTCTCATTCACAATGCTTGCTGTATCTGCATGCCACCCATAATCCTGCTTATTCAAAGTTCTCAAAATCAATTTATCTCTTTAACTTAAATACCTTTTTAAAAGAAACTTCCTTGCTGGGGAGCCTCGGTGGCTCAGTGGGTTAAGCACCTACCTTCAACTCAGGTCATGGTCTCAGGGTCCTGGAATCCTGTCCAGCGTGGGGCTCCCTGCCCAGCGGGGAGTCTGCCTCTCCCTCTGCCCCTCCCCCACCCGTGTGTGCGCACTTCCCCCACCCAAATAAATAAATAAAATCTTTAAAAAAAGAAACTTCCTGCAGCTACTATTAATGGAAGGAAAGGTATTATTTGCCAAAACTTGAAAGTTGCCATAAACATAATAACAATAAAAAACATAATTGATGATAAAATAGATATCAGGACTAGTCAGGGCACGAGAGTTTTAGAACTCCTTTCTTTTGTTAGATGCTCTCTTTGTTTGCCAGGGAGATGAGCAATTGCTAGAAACAAAGACATAAACCAAAGTTAAACTCTCTCTCCTTGTGACATTCAGAAGGTTGAAAGAAAAAAAAATTAAGATTTTATTTTTAAGTAATCTGAACACCCAATGTGGGGTTTGAACTTACAACCCTGAGACCAAGAGTTGCATGCTCTACCCGCTAAGTCAACCAGGAGCCCCAGAAGGTTGAAAGGCATTTGGTAGGGAGACATGGTAGGAAGTATAATGTCTCCCCAAAGATGTCCATGTCCTAATCCCAGAAGCCTGCAAATGTGTTACCTTCTACGGCAAAAGAGATTTTGCACCTGTCATTACATTGGGAAACCGGAGGTGAGAATTTTATTCTGGGTTATCTGGGTGGGCCCAATGGAAGCATGAGGGTTCTTCTGACAAGGAGGCAAAAGGTCAAAGTCAGAGAAAGCAAATATGACCTTGGAACAACCGGCAGTGGTGTGAGGTACTCGGAGGCAAGAAGTGCGGGCAGCCCCTCGAAGCTGGAGAACGTAAGGAAGCAGTTCTCCCCTGAAGTCTTCAGAACGGGTGCAGCCCGGTCAGCACCGTGCTCTCAGCTTCCTGGCCTTGGCCTTGGCTTTCAGAACCATAAGAGAATAAACGTATGTGCCTTTAAACACCACGTTCGTGGTTATTTGTCACAGTGACAAAAGGGACTGACTCCCCCATCCTGTGATTCTGTTATTTAGCACCTCTGTATGATTTAGTAGCCTGTGCAGCAGCTAAAATCTCCCAGAGTCCCAGGGGACTCTAGTCCACACTCGGGGAAACTGAGGAGCTCCACTGGGGCGGCTGGGAGAGGGGTAGCCATCAATTAAAGCAACTGCGGAAGAATTTGGGCCTGAGGCAGTGAAGCTGTTGCTGGAGTGATGGCTGATTACAGGGGAAGCTGTGCGGTCAGTGTCCTGCTTCCTCTCCCACTTAGTCCTGAGCTGGGCGACAGCATTCCTGCATTCCTGCATCAGCCCTCCTTCGGCAAATGAACCCCGCCCTGAGGTAGGCCATCCCTGGGGTTCTTTCTGCACTGCCTTTCTCTGGATTCAAAGGGATAAAGAAAGGGGGGTAATCAGAAGGGGGAATGAAGCATGAGAGACTATGGACTCTGAGAAGCAAACTGAGGGCTTCAGAGGGGAGGGCGGTGGGGGAATGGGATAGACTGGTGATGGGTAGTAAGGAGGGCACGTATTGCATGGTGCACTGGGTGTTATATGCAACTAAAGAATCATCGAACTTTGCATCAGAAACCAGGGATGTACTGTATGGTGACTAACATAATATAATAAAAAAACATTAAAATAAAAAAAATAGGCTAGGAAATAGTCTCTTAAATTAAAAAAAAATTATTTTGTTTTTGTTCAATTGCAGAAGTAAAATCTGTTTATTATAGACGTTTTAGGAAATAGACACTAACAAAGAAAACAATAAATAACCAAAATCCTCACCACCAAAAACTACTTGGCTCATATTTTGATAGATTTCTTTCTGGTCTTATGTCTATTCAGTAAATATTATTTAGTAGTCTTCAGCTTCTGGGTTGAAACATATTGTGAACATGTGACTATCCTGCTACAATGTATCTGTAATGACCGAATAGTACTCTGTTGTGAGACTGAACTAGATTTTACGTAACCATTTCCCTCACGTGGCTGCTTATGCTATTTTTGTTTGCCAGCGATGGGTCCTAGAAATAAATTTCTGAATTAAGAATTTTTAATTTGGGGGGCACCTGGGTGGCTCAGTCGGTTGAGCTTCCAACTCTTGGTTTGGCTGAGGTCATGATCTCGGGGTCGTGAGATGGAGCCCCGTGTCTGGCGCCGAGCTCCCCACAGAGTCTGCTTGGGGTTCTGTCCTTCCCCCTCCCTTTGCCCGTCCCCCTGGTGTGCTCGCTCTTTCTCTATCGCAAATGAATGAATCTTTAAAAAATATATTTAATTTTGGAATTAATTGCAAGTTTGAGTGAATAAAAGAGAGGGAAATAAGTAGTGACCTTTTTGGGGAAAAGAGTGAGAAGTGTCTTTTTACTTCCTATTTTATGTGTTAAATGAGAGAATATGCTTGCCTTCCCCTTGACCTTGTATCGGAGAAAGAAAAAGGGCAGAAACAGATGCTCTGGAAACGGAGTAATTCCTTAAAGAGGAAAAACAATAGGTGAGGTTATCTTTTCCTAGGTATTTAGATGAATTTATAGATACTCCTCGGGTCAGTGCTTTCTGGTTGCAGAAAGGTAAAGCAGGTGGACAGTCCTCATTGTGGCACAATGGGGAAGGTCCTTCCAAGGTCTTTCCAAGGTCTTTGCCTTTATCAGGAAAGTTGCCTACTCCGCCCTCGGCCAGAAATAGACCTGCGGATTTAATCAACACAGATGATCAGATTGTAGGGCCTCAAAGTAAATTTCTGCCTCAGCTGTCTACCAGGTTGTTAGAGACAGAGCTTCCAGATTTCCCCCTAGCCAAGTTTGTGGAGAAGCAGGTGGCAACCAGAGCTGCCCAGCACAGGGCCCGGCAACTGTGCCCACACCCGGCCCTGCAAACCCGAGCTGCTGAAGAGCGTGGTCTGCCGTCAGGGTCGCCTGCTTCAAGCTCCTTATATATTTTAGCTACAATGTGAGGCAGAAAATGTCCGAGTAATCGGATTTCTTTTCAGTTTTCTCTACCTCAAGCCTACAAATTGGTATTCGTTCTAATGATAAGTATGGCCACCATAAATACCGATGACATATTAAGTAGCTTCTCGATGCCACGCACATTGCTGTGCTCCTCACACGTGTGGGGTTTTTTTTAGGCTTTACAACAACACCACAAGGAAGGTGTTATTATTCATTTATAGGAAGAAAAGGGAAACTCAGAAAATGGCCCAAGGGCCCACAGCTGGTGAGAGCAGAGCTGGGATTTGAACCCAGGTCTGTCAGAATCTACCATTCCCAATGCCTCTGGTAGGTGGGACTCCTTGCTAGGTGTCCTTGAGGTTTCATTTGGGACTTCCAGGCCCCATAACTGAACCCACACATCCCCATACTTACCCTTTTAATGGCCTTAGGAAAAAAATTTTAATGAAACCCAAAGATACTTGGAGTCTTTCATGTTCCTCAGCTGTTCCATCCTTCATTAGGTATATTGCAGATTTGAAAAAGCAGGCATAAAATTTTTTCCATAATTTTTAGGACATCATTTTAAAATTGTACAGTTTCTGGATTTTTTTGTTGTTGTTTTGATTGATTTGTTTGGTGTTTATTGTTGTGATTAAGGATAGGTTTCATATTCCCTGTTGGAAAGATATACTAGGCCTAGTACAGACCAGTCAAATATTTCAAGGCAGGAACCCTTGGGGAGAATCTTCTAGAAATGATCTATGTCAACATTAGCAACAGGGCAACAGGTAGAATGCTACATTCCGAAAATGGAGAGAATCCCCAAGCCAGAAGGCATAGAGAGGAGAAGAAACTTCTTTTTTTTTTTTTTTAGGATTTTATTTATTTATTTGATAGAGAGAGACAGCCAGCGAGAGAGGGAACACAAGCAGGGGGAGTGGGAAAGGAAGAAGCAGGCTCCTAGCAGAGAAGCCTGATGTGGGGCTCGATCCCAGAACACTGGGATCACGCCCTGAGCCGAAGGCAGATGCTTAACAACTGCGCCACCCAGGAGCCCCGGAGAAGCAACTTCTGAACGCAGAGACACTTCCTATTTAATTCTTTAAAGGGTGCGGGTGGGTGTTGCTAAGACATCCCCTGAATGCAGGGAAGTGATGGAAGGAGACTGTCTCTACCTCACTTCCTCTCTCCTCCTCCACTCACATTTCACTCCCCAGCGCTCCTTGCCTGCCTTAGCCCCGTCATGCGGCAGCTGGTCTTAAACATTTGGGCAAGTTGTTTCTCTCACCTGGGCCTTTTTAATCTATAAAATAAACTAGGTGACCTGCCAGGTCTTCATCAGCCTCAATATGTTGTATTCCTATGAATGTGATCACTTTTAAAAAGCGGACTTGGGGGCACCTGGGGGGTTCAGTCGGTGGAGTGTCTGACTCCTGATTTTGGCTCAGGTCACCATCTAGGGTTGGAGATTGAGCCCTGTGTGGGGCTCCGTGCTGGGCATGGAGTCTGCTTGAGATTCTCTCTCTCCCTCTCCTTCTCCCTCTCCCTCTCCCTCTGTCCCTCCCCCACCAAAATAACAAATAAAATAAATTTTAAAATTAAAAATAAAGAAGCAGGAGCAGGACATGCACTTTGGCACCCCCCAGCCAGGGGAAGTACAGCACCTACCACTTTTGTGTCTCCGGGTGAGCCCCCCCTCCACCGCCCACCACCCCACCCCTGCCATCTAGTTTCCTTCTCTCTGTGTGAGGATTTGGGCTGCGTCATGCTGCTCTCTGTCTAACCCCACTCTCTAAATTTGGATCCACCCGAGCCTGATTCTCTCAAGGGCTCCTGGACTAAAGTATTCCCAGCCATCGCTCTATTGCCTCTCATCAAAATTTCCAAAATCTCAAAGGGTGACAACATGAGTAGATATTTCTCATGTTTTTAAGAAGGACTGAGATATAATGCCAGAGAAGAGATTATAGAAACCATCTCACCCAGTGATTTTAAAACAGTTTTAGGACAAAAAAATCTTTTCGAACAAGTAATATGACATAGGGCTCCAACACGTGTACAATCAACAAATAGTAGATGGTTAGTCTAAGTTTATCACATAAAATTCACATTTATGACCTTCGGCCATTATGAAGTGATAAGAATGAGGTTACTCTGATAATCCTCCGAATTAGGAATTATTATAAGCAACAGTACTCCAGGAATCGGTCTTGGCTTACACTTCGGCGCTCTATTTTGTTGAGTTCAATGACATGATAAATCTGCACACAAAAGTACTTGAAGTCGGGGCGCCTGGGTGGCTCAGTCGTTAAGCGTCTGCCTTCAGCTCAGGGCGTGATCCCAGAGTCCTGGTATCGAGCCCCACATCGGGCTCCGCTGGGAGCCTGCTTCTTCCTCTCCCACTCCCCCTGCTTGTGTTCCCTCTCTCGCTGGCTGTCTCTCCCTGTCAAATAAATAAATAAAATCTTAAAAAAAAAAAAAGAACTTGAAGTCATACTCGCTTTTAAACAGTTAAGAGGTTATAAACAACCTCAATTCTCCTCAATTATGTAAGAGAGCAGAGGATTTCTACTCTATATTTCCAGCAAAAGTTAATGAATATGTGGCTACTGACGTGAACTTTAGTATACAAATAGACATTTGCGATTACGTGCGAGGCAAAGTTATTTAAATGAGTAAAATTACTTTCAAAAACAAAATTGAATGCCTCCATTGGCAGACTTCTTGCAGCCCTTCTACAGGACCCAGACTTCAACAAAACAGTTTGAAAACTACTCATCTGGTTTCAACTGAATTGTATAGATTCCAGGGCCTAGATGGGGGAAGTGAACTCCCCAGGGTCACACAACTAGCTTGCCCCGGGGACCCCGGGCCCTGATTCCCACTCCAGTGCTCCTTCCACTTTCCTGGAGTGCCCCACTAGCCCCACTAACGAGGTTCTTCTTTATTAGTGGAACTACAGGCCCTCCGACAAAACAAGGTAGAGATTTTTCCTAATTAGGGGAAGAAAGACGTCTGGGGACAAAGGCACTGATTTGGAGAGCTCCTAAATTACTTACCTGCATTCCTGAGCGATTGAATCCTACCTCTGATGACTACTGGGTTTATTTATCTATATAAATGTACTCACAAGTCTTAGGTAGTTTTAAGTTCAACACTCACACATCTTCACCTGCTGACTTATAACAGATGTGAAAGTCCTAGGACCTTCCTTTTTACTGATCGCTATTCTCAAATGGCCATACACCTGCAATCACTATCCCAGACCCCCTACCCCAGAATCCATGCACTCTGGACATGGCTTCAGAAGGAGTCGTGAGTCAGTACTTAGACAGGGCTACTTGGGTCCCCTAATTTTCCCACTGGATAATGTGCACGGGAAGAAATATCCCTCCTTTGCCGCACTATCCCATCTTCAGCCAGACTTCGTATCACCTGGATGACAGGGGGATATCAATGGATATCAAGGTTACCAAGCCCCTAGGGTTAACAGGGTCCTCAGACATACTCTGGATTCTGCCCTTCACTTTCTTTTCTTTCTTTCTTTTTCTTTTTTTAAGATTTTATTTTTTCATTTGAGAGGGAGACAGAGGCAGAGAGAGCACAAGGGAGAGGAAGAAGCAGGCTCCCTGCTGAGCTGGGAGCCCGACATGGGGACTCAATCCCAGGACCCTGAGATTCATGACCTGAGCCAAAGGCAGACACGTCACCAACTGAGCCCCCAGGCGCTCCCTGCCCTTCACTTTTCTTTCCCCAAAATGCTCTCCACCAGGGAACTATGTTTAGCTAGCTCTCGGATTTATTTATTTATTTATTTATTTATTTATTTATTTATTTAATTTTTTCATCGCAAATGTCTTCCGTCATGATTTGCACACATATACTGAATTTCTGTCAATCCACTTCAAATTTCTCTTCCTTCTTTGACACACTCGCCAGGAAACCATTTTAATGATACGTATAATGAATCTCTTAAAAGCTAAACAATAGGGAATGCTCAAATCTGAAGTCTTCAGGATAACCATTTGCTTTTGGCTTTCTAACGGCTCAGTGTGCTTAAGAAAATCGTTCTGCTCTCATTGAAGCCACTTTGGAAGTTCAAGCCCTTCGCTGCTGTTCTCATACCTCTTTTATCTCGGATTGAGTGGCCCTGGAGGCTAAACATCCCAATAAACGTGGAAAGGTCCATTTATCAGAGTATTTGCAAAACGCCTCCCTGGGCAGCATTAGGTGACTTCCAGCACTTTCTTAGCAGTGTGCAGACCAAATCCATGTGATCTTATCCTCTAGGCTGTTCGTTAAATGCAACCCAGATTTATGATAATTAATGTTTAAATGCACTTTGAGATGAAAGCAAACGGAACCAACACAAGCTATCATTAGCAGCCATAAAACTGAGTAAACTGCCTATTTTTGCCTTCAACCTTGTGGTTTTCCCTGATATATTTTAAAATCTCAAGGAGGTCGTGGTTATTATGAATCATCTTTTTACTACATTTTTTGATGCTGGGGAGCACAGGGAAACTTTAATCTTAAAAAAGCTCCGGTTCTACGTTCTCCTCGGGATTAAATTCCCTTCTGAGGTCAGAGTCACTCTGGAAGAATTTACCCCACAGGGATGTGCTTCTTTCCCTGTGGGCAGGAGGTCTGTGGGTGCAGCACGGCAGCAACCCCCAAACCTAGCTCACCCTCAAAACCACTGGTTCGCCTGATAAAAATACAGATCCCTGGGTCCCAAACCCAGAGATCCTGCTTCAGCCAGTCTAGGGGGGAAACAAATTAGCAGCAGCTATTAGATGAGTCTCAGTCTGATTTCCCTGCATATGGGAGGTAGAGTCCGCTGTGAAAACTTCAGCCCCACCTGGACTGCTCAAAGCCAGTGTTTAGGAAAGAGCGCACAATTAGTCTGTGCGAGCGTGTGTCATCCAGGGCAGCAAAGGATGTGTTCTATAGCGGGGAAGGATAGGCTACTTCCGTGGGAGAGCACATGGAACATGTCACAGACTATCAGAGCGGAGAGTCACATTCTCTCTCACCTGGAAAACAGATGCTAAATCATGATAATTATTAGCTCACAAACAAAACAACTTTTGGAGGATTTATCAACAGTTACAACAAGTCAGCAATTTTAGGGTTTTTTTTTTTTAGATTTTTATTATTTATTTATTTGAGAAAAAGAGAGAGAGAGAACACAAGCAGGGGGAGGGGCAGAGGGAGAGGAAGAAGCAGACTTGCCACTGCCCCGGGAGCCCAACATGGGACTCGATCATGGGACTCGATCCCGCGACCTTGCGATCATGATCAGAGCCAAAGGCAGACGCTTAACCAACTGAGCCACCCAGGTGCCATGCAATGCCAGCAATTTTAAATGCTGATCATAAAACATGTTCATATACCTTTTCCAAGTCAAATTTTTTCTCAGACCTATATTCATACTCTGAGTCTAGGACAAGATTTCACAACCTTAGTACTATTAACATTTTGAAAGGAAAATTCTTTGCAGGGACTGCCTCGTGCCTGGCAGGATGTCTAGCGGCATCCCTGGCCTCTACCACTAGATGTCAGTAGCGCCTCCCCTAGTAGTGCCGACCGGAAAATGTCTCCAGACAGGGCCCAAAGTTGCCTGGAAACAAAATTGTTCCCAGTTGAGAAGCGTTGCTCTGGGAAAATCATGTAAGCTCTCTAGGGCTTCTGGAACTTATAACAGAAGGTGAAAAAGTAAAGGTGTCATTCATCGCAGTGGAATTGGAAAAGACTAAAGGATCAGTTATACTTGTGAAATTAAATAGCTACTTATATTTTAAAAATCCAGATTCAATACCCACCCATATTGAAAAATAAAATCCTTTTTAAAAAGATTTTATGTATTTATTTGAGAGAGAGAGAGAACACAAGAATGGGGTGAGTAGCAGAGGGAGAAGACTCCCTGTGGAGCAGGCAGCCCAATGCAGGACTCGATCCCAGGATCCTGGGGTCATGATCTGAGCTGAAGGCAGGCACTTAACCAATTGAGCCACCCAGGTGCCCTGAAAAATAAATTTCAAATGGTCCGGAGTTCTAAGTAAAAAAAATGGGAAAATATTGGAAAATACATAGAATATATTTATGTAACCTTTGGGGCAAAGAAAATTTGTCTTAGGAAAAATCAGAAACCCTAGAAGCCCAAAATGAAACCCTCAAGAGACTTAACTCCATAACATCTTAACATTTCTGTAAGATGGAAAAGGAACTAAAGAAAGGCACCATAATCCAAATTTTAAAAGAGGAAAAAGAGAAAATATTCATAGTACATGTAACAAACCAAAGACCCATATTCATAAAAAATGAAAAGCCCAACAAATCATTTTAAAAACGCAGAGAAAATAGGCTAATAATTGGAAAAAGCAATTTATAACAAAAAACCAAAGAGCCAGAGCACAGGAAAAATTTCCAAGTCTGTTATAGCTCAGTAGAACACAAACAAAAATGACAAGATCATCTTGATTGCATCAGACTGGCAAAATTAAAAAGATTTATGAAATGCAGAATCGACGAAGGAAGATATAGGGAAACAATCACACTCATACCCTATTAGCAGAACTTACACTGAGTCAATCTTTTGGGGGCAATTTCACAGTCACTCTGAAAATGGAGAAACTGCGTAACCGTTGATCTAGTACTTCCCATCTTAACTCTGCCCTATAAAAATACTCTGATATGTGCACACAATATGTTGAGGGCACTCGCTATGGTATTGTTCATAATAAATAAACATTGCAAGCAGACAAATGTTAGCCATCAACAAAGAATGGTTGGCACATCCTCATATCTTGATACTACAATGAGGCTTTTTGCAGTAGTGAAATCAAATGAGACAGATTTAAAGAAAGCGGGAGAGGAAGAGAGAGACAATCCTAAGCAGGCTCACTGCTGAGCCCAGAGCCCCATGTGGGGCTGGATCCCATGACCCTGAGATCGTGACCTGAGCTAAAACCAAGAGTTGCTCATTTAACCCACCCAGCCACCCAGGCGCCCCTGATAGAAAGTTCCAAAGCTATATATAAATATGGAAACATACACATATTTATATAAATAAATGTATTTATTCATGTATATAAAGTTACATGCATTTGTCCATGAATGTATAATTACACGTGTATGTAAACATATAAGAAGTATCTTGAAGGTTACACATCAAGCTATTAGTGGGAAATAACTCCAGGAAGAAAAGTAAGATGTACATCTCATTCTATGTGCTTCCCAGTGTTTGAAGTTTCACCACAAATATGCAGTCTGCATGTTATATAGTTTTGAAATAAAAGTCAGGAAGTTGAGCTCCATGATGTCAGAAGTCTGTGATTTCTGCTCTAACAAACTAGGGCTAAATTCATCCTGGGTTAGAGATAAACCTGAAAACTTAAGCCACCAAGCTTGGGTCTATATCACGGGATCCTTCAAGAAGGAAAAAAACAGGGAAAGAAAGTACCTATACGTGCTTATTCCATTTGTAGACATTTTCCCATTTACTGTGGTGGTGTCGTCGTTTTATGGAGGCGTTGAGAGGTGAAGGGGATTGACAGAGATCACAGAGCCAAGAAGGGACAGAGCCGGGAGTCAGAGGCGGACCTGTCTGCCAGGGCTCTGGCCGCGCCCCTGCACACCGGGTGACCTAGTTTCCCTGGTGGATGGAGAAACTGGTTTATCTTGTAAACATCAAGTCAGCCAGCAGGAGGCCACGGTGAGGAGCCGCTGGCCAGCATCACAGCAACCCTGACCGGCAGGAAGCAGACTTGCTGAGCTATGCTTGGGGCTCCCTCCGCACCAGGCATTGCCTTCTTACCCACTGAACCCACACGGCAGCCTGGGAAGAAGGTGCCATTACTATTCACATGTTACAAGGCGGGGGGCGCCTGGGTGGCTCAGTCAGTTGAGTGTCTGACTCTTGATTTCAGCTCAGGTCATGATCTCAGAGTCATGAGATCCAGTCCCGCATCAGGCTCCGAGCTGGGCATGGAAACTGCTTGAAATTCTGTCTCTCCCACGGCCCCTCCCTTGTGCTCTCTCTCTTTAAAAAAAAAAAAATTGCAAGGGGCGACACTGAGGCTCAGCAAGGGTAAGGAGGTCTCAGGAGGTCACACACACAGTAAGTGCAGGACACACCAGCCTCCAACCCCACCCACAGAGATCAACCATTAGATAACTATGCACGAATAAAAACAGCTCCCGGACAGTTCTGGAGTCCACCTAGGGAACCTCAGCAGTGCAGGGTAACAAATAAACCTGAGAATAACCACACCACACCCGAGGATAAAGGAAGACAGCCACATCTTGCCTGCATTGCCCCGTGCCAAGAGGGAGTTCCCCAGCTCAGAGTCCCCCTTGCTGACGAAGGAAGAAGGAGGTAAGTGGGGAGCATCCCCAGCCTTTCAGGACACCACATGAAAGACCTGCTTCGGTGTCACCCCACCCATCTGGCAAAGCTGAGACAGTAGAGACAGCTAGGAATGAAGAAGGCAACAGGGGCCACCATGGTTCCCAGTGACCTGCTCTGCAGACAAACCGAGCAACTTCTCCCACTCAAGAGACCAGTGGCCATGGGTGCCCAGGGGGGTTCAGTCGGTGAAGCGTCTGCCTTCAGCTCAGGTCATGATCCTGGGGTCCTGGGATCGAGTCCTGAGTCAAGCTCCCTGCTCATCGGGGAGCCTGCTTCTCCCTCTGCCTCTGCCTTCCCCCTGCTCCTGTTCTCTCTCTCTCTCAAATAAATAAAAATTTAAAAAAGAAAGAAAGAAAGAAGGAAAGGAACCAGTGGCCAGCGCAGCCCCTACAGAGCCCTGCTGATTTCACCAGATTTGCTCCATAGGTATTTACCCCCCCCCGCCACACGCCTCCTGAGTCACTGCTCCCCTCCACCCCCCACCTCTGTTGCGGCAGCAGGAAGCTCAGACGCTGCAGCTGCAGGAGAGCAAGACACCGGATTAGACCCCACAGACCCCTTCTGCCAGGCACATGCTCAGGGCTAGTCCCTCCGCAGTGTCCTTGCACACCACCAGCGTGACGCCGGTCACTGACCACACCGCCACGTGCATGCCCAATGGGGGACTGCAGTCACGGGAGCACACGCTGACAGCCGAGGCCCCCACAGCTGCCAGTGTGCCCACGGTTGGGCTTGGTCCTTGCCACCCGCCCTACCCTCACCACTCCATGTGTGTCTGCAGTTGGCCCCTGTAACATAGGCAGCTCCAGCTGGCGCCCACAGCCAAATGCAGGCATGACACCAGCTCCAGCTGCCTACTCTGATGCCTAGCCACTGGACCCACTGAGGACCCCAGCAGCCCTCACCACCACCACAGACCCCCACGGCACTCACCAAGGACCGCACAGTTGTCGATGCGATGGACCTCAGCAGCCTGAGCCAAAAAGATACCACTCCCCGCTGGACCTGGTACTGACACCTATCCCCACACTTGGCACCCTGCACCATTAGACGTAGTCACACAGCCTGCTGCGGCACACTCCTGCCCGCAGGCAAAAGGTGTCCTTCACCAAAACCAGCTCCTAAGTCTGAACGAGGTGACGCGTCTTCAAATGAACAGACACCTGTACAAGGCTACAAGCGATCATGAAGAATGAGGGAAACCTGACTCCAGCAAAGGCACAAGGCCCACCTCCAGGAACTGGCCCCAAAGAAATAGAGTTCCGGGAATTGCCTGACAAAGAGTTCAAAATAATTCTTCTAAAGATACTCAGAGGGCTAAAAGAGAGCACAAATAACCATTCAATGGTATCAGGAAAACAATACAAGAACACAATGGGAAGTTCAACAGAGAGATAGAAAATATGAAAAAGAACCAAACAGAAATTTGGGGGCTAAAGAATACAATGGCTGAACTGACGAATTCAACAGAGAATTTGAAAAGAGTCTTGAACAAACAAAAGAATGAAGCAGTGAGCTTGCAATTAGATCAATTTAAATGATCCAATCAGAGGAGCAAAAGCTAAAAAAAAAAAAAAGAATAAAAAGGAAAGAAGAAAGCCTATGGGACTTACAGAAACAGCGTTTACACCATTGGAGTCCGGGAAGGGGAAGAAGGGAAGGAGCAGAATGCTTATTTAAAGAAATACTGATGGAGAATTTCCCAAATCTGGGGAAAGAGATGGATATCCAGGTTCACGAAGCTCGAAGGTCACTCCAAAATTTCAATTCAAAATGATCTTCCCCAAGATACATTATAATAAAACTGTCTAAAATCAAAGACAAAAGAGAACTTTAAAAGCAGCAAGAGGAACACAATGCTCTGACCTACAGGAACCCCCACAACTCTGTCAGCAGAGGGCTTAGCAGAGACCGTGCAGCCCGGGAGAGAGCGGGATGAGATGCTCAAAGCACTTAAGAAAGATGCCACCAACCGAGAAGACCTTCTCAGCAAAGCCGTCCTTCAGACAGACAAAAGCTGAGGGGAAGTGTTTTTAGCATATGACTATCTGATTTTAGAAATTAACCCACACTGAGGCACCTGGGTGGCTCCATCGGTTGAGTGTCCAACTCTGTTTTGGCTCAGGTCATGATCTCAGATTGGTGAGATCGAGACCCGCCTAGGGCTCTGTGATCAGTGGGGAGTCTGCTTGAGATTCTCTCTCTCCCTCAGCCCTTCCCCCAACTCATGTGTGTGCTCTCTCTCACTCTCTCTCTCTCTCTCCCTCCCTCCCTCTCCCTCTGCTTCTCCACCCACTCTATCAAATAAACAAATAACTCTTTTTTAAAAAAATAAATTAACCCACACATTAGGCTACGCCTTCTTTCAACCCAGCTACCATGATATTGGGCAATTGTTATTTTAAAACCCTGTGATTTTCTTTATGCCTCACATACACATAAGTACATTCTGTTGTCTTATATTGCAATCATGGTACTTTTTTAAAGATTTTATTTATTTACCTATTTGTTGGAAAGGGAGAGAGTGAGAGAGCACAAGCAGAGGGAGAGGCAGAGGGAGAAGCAGACACTGAGCAAAGAAGCCCGACGTAAGGCTCAATTCCAGGACCCTTAGCTTCTCAGAGTTGCTAAGGGGGTTAAAATTCTGGAGTGGGAAACAACTGAACTCAGGTCATGTTTGTTCAAAATTTACTTCCTTGAGCTGGACTTAGAATGTCACTTTCCTGCTTCCAGAATAACAGTTGAGAGCTCAGAAAGTTACCCAAGAATTTGGTAGCTGGATTGACCTGTTTTTTCTCTGCATTATGCTCAAACCCAAGGAGGACACGGCTCCTGAAGGCTGAAAACAAAATATGGGATTCTTTCGGAGCTAACCACTTTCATTGGCATCAATGCTTTTATTAATAAATCCATACAATATTCACAAGTTTATTAATCTAACGTGGGAGTTGATCTTACCTGAATACATTGGAACAAATGTGAGTAGATTATGTTTCCCAAATTTATAATGAAATCACTGAGACTAACTTTGAATCTCAAATCCAGGAGAAAAGTTTTAAAGACACAATTCCCAGAGACTGATATCATTTCTTCTGATAGTGTAAGGCTTTGTCCTCGAATGGGGACGAGGACACTGAAACATTACATTTTTTCCCACGTGGTAATAATACTAATCAATGTGTTAAAACACCTGAATTTTTAGTATAGGCTTTGCCACACTCTGCCTAGGCAATGTGGGGCCAGTCTTCACATTTCTAAAAATGAAAGAGCCGAATGTGATTTTCTGTTTTTTTCTAGCTATCTGACGTTTAAAAATCCTACAATGTCAGTGGTGGGAGCCAAAGTTCCTTTCAAAAATCTCACTTTGCGGGATGTCGGAGCGAGCTCAGTGGGTACTGAGGACATGAGGCTCTCAGTGCTAGAGTGACGTCCGTGCTCTTCTGAACCAGGTCAGACGGCCCCTCCTTAGCAAGCATCAGATCAGCGTGGGGGGAATGTTGAGATCGTCCGGATAAGAGCCTCAGGCTTACCTCATCAGCCTCTGCGGCCAGCCCAGCCCGGGTGTGGCCGAGAGCGTGGGCGGTCCTTTGCACAGACCCAGCAGTCCTGTTCCAGCTTTGCTCCCTCACCAACCACATTCCAGACGTCTCTGAGTTAGTGTGGCTGCTGTTAGCTCAGGTCTGAAGACCCGATGTGCAAGCCAAGAAATAGAGTACTTCAAATAATAGTCTTTTTTTTTCCCTTACACTCTAACACACGCTTTACTTAAAATGACAATGAATCTATGTCCCTGGCCTGCTTAAAAAATAGGAGGGTAAGGAAGGGCTCACATGGCCACACAGTGTATCAAACTGGGACATTTCGTTCGTGAAAATAACTAGGCTGCAACTCACTTCAGTTATTGAAGATGAGTTAATTGCCAGGGATTGGTCTCATTAATCTCTTGGCATTAGGGGGTGATTATAACCCAAAACAAAACTTTTTGCACGTGTCTGTTTAGTTGAGCCACAGAGAAATGGCCTAAATGTGGAAGTTTCCTTTTCTTCCAAACAATGATCTCACCCATTGCTAAAAAGAGAAAATGTCCTATCATTTCTTGACATGTTATATCAAACTACTTATCAGTACCTTGACCTGCAATAAAAGGACTGATCAGGGGATGCCTGGGTGGCTCAGTTGGTTAAGCGTCTGCCCTTGGCTCAGGTCATGATCCCAGGGTCCTGGGATCGAGTCCCACTTCGGGCTCCCTGCTCAGCGGGGAGCCTGCTTCTCCCTCTGCCTCTGCCCCTGCTTGTGCCCCCTCTCTCTTTCTGTCAAATAAATAAACAAAATCTTAAAAAAAAAAAAAGTACTGATCACTGAAGCCTTGGAATGTGGCTATCAAAGCTTGCAATGTGTTCTGCAGACTCGGTATCTTTCCACCCTCCAAAGAAAGACAAAAACTAGGGAAAAAAGAAGAAGGATCTTCCCTGTGGTTCCTATTTCCTGATGTTGAAGAACAGGGGTTTTCTGGGCTGTATCATATGCCCATAACTCCAGGTGGCATCAAAGAAAGTTCTATATACCTAGAAGTTGAGGGTTGGTGGCTCTGTGTTCTGGGAGGAGTGGGAGGGGCCTGGTGGCATTGGGACATCCTGGGCCATGTTTCCATTCTGCTTCCAGCTCTTTCCTTCCTGTCAACCAAGCTTGTTGAATTTGCTTCCGAATTTGGGGGAGGAACCCTGGATGGAACATATAGGAAACAGCTTTTTAAAGCTGTAGCTCCTTCTGACATTAGGATTAGCTGTGATACTGCCAGGAAAAAAAAATTAAATGCAGATGTTGAATCATGCCAAAAATCTTGTCAAGAGTGTGGATTGTCTCACACAGAACGGAGATGTGGCTTCTGATTCTGGTGGCGTATTTGTTCCAGAGAAATGTGAATTCAGGATGTATGCCAACGAAAGCCGTGGACCCAGAAGCATTCATGAATATTGTAAGTTGGGATTTTTCTGTGTTTGGGGCAAGTGAAGTGGTTCACGCGCTAACTTGTGCATCTGTGTATTATCTGCATCGTATATTATATATTATATTTCTATGTGGTGGTGGCTTTTGCTGGCAGAGCAGAGTCATAAATGAGCATGCTGTACTGGGGAGAATGCTAACCTGGGTATGTGTCCACCTTCGTCCTCCCTGAAGAAGTTAGGTAAACTCGGGTGAATGACTTAATCCCTGGGCCCCAAGCACAAGGTAACTTTTTCATGGATTCTTCGGTCCATCCTACGTGCAGAGAAATCATCTCCGCATCTTGAGCAGCACCCAGACCCTTGGCAATTCCACTTCCTCTGTGATTTTTATTCCTTTTGTACTTGCTTCCATGTTAGAAAGGTCTCAGTCCCCCCTTCTTACTATCAGGATGCCAGCTTCTAGTAGCATCTGTTCTTTGTACCCTCTTTTGGACTGGGACCTCAGTAGATTGGCAAAAAGGGGGTCTTGGTGACCTCTAGAGAGGGCCTCGTGTACGTGACTCATGAATGATGTGACACCTTTTTAGGCATCCCAGAGTGCTGGGCTTACTTTCAAGTTCTGCATTGACTTTAGGAATGCCCACCATATAGTTATGCTTACCCCATGGCAGACATGGTGACTGCAAGCTGCCCAGGTACGGCCCAATCAGGAGACGGGATCATCCCCATTTTCAGAATCAGGGGCTATAAGCAACTTGGGTTGGGCCACACCACTGACAGGTAGCAGAGCCGCAATTCAGATCTGGGCCTGCCTGGACACAAAGCTCATAACTGAAACCAACGTGCAATTAACCCTCCCAGGTGAGGAGAGGCTCCCGCCAGCAGGCTGGCCCTGGGAAGAGCCCACACACATTCCTCTGTGTTACTGCACGGAGGCAATGTCTTGAGCAGAGCCGGTCTCCCTGGGCCTCACCCACTGGGTGTGTCCAGCACTGGTTGCTGCTGGGGCTTCAGGAACCCTAATACCCAAGCCCATTGAATCAGACTCTGCCATTGAGTGTTTATGCATGCAGAAGCAAAGTAAAATAGGAAGTCCATATAATTACTGGTATACATTCAGTGAAATAGAGTACGAGTGGTTCAGAGCCTGAACGGGCTTGATTCTGTAGACTGACGTATACGGATATAATCAAGCCTATATTTTGGTATCCAACTGGCTTCTTGCTTGTGTTTTTCTAGCCAGTGTTAACTGAGCACCTAGCAGGCCTTTAATGCTGGTCTAGTCACTGAGGTTTCAGAGAGATCTAAGAATGCCAAAAGACTGGAGTTCATGGAGCTTACGGTCCAGCAGGGAAAATAGACCCTCAGTTACTAATTACAAGAGCAGTGAAATCGAAGAAGAAAACGTAGAAGAGGGGGACCTGATCCAGGGAATTCAAGAAAGTTTTTCTGAACAAAGATCTCTTCAGCTGAAGTCTCCAAATGAATAGAAGCTACTTGAGAAGATGGGGGTGATTTCTCATTATAGTAGTCACTAATGCTCGTTGAAGGCCTACTACGTGCCAGGTAACCTAGTGAACATTATATGTGCATTATCTCTTCACATGTCTTGCCAGACCCCCCAGAGCTAAGGCCATTGGTATGCCTGATTTCCAGATGAATAAATTGAGGAACGGAGACAGGTTAACTAATTTTCCCAAGATCACACAGCTAGTTTGTGTTAGAAGCAGGATTAAAACTCAAGCAAGGGAGACCTCAGGGCCTTTCTCTTAACTAGTATGCCCCTTTCCCCCATGCACGACACTGCGCATTTCACACCAGGCTTTCTCCTCTCTCAGTCCTGTTAAAGCTGAGAGAAATGATTCCCTCCTCTGGGTGATGACGGTGGGTGGGAGTAGGGAGGCTACTGAGGAGAGTTCTGAAGCTTCATATTTGACAAAGAGTTTCTACATGTAATGACTGTATAGCGTAGGGGTCCTTACACAGGGGCCCATATATAGGCAACCAGGAATCAGGAACCCCTGAAAATTGATACAAAAAAGTGCCTGTGGGTCCATGTGCATATTCATTTTTATAGTTCTCCTCAAATTCCCTGAGGGATCCCTGACCTAAAAACATTAAGAGCGCCTGCTCTTGAGTTTGTGGTTCTTAGAGCTGAAAAAACCATAGGGAACGCATGGCCTAAGGGTTCTCGTAAGCTGTTCTGGGAAGAATGCCTCATTGGCTGCCTGACAATTACCTGGTCCCTAACCTGAAGTGAGCCCTGGAATCTGTATGTTTAAGTGCCCCAGGTAATTCTGCCCTGGACCCAGGCTTTGGAATCAGTCTTCTAGTCTAGTCGTTCTTAAACATTAGAGTGAATCAGAATTTCCAAAGGAGCTTGTTAAAAACAAATCCCAGTTCATTCAGTTTGGGTGGAAACTGACCATTTGTATCTCTATCAAGGGCCCAAGTGATGCTGACCCTCTTGGTCCAGGGCCCACACTTCAAGAACCATTGTTCTAGTCCAGTCTCTACATGAAAGGCAAAGAAAATGAGAACTAGGGAGGGCTTGCTAGTTTTTCTAAGATAACATGAGTAACTAGGGAAAACAAGGGACTCCTTTCTATGTCTTTCAGAGTCAAGGAATCTTCTCATTACTTTTGGATCATTGAGAGCATAGCCATACAGAACTGAACTCAAAAGACACTGCTTTTTCCTTAGAGTGAAATCATCCAACATCAAGGCTATCCTTGTGAGGAGTATGAAGTTGTGACAGAAGATGGGTACATCCTTTCCATTAACAGAATTCCTCAAGGCCTAGGACAACTTAAGAAGACAGGTATGGCTCACCCCATGCCACCCCAACATGGCAGCCTTTTCTATAATAATGATTTCCTTGTGGTTTGAGTGTGTAGAGGGGAGTCTGAGTTCTTGTTGTAGACTGGGGCCCATTGTCTGGGCCAAAAGATAGCTTCACCGCCCCCATCCTCCCCATCACCACCACCCCATTTACCCCAAATATCCCCAATGACCTCAAAGAAACATAGTGTTTGCTTTAAAAAAAAAAAAAAAGACCTTCAAGAAAGGTACATTTCTTGACCCCCTCTAGCACTTAACTCATTCCCCAAACCCCTCTTATATAGATATTTTACAGTATCCAGTGATGGTCTCTTGAGTGGACCATACCAACCTCTGCTTATAAAGAATGCAAACTCCAATATGGCACCTGGCGCCCACCCCTGCGTACTCTGTATTCCCCATCCAAATAGCACTCTAAGTATTTGAGATGTCGCCCAGCTTTTCACTGAAGTTTTTTAAGAATTAGGAAATAGATGTACATTTTTAATTTTCTGATACATTTCTTCAATTCCTATAATCCCATTTTTTGTATATGGGATTTTCAGCTATCGCTGGCTTTTAAAAAATATTCACATTCATTACCAATTAACGTGTGCTCTGTTCCTTTGCATACTCTAGCTCTACGTTCATAGCAGCAACTACAGTATTTGTCATGAGTACAGATAATACAATTTCATACTGTGTTCTTTCTCAACGCCAGCTAGGATGTCACGTGCTTTATTTGCATTAGTCTCATTTAACTTTCACAATAATCTGAAGAAACTGCCACGCACAGAGGTTAAGTAACTTGTCCAGAAAGTCTATAATAGCACTTGCTAGAATATTGCAAAACCCGCGCCCAAATCAAGACCTGTCTGCCACTTGAGCCCAGATTCTTAACTAGGACCAGAGACTGCCGGGCGAATGCTTTTGTCTTTGGCATAAACAAGCTTCAGGGTTCTGGTTTATTCTAATTTCCACATGTGCAGCTTTTTGAAAGCCAGCTTTTTTTTTTTTAATACCAGCTGCACAGCTGTGCCTTCTGTATGTCCAACACGCTCCCACCTCAGTGCATTTGAAGCAGCCCCTTGCCTCCTAGTAGGGTCTGGCCCCTTCTCCTGCTTACTTTCCCTACAGCACTTACCACCTGGTAGGATAAACAATTTGCTGGCTTATTATCTGTCTCCCACAACCAGAATGTAAACTCACTGGGAGCTGGGACTTTATTTTGTTGAAGGCTATACAGCCAGTGCCTAAAAGAATGCCACGCACATGGTAGATGCCAATAAATATATGTGGAATGAATGAATGAATTTTATACAACTAAACAGAGCTTGGAGCTGCAGAGAGAATTTTCAGTGAGGCCTGCAAATCCTAGGATGTAAGCAAGGCACGGCTCTTCCAAGCAATCGAGTGACTGTGGCGGTGCCTGAGCTGACGGGTCACCTGCACCCCTATTCATGGTTGGAGTTTCTGTTCGCACATCCTGTTTACTTACACTGTTCACTCCTCGCCCCAGAGTTTGGAGTTCAAGGAACCCACCCATCTGCCCTTTTGGTACAGTTGGTGCAAAATACTCCCCTCTAGTGGCCAGTGACGTTCCTGCAGTTCCTGCCGGCCTCTTCAAGGAGAAAATCTCCCGGTAGGCTGGGTCACATCCTGACTCCCTTCCCTAAAAAGAAGGAGGAATGTTGTCTTTTATCATCACAATACCTTTATCAAGAGTAGGAAATTAACTCTGACTGGTAGTAGTACCTACTGCAGAGCCCGTATGAAAATGTTTCCAGTTATACTGAAGTCCTTTGTGCGTGCTTTTCTCCCTGGTCAGTAGTCTCATCCGCGGTCATATGCCTCATTGAGTCTTCATGACTTTTTGTCTCCATGAACTGAAACAGTTTCTCAAGTTTTGTCTCTTTTGACTTTGACATTTTTAAAGAGTTTGGGGGCAGTTATTTTATAGAATGCTCTTCAATTTGGTTTGTCTGATGTTTCTTCATGGTATGATTCCGGCCATACGTTTTGGCCCGAATACCACGGAAGTGAAGTTGTGTCCTCAGCGTGTCACATCATGAAGCCCATGATAATGGCTTGTTCCAATATTGGTGATATTTGCTTTATTAAAAAATTATTTTCTCCTCAGCTTTATGGATATATAATTGGCAAATAAAATAGCATGTATTTAAAGTATACAACATGGGGCACCTGGGCAGCTCAGTCGGTTAAGTGTCTGACTCTTCATTTCATCTCAGGTCATGATCTCAGAGTCACGAGAGATCATGGGTCCCTGAGACCCTTGACCTGAGATCATGACCTGAGCTGAGATCAAGAGTCAGACGCTTAAGCGACTGAACCACCCCAGGTGCCCCTGGACTCACACATTCTTAATTTATTCACTGGGATATGATTTTTTGCTATCATTATTTATTTTGAGTCTCAAATTTTCCCATATTTGAGCAGTGGGAGCTCCTTCAAGCTGGCTTGTGAATCTTTTTGACATGAAGGGCTTGTAATCATTAAACCATTCTGCATATGGTATCTATAACACACACACATACATACATATATATATAATTTTATAATATAATTATATACACATTTATAATTATGTAATATGTAATTACATTTATAATTCCATAATTACCTCCATCATTAGACTATACTATGTCCTGGGCACTTCCAGTATCCTCGGTGGTGCGTAGACATACCGAGTGAGAGTAAGAACTACAGAAAGACAATGGAAGCTGAACTCTACTGATTCTTTCTCTGTGCCAGGCATTGTCACATCTGCTCCCTGTGCACTATTTTACTTAATCATAACAGAAATCCTGTTTTTCTGATGGAGGAAATCAAGACACAGACAGGTTAAGTGACCAACTAATACGATCGATCTAACAAGCAGCTAAATCAAAATTTCAACGGGTCTATTGAACTCAAAAGCACTTGCACACTAGAGGGTAACAAGGAAGGTAGAGAACTTGTCTCATGGCTGAAATTCTCTTGCACATAGGTCCGAGGCCGGTGGTGTTCCTACAGCATGGTCTGCTGGGGGACGCCAGCAACTGGATCACCAACCTGCCCAACAACAGCCTGGGCTTCATTCTGGCAGACGCCGGTTTTGACGTGTGGCTGGGGAACAGCAGGGGGAACATCTGGTCTCGGAAACACAAGACCCTCTCTGTAGACCAGGATGAGTTCTGGGCTTTCAGGTATACCAAGTGGAGGTGGACACGGATGTCTTTGGGAGAACCGGGTAAAGAATATAGCTTCCAGCATTTGGATGATTTAATTTGGTTGGGTCATCAATATCCTACCAAGTTATCCCCCAATTGTTTTAATTTGGGGGAAGTAGTGGGAGGATTGGGTTTCCCCAATAGAAGAATGGGTCTGGCTAATAGGGTGAGATGGGGGTTGGTGTCAGGTAGTTGAGAGAAGGTGTAGGTCCATGTCCTTGTAGATGCATATCCTGGGGTTAACTCCCCCCCCCCCAGTAATGACAAGGACTGGTACCCCCAGAAAGAGAGGAGATCAGTCAACATTAGAGATATCAGGGAAACTATTAAGCCCTAGGGACTATCAATTTGGCTAATACATATCTCACGGTTTTTAATGTTTTTGTGTAAATTACTTATTGGCATTCAAACCACTCTTTATCTCAACCTGTGTCAGAGAAGGGCCTTGTGGCATTTTTAATCCTTTCCCATACGAATAAATCTGTACGGCCGGGTGCTGCTTTGCTAACTGTACAGCAGGGCACCTCCACCAGGAGGTAGCCCATGTGCTCAGTAAATATTCATTGAAGATGATTATCGCTCTTTGATACTATCTGGGGAAAACAGTAAGGTGCAAATAGTGCAAATAGTCTGAGAGCCCAGAGGCCCCCATGGGTCACAGGTGTGAAACAAGTCCATCCCGAGGGCGCAAGGGGCACGGTCACAAGCTGGTGGGGCTGATGACTTGGGGGCTTGTTTGTAAACCCTGGGCTGCTTCTGTTGTTTCTGATTATAATTTTTCCTATAACTTTGTCTTTTCCCCCTTATAGTTATGATGAGATGGCTAGGTTTGACCTTCCTGCAGTCATAAACTTTATTTTGCAGAGAACCGGCCAGGAAAAGGTCTATTATGTCGGCTACTCGCAGGGCACTACCATGGGTAGGTTTCATAGAGAGCAGGTTTGTACAGTCAGGGGTGTGGGCATATGGCACTCGGGTGGGTGGCCAGCACCTGACCTTCTCTCAGCTCTGTCCTGTCCTCTTCAGCGACCCTGAGGGCTGTGGAAGCCGGGGACTAGAGTAGCAGAAGGAGCAAGGGTTCTGGAGACAGACAGATGTGGGATTAGGTCACATCTGATTCCACCACCTCTCAGGTGAATGTCCTCAAGTGAATTGTCCAAGCCCTGTGGTCTCCAATGACATGAAGACAGTAAAGCCCTCGTAGGGGAGATAGAGGTGTTCGAACTATTCAGGGATAATGTGGATCAGCTCCGTGCAGGCAGGCGTTTCGTCTAAGACACAAGTCTAAGAGCAGTTTCTGGTCCAGAGTGTGCACTCAATTTAATAAACAGTAAGCATGGTCATCACACTACCGACAGGACGGCTGGGGGATTTCATTCAAGTCTTTTTCCTTCCCTTCTATGGCCAATGTATGGAATTCCGTGCTGTTGTCCTTTTGCTTTCAGTGAATTTGTGAGAAACCTTAACTCATGAGCCCTGCAGGATACAGGTCATCACTGGGAAGACAGGAGTGGAGGCTGTGGTCTCTAACTCTCTCTCGGACCAAAGCCAGTAGGAAATGTGTTTGGCTTAGACCAGGGCAAGGAGGGGAGCTGTGAGCCATGAGGAGAAGGCTCTCCTGGGAGGGCTGAGTGTGCTTTTTACTTTCACCCTGAGCCAAACCAAAAGGGGAAGGCCAGGGTATGGGATTCTGGGGAGACAGGTGAGCACACCCCCGCCCCCGGAACTCAGGGCAGGAGTTCAGTGGGCTTATTTATATTTGGTGCTCTCTGGTGAATGAAAAGAGCCTGACTTTCATATTTTCCTCTCTGGATTTTCCAATAACATTAACTGGCTCTGGGGATGCCACATCTCACCACACACTTCACAGAAAGTAAGTGGGGTATTAATGCCTGCTGCTACTCTAATGGCCAGAGGCCTCTGAGAGCTGCTTTGCTCCATGCTCAAATTGTCCAGCTTGACATTAAGACAAAGGTGCTGATGATGAGGCCAAATGCTATTTCAAGAAGACGAAGGGGGCAAAAAAGTATAGGATTCTTCTAGTAGTCCACCACGGAGCTGTTTAGATGGAGAACTTACACCAGCTTTGCATAAAGAAAAAGTTTGCCAGGAGAAGTTAGCTTGAGTTCTCAAACTTGACATTTGAGGGGAGTTCTAAGAGGGTCACAATCAAGCTGGAATCGAGTTTAATAGAGTTCCAGCCCAGTCCTACTGATGGTACAGTTGGAAGAGCAAGAGGAATGAGTCACTCTTGAGCCTGCCTTTGCATGTGGCTGGCAAGCCTAATCACAGGGAGGGAAAAGTACTCACTCACCTATGGGAACTGGAGGAAGTCACGTGATACTAGTTTTCCTCTGTCCCTCTCCCCCTTGCACTCAAGCTGCAAGTATCAGCCTAGCCAAGGAATGCACAGATGTAGAGTATTTCAAATACAGTGACCATGCCTTGGCTTTGAATGATAGCCTTTTTTCTCCCCAAGGCTCCACAGGGATGGTGCCTACATGGTGATAATTCATAGACTTTCATAGGTACAGAAACTGAGGCCCAGAATGATTTAGCGAGCATCCCAGATCTGGTCTAGGACAAATAAGAGTTGGAATCCAGTTCAGTAGACAACTTGTCTATTAGATCATGGTACAGTTTGGATTCCAGAAAAGGTAGGAATCAAGGAGACTGGCGGAAACCCTGCTATCCCAACACCCATCACATTACAGAACCTGCTTGTTACTGATAAACAAAGCAATTTCTCTAATTCTCAATTTCATTCACTGTAGAGATTTGTTAAAAATACCTCACAAGAGTCTGAGAATTCAATGAGGTAGGAACTACGAAAGTACCCTGAAAAGTGTCTGGCACATACTTATTTCTCTATATATATGTTTTCTCAAATTCTGCACTATTAGACTCAATGGTTTAATTCAATAATGCAGTGAGAAACTACTAGCAGGAAGGCGCATGCCAGGTGTTGGAGGGAACACGGAGGCATGTTGGCTGCTGGCGTTTTCCCCTTCAAGGAGCCTATACTTTTGTAGGACAATTAAAACATAATCACACATAGTTACTGAAATAACTTGATAAAAATACAATCGGCATCTTATGGGTTCTAGGATATGCAGTATCCACACTGACCTATCTCTTCTCTTATAGGCTTTATTGCTTTTTCCACCATGCCAGAACTGGCTCAGAAAATCAAAATGTATTTTGCTTTAGCACCCATAGCCACTCTTAAACATGCGAAAAGCCCTTGCACCAAATTTTTGTTGCTGCCGGATATGATGATCAAGGTATGTGACTCCTCAGATAACTCCTTGTCTGCGTAGAAGAGTCCTCCAGCCCAATTTGCTAAGACATACAGACAGCCCCGACTTACAATAGCTCGACTTCACAATTCTTTCGTTTTTATGATGGTGCAAAAGTGATACACATTCAGTAGAAACCATGCTTTGAATTTTGAATGTTGATCTTTTCCTGGGCTAGTGATATTTGAGACAAACCTCTCCGTGATGCCGGGCAGCAGCCACAGCTCCTGGGTTTTGACTTACAATAGTTTCAGATTATGAAGGGCTTATTGGGGATGAACTCCATTTTAAGTTTTGGAAGATCTATACGCTTTTAAATTAGACTCGCTTCTTTTTGGCTATGATGTAACGACTACAACTCCATGTCATATTTTTACAGGGACTGTTTGGCAAAAAAGAATTCCTGTACCAGACCAGATTCTTCAGACAGTTTGCTATTTACCTGTGCCGTCAGATGATTATCGATCAGATTTGTAGCAACGTCATGTTACTTATGGGAGGATTTAATACAAACAATATGAACATGGTAAGTGGGAGCCTAGTCAATTCTTAGTGTTCCAAAGCAAAGTGAGGAGTGATTAGTCTCACATCCTAAGAGTGAGCTAATGCCAGGGAAGACCTATTCCGTTTTCTTCAAATCATACTAACATGCAGAAAATACTTCAACGCAGCCTGAGTCAAGGTTGACATAACGGCATCGCTAGAAATTGACGTCGTAGATTATGGATGGAAGCGGTCTGAGAGCAGCTTTACTACCGTGAGGTAACATTATTTGAAAGAGAGAGCTGGTAGGCACCATGCACCTCATTTTTCTCCTTGGGTCCTTCCCGTTTCTCGGTTAATGGGACATCCCAGAGTTCAGTTCAACTTAGGCATAGCTGTCGTTGGAGGGGTCACTGTGGCTTCCTCAGAAAGCACACTCGGAGGCAGAGATTAGTGTGCACAACGATTTGGGGTGATACCCTCGGGGTGACACCAGGGAAAGGAAGTGAGCAGGATTTGGTAGATTGAAAATATCAAGCCGAGATGCAGTCTCCGTGGGACTCTCGGTTGATGTGAAGATGGGGGGATGCTTCCAAGCTGTCCCAAGTTAAAGTGAGAGGGTTGGTCTTTATACTCCCACCTCAACCTGTCATTTACTACAGATGTCACCAGGGGAGACGCTGGGCAGGGCAGCTCTCTGCACCTGGGGCAGCCCACAAGGAAGCCTGAGAGTGGGGTACTGTCTGCCAGCAGCACTTCCAGAAGCTGGAGGAATACATCTTTCACTCCTGAAGATTTTTTCCCTTTTTAAAAAATAATACGATTAATTGCTACCATTTGCTATGCATTTATTTGTGCCAGGCTAAGTGATTCCTTGTAACAAGCCAATGAGACAGGTATGATCAATAACTTCCTTTGACAGACTAGTGTCCTGAGATTTAATGCATTAAATATCTCCCAAACTGACCTAAAAATTGAATGGCAGAGGTAGAATTTGAATACAGACCCAATTCTACAGCCCTCATCCTTAATTATTCTGGTAAAGTTTTTTAAAAGAAGAAGTCAGATGTTTAAAGAGAAGCTCTTCTCAGATGAAAAATACAGGCGCCCAGGGATACACTTAGTGGAATTTTTTATTTATACGCATGTGTATATTACTGTTTTTTTTTAAAGATTTTATTTATTTGACAGAGAAAGAGGCAGCGAGAGAGGGAACACAAGCAGGGGAAGAGAGAGAGGGAGAAGCAGGCTTCCCGCTAAGCAGGGAGCCGGATGTGGAGCTCCATCCCAGAATGCTGGGATCATGACCTGAGCCGAAGGCAGACGCTTAACGACTGAGCCACCAGGTGTCCCTAAGTGTATATTACTGTTTTGTGAATAATTGCTGATAACTTGATGATCTTCCCATTTCTCAGTCTGACACCCTGGAGACGTGGTCTTGACAAGGTGCACGTCTTGTGAGTTTTGCATGCCCCACAAACCACTTGTGTTTTGTTACAGAGCCGAGCAAACGTGTACGTGGCTCATACTCTGGCTGGAACGTCTGTGCAGAATATCCTGCACTGGAGCCAGGTAGGGATGCTAACCGTTGTCTCCGCCAAGGGTCTTTGTGCGTTTTGTCCGGAGCAGTCAGAGGACGTCCTTTGGACAGCCCAGGCGTTATTTCACGTTTATTCCAAGAGGGAATATGATCTTGTCAATGCTGCTTCGACCGTGAATTTGATCTAGATCTGAATCTTTTCAGGAGATGGAGGGGAGGATTGGCCCAAGGAATCTTTGGTGGACCTTAAGAGTGTGACTTCAGGTGGTCCAAGTGAGACCTTTCTCTGCCTCTAGCCACCTCACAGATGGGGTTGGAGATCATGTCTCCATTCTCCTTTTTGGCTCCTCCAGCACGTTGGTCAAGTGGTAATAAAAATGCGAAGGCAGGACCTAATTCACAGGAGTCCTTTGTGCTTCAGCCTTCACCGCAGTCACAGGTGGGAGGGTCCTGATCACCAGTCACACGAACTGTTTCTGGGGACCGTGCGGATGTCAACTGTTGCTTCACCCGTAAAGAAGCACTGTGCCTAGTATTGCTCATTGTAGAGGACACTGGAGTGACCGATTCGCTGTGGAAATAAGGATGGAGCTAAAGACTGAGAGCTAGAGCATAGTTAACCTTAGATTCTCATCTACTACAACCACAACCTCGGGAAAAAACCAAAACAAAACGGAGGGCTCCTACTTCAGGCAGAAAGTTTTAAGAATACTGAGGGAGACTTACAAATCATAAATATCGGTCCTATCTGTTTCTCTAACGATTTAGAGCCTTGTCAAAATGTTCCTCTAAGGTCATTGCTCTGTGTGTGTGTGTGTGAGAGAGAGAGAGAGAGAGAGAAAGAGGGAGAGAGAGAGAGAGAGAGCGTGTGTATCAGGAGAGAGACTTTATAATCAAAAGGAAAGAAGAATTCAGAATTGAATGAAATTTAGGTCACCTTCTCCCGGAATCACCACATGGCTCGGCTCTAGGGGGCGCTCTCCCATCGAGCCTGTGGGGGTGTGCAGGACAAGCACCTACACAGACTGCGGTGGGGATGTGCTTTCTGGAGTTGTAGGACAAGGTGGCAAGTGCGTCTCCAGTGCATTTTTCTCCCTGAAGGGGCCTTACTCTTGCCCTTCTGCTTTCTCGAAGATTATCTGAATACCGAATAGAAGAGCAGCCTCGGCTTTTACTCTCCAATTGGCTTGCGACTGCAGACTCGGTAGCACCTCTCACCCCTCCTCGCACCCTTACCCAGGAACGCATTTGAAGGCCATGTCAATTTGTTTCCTTTTAGACAATGAATTCTGGGGAACTCCGGGCATTTGACTGGGGGAGTGAGACCAAAAATCTGGAGAAAGGCAATCAGGTAAGAAAATCAAGCACATTCTTTTGAAATAAATGGGAGGGAAGTTATAATGACAGTATTTTGTAGAAGGCAGGAATAAATTACAAGGTCAGGCTTGACTCCGTTTGAAAAGAGAGACATTCACAGCTTAGCCAAGAGGCTTCCTGCTTCCATAACGGAGTAGAAGAACTTTCCTGGTGAGTCTGCCGCCATGAGCAAGGTGCTTGGGCTTCTAGGGAGCAAGACGGGGTAGTTATGGTGAAGGAAAGAGTACAGACTCTGGTGGTCACTAGAAGGATCCTTTTAGGATCAAAAGATAAAAATAAAACATAAAACCAGGAATGAAGATAGCAGGGGCGAGTTTGCTTCATGGCACATAGAAGAGCGTTTGGTGATAAGTGAGGGTCGCTTATGAGTCCTGCCCCGACCCTACCACCTGCCCCCACCCTACCAGTCATAGATAGGCTGCTTTCATTCTGCACACCCTGATGTCTTTATCTTTAAAAATTATTGGACTGGGGCGCCTGGGTGGCTCAGTCGGTTAAGCATCCAACTCTTGATCTCAGCTCAGGTCTTGATCTCAGGGTCATGAGTTCAAACCCTGCACTGGGCTCCATGCTGAGTGTGGATCCTATTTTAAAATAATAATAATAATTATTATTATTGCACTAGATAATCCTTAAGAGTTCTGCTGGTCGCACTTTTAATGCATCTGTCATTTGCAAATGACAAATATGACAAGTTATTACCTTATGTAAGAAAATGCACAGCTGATACTCTAGAATGAAATGAATAGTTGTGGGGAGTCAGAATTGTGTGTTGTACTTTTCTGAGCATAAAACCCCCACTGAAGATTATTGGTTAGCTTGTGCGTGAATGCAAACAAATACTGACCATATGAACATAAAGCCAGAGGGAGCCTGACAGACAGAGGCCAACCTCTGAGAGTCGTGGATCGTATGTAACATCCACTCCCCTACATCAGCCTAGATATAAAAGCCTAAGAAATGGGACAGGCTGGGAGCACCCTGACCAGCAAAGTCTAAGTCATGGGCATCAGCTACTTTTTATTAAGTCCTTCTTCATTGTTTCCTAAAAACCTGTCTTTGGAGAAAGTGTTCCGGCTCTAAGATAGTTTTAATTTATCAGCCCTAATGTTTTAAATTCTAGAGAAAGTGGCTTACGCAGGGCAGGCCCCAGGCAAGAAAAAGAAAACATTTATGCAGAAAAGGCATTCTAGAATCGCAGCACTTTAGAGCTAACCTGAATTCAGTTCACCTGTAAAATGAGAAAAATACAGGACTGGCGCCTTAGAATGCTTCAACCTTTCGTGTCTAAGTTAGGCCATAAAAGGTAACTTTGATCACCAAATTCCTATGCGTGTGTGGGCATGGGGAGATTCCCCACCCCCAAGAGGCAAGTCTCCAGACCCCAGCTGGGTGTCCAACGATTTCACTCAATTCTGACACTACCTGGAGAGAACATCAGAGTCAGACTGCCCTCAAGTTCACATGCCAATGTCAAGCCCAGGTTCTTCCTATGCTTCTGACCCACTGGCTCTACTGGAAGATTCTAACAGCCCTCTCATTGGGTTCTATTAATTTGCCAGATTGGCTCACAGAACTCAGAGACACATTTCTCTTCCTAGATTGCCCATGTATTCCAAAAGACTGTAACAAGGAACAGCCAGAAGGAAGAGGTGCAGAGGGCAGGGTATGGGGGAAGGGCAAGGAGCTTCCAGCTCTCTCCTAGCCCTTGGCTTTCACCAAATCTCCACATGTTCACCAGCCTAGAAGCTTCCCAACCTTGTTTAGGGTTTTTATGAAGGCTTCATCACATAGACATGATTGATTCAATTATTGACCATTGGTGATTGAACTCAATCTCCAGCCCCCTCCCCTCCCTGGAGGTCTGGGGGCAACACTGAAATTTCCAACCCTCTAATCACAGGCTTGGCTCCCCTGGTGACCAGCCCCCATCCTTAAATCAAGTCCTAAAGTCACCTCGTTAACTTAACAAAAGACATTTTATTGGCTCTCATCACTGAGTAAATTCCAAGGGTAAAGAGGACCTCTATGCCAGAAATGGGAACGAAGACCAAATATATACTCCTTATTGTAAATCACAATCTCAGGGTAGAACTCTAAATTCTTAGAAAGCCACAGAGTCAACCAGGACTCGTGGGTTGAAAGCCTTGGCTCCACGGTAGATTTTCTGAGAAGAATCGGGGCTCAACATTACAGGGGAAAGTTCTGGGTGCTTGATTAACCTCAGGGCTCAGCCAGCTGGTCTGATCTAGAAGCACTACTTGAATAAGGCAGATTGTCAGTTCAGAATCCTAGATTCCTTTCTTTGGGTGATGGGGGACTGGAGCAGGGGTCTAATCGTTACAACCGTGCCCCAGAACCCCCCACCCTAACCCCCCCCCCCCCGGTTTAAAGGACCTGAGTTCTTGTGCCATTGACTACCCCAGGTTTTGAACTTGGACTGCCTTAAGGCCTTTCTGTTCTCCCAGAAAGTCTCCGTGAAGACCCAGAGACCTTCTCAGGGGGCTCCAATCTCTTGCCTTTCTTTCAAGAATCTCTCTCTCTCTGGCCTCATGAAATTTGTGAAATCAGCCTTTAAAAGGACAGAAACATTATCTTCCAAAGGCAATGTATGTGTTAAATACTTACTAATAAGGAGAAAAAGAATTGAAGATTCATGCTTAAGGTGGAAGGCAACTTAACCTCGTAGGATGTTAACAAGTGTCATCCCCATTTCCCAGATGAAGAAACTGAGGCTAACTGACTGTACCTTCAAGTGGGGGCTGAACGGACCCTCTGGATGTGGTCCTGTTTGACTGTGTGGCACCCGTGCACCTTTCCTCACAACACATGTCATATTTTGACTCTGTTGACTTGAAATATAAATCGTGAGTTTGGAAATCCAAATGTTACCGACAGTTAAAAATTATTCCTTTTTTCTAGCCAACTCCCATAAGGTATAAAGTCAGAGACATGACGGTCCCCACTGCAATGTGGACTGGGGGTCAGGACTGGCTTTCCAATCCAGAGGACGTGAAGATGCTGCTCTCCGAGGTGACCAATCTCATCTACCATAAGAACATTCCTGAATGGGCACATGTGGATTTCATCTGGGGCTTGGATGCTCCTCACCGTATGTACAATGAGATCATACATCTGATGAAGCAGGAGGAGACCAGCTTCTCCCAGGGAATGTGCGGGGTCAGACTGTGAGGCGTCCGATACTGAAGAGTCTTAGGGGGTCCCCAAGCGGAGGATTTTCAGGATTTCCAGAATTGGAAACCTCCCATATCAGTAGAAGGGGGGTGGGGAAGGGAAGGCAGAGATATAATACACACTCCTTCAGATTTCCTGTATTTGACACTAAAACTGGCATTGAAATTTTTTTCAGCTGATTAAAATACTCATTGGGTGAACATAGGTTTCATGTGTTGTCGTATATTCTGCCATCCTGAAGAGTAGGTTTTACCTGACAGCTAGAAATTAGCCAGGACTCTTTACGTCATTCAGGTAGACCCCTTTACAATGTTAATTTTTTTCTATAAGCCGTATTTTTGGAATGGTCAAGTAAAATGACAGAATGGAACAGAAACAGAGGTCTTGAATCTCTGGATTGTTGTAACTAAGCTAGACATTTTCACCTTATTGCCATAGAGACATAATGCTACCTCAAGGAAGCTGAGCTGCTTTAGGAAAGAAAGAGGGAGAGAGAGGAAGGCAAAGAGAAGAGTATGGACAAAATATATTTTAAGCATCATTAAAAGGGGCCAAGTTTTACAGTTGAGTCTCAGAGGAAATAATTTGGTAAGATAGTTAGCGACTTTTCCAGTAAGCACATTACGCCCCTGCATGAAGCACGTCTGTGTTTCAGTACCTAGCATCAAGTCCAAGCTCACATGAGAGTTTACTGCCCAAGGCTACTGATGTCTGGCCCAGTTTTCTGCCTTCAAATATTAAAAACTGGGAAGAAAGTTTTAGAATGTCATGTATTCTATCCTTTGATCTTGACAACTATCCAAACTCATTCACAAACCTGGATTTATTTCTTTAGAAAAATGTCCAATGTTCACACAGTTGCAAAGATGACAGTTATGAAGTACGTGGGTGAGAGAGTGATTTTGCAAACCAAATTGAAGATGTACTGGTGCGTGAAGTTCGCTTGTTTATTCAATCCCCCAGAGTCACCTGCTAACTTCGTTCAGTGCAAATGCGCCTTAAATAATTTAAGAGGCACTTAAGGGCTTCAGAATCATATCTACACCCTACTCCTTCCCTCACAAAACATGTGCCTTAAGGCTCTGTACGTAGCTCAATAAATACTCCTGGACTGGATTTTCATTAAGCCCGTATTCTGTTCAAGGATGGTAAAGCTTTCCCTCTTAGACTGTTTATTTGTTACCACGTAGTGTGGCTTAGTCCGTGTCTAAAGATATTGATGACTCAGTCTGGCTTTGCAAAATTCAATCATTTTTTAAATGTGTTTATTTCTACTCTGTCTATTGACAAAGGACTTGAGAAATACTTTTTGATATTCTGTCTCTCCTCTAGAAGTATAATCCACATACCACGACATCCTGTTGCTCGTTTTCTTGTAAAAAAAAAATCCTTTGTCCAATAGTTAACAATACTGTTTTAAATTTTGTCAATAAATATAAACAGAATGAACAATCTTAGTATCTGCCTCGCCTTCACAAGAGAATCAGAAAGGTATTTTTGAACAAACATCTTGATAGTTACACAATTTTGTTCAAAAAAAAAATCAAGATGGCTCTTACTTATAAACCAATAGCAAAATGTCTAGAGGTATGCTGGTTAAATTGGCTCTCTGGAGGGGCGCCTGGGTGGCGCAGTTGGTGAAGTGTCTGCCTTCGTCTCAGGTCATGATCCTGGAGTCGCAGGATCGAGCCCTGTGGTCATGGGTTGGGTGGGACGGGGGGGGGGGGGGTCCCTGCTCAGCGGGGAGTCTGCTTCTCTGTGTCCCTCTTCCCCTCCCCCTGGTTGTGCTCTCTCTCTCTCTCAAATAAATAAAAATAAAAAATAAATAAATAATAAAAGAAATCGACTCTCTGAAAAGAAAAAGAAAAAGCCCTGACTTACAGCCTTTGCCAATTACGGTGGCATAAATACTCCCACCCCTGACGACTGATAGATGACTTTATTGAAGTTGTTTCACCGAGTAAATATTTACATATGAAGCTCACCTCCCATCCCCCCAATACATCAGTCTATACAAATATATATACTTTGATTCTTCTTCTTACTACTCAAAAAGGACGGATAGATCCAGTTGTCTTCTGGGCATGATATAGACAGGACAGCCTCTTGGTAAGAGCCGCACAGATGAGAAGAGAAAACTGAACCAGGTAACACTGATCCTCTTCTTTGGGAGGACTGACCTTGAAATGTCACCTTTTTTTTGGACCAAAATGGAGCCTCCAAGAGTTTTGGTGTTTCTCCTAGAAGGATCGTGACCATGGTGAACTCCAATGGGCAAAAGAAAATTCTAAATACAAAGCTCTTTCAAAATGTTACCATGGTAACCACAATTATGGTTACCCATGGTAACCATAAAATCATAGCATCCAGGTTCATGGAGTCCACAGACCAATTGCCCAAAATGGAGATAGAATCCAGTCCTTTAACTTTATCTACTTCTCCATGTGAGGCCACAAGGATTATGATGCTTTCCTTAGCATTAATTCAATCTGGGAAAACTTTAATCTCCGCGCAATATCCAGGGAACTCTCACCACGCTGAGGAGAAAAAAAATTATAGTTATTTATTCCCGATACAGTCCAACCTCAAAGCAAAAGGTCTAGCAAACAGTCCAGACCGACTGACTCACAGGCTTTAATAGTAATACGATAACTTAATTCCTTAACGAGGACAATTAGTTTTGCTGTTAACAAACAACATCAGAGGCAATTAATGCACTTCAGCACAAAGCCGAAATCAGAAGATGCTGCTGCTGGAAGGGACCTCGGAAGATGTCCACAGGTTCTTACCTTGTTCTTGATCGTGGGGTCGGCACGAGCTTCCAGCAGCAGAGGGATAAGGGTCTGGTTTTTCATTTGGCAGGCATAATGTAGCGCCGTGCAGCCGTCCTGAAACAGAGGACCACACCTAGGCTCATCACTGGGCTCTACTGTCCCTAGCAGGTGGCTTCTTCAGCGAGTACGTGTCACATGTCACAGCCTACGACTAAGTAAGCCGGTCCTCAAACCATCTATGCACAACTACATTTCTTGTATTTAACACACCTCTTTTGCCTCAACGTGCATATAATTCATGTCCTATAAGCCATTAACATCTTCCTCTCTCATTTTCTGCTCCCAACTTAAACAATGCAACTTATAAGAAGCTGCTGCCGAATTATCTCAAGGGTTCTTGGTAAGATTCCACATGTCTGGGCAATCATCACCTTGGTCGTCTTGCCGTCTTTTCTCATAAAGGTCCCCACATGGGCCTTTTTGCAAATATCATCCTCTATGGTTGTTGACTAAAGCCCCCACAAGCTGAAGAACGTGGCTCGTGTTCCAGCACAGTGACAGCATAGGTGCCGCTCTATGGAGAAGCTTCCCAAACAGGTTTGCTGGAGCGTGTATTCTGCACTTTAAACTAGTGGATCTGCTCTCTTGGTACTAATTTAAAGCACTAACTCAAGTGAAAAGAAATGTATAGCTAAGGTGTTTGTGCCCCCCAATTTTGCCTTTCAAGAAGCAGCCAAGCAACTGTGGCTTTGGTATGTGATGAAATAATATCAGACCTTATTAACTCTTCTGAGATCATAGCAAAAAATGCTGCGATCACTTATTTTTATTAAGTGGTGAGATGATAAGTGGAAGATCTGGGTCTGAACGTTCCCATGTGAATAAAGAGTCTAATTCCCTAAAAATATAATGCACCGCATCACTTAGAGGGGGACAATCTGAATATTCAGACAGATGTAGAAAAATGGCAGGAAAAGCGTGTGTGCGTGCATGAATGTGCACACAAGTATGCACAGGAGTGCAATCATCCAGCTAGAGACACACAGAGAACCCAAAAAATATCCCAGAGCGATTTTGATCACAACGTTTTCAATCTTCTGAAGTTACACTAGAAGACCCAAAAAAATCGTCAACAAATCTTTTACCTTATCTTTAATAACATCTTACTTAATACAGGAAATGATGGAGCATAGTAGTTGTCTACTCCAATTAATACAAAAATCCTGTTTTAAATAAAAGGGAAAATGTGCATTTCATAAACTTATTCTCTCCTCCCCCCACACGCAAACACACAGGCACACACGCGCACATGCATGCCCACGCATGCCCACATGCACGCTCACACACATGCGCACACAAGCGCGCACACACATGCACGCAAACACACACGCACACGCTCACACATGCACGGACACATGCGTGCGCACACATGCACATGAACACACATGATCACACATGTGCACACGCGCGCGCACACATGCACGCAAACATACATGCACACGCTCACACATGCACGGACACATGCGTGCACGCACATGCACATGCACACGCATGCTCACACATGCACACACGCACACACAGGTATGGACACATGTGTGCACACGCATGCACACGCATGCATGCACACTCACACACGTGTACATGCACACACAGGCACATGGAGCTACCTCCATCTAAACATACGATACCAATATAACCAACACTAAGGTGATGTAAGTAATGAATAGAAACAGCGACGGGCACATTCGCTCCATCAGAAAACAACGGTAATGCACACGCACACACACAGATGTATACAACATAAAATAAATTCGGGACCACAAAGAAAATATTGGTTCTTTTCGACTCAAATTTCAACTTGCCAACTTTTTCAATACACAATTGGGAAGCCGAAATTTCATCCAATCGATAGAAGCAAATAAAAGTTCATACAAATAAACATTTGATCCATTTATGATCATTTAAGGGAGGAAGAGGCGTGCAGGGTGCAGGGGTGAAAGGTGGAGACAAAACTTGCTATTTAGACACAGGAAGAAGTTACGGGCTGCTGCTCAGTGGTCACTGCCCTCACCACCATCTGGGCTCTTTGACCTTGATCCTTACCGGTCTAGTTGACAGATGGGGCCCCTCTCACCCAGTGGGCTGCAAGCTTGGCTGCCGCAGCTGGTACTCGCTGACCTCACTATGCGCCAGGCACTCTGCTAAGCACTTTACCTGAGTCAGCCTTGCAAGGGAGGTGCTATCAGCGCCCTCACTTTACAGGTGAGGAAACCGAGAATCCAATACGTTTATGACGGCCACAGCACACACAGGCAAAAGGTGACAAGCCTAGATTGACTCCAGCGGCTTAACTCTGGAGGATGGAAGTTTCCTAGCAGAGCCTTCATTTCCCATAACTTCTCATCAAAGGTGGAGCGGTTCTTTTAGAAAATGTCCTCTAGTCAATGAAGATTTTACTCCCATGAGTTTAGCAGCAGCATCTAAACAACTTCAAGGCTGCCTGACTAGCAGTGGAAACGAAAGGAAAGAAAGAATGAAATGTAAAGAAAGCCAAGGAAAATAGGAAAATAAAGTGAGTAACTTTGTAGGTGACAAACACACTGCAAATGCCATTTTGAAGATTCTTTCAAAATGACCAAACCCAGGAACTTACGCAGTCCGTGGCATTCACGTCAACGCCAGCATTGAGCAACGTTCGGACGAGAGCCTCATTCTGCTTGGTCTTTGACACCTGTTAGAAACAGCAAGTACAGAAGAGGTCCACTGACGAAACTTTTCTCCATCTTATGTCTATTCTACTCAACAGGATTGATTTTAATCCCAATACCTCTACGTGTCTGTGCATCTTCCTTAAAATTTCCCCCCTCTCCCCTCTCCCTCCGATATCAGTCAGCTAAAACACGGGTTCTCAGAGTGTGGTCCTGGGATAGCAGCATCAGCACCTGGGAAACTGGAAATGTGAATTCAGTGGCCCCACGCCAGACCTCCCTTCTTGACCTGGTAAATGCATCTGTAATATCCCAGCCCAAGCCTCTCTTCTTCCAGGACGCTTTCCCTGACCTACTGGCTCAGTGAAATCTCTCTTCTGGCAGAAGATCACCTCCCTGTACCACCTACTTTGTAGTAATTTTACATGCGTCTCTGTGGTTATTTCATTAAGGACCCATTCTTCTCTACTCTCTCTCATGAGGACAAGGACTACACCTGTTTGCTTTCCCCCTGCATCCCTCCCACCCAGCAGTGTGTGCATGGAGTAGGTCCACAGTAAGTATGTGCTGAATGATGGAACAAAGGAATGAAATAAACGAGTCTCCTCAGAAATCCACGTTTCCTGCCCAGTCCCGAGATTCTGACCACAGGACAGTTTGAGCATCCCCCCCCACCACATCCCATTGCTTTAGGGAGCACAGCTCTTGGGGAACAGCGGGTCAAGTCCTGAAGGTCAGCCCCTTTGCTGTGCAGGAAGCCCCACCCACTTTCCTCCTTTCTTTGTAATTCCCTCCCCGGTCAACACCGAGACTGCCTGTCTCCTCCTACCTTTCTCTGAAGTAATAGTCCTTTCTGGTCCCTTCCTCCAAAACGTCCTCCCCTGGCACTTGCGTCTTGTGCATCACAAGTGTGCAGTTCCATGCCCCATGAATACGTAGGATAAATGCGCAATCAGAGGCAGTTATTCATTACAATCACTATTTTTGCCAAAGCCTCCAGTTTTTAAACCTCCAACTGTCTTAGGAAGCAGGGCTGTGTTCAACAAATTCTGAACGAGTCTTGAGTCTTGCTCATCACCCTTGTGATCATTTTGGAAATGAATGGCAGACCCCTCGCCCGCCCCAAAACTGCAAATACATCGATGCTCTGTACTAAATACGCAATTAATTTTTCAAGAACCTCTCCAGTACATAAGCAGATGATGTGTTTATCAGTGGCTTGTGTTTTCTTTTTCCCATAAATCCAAGCATCAAAAATGGGCATTATCATATTTAATTAGAGTTCCTCAAATTCTATGACATTTAAATACCCGAGGGGGTAATTACACTTCCAACTGGCAGACTGTTCTGGAACCTCTGGTGGCAAAAGTAACCAATGTCCATGGTCTGTTAGCTATGGAGAGAAGGGAGCTTGGTCATTTAATTGGATTAAGTGACACATCTGCTAAGTCGTCCCTCAACAATGGAACCAGACACCAGGGAACCAATGAGTCAGTGCAAAGCTGTCGCTCCATTTGGAAAAAACAAAAATAACCATCTCAAGCTTCATCTTCTACTCATAAAATGACTGCGTTCCTCCCCCAACTACATCTTTCGTTATTCAACTCTGTCAACATGAAAGGTTGGCTAAATTCTCTATAAAGATGTTCCGTGTTTGTCAACTTCTGGCTGCAAATCTCTTAGGATCTGTTTTTAACTCGAGACAGGGCAGGTCCAGAAAAATCAGAAACTCAAAGATGTGTACAAAGACTCAAGCTCTTTTGATGTAAAAGGAGAAAAGAAGTGGCGGGGGAATATTTCCTTAATATTCGGGATTTTCTGCTTCCTTCCGATGATTCTTCACCAAGATTAATTTATTTTTCTAAATAAACATCACACAGACGAACCTGGTTGGCCACCTTTCTTCTCACTTTCTTTCTATCACAGCGTTGCCTGTGGATGTTGGAAATGCTATTTTTAGAATACGAACCAGGAGCTTATTTTGTTACTGTTTCCCTACCTCTGACTGGCCCGCAACACTGGCTGAGTCATGCTGTTGCTGTCCTCCCCGTTTATCCCTTGATCACACCCGTGTTACTCACCATGAGGAAATACCCGATAAGCAGAACGGGCATTAAGAGGATAATGAGTAGGTAATCGAAGAAGGTAAATTTTTTCTTCACGGCATAATGCAAGCAGTTTCTCTCTTTCTGAAAATTAAGAAAAGCACTCTTTATTAATACTTGTCTCAAATTCCATATCTTCAGATTGCCATATCAAAAAGTTTCGTTTGTGGGTGGGGTGCCGGGCCGGCTCAGTCGGTAGAGCATGCGACCTTTGATCTCAGGGTCGTGAGTTCAAGCCCCATGTTGGGCAGCAGAGCTCACTTAAGAATAAGAAAACAAAAGACTACATTAAAAAAAAAACGAAGGTGAGTTTGTGCTTTTTATTTTTATCGTACCCATGGCAACTCCTTCTGTGGAGTGTGTCTGATTAATTAGGCCGCTTCTCCACTGATGGGAATGTCAAGCACAGTATAGTCCAAAGATTCTCAGGGTGCCCGAGTGGCTCAGCCAGTTAAGCAACCAACTCTTGGTTTTGGCTCCGGTCATGATCTCAGGGTCGTGGGATCAAGCCCCACACGGGCTCCATGGGAAGTCTCCTTGAGATTCTCTCTCTCTCCCTCGCTCTCTCTCTCTCCTTCTGCCCCTCTCCCCACTCACACACACTGTCTCTCTCTCTCTCAAAAATCTATAAATAAATATATTTTTTTAAAAAGATGGATTCTCACACGCATGTTAGTTTTTTGGGGAACAAATACAGTGAGATATAAACATAGGACTGAATTCAGTGTGAAAAGCTATCATTATCCCTGACTCATCTATGGTAGATGATTATTCATTTTGTGGTTTGTTTATGGGAAAATCTTAATCACGTGGCATATTTTCCCTGTTCTTACATGCATACACACGGTGCTGGAAGAATGGAAATAAGTCAATTTAATTCTTCAAATATGTGACAATTTATCAGGTGATAGACTTAAGCTTCTGGGGAGGGGATATCAAGCCTCAGGGCCTCATAATCAGATAAAGGTAGACAAAAAACGAGCACAATAAATATAATGCAAAACCGGCCACGATGATTGGAATACCAATCAAATCAATGCGGAGAGAGAGAAAGTCAGAGAGGAAAGAGAGGTTAATTTCCAGTTGGGGGAGTGCTTTTCTTAAATAAGAATACTTTTTGTTTTTTTAATATCAAGGTATATACGTTCTCTGTAAAAATTTTGTAAACTAAACAAGGGTATAATGACAGGATTTAAAATCACCCATTATCAGCCCAGAAATAATTGTTAACATTTTGGCTGTATTGTCTTCCAGTCTTTTAAAATGCATTATGCAGTGGCGCCTGGGTGGCTCAGTCGGTGAAGCGTCTGCCTTCGGCTCAGGTCATGATCCTGGGGTCCTGGGATCCAGCCCCGCACTGGGCTCCTTACTCAGCGGGGAGCCTGCTTCTCCCTCTGCCCCTCCCCTGCTTGTGCTCTCTCTCTCTCTGTCAAATTAATAAATAAAATATTTCTAAAAAATAAAATAAAATGCATTATAAGGAATTTTAAAATGTAGGAACATGCTGCATATGTAAAATCAGACCCTCTTTTTCTTTTCACATTTAGAATTTGTGCATTTTCCATGCCATTTAAAACTTTTAAACATATGACTATAACAGCTGCATGACTTTCTATTGAATAAAGCTATTCTGATTTATTTGACCAAACCCTACCTGTTGGACATTTCAAGATTTTAACTTTTTACGCTGTCTGGACATCCTCATTCATAAAGCTTTGTCAACATTTCCAAATTTGTCCTTAGCAAAAGTTTCTAAAAGTATAATTGCTGACGTGAAAGGTCTGAATGCTTCTCATATTGTGTTGCTAAATTGTGCTCGGGTAAAATCTTAATGATTTAAACTTCCTTCCTGATCAACGCTCGGTTTCCTCTTTTAATCCTGGTCAACTTGACAGGCCAAAAAAAAAAAAAGTATATTTATGTTTTTTTTTTAAGATTTTATTTATTTATTTGACAGAGATAGAGACAGCCAGCGAGAGAGGGAACACAAGCAGGGGGAGTGGGAGAGGAAGAAGCAGGCTCACAGCAGAGGAGCCTGATGTGGGCTCGATCCCAGAATGCCGGGATCACGCCCTGAGCCAAAGGCAGACGCTTAACCGCTGTGCCACCCAGGCGCCCCATTAATTTAATTTGGTTTCCATAGAATTGATGTTCTCTATTAGGTGTGTGTGTGTGTGAATTGCCAGCAGAACTGTGTGTTTTATTTTGAGGCCTTTGTTCATTTAGTACTTCTGAAAATAAGTCCTAAACATACATTTAAGAAATGAGAAGGCACTGGTTAAATTATTAATGTGCCAAGATTAGTATTCGGGAAAAATTAAGAAGATTAGACATTTAAAAACCATTAAAAATATTTTAAAAATATAAAATGTAAGCCAAACCCTTCTTGTGATAAAATCTCTATTTTTCTAAAGTATCTCCCAAGTCCTTTCCAAGATGTTCATGATACCAGAGGATCCCAGCAGGCTAGCTCAGCTTCACCGCCTTCTCGGCCCCATCCCTGTGTTGACCAATATCTCCTTCCAGCAGCTTCCAGACGAGCACGTCTCCAGACAGAGGTCGTGAACCCACAGACATCGCCCACTCACCGCGAGCGCACACACCTGGTTCGTCAGCTGTGAGTTAGGGAGAGCCTGTCATACGCCACTAAGCTGCCATCTGTGAGATCCGGTGCAGGCCTGACTTGCTTTTAAGCCCAACCAAGCGAAAAAAAAGCAGTAAGTACAGGCAAGAAGGTCCAGGAGCTATCCATTTTCTGGGAATATGTTATTGCTGCAAACAAGCTGGTCTTGAAACTGACTCGGAAGGGGCAAGGGGGGCCCTAGAGGCTGCTTTTCCTCACTGAATGTACGTGAGTGGGAACAGGACACTCATAATTATGACCAATAATGACTTTTTATATTTATTCAGTGCACTTTAAATGCTGCTTGTTGCTATGAGGCAGACAATGGACGTTCGAAGGTGTTCTGAAAGGATGCTCCTGGCAACACATGTATTCTGCTCTTCCTTGATTCTAAAGATTCCATCGGCTAACACTGCATCCTGAGTACAATCTTTATGCCTTTCTGTGTGCCTTCAAGGAGCCTCTGGTTCATGAGCTTGTTTGTTCTTGACAGATGTCTCACTAGCCTTCTTCAATCCTATAAGCAAACTGTGGGATCTTCTGGAGAACACTGACCCAGTAGGTAAAAATCTAATGACCTAACACCAGCAGGTCAACATTTTTTTCCAGAAATCTTTCCCATTACTTCTGTGATAATGAGGAGGAAGAGCAGGGAGAGGGTAGCGGGAAGGCAGGGAACAGCATGGAGAGGAAGATGAAAAGAAAGGAAGAAGCTCTCACTAGTCAAATGAGTGAACCATTACCATTCTTTTCAGAAGTATGAGGATATAATTAACCACAAAACATGCCTGCTGATTGAACTGTGATTTATTTGGCTTTTTGGCCTTATAGAATAGTGTCTGTCTGTCCCTCTAAAGTAAGGCAAAAAAAAAAAAGTTGGTATCAGGAGCTACGAGCAACAAGAGAATGGCATTCACTATTTCCATTGCTGTGGGGAGAAAGGATTACCATGGTCAATGACTCTCTCCACTCATGTGTAATGGCCTCACCCGGTTTTTGAGGTTCACATCAGCATTTCTTTTTAAAAGGAAGGAAATGATTCTCAGGTGTCCTCGCCTACAAGCACAGATCAGGGGAGTGTCTCCATTAAAGCCATCTCGCACGTTGATACAGGCGCTGTCTTCTCTCACCCACCGCCACACTTGACCCAAGTCGTTCTGGTAGGCTGCCTGGCAGATGGGCTGAGAGGGGAAACACAAAAGCAGATTTTGCAATACGGCTATAATGAAAGCCCCCATAAGAGAGAAATCCTCACCCAGTCACTTAAAGCTCCAGTGTTTCCAAATTGGAATATATTGCTTTGTAGATGAGGTCTTTGGTCTCCATTGTGCCTAGGCTTAAATCTAAGCCTAAGTCCATGAGGAAGCCCTTACCAGTTCCCAGATTGCTCGGCATACAGATGTATTCACTGAATGAGGGAATACCCGGAAGGAAAACATTGCCGATTCAGGTCAGGGAGGAAACTGTGTGGTGTGCGGGTGGAGAGATGACCCCTGTCAGAAAAGCAGGATAGGCCTATGGGAGGGATTTAGGGCAGCCCTAAGTGATAGGACAAAGACGTATGACCCCCTGTACTCAAGGAACCCAATGCAGTGGAAAACACCTATATTAGACAAATAATATATAAATAACAAGTTAGTTAACTCCATTCGATGCTTTTTATTTTGAAAGTGTTAGAAGGAGCTGTGCAAAGCACGATGGGAGCTTACCAGCAAGACCGAAGCCGACCTCCCCTTGCCCACTTTGCCCCTCCTCTGGACCTCTCTTCTGTGTTCAATTCCTCATGTCCGGCTCCTTCCATCTGGGCCCCTGTCCTCACGGCTCCCTCCGCACAAACCCTTTTCCCCTCTCTGCCAACCTGGCTCCATGCCATCACTTAATGTTTGCTTTATCAAGTCTTTTTTTTTCCATGTATACATGTATGATTTATTTATTTTTTTCCATAATTATATTTTTATTATATTATGTTAGTCACCATACAGTACATCCCTAGTTTTTGATGTAAAGTTTGATGATTCATTAGTTGCGTATAACACCCAGTGCACCATGCAATATGTGCCCTCCTTACTACCCATCACCAGCCTATCCCATTTCCCCACCCCCTTCCCCTCTGAAGTCTTTCTTGAGGTCGGTGCAGCTTTGCCGCCACTGGATAACTGTCACTCCTTTCTTACTGATTTAGAATCGTGGTCGCATGGATGGGGAGGGGTTGCGGTAGCAGCAAGTGAGGGGAGGCGTCGAAGTTCGGGTTGTCAGCGCCCGGCGGACAGAGGCTACATCGTGCCAGTCGTCATTGGAATCCATTCGAGTTGTATCCCCAGTACTAACACAGCACCGGCACACGGTAGGCAGCTACTGAATATTCTCAGACTGATTTTAATTAGAGAGTTAAAAAAAAAAAAAACCAAGGCACGTAGAATAATACAGAGCACAGAGATGGGGCTCAATCTATGGAAAAGATTGTTGCTGCTGATTCGATCAAGTCAGACTCTCCTGGGTGCCAGCCGCAGTTGCAGGGGGACAGGGAGGAGGATAAAACGCATTACTCGTCACCCCGTGAAATGTATTACCAGTTGGGAATTTAGTGTGCATACGCAGGTGCACACACACACACTTAACAATAGGAAAAGTTAAGGAAGCACAGAGTCGGGTTAATCAGCACCAGCTGAGGCAGACCTCAGTGAGGACGCTGAGGGGTCGATTTGCTAATCAGTTCATACTCTAACATTGCCAAATATCACAATCAGAGAGCTTTTGAAAGTAAGGTGCTTTTACACCCAAGGCCCTACTCATGAAAGCAACATCCTAAAGGACAGTCAGCTCAGTAGCCCATAAGAGGCGAACTTCTGTACCCCAAAAGGAAATGAGGGTGATACAAGGGTCCGAAATGCAGTAGAAATGCACAATTACACAAATTACTTCTCTACTACCCTGAAGTCATCCCTTGACTAGACCTTGTCACCAGTTGGGGTCAGCTGCGTCTCCAGGTTTTCTGTCTGGCTGACACAGAAGTGACCAGAGCAGTTGAAAGGAGGAATATCTGCTATCAGCAAACTGGCTCGTCATTATGGTTCTGCTACTGTCCCCAGGTGACCGGGGACAAATCTCTTCCCCTCATGTGTCTCTATGTCCTCAGGCATAAAACGAAGGAATAAGGCAAAGGTTGTTTTATGTTGTCACATCCTGTGACTGTCACACTCTGAACCTCAAGTTTCTCCCCAACCAATGCATCTTCCACATCAACTGTAAAGTCAAGTCATTGTCCTTTAAAAAAATAAGATTTTCTTTATTTTAGAGAAAGAACGAGACAGAGAGAGCAAGCGAGCGAGCGTGCGCAAGCAGGGAGAAAGGCAAAGGGGGAGGGAGAGAGAGAATCCCAGGCAGAGCCTAATGCAGGGCTCGATCCCACAACCTTGAGATCGTGACCTGCGCTGAAATCAAGCTGGACACTTGACCAACTGAGCCACCCAGGTGCCTTAGAGGGGTAGTCCTTTTAAAGCACTAATACTGCTCAAAAACTTTCTGGGAGATGCCCTTATCTTAGCAGGGATGTCCTGTCACGTAAATTGAAATAACAAACAAAAAGGAGCTAAATACAGTAGGCAATGTTAAGACACCCGGTGCCTCTGAGTGCTTCCTTAATCCCACTCAAGTGATCGTACTTAACATATCAATCCTATGTTATCTTTTAATCTTTCCTAGGCTTCCTATTTCCTGTATGTGCAAAGTAAAGTGTCTCCCTGGTTCAGTTAGACCACAAGTGGTGGGTTGCAGGAATTGAGTGAACCCCAGGAAAGGTTCTATGCTGTTGAGAACTCCCAGTGTCCACCAGGGGGCAGCTCAGGGTCATGAAAGCGCTAACAGGGACAGACGGGAAGTCCAACAGAAAGCTACGACCCTGAAAGAGGAAGAGGCTGTCCACTTGGGTTGAGGGAAGAGTTATTATGAATTCTGTTGACCTCTGAAGCTTCTGGAACTTGGGGGAACTCTCAGTGAAGAGGAAACCAGTGGACAACCTGGGAAATTGTCGTGATGGTTCTATCCCTTAGTACTCTTCTGTCCATCCTCATGGCCAAAGTCCTAGCTCAGATCTTGTCATTCTCACCAGGGCTGTTGCAGAACTACCAGCTGACTGGCCTTGCTTCTCCCTGTCTTGCCTTCCAGCCCCCGGGCCATCCACCAAAAGCAACAGCTTCGTGTCACCTCCCTACTGAAAACTTTGGTCACTTGGTGACCAATGGAGTTAGGATGTGGTCCTTGAGCTGACACATGATTCTTCAGATCTCACGAATCCTGTCTTTCCAACTTCAGCTCGTACCACTGCCTTATCTGTACCCTTGATCTAAGTAAATAAAGACATTGGGACACCTGAGTGGCTCAGTCAGTTAAGTGTCTGACTCTCAGTTTTGGCTCAGGTCATGATCTCAGGGTTGTGGAATCGAGCCCTGCGTTGAGCTAGGCACTGAGCACGGAGTCTGCTTGGGTTTCTCTCTCTCCCTCTCCCTCTCCCTCTGCTTCTCCCCCTACTTGTGCATGTGCTCTCTCTCTCTAATAATTAAATAAAATCTTTAAGTAAATAAGGGCACGGGTATTACTAACAACTTGCTCCCCCACTATATTGAAAGCTACATGAGGGTAGGTATCGTGTCTGTGCTCGTACATTCTCTCCCCAGCATCCAGCACATAGGTGACACAAAGTAGGCATTCAGTGTTTATTTGGTGAGTAAGTAAGTGTATGAATAAATTATAAGATGAGGTAACTTTTATTGAGTCCCTCGGTTAGTTCATTTAACCCTCACACAACCGTCCCAGCTAAATAGTATTATTACACCCATTTTGTATCAGTGAAACTGAGGGAGGTTGTCTTTCTTACCCATAGTCGGCTCCTAACTGGCAGTGCTAGGAATGAAATCAAGGGGAATGACTGCAGCATGGACACATTCTGGCTCTCATTACCGCAGGCCGTCTGAAAAAAAACCTTCACAGTGTCTTCCGGCTAAAGTCTTTGCGTTTGAGATTATGTTTGGTTCCACTCATACCCTAATCGAGCTACATGCTCAGGACACGGGTCAGTCCTCTTCCCCCCTTGGGCTGCTGGTGTCCAAGCCTCCCCGCTTATGTACCCAGATTCTTCTCCAGGCTGACCTAGATGTACTGATACCTGCCAAGAGGTAAAGAAGTAGAGGGCAGAGAGGTTGCAGGAGAAACCAGAAAAAGATACGGCCCAGATGCAAAGAAGGAAGAGTTTCGAGAAGGAAGATGGACTTACGGGAATGAAATGTAAGGAGAGGTTCTGGATCTGATCATGAACGAACATCAATGTTCATAGAGCGATGGGCAGAAGGCAGACCACAGGGCCCTGAGCACACAGTCTATGAGGAATCAGACGATGTGACTGGAGAGGAATTGGTGGCGGGTTGGGTTGTGAAAGCCCAGAGGGAGCTAGCGGTGCACAGAGGGAGGCAGCAGGTCCAGCCCAAGTGCTGGTGTCAAGGGGTCATAAATACAGGCTCTGGAAGCAGACCCTCTGGGCTCCAATCTCAACGCCACCACATACAGTAGTGTTATTGGGACAACTTACTTAAACTCTGTGCTTAATTCCCTTCTGCATTTAATAATCACAACTTCTTGGGGCACCTGGGTGGCTCAGTCCATCGAGCATCTGACTTTCGATTTCCATTCAGGTCATGATCTCAGGGTTGAGAGATTGAGCCCTGCGTCAAGCTCTGGGCTATGTGTAGAGTCTGCTTCACATTCTCTCTCTCCCTCTGCACCCATCCATCATGCACGTGCATACGCTCGCTCTCTCTCTCTCTCTCAAAAAAATTAAAATTTAAAAAAAATCACATCTTCTTGGGACGCCTGGGTAGCTCAGTCATTAAGCATCTGCCTTCGGCTCAGGGCGTGATCCCAGGGTCCTGGGATCGAGCCACACATGGGGCTCCCTGCTCCGCTGGGAGCCTGCCTCTTCCTCTCCCACTCCCCCCACTGTGTTCCCTTTCTTGCTGGCTGTCTCTCTGTCAAATAAATAAATAAAATCTTTTTGAAAAAATCACATCTTCTTTATCAGGTCACAGAAATGTGACTGCACAGATGAAGCACTTAGCTCAGATCAGACCCATAAGAATAAACCCTCTATTAAGGTCAGCTTCTCTTACAATTCTTAAAAAAAACATAAGGCACCAGGGAAGATGGGCAGAGGTCGTGAAAGAGAATGAAGAGCTGGCGAGATACAGAACAACAGTGGAAGCGTTGACCGTCCCAAACAGGATGACAGTCCCGGCTCTGGTCAAAGCAAAGGAGGGAAAGCAGGTGGTTGGGATAGAAAGAACCACACATAGAAGGAACTTCACACTGGCTGAAACTTGCCTGAAAGTCTGAGGTTTGATCTTCAGGCTTCATGCCAATATGGATCTATCGTAAATAGGCAGGCATAGAGAGATGAACTCAAGAAGCCACCGTTACGTTTAAATAGACAAACGCGTTAATAACAGGGAGACAGGATTGAGACGAGGAGGGAAGAGGCTCTGGAGCACGGTGGGGACGATTCGGGGCAGCCATCATGAAAGCGCTGCAGGACAGAAACACAAACAGGACATTGCTTGACACATCGGGTTGTAGAAACCCAGTAAGAAGCTTTGGTGGGCTGAGGCGACAAGATAGGCTCGTGGTTTTCTTCAGTCAGGGAGAGATGGAGAAGGTGAGGGGGCAAAGAGCAAAGGTTAGGAAATAGGTCTGTCTGGCAAGGCATTGGGAGGAGCACCTCATCTTGGGATTCAGACCGAATGGACAACACACGGGAAGCAGGTGGAGCTGGACAGACGTGCAAACGGAGATGGACAAGCAGACAGAAACACAAAGGAGGACTAGAAGCAGTGTCAGCACGTGTGGTCTCGTGGGAAACGGGTCCAGTTATGGAGTTAGAAGAGGAGGCAGAAGCACCAAATCCTGAACATTGCAGATGGAACATGGTCCTGATGAGAGGTCACGGGCCATCGTGTTGGGTTGATTGGAGCAGAGGCAGACAGAGGTCCAGAAAGGAAAGGGAAGGCTTGTGGATGTTGAGGTCACTGCGGATGACCCCCGGGGAACAGAATGAAAGGGGACATTGTGCTCAAGAATCAAGGAAGGTAGAAATGCGTCTTGGAAGACGGTGGGTGGAAGTGGGAAAACAGAGAAAGGGACACAAGCAAAGACTTCAAGCCATGGTCACAAAACAACACCAGAGCGGCACCCGGGTGGCTCAGTAGGTTAAGTGTCTGCTTTCCGCTCAGATCACGATCTCAGGGTCAGCAGATCTCAGGATCTTCCTGCTCAGCAAGGAGCCTGCTTCTCCCTCTCCCTCTGCCTGCAGCTCCCCCTGCTTGTGCTCTCTCTCTCACACTCTCTCTTTCTCAAAAAAATAAAATCTTTTAAAAAATTAAAAATAAAGAAAATAAAGAAAACAACAATGGTGAACAAGAAAGAAGGAGATGGAAGTCGAGACACCATGAGACTTCAGTGGAGACGCAGGGGAAGGTGGTGGGGAGGAGATTGAAGACAAGGCAGATTTACCAAAAGTGTGTGTGAGTCCACGTTGACTAACCTGTGGATGGGGCCCCCTAGAGTTGTGCTCTGTGCAGCCTGAAAGACTAAGGCACAGGGTGAAGGGAGCACACTAATAAACCGACTTGCCTCTCCAGTCTCATCTGTTCCTCTCGTCTGTGCTCACAACACTGCAGCAATTTCAGGAGCATGCTCCGTCCATTTCTGTCTTCTGTCTTTGCACCTGCTTGGGAGCTGTATGGCTGCATGATGGGTCCCTCAAAGCCCGGTTCACGGTTCATGTCCAAGAAACTTCCTTGATCCATCCTACATACAGCAAGGACCACAGTTCCTCCTGCTGCTCACTGGCCTTTTTTCTGTGCCTTAAGTCTGGTCTCTCTATCCAGATTGTTGCCTTGATGTGAGAACCAGCTCAATAGTTCAGCTCAGTGGTTCTCAGCCTGGCTAAGTATCAGAGCTCTTTTAAAGTACAGGCTCAGGTCCCACTACTAGCCAACCGAATTCGAATCTCAGGAGGAGGGTATAGCGAGTAAGGCAGGGGCATTAGAACTGTTTAAAAGTTCCCTGGCTGTGACTGAGGCACAGACAGGGTTGAGAACCACTGCAAGAGTAAAAGGAAGGAGCCCCCATAATAGAAGTCAAGCCAGAATGAAACCCTGCGACCCTTACAGTAACACGAGGTGAGGAACATCAGAAACCCTGGAAACTTGGAACATCAGGATTAACGCTGTGCCCTTTAGGCTTCCCATGTGCCTGGCTTTAAAAATACCCCCCAACTTGGTGCCAGAACCCCACCCCTGTCCCACTGTGTATCTCACTTTCCCAGGCCCTAAAATTTAAGAAGAGTCTCTCAGTAATGCGTGACACATTCAGCGTGTGGATGATCAACTAGAATATTCTGTAGATGCTATTTAACGTGATCACGTCTGGGGCATCTGCGTGGCTCAGTCGGTGGACACCTGCCTTCGGCTCAGGTCATGATCCCAGGGTCCTGGGATTGAGCCCCACATCGGGCTCCATGCTCAGTGGGGAGTCTGCTTCCCCTTCTCCCTCTGCCCCTCCCCCTGCTTGTGTGCTGTCTCTCTCTCTCATATAAACAAATAAAATCTTTAAAAGAAAAGAAAAGGAAAGGAAAGAAAAGAAATATCCAAGCTGCTTGCACCATTGCAGATGTCACCAAGAGCCAGACATCCCTCCAACCCCACTTTCACTGTGGCTTCTTCTAAAGAGTAGTGAATGCAGCTTATTCCCAGTCTAAGGAAAGATCGTGTGGAACTCTGGTGGGCTGCTCCTTAGCCATCCCTGTGCCGAAGCTCTAGCCCTATAAAATGTTTCCTAACAACTTCTGGGAAGGATTTGTGCATTTTGAAGCAAAATGATTCAGGTAATTCTGGTACACTCATGAAAAGTCTTCTCAGAAAACAAAAGAAGATATGTTCTTCCTCTTCAGATTAAGCAATCCTAGGGAACACTATCAAAGGTTTCATTTTCTTTGTACAATTAATTGCAGGCCGTTCTTTCTGATGATTCATTTTGTCATATACTGGGATTTGGAAATTTCTTAGTAACTTCTTTCTTCCAGGTCAATTAAAAGGCACGAGGATTTTTTTTCCCCTAAAGATTGTCTTAGGCCCATTTAGCCTTTATGGAACATGAAGGAAGGTCCCAGAAGTGGTTGGATTGTGACGGATAGTAGCAATGAGGAGATATGGAAGCAGAGCACACAGTTACCTGTTTTGTGTTCTTTCTCCTACAAGGTCTGCTTGAGAGTATGTTGTCTGCACTGCCAGGAGGTCAGAGGAGACTCACTGCTGACTTCAGACCCTAGAAGCCCTGAGGTCAGTGATGGTGACCAGGAGAGAGCAAGAAAGCCTTTCCCTCATGAGGAGGAGAAAAGGTGTGTTCTAGCTGCCAGGATGGAGCAGATCAGAATCCCAGACACCTCCCTGCCACCGGAGACCACCAAACAGGTGAGTGCAGAGCCTGGAGGAGGCAGGAACATCACCCTCACAGCCTCCTGGGTGCCCAGACCTTCCATCAAACAATGGCTACCCAAGGGTGAGGAGGACCAAGCTAGAATTACTAGAGCCTGGGTGATACTAAGAAGCAGAACAACCTTTAGTCAGATTTATGAGCCTCTAAATTCTGTACAGACAGTGCACCTTGTTGCCTGCACCTGGACGAGCTGCTTCACACACCTTCACACACCACTCCGTCCGTCATTCCAATAGGCTCAACCGTCCATGCTTCCAGTGCTCCACATATCCGTCCCCTCTGTCTGGGATTCTCTCCCCAAGCTTCCCAAGACTGGTGTTTATTCCTCAGAGCTCAGTTTCATTATCATTACCTAAGAGGAGCCCTTCAGGTCAAAGACCATACGTGGACCCCCTCCCCCCTTTATATATTCTCTTTATCCTGATGCTTCCTCGATGTCACTTTTCATTATTTATACTTATTTTGTTCATGTGTATGTTCATTTTTTTAAACTGGTAGCTCCAAGAGGTCAGGGTCCACTTTACTTACTTATCACTATCTACCAGGAGCCAGCATGTGCCTGGAATGTAGTGTGTGATCAACAAATATTGTTGATTCAATAAATGGATGAGTCAATGAATGAAGAAATATTTACAAGTTTTTGGTCCTGGTTTCTGTTCCTACATTCAAGTTATCATTTCCTTTTAGAAATGTGACTTAGTACATTATTGTTTATCAAAATACGTGTATAAGGAAAGAATTAAGAAACCAATTAGAGTAGTGCTCTTTTTTTTTTTTTTTTTTTGAATACACAGTGCCAATACTAGGGGTTTAACACACAACGTAGAGAGAGCTGCTAAGACTGTGAAGGAGCCATTTTGTTTCCATTTTGTTTCTGCCTTTCCTTTTCTCATATCATGGAATGACACAATGCTAAACCTGATCTCATCCTGCTCTCCTTTTATAGATAGAAGGTCCCACAGAGTTCCCAGTGTGGTCAGTATTAAATTCTACGTTTTCTTGACTTTCAGTCCAATGGCTTCCCATTGCCCACAACTCTCTTCCTGTCTCCCTGGGTTCTCCCTCTCGGCTCTACCAGCTCTCCCCGAAAGCCCTGTTTGACCTGCATTGCTCTCTGTGGACATTATACTTCAATACAATCTTTCTCCTCTTTGTCAGGTGCCTTTTTCTATAGTAACATCTGCCTGGCTGACAAATAGGCTTGTGCCCCCAAAATTGATGTTAACAGTGGTGGTGGTGGTGGTGGTGGTGGTGGTGGTGTGTGTGTGTGTGTGTGTGTGTGTGTGTTCCTTTGCTCATAGATCAGCTTATCCTTAGACCTTCCCGGGTTTAAAGGGATACACCATTCCGATATGATTTTCAAGATATTTCTTCCGATGCTTTTTCCCCAGCTGATAGTGTCAAGAGTCTACAGAAGATTCTACAGTTCTGACCTTTTTGAGTTGAGTTCTTACACATCTTCCTTCTTTCCAATTTCTGTAGTACTTTGCAGTGCAGTACTGTCTGCAGGGCAGGAATAGAAGGTAACTCTCTGGAACCTGGATTCAGTGTTCCCTATTCTTTTCCCTCTGAGAAACAGGCAACAGTGTAACCTAGTGGGGAAGAGTACTGGCAGAAAGCAGGGTGGTTAAGACCAACTCATTCATGGAGTATGGCGTCCCTATTGAGAAAGCAAGTAGACCAAGAACTTTGGTGTGCTCATCAGTGGCGTAAGTGTAATTTCCTTGAGTAGACAAACACAAGTCTGCTCTTGCAGCCCCTAGTGGCTAGCCAGGAAGTACTTCCAGCTGCATAACTCTGGGCAAGTCACTTAAACTCTCTTTGCCTCAATTTTTTCATTTGTAAAATAAAGATAATAATAGTGATTCTCTTACATGATTACTGTAAGTATTAAATCAGTTAATACACATGAAGTGCTTAGAACATGACCACATATGTAACAAGCCCTAATTAAATGTTTGCTGTGATTGTAAATAGTGTGAACAAGTATGTTTGATAAGGGTTAAATGAGTCAGCCCTGTTTCAGAGCCCACCTTTCCTAACAGGGTGTAATTATTCCAATCTAGGTTCTCTTACTGAGCTCTAAACACATCCTCTGTTGCAGCTGTTAGGACAAACCTGGGAATGCTTCCTCATGCTCTCCTCCTTTCTTAAAAGTATATTGGAAACATCCTAAATGCCAACTGTTGGATGAATGGATGACGGTGTGGCATACACACACATAAAAAAAGAATGAAACCTTGTCGTTTGCAACATGGATGGACCTTGAGGACAGTATGATAACCGAAATATGTCTGACACAGAACGGTGGATATAGGATCTCACTCATATGTGGAATCCAAACAAAGTCAAAAGTAGCAAAATAAAAATAACAAAAACAAAAAATCCAGTGCATGAGAATAGATTGGCCATTCCCTGGGGTGGTGGGAGGGAGATGGAATGTGCTAAATTGGTGAAAGGAGTCAAAAGGTACGAATTTCCAGTTTAAAATGAACAAATCAAGGAGATGTAATGCACAGCATAGTGACTAGACTTAATACTGTACCGTGTATTTGGAAGTAGCTAAGAGTAGATCTTGAAAGTTCTCATCACAAGAGAAAAATGTGTGACTATCTGTGGTGGTGAATATTAGCTGAACTTCCTGTGGTGATCACTTTGCAGTACAGACAAACACGGAGTCATTGTGCTATACATTTGAAACTAATATGATGTTATGTCAATTATTTCTCTCTCTATATATATATATATAGAGAGAGAAAGAGAACATACATATATGTATATATATATATACACAGAATATACACCTGTATGTATGTGTATGTATGTGTATGTGTATGTATGTGTATACTATATGTATATACAAAATATACCTCTGGCATAATAATTATTTTGAGCTGAAGTCAACTGAGAAGAAGCAGATACAAGGAAAGTGCTCTGCCTTCCTCCTATTTAGCTAAAAGCATGACATAAATTTGTGAAGGGGATTCCCCTCCCCTCTCTGCCAGGAAGGACAAAAGTCACCCTTGTCAGCCCAAAGAAGTCACTGAAGGAATTGTAGCCTTTGTCTTCCATTAGCGCCACCACATATTTGTCTTCCACAGTTTGCCACCCTAGAAACTCAAAGTCCTTCTCGTGTGTCTGATCGCTTCTCTGAAAATGTGTGGTCCTTTTGTTGAGATGCTGTAAGAGCCCGAGTTCTAATCACCCCTGTGAGTTACTCATCGCTGGGTATTCCCATGCATATGCATGATGCCCGTGTTGGTAAACTTCTGTTTCTTTTTGTTTTGTTAATATTTCAGTTATCAGTCAAATTTGTGGGGCCCCAGCCAATCAACCCAAGAGAAATAGAGGGACAAAGAATTTTTCCCTCCTCTACAGCTCTAAGGAAAAAATGACAAGCCTACATCCCCAATCTAGAAGAGCTTCCCACACTCAAAGTGGGAAGTTGAACTTCACTGAAAGTTTTTTTTTAAAAATATGTGTCTTGGTGAAGAGCACACTTATCGTGATGAGCACTGAATAATGTAGAGAATTGTCGAATCACTATATTATATACTGGAAGCTAATATAACATTGTACGTTAACTATACTGGAATTAAAAATTTTAAAAGGTACTTTGAGGCAGTCTAGGACCAAGAAATGGGGCAGGACTGGCTGGCTCTTGCCTGTTCTTAATTTAGTGGTTCCCATTCTTTATACTTAGACAACACAGAGCCATTGGCAGAGGGCAGAAGAGAGACTAGTACATACATGACAGATGAGTAGGTTATGTTTATGTATTTGAGGGATTACTCCAGAGCGGCTCAACTTCTCTAAAATCAGAGAAGGGAGAATCTCACAGAAGGTCCACCCCAGAGCTTCTGCATCAGGACACCAGAGGGTAAGACTAAGCTTCACTCCCACATGCAGCTACAGTTGCAGCAAGCAAGCTAAGCTTTTTTTTTTTTTTTCTCATCTGAAAGGACCCACTTCTCTTCAGCACTAACATCCATTGCTCAAACCAGATCATCCCAGTCCTGGGCATGGAATAACAGTGTTAGGCAAGGTATCAAGAAGGTGGTATCTGGGGATATTGAGTACCTTCGAAAACTTGGGCAGAATTGGTGCAGCTCTAGAACCCATTGCCCTGGGCACCATCACTCTCTCAACCAAAAATGTGATGTGTCTAAAGCCAGCACACAAACCAGAGTCCTTGCAGCAGAGCTCAGTGAGAGCTCTCACAGACTAGCTGAGTATCTCCTGCGATCAGCCGCTGGGGGGGTAATGAGACGGCAGAGTAAACACCTCCATTCCACTGACAGCATCCTCGACACAGCTGATGCTGGGGAAGATTCAACACTTACTCCTGAAACAAACCTGCCACCAAGCTAGTCTTACCAATGCCTTTACTATCCTCCGTGGTGGCTACTTTTACCTTAAGAAAAAAAAGAAGTTGATATCAAGGGGGAATTCTGCAAGTTGAGAAACTATTTGCCAAAATGGTAGATAACTATCTTCTTTCTGGAAATGGTGGACTTTCCAGGGGCTCATGTGTTTCACATCGCTGACACTAGAGTTAGTGGGCAAGTGTGCACAATCAGATGGAAGGGCCTAGAATCCACTTCCACTTGTGATAAGGAGTGGCATGGCCAAAACATCTATTTCAACACTACCTTAGGCTACCTTTGGTTGAATATTAATTATGGGCTTTCAATAATTACCTGTGAGCTTCTAGGTGTGTTAGGGGTTTTAGGGGTGTGTGTATGCATGTGTGTTTGCATATGTGTCGTTGTTGAATTTGTCTTTAAATATAAGATTAAATTCCAAGTCGCGTTGTCCTCCATATATTTGAAAAGTGAAACATTGATTCCACTTCTGGGGATATTCTCATTGATACTGAAGGGGTTCAGAGTAAGTCTCCCCAAAATATGTCACTTTGGCATGTGAACTCTTTTGAGCTAGAGGCAATCAAGATCCAGCAGGCTCAAGAGAAACTTTTCCCTTCCCTGAACTACCGAGAAGGAGTTAAATTAGGGGTCTCTCCCAGAATGAGAGTTTTTACCAGAGATAAATTTTATCTGAGTGACCCCGTGTAGAGCAGGGCATACATCTCATTGTCAAACATCTGCTCTTCTTTTCGCCTGTGAATTGGCCTCCTCTCTGTTGAATCCTGAGCTCCTGTTCTGTGCCTTCCCTGAGGATGGCATATGCACCTCATTTTACCTTTCTGTCTTTGAACTCTCATGTTCCTAGGGTTCCCCTACATACAAAATTAAATTTGATTTTTCTCCTGTTAATCTGTCTCAGGTCAATGTAGTTCTTAGCCAAGCCAGAAGAAATTTTGGAAGAGTAGAGGAAACTTTTCTTTTCCCCATCAATACTTAAAAACAATTCAATAGGGGCGCCTGGGTGGCACAGCGGTTAAGCATCTGCCTTCGGCTCAGGGCGTGATCCCGGCGTTATGGGATTGAGCCGCACATCGGGCTCCTCTGCTGGGAGCCTGCTTCTTCCTCTCCCACTCCCCTGCTGTGTTCCCTCTCTCACTGGCTGTTTCTTTCTCTGTCAAATAAATAAATAAAATCTTAAAAAAAAAAACAATTCAACATATCTTACCTCGCGTTGACTTGACTCAACTACTTGCCAAACCAACACCCAATCGACAAACAGTTGCACTGCGTGGGCAGAGACTTTTTTTTTTTAAACATAATTATTCTCAGGACCTGGATTGCAACGCGGCTATTCAAAGTGCGGTCCGTGGACCAACAACATTAGCATCAAGAAATGGAAATGCAAAATCTTCAGCCCCCCAGACCTACAGAATAAAAATCTGCAGTTGAACCAGAGAGTAGGTGATCTGTACTCACATTAAAATTTGAAAAGCCCTCGCCTTAGAGCAGTGTTTCTCTCCCATGGGGGGTAAACTGATCACCCATGGGAGAATCACCTGGGATGCTCCCCTAAAAGCTAAGTTTCTCGACCCCACCACAGACTGAGTGAAACGGACTGGCTGGGCTGGGAGTTCTTGACTTTGCATTAAACAAGTTCTGTCTTTTAGGTTCCTCAAACTCGGGCAATCTAAAGTTTGAGAAACACCAGAGCAGTAGCATTTTAGAATACTGTGTGTATTGTCAGTTTCATATATATGATCTCTCACCAAACTGACGTCACTGAGCGAGACATACCTAGAATTTTAAACTAATCAAAGAGTACATTGACTATAGAAAGACACACACACACACACACACACACACACAAACACACAACAAGCGTTAGAAATAATTGCGAATGCAGAGAAACTGCATTTTATATTAAAATATTCGTATTAAAATATGAGGAGAAGAACCACCCAAGGAGGTTCTGTTGAGCATTTGTAAAGAAATGCAGAATAACCAGTTAATTGTGTTGGAGAGGAAAGGGAGTAAATTGTGATTAATAACATCATTACACCTCTTATACTCTTGTGTATACGTTACTTGTACTCCTTTGAAACATTATTACAAATTTATTTGATTCTAATAGGTTACTTTCAATACAGGGGAAAACATTTTTTGTATTCATCAGATGTGAAAAGAAAAAACTCAAAATATCAAAAACATATTCTGCATTTATCCCTCTTCTATACAGGGATCATCTTTATGTATAATTGCTGGTAGTGAATTTCTTTTCAAATACCAAGCTGAAAGGTGTCGCTCTGTCTGTGTGTTTCCATTAAAGAGCCAGTCTACTTTTGTATGTTTAGAAAATCCAGTTGGGTACAATTTTCACTTTTGCTCTGAAAACTTGACATCAGAAAACATGACTCCATTAATTTCATTTTCATAAGCTCCTGCAAGATCCAAATTACCCCCACAAACATCTGGACATCGTGACATATATATCGTATTGCTCTCTACGTTGATGAAGGTAGAGTTTTAGAATTGCAAAATAATTTGCCTTAAAATATTAAATATATCAAAAAGATTAATACACAGCACTTTGTTTTGCTTAACACTCTCACGGAAAGCTAAACAAGAAAAGGACACACTTTAACAGGAACAGGAAATTACATTTGAGAAGCAAGAGCAATTTTCAACACCTTTGGAATCTTACTTCCAGAATGGGCACATACCTCAGAGTATAGGATCCCCATGCTGGTCCTTCGCAGATTTGCGTCACCTTTACCGCCTCTTGAATCTTCTGGAAGTATTTCTGTTTAACATAAAATCCTTCCCAGCCAAGAGAAAAGTCCCTAGAAGCTGAGGCTGGTGGCTGGTCCTTTCTTCCCACGCTTGTGGAATGCTCTTCCAACAGCACAGGCAAGAACGCACCTTCTAGAGAAACCAGCCCAATGAGACACGGGCATTGGTTTACAGCGTAATGACCCCAGTGTGCATCATCTAATGTTACAACCCCGAGGAACCGGTTTCTGAGTCACATTCCCTCTGCCAGTAGTGACATGTGGAAAGAAGGGAGCAAAGTCAAGGGGAAAGGGAAGTTCTCAGCCTTGCAGGAAGGACTCGGGGTTCAAAATAGGGGACTGTATTTAAGGCATTTCCTAATTGAAATCTGGTTTTCAGTGGCTATTGAGAAAGGCTAGGGATGAGCAAACTCACTTGTTAGAACCATGTGTATCTGCCACGGGCTTGACTTTCATGAAAAATAATCTACAAGGGGCACCTGAGTGGCTCAGTCAGTTAAGCAGCCGACTCCTGATTAAGGCTCAGGGCATGATCTCAGGGTCCTGAGCCCACTGTCGGGCTCCACACTCAGCGCAGAGTCTGCTCAAGATCGTTTCCCTCTCACTTTCCCTCTGTCTCCCCACCCTGCTCAAAAAAAAAAAGAGGAAAAAAAAAGAATCTTCAAAACTGTCACTATGGATTATTTGCTATCTTTAAGCATGGATAAAGTTATTTGTTTTTCCTTGATGGTCCTAATTAATAGAAACAAATTAAAGTAATAAATTAAATAATAGATGGAGTTTTTAAGCTATATTATTGTAGATACATAAATGTGTTCACTTCCAAGGGCATTTTGAATAAAGCTGGAGCAATTCAAACCAAAAAAACTAAAATTTTTGAAGAATCAGTCCCATTTACATCCTAGTTAATTATCTTTAAACTTTTAAATTACACTTATAGTATTACTATATTTCATTTTCTTTAATAAGCACTTCAATTTGGAACCTAACAAGTAATATTTCCCAGCTAAATTGTCTTGTAAATCTAATAAACATATTAACATAATAAATATTAAGGTGTCTTAAAAATTCTAATACAGCTTATAAATTCAGCCAGATTATTTTATAATATTCAGTTTTAACATTGTAAGTCTGAAATCAATTGCCCCATTACATATTTTAAATGGAATCACCAGGCCGCTTGGTCAAACATGGTAATATGCCAAATCTCTTCAACATTCTAAACACTTTATATAATAATAATGCCAACCATTCACACGTTGTCTCTGAACACAATCATAGCAAAGTGTGGAAATTTCCCAGAATTAGAAAATCCATACACACCCATAAAAGAACCAGTTTCAACCATCCCAAGCAAATTGATGTGATTCTTCCAATCACAGAAGGCTCTTGGGTGGCCAAGAATGAGGGGCCAGGATCCAAGACCTGAGCCTACGTATATTCAGGGAGTTTCTTCCTACTCCACTGATGGACATAATGAGCTATTTTCATAAGTTTTATAACAAGAATCACATACTTTACCTTGGACTTGGCTTTCGGATCCACCTCCCTGGAGTTTAAGAATGTACTAATTCTCCTGTTGAAGATAGGAGTCTGCAGTAACCACTAAAGTTGCAGCTGACTTTCCTTTTGGCTTGGTTTATTTTGCATTTCTTAAAACGCTTAAGACATTTAAGTGTCTTTCCCTTTGACGTAAACATTAATGGTTTTTCCATTGGGTACTTCACGCTCTTATGCAAGACTTCTGTAACCCCTTTTAGCTTCTTTTGTAACCTCTTTTAACTAATTGGTGTGGCCAGAACTCCTCACTCTCCCTACCTCTCTGCTAGGCTGCTGCTAGCTTCCTTCTCCATGCTCCTTCCTCCATGACTGACCTCAAGAGGATTCTTTAACTTCCTGCCAGGACCAAAACTCACCTAATTGGATTCTGCGTCTCTCCCTTGACTTCATCTTGAGGGGTAGCAAAATACACCACCCTAAAATATGCCTCTTTGACATAAGGATTGATTTGATGTGGTTGTTTTTGAAAACCTTCAGACACACAAGAGAATCTCTGAAAACAGAGCAGAAGTTACCTTTTTGTAAAGGACATTTACATATATAAAGGAAATTTCCCATTTATAAAGGTGTCTCCCCCCAGGAAGGAGAGGCTGACTCTAAATCTGCATTGGAGATTAATTCTCCAATTAATGGAGAAGGCAAGGACTTAAATCTGCAGGACAATTGACTGTGCTTTTCCTGGTAGCATCGCCATAACTGCCCCTCCCCCAACATCTTCCTTTCTCTTCAGCTGGAGATGATATTTAAGGTGTTGGTTTGGACTATATCAAGGGGTTTTACTCAGTTTTCCTGGGTCTCCTGTGGGTACGCATGAGGTACACACGTTATTAAACCTCAGTTGGTTTTTCTCTTGTTAATCTGTCTTTTATGACAGGGGATTGTCAGCCACAGAACCTAGAAGGGTAGAGGAAAGATTTTTCTTCCTCCCCTACAATCTGGTTCTAAAGGCATAATACTCACAATTATAGAAGAGGAACTCATTCGGTGTGGGGTTGACTCTGAAAAATAAACCAATAAAAAAGCAATTGACTCATTGCAATTGGTAAAAACACTGCAGGCCAGTGATTTGCCCCCGGGTAGGGCTGCCAGGTTTAGCAAATAAAAATACAAATGTTTAGTTAAATTTGAATTTTAGATAAATTTCTGAAATACCGCAGGGGGAATGCTTCTACTAAGCAATTATGTTGTTTAACTGAAAATTAAACAGGCGTCCGGGGGGCGCAGTCGTGGAAGCGTCAGCCTTCAGCTCAGGTCATGGTCCCAGGGCCCTGGAATTGAGCCCTGAGTCTGGCTCCCTGCTCAGCGGGAAGTCTGCTTCTCCCTGCACACCTCCCAGCCCCCTGTTCTTGCTCTCTTGCTCTCTCTCCCCCCCTCGCAAATAAATAAATAAATAAATAAATAAATAAATAAAATCTTCGATTAAACAGAACAACAAAGTCATCACTCTGGCCACTGTGTGCAGGTGAGCGGGAAGTCTGCTTCTCCCTGCACACCTCCCAGCCCCCTGTTCTTGCTCTCTTGCTGTCTCTCCCCCCCTCGCAAATAAATAAATAAATAAATAAATAAATAAATAAATAAATAAATAAAATCTTCGATTAAACAGAATAACAAAGTCATCACTCTGGCCACTGTGTGCAGGTGGATTTGAGGCAGGCGGGAGAGGAAGCAGCAAGATCGGTTAGGAGGCAACTGCAGGAGGTCAGAGGGGAGATAACAGCACGCAGGGCAGGAGAGCGGCACTGGGGACGGAGAGAAGGGGAAGTAGGGTAGAAATAATGGGCTTTTTGTTGAAAATGCTCTGTTAGGCTGTGCTGAAATAAACTTCTATGTCCGAGATGGAGCTACACGCTTGCCCAGAATGCCACGTCAGCAAACCAAAACTGAGAGAACTTTTGTGTTCCTTGAAATGCTGCATTTGACCAGAAAGGCAGTATTTACAGCCAGCCATCCCCAACTGCCAAGAATCTGTGCTAATATCGTAGTTCTAAATGACTGCAGATACGCACCCGGCCCATCAGTTTAGACCAAAGACATTTTTACCTTTTTCCCTGATTGACCTGCTAGCCAAGGGTAGCCCTGTTTCCATAGCTTATACTCCATAAAGCTTGACTCTGCCCAATGTCCCTTGAGAAGAGTGTCCCCGTGCTTGGGTGGCACTGTACTCCCCCAATCCAAAGGATATCAAACTAAATTGCTTTATTCTTGTCATTGGACAACTGTTTTCTCCTGGCACCAAACACACGTCCCTATACGTTGTTCTGTGATGCTCATAGTAGCTGTCTGTAAATTACATTCCTCTTCTCCCCACTGGCCTCCTGTTAGATTTCCCCCATGAGGAGCCCTCAACGAAGACTGCAAGACTGAAGAGGCAGAAAGAGAGCCGCTCATTCCTATGGGTTTGCTGATCTCATCAGCCTAAGCCCACAATAGCCCTTCCTCCTGCAAACAGCGATAGGTCTGGCTTTGATCTGCACTCCCTGGGCCAGCTGAATCATACCCTTCAAAGGTACAAACTCCAAACACCTCCTTCCTCCAGCCCAACTAGGTGCAACTCCTCCCCTGAGCTCCTATAGCAGCGAGCAGACGGTGGTCCCTCCACCATGCCTGGGTCCCAAGAATTTCAGGGTCCTTCCCCCCATGCTCCTACCTCCTGGTAATCCCAACCTCCAACCTCTGGTCCTCGTTCTCCCAGTCCAAGAGGTGGTAGCTGCATCTGCAATTTTGTCACCTCAGTGTTCTCCCTTTGCCTTCTCAGCCTTGCCATACCCACTTTACTGATTCCTTATACTAAATTTTTTCAGTTAAAATAACTGGTGTGGTTGGGGCACCTGGGTAGCTCAGTTGGTTAAGCATCTGACCCTTGATTTCAGTTCGGGTCACGATCTCAGGGTTGTGAGATGGAGCCCCACCTCTGGCTCTGTGCTGGGTGTGGATCCTGCTGAAGATTCTCTCTCTCCCTCTCCTTCTGCCCCTACCCCCCACTCGCCCTGGCTCGCTCTCTCTCAAATAAATAAATAAACAAATATATACCAAAAAAATGAAAATTAAAAACTAAGTTGTATGGTTTTCCTTACTGGGCTCTGGCTGATATAGGCTCTGGAGATGCGTAGAAGCTACAGAGAGCCGGAATTCTCAATCCGGTACAAGCGACGTGTGGAATCAAGGAAGGCAGGCATGTTTCCAGCTGGGTGCCGTTCACCAAAGTGCAAAACACTGGAAGGGGAACAAGATTAGGGAAGCGCTGGGGAGACACAATGTGTCCCAGTTTGTAGGAGTGGTGTTTAAGAGACACATCTGCAGTGCATCTCAGTGGAAATATCCAATGGGAAGTTTGTTATCTGGTTCTAGAATTCTACAGTTAAGAGTTGTTCTAGAGGCAGATTTGGAGAGTTACCAGCAAATAAATCAGTAGTTCCCCAAATAAGAAATGAGAGAGTTTAGATACCTTATTAAAGTCTTTTCCCCCCTCTATAACCTGTGTAAATTCCTTGACTATATAGGGTTATTTCTTCTTTAAATAACATAAGAACTTTTTCTTTTCATTTTAGCACCTTTAAATGGGAACAATGGCTATCCAATCAAGTAAGTACTTTTGCTAATCAGAATGTTTGTGTTTCTGAGTTTTACGCACTGGAGTCCTGCCATGCCTTTCTGCAATCCTCTTGCTTATGAAAGCTTCTTAGATCGTTTGTTCACTTAAAATAAGGTCCAGGATTCTGTTTCTTTTTTTTTTTTTAGGATTTTATTTATTTATTCGACAGAGATAGAGACAGCCAGTGAGAGAGGGAACACAAAAGCAGGGGGAGTGGGAGAGGAAGAAGCAGGCTCCCAGCAGAGGAGCCTGATGTGGGGCTCCATCCCAGAATGCCGGGATCACGCCCTGAGCCGAAGGCAGACACTTAACCGCTGTGCCACCCAGGCGCCCCAAGGTCCAGGATTCTGAGGCCAAATTGTAATAATTGTTGTTTTGTACTAAGATCGGGTCTTTACTCCAAGACTTAAGAAATCTTGTTGAAATTTGAAATCACTTTTGAATTTTCCAGAAAGAAATTTATGGTAATGGAAAAGGAAATGGGGTCAGCCAGCCCTTAAAATAAAAGAAATAAAAAATAAATAAAAAAACACATTGGCATTGTAAGTAAGTTTACATGTAAAGTAGGTCACTTAATTGTTTAGCACTTACGCAACACTTAATTCCACGGTGGGTTCTATTTCTGTGTCATTGTCCGTCATGGACTCACAGAATTAGTTATTATCATGTACTTCAATGGACAAACAAAGAGTAAATACCATGCTTATGATCCCACAGTCATTGGAATGCTGTGATTTGTGTTTCTCAATTTTTTAGATATGTCCATATATCTGAGATGAGAGTTTATTTCTATTTCTTGGTAAAAACTGAAAAGAAGCTAAGCAGTAACTATATTACGGACAAATCTTGTTACTTTGGATGACTGTTTCAGGATATAACCACCTACATCTGCAAACTGTCCACTATTCCTCCAGTGACCGGGGAATCTCCTGGATAAATTAAATTATAAGGCTCTCGCCATTCTGCAGTAAACCCAGTTTCACAGTGTGAGACAAGCTATACTCTTTAGGGTGTGGATTTACTCCTCTGCCCTGGGACCGAGGATGTTATCTACTTTATTTACGCTTTGAACTGCAATTTTCTCTTGCTCTTGGTGCCTTTTAGGGCTTGAAAAAGAGGATTTATGTCTACTTTCTTGTGGGGCCTTTTTGTTCACCCCGTTACATTCTCTTCTGAGGTTATGAAATGCAATCTCAAGTTTTTATGGGGTTTTGTTTCTTTTGCTCTTTTTCATAATAAAGGGTTGTTTTCTGGATATTTTGTTTTGTTTTTTGAATTCAGCTGTTGTTAAGGTCAGGCCTGTCGGACTGTGGTGGGCCCAGATGCTGATCATTCCTCTGCAGAGCTTGACCTATCTCCCCCAGTTCTTGGTAAAGCCCAGATCTTTTTGGCCAACCGCTTCCCATAGAAAAAGGCAGGGTCCCAAGGCCATTGTCTCACATACCACTCTTTCAATGCAAGGCTTTCTGTCTTTCTCCCCATCAATCATGAATCCACGAAACGAGTGAACAGAGCTATCCCCTGACCTGAGACATTCCATTATGTTGCCATTTTCAAATTGCTTTGAAAGCATTAAGAATGGCAGGATCGAAAAGGCTGAAAAACCATAGTATACCATTCAAGGCCAACCATTCCAGAAGGCACTTAGCATGCTGACTGATGGGAGTTTTTGTCTATGTTGTTAGCCGCTCTTCCCCTTTTTCCATTTTGCATTCCTCACTCTCACAATTATGTTATGAGCCAGCTGTGTGATGTACTGCTTAAACAGACTAATGAAACTCTGGCGGGTAGGCATTCCATGGGCCATTTAAAGTATAAGAAGCATCTCACATCCTTATTTTTTTTTTAAGATTTTATTTATTGATTTGACAGAGAGAGACAGTGAGAGAGGGAACACAAGCAGGGGGAGTGGGAGAGGAAGAAGCAGGCTCATAGTGGAGGAGCCTGATGTGGGGCTCGATCCCAGAACGCTGGGATCATGCCCTGAGCCAAAGGCAGACGCCCAACGACTGCGCCACCCAGGAGCCCCTCACATCCTTATTTTTTAAATCAAATTGAAAGTGACTTGAGCCTACTTTCCAAGGCTTTGAAGAAATCCAAGATTGCTCAAGTTCCCTGGGTTTTCCCCTCCTTTGGGATGTATGGGAACCCTCGGGGTCTCGGCACACACCAATTTATGCAAGTGAGCTACCATGGTGATTAGCATCACCCTTATCATTATTCTATAACGTGCTTACAAAAAGCTTGGCAGCTTGCTAAAATGTCAATTCCCCACACTCACACCAGAATATGTGAGGACCTGGGGAACTGCACGTCGATAAACATTCCAGATGATTCTGAAGCTGGTGTCCATGGCCACTTTGAGAACTGGTGACTTTTGATCTTTCTGATCCAGAAGCTTGGACAGGAAGCATTCACCTGGCTCCAAAGGCAGTTTTGGACTTGTATATAAATGCACTTGTGAAGCACCTGCCTGGCTCAGTTGGTAAAGCATGTGACTCTTGATCTTGGGGTCATTGAGCATGAGCCCCACATTGGGTGTGGAGCCCACTTTAAAAAAATAAATAAAATATTTAAAATGAATAAATAAATGCATTTGAGTTTGAGATTCTAAAAATTCTTCACATAAAATTAATGAAGCTGCGGGGTGCCTGGGTGGCTCAGTCTGTTAAGTGTCTGCCTTCGGCTCAGGTCATGACCCTGGAGTCCTGGGATTTATCCTTGCATCAGGCTCCCTGCTCCCTCCCCCCCATTCATGCTCATTCTCTCTCTCTCTTAAATGAATAAATAAAATCTTTTAAAAAAGTAATAAAGCTGTAAAACAAATACTATTCCTGACCATAGTGGGTCTACTTTCTTGACAATGACACTCATTTCTCAACAGGCAATTCTTGGGCCAGAACTGCCTGCTCATTTCTATTCTAGGCATAAAACCTAAAAAAGATCTTATGGTAAATAACCCATGAAATAGGAACAGATTCAAGCATGTGTTCGAATTGCTGCTACCAAGGTTTTGACCTACTAAATTTTCTACCCTAAGTTTTTCTTCCTTGGCCATCAATATTTGCTTGTTTCTTTTAACTAACGTGTGCACAATGGGGATGATATCACTCCTGCCTCCCAGCAAAATTACTTCTTGGAGGGAGAAGAAAAACTTAGTTTTTGTGAATGTAGCACAGATATAAATACAGCACACAAATGGATATCCAGTATGTCTGTGGTACTACAATTTCATGGAGAAGCATCAATTAGGGAAGGATGTCTGAAAGCCTTCCCTAAAAGAAACAGGAAGAAAAGTTTGAGAAATAATGCTTCACCTGATTTCAATCTTAGTTTTCCAGTTTTTAAAATAAACAACTTTTATGGGGGCACCTGGTTCGCTCAGTCAGTTAAAGGTCTGCCTTCGGCTCAGGTCATGATCTCAGAGTCCTGGGATCGAGCCCCAGGACTCTGTGCTCCCTGCTCAGGGGGGAGCCTGCTTCTCCCTCTCCTCCTCCCCCTCCTTCTGCTCTCTCTCTCTCTTTCTCACTCAAACAAATAAAGGAAATCTTTAAAAAGAATAATATAAATAAAATAAACAACTTTGAAATTTGGGAAATAGAGAGGAAACTAATTTCCAAGAATCCTGGTGCACAAGCAGCACAAACCTGCAGCATTATCAAACACATGGTTGGCACTTCCTGTTTCAGAGAGTAGTCTGAGCCCTTTATATATATTAACTCCTCTAATATGATCAACAATCTTTGACCACGTTAAACCCAACAATGATTTAACAGATGAGGAAACTGAGGCCCAGAGACATTAAATAACTTGCCAGGGTGATAACGACTCATGAATGGCAACATGAGGTCAAAACCCAGGACACTTGGGCTCCGAATCTGTCACTAGAACCATTATGTTGTCTGGCCTCTCCGTTGGTATATAGCCTTCCAATCTTCTATGGATGTGTGCACCCTTCGTTAATTAACTTGCAAAAAGTGAGATTTTTTGTGCAATTATTTGTATCCTACATTTGCCCCTTACCGGTACTTAGTGACTCCCTTTCCTGTTACAAGATAGTCCTCAGTATCTTTTTTTGTGACTACCTTAACATTTCCTTGGTATCGATGATAACAGCGCTCATTTACTTAGCACTTTTCATGGCCAAGCTGTCTGCCAGGTGCTTCACACATAGTGTCTGAATCAAACTATGAGGATAGTAATTCCCTGAGATAATAATATAAAATAATGGCTAGCATTTATTGAGTGTTTACTATTCACTGGGCACGTCTGAGGGCCCTCATCCACATGAGTGCTCTTTTGCAATCACCCAATGAGGCTGATACTACTATTATCCCCATTGTACTGAGGAAGAGACTAAGACTTTGGAAGGCAAAATTATCTGCTCAAAATCAGCAGGTGGCAAGTGGCAGAACATCAAAAACCTTCATCTCGGTGGACTTCTTGCTGCCGTGATGGTGTCTTGATTGCCAGGCGTTGGCTCATTTTGGCTCCCCAGACATCACTAGATCACTGAAGCTCCAGATTGTTCATTGTGAGCTTGGATTCCCTGACCTTTTTCAAGGTCAACTTGGCCAGCTATTGTCCTGTTGCATTACCACATGAGCATTATTAACTCTGACCAAATAAAGGGCACAGATGATAAATCCGTAATTCTTAGAAAGTCTCCCTCTCAGAGTGGGTCATCCTGACACTAGCCCAGAGGCAATGGCATCATTTGCAGCATTATTTCTAGGTGGTCAAACAAGAAGACTGAATTAGCTAAGAGCTAGTGTCAGGTTTCCCGTGCAATTTCAACAGGAAAAATATTAAGCATATAGGAGTCAATATTTTTCATATTTTATGTTTAAAATATTAAGTAGAAGAAAAGTAACAAGAGTATCCATATTCACTGTGGCTATGTGATGTCTCCACGTAGAAGATGATAAAAAATGCTATTTTCCAACTGAAATCCATATTTCAATGTGTGTCTTCAAAACTGTAAAAAAGAGAGAAATATGCAAAAATTTATTGTGTTGCTGAGTGAGTTGAGTTCCCCATGAGCTTTTGAACCTGGTTTGAACCAAATGTTGACTTCTAGTTTATAATTCTGACCCTTAGGGGACTATACTCAGGACTTTGGCAGTGATTCAGGAAGAAACAAAGTGTGGGTGAAGGAAAGAGCTATCTGACAAAGAAGGACAGTGATTTAGCTGGTGCTAAGAAATATGCGATTCCTATACATACATTCAGTCCACAAACTCAGCATGGGGGCCAAGGGCAGGCAGACCCAAGATGGGCCACTTGGGCATGAAGATCATTTTGAGTTAAAAAGCAATCAAAACCCAGCAGATTCAGGGAAAGCTCTTTTTACCTCCGCCCTCAAAATAATTCAGATAGAGGACTTGCTCCAGTAAGAGAGCTATCACGATCGATAACTCCGTACTGATATGAACTAGGTGTGGTAACCAGGGAGGTACTTAGCAAGGGCTGTTTGATCAAAGTCCTCCATGCCGCATTGTTTCTGAAGGGCCCAGTATGCATTTGTTGAAGAACATTTGCTCTTTCACCTTCCTGTGAATTGCATTCCTTCCCTTTGAAGTCCCAGACCCCTACCACCTTTTCCTCAGTTCTAACTCACAGAGATACTTCATTTTGCCTGACTGTCTTTGGAATGTCTATGTCTCTGTGGATTCCAAATACACATAAAATTAAATTTGATTTTCTCCTGTTAATCTGTCTTATGTCAGTGTCAATTTGATTCCTACTCCAGCTAGAAGGATCTTGAATGGCAGAGAGAATTCTTCCTCCCCGACATCAGTTAACCACACAAAGAAGTTTGAGGATCCAAGATGGAAGATTCCATTCATCTTCAGACGTTTGATGTCCCTCAAAGTTAAAGCCCAGTGCAGGTGGAGTGTGAAATGTTACAGCCACTTGGGAAAGTTTTTTTGGAAGTATCTACTTCAACTCCACCCATAAATATCTTATGATCAGAAAATTCTACTCTTAGCATATGCTTAACCAAAATGTAAATACCAAAGACATTTAAAAAAAGTTCAGGTGGCATTATTTGCAGTGGACCAAAGTTGGACTCCACGAAATGTGGAATAGATAAATAAAATTTGATACAGTAATATAATGGAATACTATATAGCAATACAAATGAACAGACTATGTTACATGCAAAATATGGATGAATCCCACAACCATAATGTTGAGTGAAGAAGCTAGACACAAAAGAGTATGTACATACAATTTCATTTTTATAAAGTTCAAAAGAGCAAACAAATAAGATATTAGAATCAGAGTAGTGGCTATCTTTGAGGAAGGGAAGGAAATGGTAATTGGGAGACACTTGAGAGAGTTTCTGGGTATTGGCAAAGTTCTATTTCTTGATCTGGGGGTATCATTTCACAGGTATATTCACTTTAGAATAATTAATTGAGCTTATTATCTGCACATGTGTGTACATGAATGTTACTCTTAAACATAACACACACACACACACAAACACACACACACACACACACACACACACACGCACACTTAAAGACTTCTACAGAATGAGTAGACTAAAACCTCCAATAAATGTGTTTGTCTAGGACCCTCTTCCCCCAGGGCTGCTTCCCCATCTCCACCAGCGCACCATCCTCTTAGAGAACATTCCTATCTCCAGTCCTGCCTTCTCCTTATTGTCCCAGGTGGTGATCACTGAGTTATTGTCTGTTGTTATGGTAGCCGTTGGACACCTGTAACATGCTTCCTCCTAGCCCTGAATCACCCATGGCCCGAGAAGCCATCTTATTTGAGAAATATGATAGGAACAACTGGAATCTGGCCACATTGATCTTCTTTTCCTAGAAGGATTCTGCTCTGCCCTAACAATGCACCCAACACAGCTAGGGGAAAGCAGAAGTATAATCACTACTTAGAGTGCCATCTGGTGTATTTTTTGCTAAGTGGTACAAACATCTCTGCCAGGAGCCATGGAATTTAAAGTCTTTCCCTGAAGAATATTACAGACCTCTGGCTTTGGATTTAACCTTTGACGAAGTCCTAAGAATTCCTGTTCTGCATCAATTTGGGAACTATAGACTAACTACTGATGTAGCGGACATTTGTCTGTTTTTTTTTCCCCCTGTCATCCTGAACAAGCTATGTTTGGAGGCTTTCCCACTATGGAAACTGTAGAAAAACAAATATTGTATTTCCCAGACTCCCTTTACCTCAAGCATCACATGACCTAGGGAAACCAATTAGAAGCACCTACCACCTGAGCTTAGAATTAGAAGCTCAGAAGAGAAAAAGCAGAGACTGCCATCTCTGTTCTAATGACTGGCTCCCATTTCCGAAGACAGCAATGGGAGCAATTCTAGCAGCAAGTGCAAAAGCTAAAGGGTATGAGAATTTGCCCTACTTGCAGGCTAATAGGTTCTTGTGGGAGCAAAGTGGATGAGCCAGCTAGATACCTAAATACACAGGAAAACACACTGAATCTTTTATAATGGGCAGTAAGAGTGTCTACCCCTTTGCTCAGTAGGAACATACTATTTTTACTTTCCAAGACTTCTGCTATGCAAGCATCCTTTTTTTAAAAAAATTAAATTTAAATTCAATTAATTAACATAGTTAGTTTCAGAGGTAGAGTTCAGTGATTCATCAGTTGTATATAACACCCAGTGCTCATCACATCACATTGCCAGACACGTCTCCAAAGACAAGGGAGACAAAAGCAAAAATGAACTATTGGTACTTTATCAAGATAAAAACCTTTTGCCCAGCAAAGGAAACCTACAGAAGACAACCTACAGAATGGGAGAAGATATTTGCAAATGTCTTATCAGCTAAAGTGCTGGTATCTAAATTCTATCAAGAACTTATCAAACTCAATACCCAAAGAACAAATAATCCAGTCAAGAAATGGGCAGAAGACATGAACAGACACTTCTCCAAAGAAGACATCCTAATGGCCAACAGACCTGCAATCATCCTTGACAGATAGTCTGGAACACGGGCAACCAGGGCCTCTGCTTGTAAGACATGCATAAAAACAAGATGCCGATGGAGAAATGTCTCCTAAGGATTCAATGACCAGTGTTGCTGAAATTAGGGGTGTTAATTGCAGTGACTCAATTGAATAATGGTGTCAGTGGTGTCTTCACCAGACCGGTTCTGCGGTATTATTTCTAGCACTGGCCCTGGCCACATTGTCTACCAACCTGGTTCTTGGACCCATTTGGAGTTAGTCAGCTCTGGCCAATATTTTCTACTTGGCTTCTTTCGCTCACACCTATCTGTCCTGACTGATACACCCAAAAAGTGGTGACTTTTCATTGGAAAATGCCTGTACATACCCATCTGTTGCCCTTTATTTTGGTTGGTTCATTTAGTCTCTTAGATATTGGATAAACCATTTGCCTTCTCATCAGGTGTAAGGTCCCTCCTGAGTCCAGTCTTAAAGAACAACCAAGTGGGATCTGTATCACCCAAAGGTCCTGGACCTGAGGTTAAATTCCCAGATCATATGCTTTCTGAAGGCATTGGATGCCTGGCCTGCAAGTTGCCAGGACCCTGGAAATTTTGTCTTAAACTAGGATATAAAGAAACTCAGCTTCATGAGGACCACTGCTGAGTTTCCACATTTGTTGATTGTGTTTGTTGATCTTGTACTCCAGCACAGAGCTTCCTAGGATAGCGTCTCATGGTTCTTGCAAGATACAGTCTTTGCTCATAGATTGTTGGATAAGGACTAGAGTTTTAATATTTCTGGGTTAGTATCCACTTTCTTTGCTGAGAATCATTTTAAAAAAAGTTATGCTTGAAGGATCATCTCCCAAACAGTTTCCAATTTGATATTGTTTTTCTTGTCTAAAAATGTTATCATTTTTGCATTGTCCTGATTCTAAAAAATACTTTTTTAGCAGTTTTCCAAGACGGAGTGTATATACTGCATCATCTTGCCTCTATGATCAGCTACGTTGATTATATTTTAACTGCACATTTCAAGTTAATTACATATCAAGTCATTCTTCCTCTTCCTTTGAGGACTCATAAACTGGAGTGGGAAGGGGCTGAAGGGGTCGTCCTCTGGTTTACTGCTCAATTTTTAAAGAAGGAAGGAAATCACACATGCTATAAGTTTTAATGCCCTTTCCGTTTCTTTTAAAAACATGCCATTTGTTAGATTTATTTTGAAGAGTAAAGTAATACTTGCTTATTTTTTATTAGAAAATAAACGAACTAGTTTTTAAAAAGTCATCCAAAGAGTATTCGCTATCAATGCCTACATGCATTTTTTTCCAGACACTCGTTTTTCACTGTATGTATATTTTTACATGCTTTAAATAAAAGTATATATTTCATTTACATCTTGGTTATTTTTCCACTTAGCTACATATCATTGCTTCTTTTTCTTAACATGCCACTGCTTCTAAAGGTGTCCCCCATTCTTTCCCAAGTGGTAAGGAAAGTGAATGGTTTTAGGAGGCAGTTTCTAGATTTTAAGTTGCCTGCAAATTTACTTTTCATTTTCATATACAGAATCACATACAGGTTTGGCTGGGACGGTAGGGAGTAAAGTGCAGTGGCTATAATGAAATGTAAAGTTAGACTTACATTCCTAAATGATGTAGGTGAACGCTGGGCTGGAACTTTCTAGACCAACACGGTCATTAATGTGCTCTGTAACTATGTCACCTGCAAGAAGAGAAAAGAATACAGGAATCCCTACTGGGAATGGCCCAGCCATGCAGGATCAGGATGACAGATGTCACGGATAAGTGTCAACACAAGCATTGTTTAAAATGTTAACAATGGGGTGCCTGGGTGGCTCAGTAGGTTAAGCATTTGACTCTTGGTTTTGGTTCAGGTCGTGATCTCAGGGTCGTGGGACTGAGCCCTGCATGGGGCTCTCTGATCAGTGCGGAGCCTGCTTGTCCCTTTCCCACCCCCTCTGTTCCTCCCCCTACTCATGAGTGCTCTCTCAAATAAATAAATAAAGATAAAATCTTTTTAAAAAAATATATTTAAAGATGTGGGGAAATGTTCACCATATGTTAAGAGAAAAAAAGAATGTTATTTAGGAGCATGTATACGCTAACATTTATTTGGTAAAATAAACACATAGAGCTCTATATGGCATGCACACACATGTGAGTGTGTGTGTGTGTTTGCCTACATAGATGATTCCAAGAGCATATATGCCAAGATGTTGGTTCTCTCTGGATAGTAAGATAATGGATGATTTTTATTTTCCTCTTTGAGATCTCTATTTTAGAAATATTCAAGTTTTACAATAAGAAGAAGCAAAAAGGTTGGTTTGGTAGCTGGTTGAATGGTGTTATCAGTCAGGGTTCTCCAGAGAAGCAGAACCAATGGGGTAAATAAAGACATCTATAGAGAGACATATTAGGAAAGATTGCCTCACATGACTATGAGGCCGTGGGGCTTCACCATCTGTAGGCTGGAGGCCCAGGAAAGTTGATGGTGCAGTTCCAGTCTGAGCCCAAAGACCTGAGAAGCCGGTGAGCCTATGTGTGAGGGCAGGAGGAGACAGATGTCCCAGCTCAAGCAGAGAGAACAAACTGAAAAGCCAGTATGAAAGGGGAGTCGGGCACAGGAAGGGCACAGGAACCTTTTTGTTCTCTTTTCAGGCCTTCAGTGGATGGGGTGGGGAGTGCCCACTTACCCTGGGAAGAGTGATCTTCTTTACTCAGTCTACCAATTCAAATGCTAATCTCTTCCAGAAACATCCTCACAGACATATCCAGAAATCATGTTTTACCAACTCTGGACATCCCTTAGCCCAGCCAACTTGACACATAAAATTAACCATCACAAATGGTATCCTACATCCTAATGCCTGAGATGAGAGGGAAAGAATATCCATATTGTCATAAAGAGGATGCTGTGGGAAGCAGATGTAAATACCAGCTTTTGTAAAGCCAAATCTCAAGGTCTCATCCTAGATTTATCCTGCAAAACACTCACCAGGGGTTCTTAGTTTAAAGAAGAGTGTTGGGGGGCATATCCTCAATCCCTTCATCAGAAAAATCACTGAAGGGCCTTAGCTTTTTTATAAAACCTCAGAGCAATCAGGTCTGTCTCCTAAAGCGAAGTCTTGAAATCCCACCCCACCCCTCCGGCAGCATCAGAAATCTCATATTTCCAGAATGGATTTTTTTTCCCCAGTGAACAGGAAGACGGGAATGGGAGAGGAGAGAAAAAAAGAACATATTGGAGATAAACTCAAAGTTTTACCACTTTATGCTCAGATGCTTGCCTCCAGGTCCTCCCCTCCCCAAATCCTCTTGACCTTGGTGGCCCGACTCCCCTTTCATACTGGCTTTTCACACTGGTGTGTTAGTAAGACAGGAGATGTATTTCTTTCATAACTTTTAAATCCGTACTGTTATACAAGTAATAGATGTTCTTTGCAGGAAGGTTGGAAAAATAACACACTTAGAGAAATGACAAAGGAAGAGAGGAAACTAAAGATCACATACAAATCTGTTCCCCATCCTCTAAGCACTTCTGGAATTGAAATCATTCTCTAGGCACTGACATAATGCTAGGGGCTGTTCTTTCTCTTGCAACAGCTTCCGTAGGCTAGGTCAATATAGATTTAATCAAGCTAAGTCAGAGCTTAATGAAACATCTGCTGGAGGATGCCTTTGTCTGCTGAGTCTAGCCTACATTGCAGACTTCTCTTTCTGGCTCTGACATCGGGGTTGAAAGAGGAACCAGGGCGTCAAAGCAGAGCACAGCTTTTCCTAAGAAAGGCAGCTTGGATATCTGCACACTACACGGCCCGTTAAGTAAAGAGACAGACTCTGCCCCCCCCCCCCATCCTGCTCTCCCCCAACGCACATGGTTCTGTATCACCCTGTGGCTGATGAACTGGCAGACAGCTCCGGGATGTCTCCCCAGCCGACTCGGCCCATCTGACTGACTGGCTAATCAGAAATTCTCTTTTACTACTGGCCGTAGTGATGACTCTTTACTGAGGGCCCAGGGCATGCTGATTCCCGGGCTGAGCATTTGAGTTTGCCAGATCAGGGAACACTTAACAAACTCCCTGTGAAGTAGTACAACTATCCCTGTCTTTTTTTTTTTTTAAGATTTTATTTATTTATCTGAGAATTTGAGAGAGCAAGAGCCTGAGGGGGGGGGGTGGACAGGGGGAGAGAATCTCAAGCAGACTCTGCACTCAGTGCAGAGCCTGACATGGAGCTGGGTCTCCCAACCCTGAGATCATGACCTGAGCTGAAATGAAGAATGCCCAACCAACTGAGCCACCCAGGCCCCCCTTACAATCCCTGTTTCGTAGACGGGAAATCTGAAACTCAGAGGAGTTAATCTAATGGCTCAAAGGTCACAGGGCTGCAACGTGCTGGAACCAAGATTCAAACCCAGGCTGTCTCACTCTACATGCATTCTCTTAACCGATCTAGTTCACAGCCTCTCTCTAGTAAATGGACTCACTTTCTAAGGCCGTGGCACATGTTCATGACTCTAATTGTCCGAGAACAGAGGATAAACTGTCAGCCACTCAAACCCTACCTCCTAAAATATTCCACCTTGAGACCTAAAATCCATTGCTGTGAGGTCAATAACTGCTATATGGTTGAGTACAGGTGACTCTTGAATTTTTCTACTTGGTAAGACCCCTCTTGACTCCCAGAAGCTCGTCTACCTTGTGGAATATCAACTAAAAGAACTTCTTTTGGGGATGGATACAATGTATCTTTGACTCCATACTTTTCATCCTTTCCTTGCGTCTCAGATGAATTGTGTGTGACAAGGATACCAGTTTCTCAGGCTTCCACCATCTTCTTAGACTTGGAGAGGCAGCCGAAGGTGGTGAGAGGACCCTTCCTTGCTAGGTTAATCCTGGTTTCTCTTTCCTTGGAGGGAATCTGAGTAATGTGAGACTAGATCAGTACAAAGAGTCTAGGAGGCCTTATAGATTTAAAATAAAGTGAAGAGGCTTCGAGTAGAAGAGGAACATAACAAAAACCTTGGAGTGACCACCATTTATAAGACACTAAGAATAAGAAAACAATTAACATTCTGAAAATGACTCTTTTGGCATTTTTGTGACACATACAACAATACTTTAAATTGCTATCTAAAGTTTGGATGCTGGGACACCTGGAGGGCTCACTCAGTTAAGCCTCTGATTCTTAATTTTGGTTTAGGCCATGATCACAGGGTCGTGAGACTAAGCCCTGTGTTGGGCTCTGCGTTCAACTCAAATCTGCTTGAGGTTCTCTCTCTCCTCTCCCTCTGCCCCTCTCCCCACTCTCTCTATATAAATAAATAAATAAATAAATAAATAAATAAATAAATAAAATCTTTAAAAATTAAAAAAAATAAAGTTTGGGTGCTGAATGGATATTTCTTTGAGTGCAAAAACTTGTTAAGAAAGAGTTACAACGTAGTAGACTGCGACTCAAGTTTGGTCTTCTTCCCCTGAAAAAGAATCCTCACACCTGCGTTATTGATCTCAGCCTGTCCTGACTACCTCAGGATCTTACTCTTCTCCTTATGTCTTTCTGTATTCCACAGTCTTTCATCTTCTGTCTACCAGGTCCTTCCTTCTGCTGCCCTGCCTTGCAGGCAGAAGGTGCCAGGCTCTGTGGTTCCCCTGACTGCCCATCTATGTCTTGCCTTCCGTTGGGATAACTGGTCCGTGGTTGGCATCCCAGTCCTGCCCCAACACTCACTGATTCCGTGGGACCTGGTGTATGTGCCCACTCCTCTTCTGGAAGCATATCCCCCTTCTGCTGCCCAGCACACATGGACATCCATTGAGCCTCAATCTTTGGTGCTTAGGCCTTTTCCATTCACTGTCCTTGAGGCTTTCATCCATCTTCTGGGTTGTACTTTTCACTCCTCAGCAGAGGACCCCCAACTCGCCATCTCAAGGTTACTTTCGTGGGATTACTAGGTCGTCATTTCCATCTGGCTCTTCATCATCTTACTCCAGCCTTCATTATTGCTTGAGTCGGAAACCTTCGTGCATCCCTTCCCATGCTAGAAACAGTGCACATGCTTTCTAGAAGTGATTTCATGTACTCTTCCTAAGAGTTGTACTGTATTTACTAGTCATTTGGGGCCTGGGAGAATTAATCGACTTGGCTTTAAAGTCCAATCCGTCCAACTCTAAGTAGCCCCATTCTCTGTGCTCAACCCCTCTGCCACCTAATAATCCACTTCCACAAATTCACTTAGCCCTTTACCATATGTAACAGATGCCCATGTGTTTTCAGGTGGCATCTGAGTCCCACTTTTATTCTGACCTTTATTGTCCCGTGGTTTACAGATTTCTAGTCTTGTCCCCATTCTCTTCCATGTACCATTTCTAAAAACACAAGCCTTCATCCTTTGCCCTAACACACGGCCTTCCTTTCACAAGATTGTGAAGAGAACCAATTGGCACAATGCCCAGGAAAGTACATACAATCAGTGAAGGCAAAATCTAACCACACTAGCTGGTGGCGAGCTCATGGCATTTCCCGGCTGTAACAGAACAGCTGCGTGTCGTCCTCAGTGACCTTGACAAATTACCACCGCCTTCTAAGACTTCCGTTTCCTCTTCTGTGAAGTAAGCAGGTTGGACCAGCTGATATCCGTGGTACCTTCTGATTCTAAACCTTGAAGACTCTCCTCGTTCAGAACGCGTTCTAGCTCCCACCTCAAAGTGGCAGGTTTTTCTGATTAAAAAAAAAACCATTAAGTCAGAGAAAGGCAATATCAGCAAGCTTTTAGAATTTCCCCCTTCTCTTTCCAGAGGGGGGAGGGGCTGTTTCCTTGTGTTTATTCGAGCCTCTCAAAACATAAGTCATGCAATATGACTGTGACCCATGAGGGCAAAGTGTGACATTTAATCAGAGAAACTGAATAAATCATTGTGTGCCATGACATACTCATGATTATTTTGTCCCTTGAAGTGCAAAGAATCCTGTAGTTTCTAAGAGACTAGTAGGAAACTATGGGGTTTCATCCATGGTTTATTTTGTACTTATGTTCAAATGGCAGATAAGTGCTATGGACTGAATTCAGTCCCCCACCTCCCCCAAATTTCACATATTGATGGTCTAACTGCCAATGTGACTGTATTCGGAGACAGGAATTCCAGGAAGTAACTGAGGTTAAATAATGTCATGAGGTTGGGGTCCTAATCCTATAGGGTTGGTGGCCTTATAAGAAGAGGAGGAGATGGGGCACCAGGCTGGCTCAGTGGGTAGAGGGTGTGACTCTTAATCTCAAGGTTGTGGGTCCAAGACCCACACTGGGTGTAGAGATTACTTAAAAGTAAAATAAAATGTGGGGATCCTGAGTGGCTCAGTCGGTTAAGCGTTGGACTCCTGGTTTCGGCTCAGGTCATGATCTCAGGCTGGTGAGACAGAGTCCCACATCAGGGTCTGCACTTAGTAGGGAGTCTGCCTGAGATTCTCTCTGTCTCCCTCTCCCTCTGCCCCTTCCCCTGCTGGCATGCTCCCTCTCTCTCTCTTTCTCTAAATCAATAAATAAACTTAAAAAAAAGTTAAATAAAATCTTAAAAAAACAAAAGAGTATGAGAGAGGTCTCCCCCCGCCCCACCCATGTGAGGACAGGGCAAGAAGGGGAACATCCGAAAGCCAGGAGGAGAGCTCCCAATAGGAAAGCAATCAGCCAGCCCCTTGACTGTGACTTCCAGTCTCCAGAGCTGGGAGAAGAAATCCCTGTTCCTTAAAGCCCGCAGTCTGTGGCATGTTGTGAAGTCAGTCTGAGCAGGCTCACGCGTAGTGTTACCTGCATTATGAGCCTGAGTTTGAAGCCCAGCAGCACATGCCCCAATATTTATTTACAGATCTGCTATTTTTACTATTTGTCCTTGGAAAAGGTCATGTCTTTGCTTACAGAGCCACAAATTTAAGAATTGTATTTTCAAATAGTATTATTCACTCCAGTAAAAACTTTAGTGGGCACTTTCTTTGCCCCATACACAGAAGATAGCTTTTTTCTCTGCTGACCAAAGGGATTTTAAATTTAAAGAACCAATATCATGCCATCTCGTGTGTTTGCACTTTCCCTTTCAAAGGGATGCCACTCGGACCTACTGAAGAGCTGTTCAATACTAGTTAAAGCCTACCGTGGAAGGATTTCTATCGCACAGGAGCAGTCCCAGGAGAGATGAGACTGTTATAGGATATGTTTTGACAGTGAAGGTCAGATGTTTCTATCATTTCCCCTTCTCCTCCCCCCTCTCTCCTTCCCCATACACACTTCATATCTGTAAACAACCCAGCAAAAAAAAAGGGGGGTCTTTAGAAAAAAATCTAACAATACCCCAAACACTATTAGTACTTTTTTAAGTAAGCTCCATGCCCAACGTGGGGCTCGAACTCACAACCCTGAGATCAAGAGTCACACACTCTTCCCACTGAACCAGCCAGGCACCCCTATTAATATTTGAATCACATTTACCAGCATCTCATAGGCCTAAATCCAAGGGATCAAATCATATCAGCTGAAGAGAGAATTTACATTTTCATCACATATCTGCCTGGGTGTTGAAATGTTTAATAGCAGTAAGTCTTCTATCTACAAAGCACACGAGAGTTTGCAAAATGCTTGCGTATTCATTAACTTCTTGACAACCTCAAGAGCTATCTGGAGCCATCATTCCTGTATTTCCAGGGGAAAACTAGGCTCAGGAAGATGGGTGGGAGGAGAGGACACAGTTCTGGGAATTCTGAAGCCTCATCCAGTATACTGGCTACGGGAACACAGTGGACGTAAAGTAATCTGAGCCTAGAGTACTAACAGGAAGGGAGCACTGCAATAAATCTCACAAATGGAAAAAGTCAAATGTGCCTGCCATTTCTGTTTCTGGAGCACTTCCTGCGTTCAGTGATGCGGACTAGTCGCCATAGTTACGATGAAAATCCTCAAATGAAGAATAGGTCATTTATTTTTTTTTTAAAGATTTTATTTATTTGACAGAGATAGAGACAGCCAGCGAGAGAGGGAACACAAGCAGGGGGAGTGGGAGAGGAAGAAGCAGGCTCATAGCAGTAGAGCCTGATGTGGGGCTCGATCCCAGATCGCCGGGATCATGCCCTGAGCTGAAGGCAGACGCTTAACCGCTGTGCCACCCAGGCGCCCAGAATAGGTCATTTAGAACTTACTAGTTCGGTAATACCCGAGACCAGTGGTTTGCAAGCTTTAGGGCCTCCGGACTTCTTGACACTCTTCAAATGATCTTAAAAACTATCAAGGACTCAGAGAGCTTTTGTTTACATGACTTCTGACTACCCATTTGTATCGCATTAGAACATAAAATTTAAAAATTTTAAATATCTTATCAATTTGTTAAAAAATAATCAACTGATCACATGTGAAACGAACTATCTCATTTTCACTACAACATAACTATATTTTCCCAAACAAAACCAAAATCGGTGAGAAATCTAGCATGTTGCATAAGTCTGGAAATCTCTTTCACATCTGGCTTCAGAGATCTGGCTCCCTTCTGCTGCCTGGGTCTGTGTTCTAGCTATGGCGACATCATACGTGTAGCTCTGGAAAATTCCACCACAAGCCCATGAGAGAAAGAGAGTGAAAAAGTCAAATGATGTATTCATGTGTTTATGAAATCCGTCTGAGAGGATTTCCAGGGTCCCTGAGCCATACTTTGAGAACTATTGGAATGAATAACAGCAAACCCCTAATTTTAAGAACACATGTTTTTAAGGTACAAGCTTTTAAACACATAATCTCTGAGATGAATATCCCTTCCAGTGCAATCAACTAGGTATTAGAGTTCTTGTCTTTCCCTTGACTTTAATGATAATCCAGAGCCAGGAAATTCTATACAAAGAACAAGGACTCCGGTGCATCTAGACTCAGCAAGGATCCCGGGTGAGGGCGGTTATTACCCCAGGGACTATCACTTTCTGTGCAAACACCGAACAATCACAGAAGTGCACAAATGTAATTTTGGCCTCCTGACTTACATAAATTCAACCCTGCATGCTTCATCTTTGTACTGTGAGTGCCGACAAATAAGATTCTCCTAGGAGGTCAACAGATGTGGCGACTAGAGACCGTTCCAAACTCTTGGACTTCTGGGGCCCCAAAGAGAGGGCAGACCTCCCTGGGGCGGCCAATCGGAGGCAAAGGGGCCTCTTTGTCTTGAACGCCGACACCCTGTGGTTCTCACACCTTCTCAGATCCGTCTCTGATGTCGTGGGACAGGAAGAAGTCTGAGTGTTGGCTCCATGTTACTCCTCCAACAAGAAAGATATTCAGTGTTTTGCCACACGTCACAATTGGGAAACAGTCAAATGCAGCATAACTTAATAAAGCAATTTAGGCGGCACCTGGGTGGCTCAGTCAGTTAAGTGTCTGCCTTCTGCTCAGGTCATGATCCCAGGGTCCTGCTCAGCGGGGAGTCTGCTTCTCCCTCTGCCCCTTGCCCCACTCTCGTGCTCCCTCTCACTCTCTCTCGGTCTCTCAAATAAATAATATCTTAAAAAAATAAAGTAAAGCAATTTAGAATGCGCTGTCTTGTTCCTACATATGCCATCAACTGAGCAAATGACAGAAGAATCATAATCCCTTAATTCATCATTCTTTGTAAAACAGCGTGACCCCCCTCCCTTCCTCTCTTCTTTCTGCCTGTGTTCTTACCTCAAATATCGATTATGTACCCATTATGAATGAGGCACTGTGATAAACAGAACCTCATATTTTTCTGGCTACCAATTCTGTTTATTTGTAATTATTAAATATTCTTTTTTCCTAAATAAGAGGAAGGCTTGCCCATTATAGGACATTAAAATTATAGTAAAGTGCAAAGAAAGCAAGTATAATTGCCCATAGCTAATCTGTAGGGGTAATTTTAATAAATTCTAGATTTTTTCCCTGTGGTTTCACCTAGTCGAGATTATATGTGGACGCCATTTTGTATCCTGATTTGCTTAACATTGAATCAGGGGCAGCTTCAATGTTATATAAAACTCATCATAAACCTAACTTTAATGCCTAAAGTCGATGATAAGTATCTCAATGGAGAAATCTTATTTTCCAATTGAGATTTCCTTAGCATCAACTCCTTCCTGGAGGTGGAATTACTTGCAGGGAAGGCTACATTTCCCAGCTTCTGTTAACATACTGACAAATTCCTTTCCCTGGCAGTGTCTTAAAGTGACACCACCAGACAAGGGGCTCATTCCATCGCACCCTCACCGGTATTGAGGGCAATGTTTGTTTACGCATGATCTTTGCTAGTACGATGAGTAAGGGGAAAAAAGCCTACCTTTTAAAAAAATTGCACATTGGATTCATAGGAAAATAAAATCTTTAAAAGTGCTAGTAAAGGAGCCCTTGGGTGGCTCAGTGGGTTCAGTATCTGACTTCCACTCCACCTGGTCGTGATCTTGATATCAGAATCAGGAATCATCCCCATTCAGTGGGGGTGGGGGTGGGGGGTGGGGTCTCCTTGTCCCTCTCCCTCTGCCCCTCCCCTGGCTTATGTTCACTGTATCTCTAAATAAATAAATAAAATCTTTTTAAAAAATTGCAGGTAAAATTTAGAACACTTTAAAATTCCAAGATAAAAGTTGAATAAAAACACTTGTGCCCACTTTTCATTAATTCAATTAATGAAAGGGAGGCAGAGCTGGGTCATCCCAAAAGTTCTGGAACAGAGTTTTGGTGGCAAACACGGAAACCAGTTCTGATTACTTAATCAGAAGAGAGATGTCTCAGAAGGCCAGTAGGTAGCAAACCAAAAGAGATAGGAAGGCTGGAGAATCAGGCTCATTAAACAGGCACAGTTGCTTGGTAGTTGGAATCAGAACACGTCACACAGTCCACATAGGACACCACTTGGAATTGCCACTGGACGTGTCCAACTGTCCCCTCTAGCACTGCTGTCACTTCATAAACATTATGTCTAAAATGTCTTCCATGTGAGTCATAGACTCTGGATTCAAATCTCTGATGGGCTGAACATAGGTCACATGATGGTGCCTGGGATGCTACGGGGTGGGGACAGTGGGCATTAGGCCATTTTGGCTTTTACGAGAGTATGGATTCTAGGTTGCAAGACCTTGATCAAAGACCACTATAAATATTTATGTAAAATTCTTTGTTTCATAATATATTTTAGGAATCTGGTTAATCTTAATTACAACTGAATGTTTATTGTGTAGTAGGTCATGAGATTATCTAGTCCAGAACTGCAAACTCAAATGTCTATTCTATCTTCAAATGTCAGTGGGGTGGGGCATACGGGAGTGGTGGGGACTGTGGAAAACTGAAGAGACTCATGGGTCAGGGGAACACCTCTGACTTGGCTCCAGCTGATGGTGGCTAGAACCCATCACGAACCAAACATTGCCAATTCTTTCAACTTTTCAGAACATGCCCAAAGTCCGTTTTTGTGAAATTTCCTGATTTTAAAATTTGCAACTAAACTCAAAATGAGAAAAACAATGACACCATGGCTTTTCAAAAGTCAGGGCTGCAGGCCGCCTCCAAGAGTGGAAGCTTTTCATTTGAAAAACCAGAACAGGGAGATGAGGCCTAAGAAGGTGGACCATGCCTGAGGCCCAACAGCTTAGCTGGGGGTAGAGACAGGACTCCAAGCTTGGTCTCTCCAAGAAAAGCCAATGTTTCACTACCCATCTCTGCAATCACTTCTCTTGGAAATAACCTCCCCAAATTCGGGAAAAGTGGAACAGTGTCTGTGTTTCTTCCAGCAGCAGCAGTGTTTGTAAAATGTTTATAAATTCCTAGAATCTGCCAGGCCCACAGAAAGAAAGACCGTGTAGTGACGTCAGGTCAGAATTTAAATCTTAACTTGTACTACTTTCTAAGTGGGTAACCAGGGACAAATTACTTCTCCGGGTTGCAGTCATGGGAAACGTAAGAGCACTTTTCATAAGGCTGTGGAGAGGATGAAATAAGATTTCATACTGAGAGTGCCTGGCACGGTGCCAGGACCATACTAAAAAACACTGCACGGGATAATAACACGATACCCAGCGGGAAGCTGTCTTGTTCTCTTACCTACCCGAGTACGCGAAGCAGGGAGGGAAGGACGAGGACTAACGCGTTTCTCGGTGGGGGTGAGTTATGGATGAACCTCCGGACGAAATTCTAACACGAGGATTAAGTGCAGTTTCCACCCACACCCCAGCCTTCCCGGGACTCCAGTGCGAGTTTAAGGCCATGGCCAGCGGCATGGGGCGCGCGTACCCTGCCCGCAGCGTTCGGAGGCACTCTCTCGGGGAGACCTTGGTGAAGCGGATGGTGGAGCACACGCCAGTCCCAGGGGTTCCGGGCTGGGGAGGGGACGCGCGGCGTTTCAGAGGAGAAAGTGGCAGCGGGCGGTTTCACTGGCGCCCTAGGCCCGCCCGCCGGGGGACTCGCTGCCACCTGCGAGCTTTCTCTGCAGAACGCGGGAGCCGCCGTGGCGGCGGAGGGGCGGAGGCAGGGGCGGAGGCGGCACCCAGGGGCCGGGGCCGGGGAGGCCGGGATCATCGCAGCGACAATTTCTTCTCCGGCGGCGGCGGGGACGGCTGCAGGCTCGGGTCGGCCGGCCTGCGCGTGGGTTCTCCAGGGACCTGCCGGGCGCGGGTTCTGGGGAGCGCGCCGCGGAGGGGCGGACGGGAACGAGGACGAGGAGAACCGGGCGTGGGCCGGCGCGAGCGGACGGAGCAGAGCCCCCGCGCTGCGCGGCGGGGAAGCGGGGCAGGCACGGCCGAGGCCGGCGAGCGGGCGCTCCTCCCTGGGGGGGCCGCATCACCCGGCTGCAGGGCCTTCTAGCAAAAGCCACCGCGGCCGGGGCTGCAGAGGCCAGACGGATGCCACGGCCACAAGGCAGGCGCGGGGACAGCCGCCGCAGCCGCCGTCCCACGCGGGCTCCGGACACCGGGGCCGTTGGTGAGTGGACGCGCGCGTGCGTGAGTGTGAGCGCGCTCCGGCCCGGGCGAGGGGGCACGCCGGGGGCAGGTGCCCGCGGGCCCCTTTCCCGCCGGCCGCGTCCAGGGCTTGCTCGGCGGGGAGAAAAGGCGCGCTGCCGGGGCTCACTTCCTTCCTGCCGGTCCTGCGAGCGGCCGCCTCCGCCGCGCCGCCGGTGCGCGGCCCCCGCCGGCCCCTAGGGGTTACTTTCACCTTGATGGGGAAGGCAGGAAGCGGTGGCTCCCGTTGGCGGGGCGGGACTCCGGCGGCGACCTATGCGCCTGGGCTTCCGATCCCCACTCGGGATGCAGCCTTGGGGTGGGTGCCGGCGTTCGGAAGGCCCCCTGCGCTGTTTGGGGGGCGCGCGGTGTGGGGACGGCAGCGCGAGGGGCGCGCCTTTCTAGATGGTGTTTACTTTTGTGCCTTCTCTGAGCGACTCTAAGACACGTCCCCTCACCTGAATCATTGTAGCCTTAACCAAAGAATGAGTCCATAAAGGAAGTGGAATGTCGCTGGGACATAATTTTCCAGAACTCTCCAAAACAACCCCCACTTCTGATCCAAGAGCCTAAGGTACTCTAATTACTGGGGGGAAAAATAAGTTGTATAAGTCATAAGTTGTGTAGGAAACAGAACCTGATCGAGAGGATTGAAGAAATTCTTGTGTTTGGCTGGCATGGGGGCAGGGATGGTTTTCTGGAAATCCGTGTTTGATGTTAAGTACAACAGACATCTTTCAAAGTAAGCTCCAGTGAGGACCGTGCTTTCCAAACATCCTGCTAATCACTGAGAATAAAATGAAGGCCTAGGTTTTAGGGGTGTCCAGAATGGTCGTGGCTCTCACTAGGGTGCAGATTTAGATCTCATGGTTCAAGGCCCTGTCAAGGTCAGTATGGCAGATTTGTTCCAGCAGTTAAGTTACACCTGGATGTTTGATTTCCTGTTCCAAGATTGGAGTGGGGGTGGGGGTGGGGGCTACTTCTTCTATGGTGGTTTTACACAGAGATTAAGCCACTGTGTTCTGTTTCTTTCCAGGCCTTGTTTGGGTCGGCAATCTTGTATTTGTGGGATGGATGTTCAACTAAACTTGAAGAGTGTGCTGGGCCAGAGCCTGGTAGCGGGCACCGTGTAGCCTCTTCTAAATATCTCTGCTTCTTTTTAATACAAGTTAGTGCCTTGGAGAAAGAGCCTCCTCTTATTTACCATTTTCTCCATGACAGCGTCTTCATTCAAAGACATGAACTGTTACTGCAGTCTACCTAGAAAATGAGCCGGCTGCTTGTTTTCTGTGCAAGCATGGAGACAGCACATGGTTTGCCCCTTGGGAGTCTGCTTTTGCATGTACTTCAACTGTCATTTCTGTATGGTTCTTGGGAATTTTAAGAAGAAATGTGTTTTCTTTTATTCTTTTGTGAAATAAACACCATTTAAACGATCAGGCAGAGACTCCTAGCCCGATATTCATATTGCCAACTTCCAGGAGCCAGTTTCTTGCCTACTTTTGTGCCTTTTGGTAGGACCCAGTACCAGTGAGAGGCTTGGAGGAAGAAATGGCAGAATCATAGCCCCAGGGTATCTTCCATAGAGAGGTTTCTTCTGGAGAGGAGAATGACTCTGGGGTTGGCCCCTGAAATGACTGATAAAAATAGTTAGGGAATTGTTAATAACAGCTACCTCTTTTTACTTTCAGCATGTAGGACTTAATACAGCTTGGCCAAATTCCTCCTTTAAGGACCCTTCCCAAGCCTACGGACAGCTACAACCCAGGAAGCGAGGTTGCCTTTTACAGGGGAGAAAAGCCTGGTAGTTCTTGCTCAAAATATGACGGGGCAGGAGGAATGTGAGAGATGCCTAGGAAGCTGGGTACTTGGAAGGATACTTTTACCAACTGGACTACATTTTAATCCACTTGTGTTTATGATTGTGTCCAAGGCTAGCAGTTTTTCTCAACACCGTGAGGGATTTGTAAGTAACTTCAGTTGAAACGATGAGGAATGATTCATGGTCATCCTTGAAAATATGTGAGTCACGTTTTGGTCCCTTAGGGCTAATGGATTACAGCTGCTTAATAAATATGTGTTACATGAATAGCAATTCTACAATTTTTATCTTCCCAACTTAGCTCTATCAGCTCTTCTAGTATGGATTGTTATTAGCCATAACTTGGTTTGAATTACCAATCATTTCATCAAAATGAAGCCCAGTTGATACATTCAATGAAGACTGACTTCCTCAACCAAAGGAACAGTAAGGATCCCTCCAACACAAAACAAAAACAAACAGCAGGGTATTGGTACCTGTTGGCTTGCTCATCCCAGCTCTCTGAACATGTGACCGGTCCAATTGGACATGTGAGTGGACATTCAGAAACCCTGAGTTGACATCAGAATGTTCAACTCAGGAATAATCTGGATGTAGCTACATCTGGATGTGGCTTTTGTCAGAAATGATTTGCATCTCTAAGCAAATCAGGTGAACTTCTGGTACATTCCTGTATCTCGTCATGCTAAGTAGAAGAGCCAGTTAAACAGTTGGCAAATTGCTAAGTCTTCAAAGCACATGTTGTTCGAGTTTTTAAATTTTAAATTAAATCCGTGTTATGTTTGTCCATTGATGTGATTGCCTCAGAGATATTAATTCAGACTGCTGGTTACTTAGTAACTTAGATTTATTAAAAGCAGTCCCTGGATATAAGTACAAATAATTCATATGTTTTGATTTGCTCTAGTTAGCCTCTCAAGTTACTCTTGGAAGTGGGAGCATTCCCCGATCTTGAATATTAAGGGTATTACAACTTTCTTTTTCTTTTCTTTTTTTTTAAATAGTGTGACTTTCCGTCCCCAATCATTAGAAGTTTACCCTGTGGTTCGTGATCTAGTTTCAGGGTGCAAGATTAGAAAGCTGTCTGAAATTTACCTGGATATTAACATTAGGGTGCATATTAATAATGCACATCTTCTCTTTGATATCCTTCCTTTTACATCTTTCAATCAAGCTTATTTCATTCTGAACAAAAGTCAGATGAGATCCTTCGACTTGTAAAATTTTTTTCTATTGGGCTGTGTTCAAAATAAATACATAAAATTAAACATTGCTTATCACTGTTTTGAAGTAGCATCAACACTGCTGTTCTCTGTGTAATGAAGCATGACCATTCTTACTAAGGATTTGCTTCATACGTAGGCACTTGAGCACTTGAACCTGAGATAAAGGCATGTTCCTTCCGTGTCTTATTAAGGCCCTTGAAAGCCAGGGTGTGGAATTTTGATTAGACGAGGTGGCCAGTTCAGGGTAGGTTCCTTGAAAGGAATAAGTGACAACAGCGTCCTTTTAGAAGAGTATTTGGCACTTGAGTGGATTCATCGAAGAAGGGAATTGGGGTGGAATCTAGTGGCAGATAATGACAGCCTGACGAGGTTGCATCCCAGTGACGCTGAATGGAGAAGGGAGAATGTCAGGCAGTCAGACCGATGTCATGTGGAAGAGGAACAGTGCACCTGACCATGACCATGACCGCTCACCTGTTCCCCATCCAGTTGATCACAGCATCCTTTCCTGCTGAGCCCTGGTGTAACCTCAGAATCTTGCAAACACTTGGCAGGTATTTATTAATAAATATTAGCTACTTGTACAGTGCCAGGCACTGTACAAAACCTTAAGTCATGTCATCTCAAGGATGGTGAAGTGGTTAGAAACATGGATTTTTTTTTTTTTTGGTCATTGATGAGCTGTGTGTCCTTGGGTAAGTTACTAATGTCTCTGAGCTTTGGTTTCTTCATTTTTCCATTGGGATATTCATATCGGTCTCATAAGATTTGGAGCAGGGTTAAATGAATAAATAGGTGTAAATGAAAAGTGTTTAGAAGTTTCTGGCACAATGTTTAGTGCTGTATGTGTTATTATTAATTCACAGAACAACCTTATGCAATAGGTATCATTTTGCAGATTAAAAAATTGAGTACAGAGAGGTTCAGGGTCATAGCTGGGAGTGAAACACAGACAATGACTCCAGTGCTTTCCTAGCGTGTGTACATGCCTGTCTGCTGTACCGCATGCGCAGGGCTCCGAATGCTGCCTGGGGCAGGACATGTGGGCACCGGTCCCATGGAGAGTCAGGGCTCCAGTCATTTCCATTGTGGAATTGGCCATCTCCAATATAGAGTGAATACCCAGATTATCATACAAAATTTTTGCTAGTTTTCCTTGATATTTTGGTCGTGTTTTTCATGAAGTTCTTCGTTAAGAAGCATTCCAATTTGTGTTTTCACATGTGCTTGAAAAACAGGCTGTTTTTTGTTTCTGGCAGGTGACATATGCAGTGCATATCTATTTGTTACATCTTATGCTCAGTGATTCTTTGCTAAAGGCAGAGAGGCTATGTCTCCCTAATGAATGCATAATATTATAATGTATCCATTATATTTATATAATATAATATGGTGTATTTGTATAACATAGGGTATATATGGTTTATACAATGTATATAGTGGGGCGCCTGGGTGGCACAGCGGTTAAGCGTCTGCCTTCGGCTCAGGGCGTGATCCCGGCGGTCTGGGATCGAGCCCCACATCAGGCTCTTCTGCTATGGGCCTGCTTCTTCCTCTCCCGCTCCCCCTGCTTGTGTTCCCTCTCTCGCTGGCTGTCTCTATCTCTGTCAAATAAATAAAATCTTAAAAAAAAAAAAGAATTTATACAATGTATATAGTATATATATATATTATATGACATGTATTATATACATCTCTATACATTATATAATATATACTTTATCCACTATGTTAGGGAGACACAGTATGTGTAAGGAGTCACTGAGTATGAAGAGAGATATTACTAATGAGTATGTGTATCTTATATTTTTGGGCAGATATCAGTATTCTGGAAAACACCATCCACCATTCCACCATCTATGCGATCCACCTCTCTCTACACTCCCAGAGTCTCATATGTCTTCCACTCCTCAGCCATGGTGGAGTTAATGATGACATTTCAAAGCCATTGTTATTTGGGAGGGCACCTGGGGGGCTCAGTCGGTTAAGTGTCCAGCTCTTGATTTTGGCTCAGGTCATGACCTCGGGGTCCTGGGATCAAGCCCCATGTCAGGCTCCCTGCTCAGCACAGAGTCTGCTTGAGATTCTCTCTGCTCTTCCCCCTTACTTGCTGGCTCTCTCTCTGTCTCGAAGGTAAATTAATAAATCATGGGGCTCCTGGCGGGCTCAGTTGGTTTCGCATCTGCCTTCGGCTCAGGTCATGATCCCAGGGTCCTGGGATCAAGCCCCATATCGGGCTCCCTGCTCAGCGGGGAGTCTGCTTCTCCCTCTCCCTTTGCCTCCTCCCTGCTTGTGCTCTCTCTCTCTTGCTCTCTCTCTCAAATAAATGAATAAAATCTTTAAAAATAAATAAATAAATCTTTAAAACAGTAACCATTTTTATTCAGAATATTTTATAGAATAACAGCAAAATAATTTTAGCTATTTTTGACTTGCTCAAGTAATTATGTTTAATTATAAGGGGCCCCATTTTAATTATAGGCGGGAAGACTGCCAGAGCAACAAAGAGTAAAAAAATCCATAATTCCGCCAGAGGTTCTTTAGGGTGGAATACGTCATCACAGATTTCGGTATTTTTACCATTACGTTAATTCTTGCAATTCTTTGGTCTTATAAATATCTTCCAGAAATCTGTAACTGGTATTGTGTTTTTGTTTTTCTGTTTTTTGTTTTCCCTAAGGAGGCAAAAGCTTTCCTTGGTCTTGTAAAAAGTTAATGGGTACTGTTTAGTTGAGAAACATTTTTGAATCTCATCTTTAAAAAAATTGTCTTCGTCCTTTCCTTTAATTTTTCGCATCAACTATACATTATTATTTAAAGTTCAATTCCTTTTATTTTTTTAAAGATTGTATTTATTTACTTGACAGAGAGAGAGAGTGAGCGCAAGGGAGCACAAGCAGGGGCAGGGGCAGGCAGAGGGAGAGGGAGAAGCAGACTCCCTGCTGAGCAGGGAGCCCGATGTGGGGCTCGATCCCAGGACCTTGGGATCATGACACTCTGATCCACCCAGGTGTCCCTAAAGTTCAATTCCTTTTAAAGGAACTGTTTTTAAATGTTGTGAGTTTAGATCTGATTTAAAGGAAATAAAGATGGGGTTTCCCGCAGGTCCCCACCTGTGGCCGTAGTAAACCTGGAAGGCTTCCTAGCCTGGATTGATCCCTGGAAGCCTGCCTGAGGGTTGGGAGGAGCCGGCTGGCACCCTCTTTGTTTCTCACCACACCTCCTGCCCTCCTGTTTCCAGCACCCCTCCGTGGGTGTGAATCGTGGGCCAAGCCGGCTCATCAGTCCCTCTTTCAGTAGCCTGGGGCTATCACCACCACCCCTAGGATTGCAAGCAAGTCAGGAGCTTGGGCGAGATGCCCTGTGGCCCTGTTCCCCAGGGAGCATAAGGGCACCTGAGAAAAATGTTTCCTAAATTTAAAAAAAAACAAAAAACAAAAAATATAACCCTTATTAAGGATGAAAGAATTTGAGTTCCGGTGGATTTGGTGTTTTGTTTTTTAGACCTTTGCTATACTTTCGTCTCGCTGGTTATCACAGTACTGAACCAGAGAATCAGCTCAGCCTCATACAAGAGATAACTGTTCAGGGACCTGTCAGGAATTATTCATTTTGATTGTTTGACTTGATGACTCTCAGGGTAATTTGGAAACAGGAGGCCAGTGATGACTTATTGTTAACCCTTCCTGGCCCGGAGTGAAACTTGCCTGTTTTCCTTGGCAGGTGCTCAGAAAGCAAGTGCAGCGTGGGTCCCTTATGAGAGTGTAGCATTCTGAACGTCGGTGGCTGGGGCAACCACCAGCTGTGCCCTTTTAGTTAAAAGGCAGAAAGAAAACCAGAATCAATAATCACAATTATGGTTCCTTTCAGTTCATCTAAGGACTGTGTGATTTTATTCACCCTGTTACTAGAACCATAGCTTTTAACACTGGAAATGTGCATTTCAACCATGAAGAAGAGATGTAGAGAGGCCTTTATGCCTGTGGGTTCTTGCTTCAGTCTTCTGATAGGTTGGCTCGGGTTCTTTTTCCAGTCTGTTTTGTCCTTGAAAGGCTGGTTTATGAACTGTTCCACGAGATAAGTTTTCTTTCACGGAAACAAAAAGACATGATGGGTGGAACAAAATTAGAAGAGAGAGGCCTGAAATCAGTCCTCGTAAAAATGGGTCAGAGAAATGGTTCACTGAAGGGCTCACGAGAGTACTTTAAGCAAACAAAGCAAAACAAAAAAGGTGAAAATCACTTGGAATCATTAGTGGGTGTGGAACTTTCTTTTTCCCGTTAATGGAAAATCTATGAGATGAAAATACAGGTTGAAAGCCATGTAGATGGCATCACGTTCTTAGGGTATAAAGGTTATTTTTCTGTTGCCAAGTATAACATTATTGAAAGACCTAGATTATTAACTGGAGTGATGCGTCTCATACTAGTCTCCAAAACCCAAAATGGCCTCCATACCACCAACTTGTAATTCAGTAAGTTTGGATGGGGCCAAGGAGCCTTCATTTTAACAACCTTTGCAGAGGGTTGGTTCTGATGTGCAGTTGGTCAATAAACCACACTTTGAGAGAAAAGAAACCCAAGGAGCTAGATCTGATTTTGTATTCAGATCTGTGTTTCTATTTTTAAGTAATAACGTTTACAGTAGGGCCGCCTTGGAGTTTTTTTAGTGGCACTGGATTCCGTGGTTCATTTTCTTATTAATACCAGTTTTTGGATGCATGGAATCAGAAAACCACAGGGTTGGTGGGAATGTTTAGACGGAACACCGCACATCCCGAATGGCGTGTGTTGGGATGGAGCAGAGAGGGTTTGATCAAAGAGGGAAGTAGGGGGGAGACATCCACTGGGGAGCAGTGGAACACAAAGTCTCTTCGTGCCCAAGAAAAGGGGTCCGCAGATCTCTGGCACTGAAGGGCCTCCAAGGAAGGGTGTTTAGACCTCTTGTGGTAGGCACTAGGTTACCAGCGTGCCTTGTTGCGTGCCGGTCTTACCCGATGCAAACAAGTGTGACACATGCTTGGGACACACAGCATCTGGTCCAGAAACAGAGGATTACGGAAGAGGTGGGCAAAGCCAACTGGTTTGTCCCCATGAAGGCAGAAGGGAGAAGGGAGAGGGGGCACTTAGGGCCTTCAATTTGGCAGAACTGACACCAAAGGGTTTATGCAGCAGATTTCTCTGTGTTTGATGGTCTGTAGCCAGTTCCATGCTCTTTCCAGCAACTCCGTGTGATGTGTGATAACACTGAGGCCACGACCCAGCGGGGCCGTCAGGCCAGAGCAGCGCCTCTGGATTTAGAGAGCCCCTGAGTAACCATTACGACTCCCTACCTTAAAAATATTGTGAAGGAAGAAGGGCAGAATTCAGCTCTGTTTGGACCGGAAGAACAGACTCAGGAGTTTGCCAAAATTCACACATCTGGAAGGTGGCAGGGCCAGGATTAAAACCTGGAACTGCCCACTCAAAACTGATAGACGTCACGGAGGTATAATTTGTCTGGTTATGAAGTGATACCTGCTAGGAACAAACTGTACAGAATGGGACGAATGGAACGTGGAAGGCCTTCAACCTCCCATCCGTGAGCGAACACCTGGGAAAAATTCAGTGTGTGTTGTTCCAACCTTTTTCTTGCAAATGCTGATATACATTAACTGCATATGTATCACAGGGATGGAGTCATACTTCCTATGTTACTGTACGACTGGCTTTTCCCCCAGTTCATCATGCTGGAACTTGGACATCTTCCTGGTTCCGTGCGCGTAGATGTAAGTCCTCTCCACTGGCTTCATCAACTAGAGATGTTCTCTATTTTAAGTAACACCCTTTTGATGGCTATTTTTACTTCCTAAATTTTCATATTTTTAAACCATGCTGAGATGAGCGAGAAAGAGGGAGGGGTGTGTGTGTGTGTGTGTGTGTGTGTGTGTGCATATGGTATATTATTTGGCTTAAGGGAAAATCTTAGAATTGCTTGCTCAACAGGAGTGCGTATTATTTTTAAAAATTGCTAATTTTTCTTCCAATCCTCATCATTGTTTAGTACAGTCAATCATGAGGTTGTATCAATCAAATAAAAGAAGATGCCTTGCTCAAATTTGTGGTTTCTTAATTATTAGTGAAATGAAGCATTTTTCCCATTACTTAGTTGTTTATATTTCTCTTGTGACTTGTTCATTCCATTTGCTTGTTTTTACTCAACCCTATCTCTTTCTTATGTTTCTGCAAATGCTCCCTATGCTTTAGAAGCACTAGATGTTATAACTGGCAAGGGATGGAAACTCTTTTTTTGTCATTTTCCTTTCTGAGGGATTTTTAAGGTACTAACTGGACATTAAAAGTAATGCTTTAAAATAATGTCAGACTTTAGTTTTATTTTTTATTTTTTAAAAGATATTATTTATTATTTGACAGAGCGAGAGCATAAGCAGGGGGAGGGGCAGGCAGAGGGAGAAGCAGGTTCCTCACAGAGCAAGGAGCCCGATGCGGGACTTGATCCCCGAACCTTGAGATATGACCTGAGCCGAAGGCAGATGCTTAACCTACTAAGCCACCCAGGTGTCCCAATAATGTCAGACTTTAAAAGTAAATAAATGAATAAAATCATGTCAGAATTCCAAAAAATTGCAAAAATAGTACATGGAATTTTTGTATATCCTTTACCCCCCTTTCCCCAAACATGAACAGCTTACATAGTCACAGTCATTATCAAACTCAGGAAGGTGATACAGTCACATCGTTGCTGTCTAACGCACACACCTCATTCGCATTTCCCCGGCGTCCTTCTGGACCAGGGTCCCCTGCAGGGTGGTGCCTGGCGTTCAGTTGTTTTGTCTCCGTGTTCTCTTTTAATTTGAAAACCGTTCCTCAGTCTTTCTCTGTCTTTCATCATCAGGACACTTTTTGAGAGCGTAGCCAGTTGTTTTATGGAAACTCCCTCCATTTGGGTGGGCCTGACGTTTCTTCATGAGCGCGTGTGCGCGCGCGCGTGTGTGTGTGTGTGTGTGCACGTGCATGTGCAGTGGCAGATTGGCTGTGGACTCAGGGAGGCGGCAGACATGGGGGGAGCTATTTCCAGATTTCACCAGGTGTCGTGCAATTGATTAGATGTTGGTACCGTTCATCAGGGTGGGGGCAAGTTTCGTCTGTGCCAGTCTGCCATTCTGTCCACATCAGCATTGACAATATCTTTGCCTGCGTTTGTCCCACACCTCAGTATGTCCACTTAACTTCCAAGGTCTGTGTCTTCTCAGAATCTCCCCCAATAGCTATGTATCCTTCTCCAATCTTTCTACCACTCAGTCCCCGTCTGGGCTACCTCACCCACAGTGCCTTCCAGCCTGGGGGTTGGTTCCTCTCCTCTGTAACTTGATCCACTGCTGCTAGACTTTTTTTTCCTTTCGGCTTTATTGAGGTGCAATTGGCAGAGACTACTTGAATTTAATAAAGATGTACTAAGTGCCTAGTTTGGGCAAGTGGCCTTATGGGGCAGAGTTGCGAGAAGCTGAGTGTAATCGAGGAGATTCAGGGCCATTTCGCCTAGTGGTCAAAGGAAGCTGTACCCTTGTCTCGCTCTTTACAAAGAACTAATTCCACACAGATCAAAGGTATTTATTCAGAAATATCCAACCATAAAATTACTGGAAGAAAAGATGGGTGGACGTGTTTTTAAAAGTTTTTTTGGTGTCAGCGAGTTTGAAGATCTTTTATAAAAAATGGTGAAAAACCCAGATCCCATAAAGAAGAGGTGGAACCGTTTAACAGGGTGAAACGTAAACATTTTGTACAAAAACTAAACAACCTCCAAGCAAAAATGCCACCTAAACTAAGAAATGTCGAAGGGAGAATGGAAATAGAAAATTCGCCGTTTTCAGGCACCATAGTAATCAATGTTCAGGCAAGAATCGTCTTGGATGTTACAATTAGTGGGCCCAGGTGTATTCGCAGGTTCTCGAAGTAACTCCCTACAAGATACTTTGTAATTATGAAGGAAAAAATAGTATCTTCACAGGGAAGAAGCCTGGCAGACATGATTTAAGCAAGAGATCACAGTTGACATCAACGATAATGGGGCAAAACACTGCCTCCTGTTGCACTGAGGAAGACACTATTGTTTCTGAGGTGTTTTTTTGCAAAAAAAAAAAAAAAGCCTGTCTCTGTTTCCTGTATTTTGTCTTTGTAGCAGTTCCCACACGTCTCTGCCTCACCCTGTCCCCAGCAGAATGTCAGTGTCCTAAGATCAGATGTGATCCGTCTCTTTGGTCACCGTTGTATCACTAGGTCCTAGCACAGACTGTCGGTTAATAAATAATGTTGTCCAAATAAATGAAGAGCTGGATTTACTTGGAGCCGGCGACATTTGTAGGAAAGATGCATTTAGCCGTGGGTGTCCTGGTGGAAGGGGATGGAAGACATTTGAAGACAGCGCTAACGCTCAGATGAAGCGTCAGTTCGAGTCATGAGAGAAACGTGTCCTAAGGAATACAAGTATGTTAACAGAAAAGACAGGAGATTGGTAGTTGAGATGCAGGGTGAGGACAGGTGTGCCTCCGCGTCACAGAGGCCTAGGCAGGAATTTGTTCTGCGGGAGGGAACATGCGGCTGGGCCAGGCCTGGCGGGTTGTAGGAGGTGATTTGTAACGGTCTTACCCACGTGGTGAGCCTCGGGCTTCCACGTGCGTCAAGATCTGCTGGGCTGCTGGATAAAAGTAGAGATTTGTGGGGCGCTCTTCAGAAAATCTGACTCGGTGGCATCTGGAAATCTGTTTTCTTGTGACAGGCACTGTCCTCCTCTACCACGTAATCATGGTGCAGGTGGCTCAGGAACCACACTCAGGGGAAAGTTATGTCAGAGCGGCGGGATGTCAGCGCCAGGGCGGGAATGGAGGAAGCGAGTGAGCGAGCGGTGAGCGCGCAGGCACAGCAGGCAGCCGGGCCCTTGCTGACCACTTCGGCAGCGTGAGGGGATCGTTAAGCAATTTTAAATGGACTGCCAGGCAAGGCTATCGGAGGACACAGCCCATGTCGCTCCGGTCCGCTCTGTCGAAGAGATCGTCCAGTACAAAACCAAAAATGTGATTGCCGCTCTCCACAGGAACGCGTCGGACACTTACAATCCCTGTGGTCGGGGAACATTGGAGAAGCGCTCGTCCAGAAGTATTCTAGGATCGCTTTTGATTTTGAGTAGTAGTGCTGGGCTCAATTCATCTTGGTCATGGGCGGTCCTTAGGAAATTTATGAAAATTAAGTAAAATAGATTCATAATGCCCAAGGACTGACCTTGTATCTCTGAGCTTCAGGCAACTGGCAGGCAAGAAAATGAGGTTATTTTTAAAATTTATTCTGACTCATTATGCTTCATCGAATTAGATAACTCCTGGATAGTATTTTGTTACAGGCTTATTGCAGCAAACAAGAGGGAAGTATGTTAAAGGATACATTAAAGCTTACTGGCTTATGGATGGCTTATTTTTATTTTTTTGGATGGCTTATTTTTAGAAGGCCTAATTTCCAGGAAATTTTAGTACCTCCACACCAGAATGACACAGCTAATGTGCTCGTATGGATTTAAGATGACAAAATAATTGTGTACGAATGTGAATTTCTCCCTGACACCTCAGATTCATTTTCTGAGTGTTTTATGATGCATATTAATTGGATAATCTCATTAAGAAAAAAAAAACAGAATCCTAAATTAGCACACTTATGAGCACGTGAAATGCTTTTTGAATATCGCAGTTTAGAGCTTACATTAAAAACCAGCATGTATTTTGAATTGAACTGTGTCTTGGTAGAATAATTATGCATTTGAATTTCTCAACCATGTATTCCAGGTGGTCAATCCACAGACTAAAAAACAAGTGAAGGCAGTGAATGCCCTTTTCTTTCTTTGGCAGAGAGAAGATTAAGAATCAGATATTTGTAAACCTGAACGGAAATTTCATTTCTTTCTTTTGTCTGCTTAGACACATTTGTTGAAAAATTATAAAACGTAGAAAACAAGGAACAATCCTCAAGAAGCTAGAAATGAAGTGGTATCTTAATTCTAAATATGGTGAAAGTAATGAAATAATAAAAAAAAGAACAGAAAGTGATCAAATAAGGTGGTGAGGATAAACCAACCCAAAAGCTGATTCTTTGAAAAACATCAATGAAGTAGCTAAATTTCTGACAATGTTAACCCAGAAAGAGGAAAACCCACAAATAATTAAGAATAAAACGGGAGCCGTAACTACAGACCCATTAATAAGTTATATATTTATTTTGAAACTATTTATTTATTTGAGAGAGAGAGCAGGGGGAGGGGTGGGGAAAGGGACAGAGAGGGGAGAGGGACAGAGAGAGAGGGAGAGAATCTAGAACAGACTCCACCTGAGCCTGGAGCACGACGTGGGGCTCAGTCTCGCAACCCTGAGATCAGGACCTGCGCCGAAACCACGAGTCGGACTCCCAACTGACGGAGCCACCCAGGTGCCCCGTGACCCATTAATAATTTAAAACATCCGAAGAGAACACCGACTATCAGCATTGGACAAACAGATAAAATGGGGGAAAAATAGAAAATTTGAGCTACTAAAATTGACTCTAGAAGAAAGCAGAAAACCTGACTATTCCAAGAACCCTTAGAACAATCCAATCAGTGGTTACGAGTTTCTCCCCAGTTGCCCCAACTCCCCACACCGCCAACCACCTGCATGTATATTCATGGCTCAGATGATTTTTGAAGGAGTGAGCTTTCATTTCTGCAGTAAATCCTGCCGCTCTCATCCAAGCCCCGAGGATCTGACCTTGGCCTGATTTGACCGTCAGCTGTCACATGCTGCTTGAGCCTGACCTCGGGGACCCTGTGTGCCTACTTCTGAGTCTCTGCTCCACCACTTGCTCAGGTTTCTCACCTACTCTGGTCTCTTGCCTCCTCATCGGTAACATGCAGATAATGGTGTGGTCATTTGTTAGCACAAAGCATCGTGCTCTGTGGTTTACAGGCATCACCTCACCCTCTCAGCAACTTTTTTCCTTACTTACTGTTCTCAACCCCACTTTGCAGCTGGAGAAGCTTTGATCCTGCATTTAGTGGTTAGAGTCAGAATATGAACCCAGGTGGTCTGATCCTGGAGGTTGCACATCTGATCTCTAGGCTCAACTGCCCCCGATCTGTTCAGGCTTTGGTGAGGGTTAGTGCTTTATTCCAGTTAACCAGGGAGGGAAAGCTACCTGTTCATAGTCCTTATGATGATGATGATAGCTCTTTTGCTATATTAAAGGTGAAATATAGTGCTGCAGTAATCCCTCACCTGCCCAGAACTTGCCTTGCTCTTATCTGGGAAACAGTGGAGGAAAGAAAGAAGGAAGGAAGGAAGGAAGGAAGGAAGGAAGGAAGGAAGGAAGGAAGGAAAGAAAGAAAGAAAGAAAGAAAGAAAGAAAGAAAGAGAGAAAGAAAAGAAAGAGAGAGAGAGGGAGGGATGGAGGGAGGGAGGAAGAAAGAAGGAAAGAAAGAAGAAGGAAGGAAAAGAAAGAAAGAAAGAGAAAAGAAAGAAAGAAAGAAAGAAAGAAAGAAAGAAAGAAAAAAGAGGAAAGAAAGAAAGAAAGAAAGAAAGAAAGAAAGAAAGAAGAGAAAGGAAGGAGGGAGGGAGGGAGAAAGGGAGGAAGGAAAGAAAGAGAAAGAAAAAGAAAGAGAGAGAGGGAGGGAGGGAGGAAAGAAAAAGAAAGAAAGAAAGAAAGAGAGAGAGAGAGAAAGAAAGAAAAGGAAGGAAGGAAAAGAAAGAAAGAAAAGAAAGAAAAAGAAAGAAAGAAAGAAAAAGAAAGAAAGAAAGAAAAAGAAAAGAAAGAAAAGAAAAGAAAAGAAAAGAAAAGAAAAGAAAAGAAAAGAAAAGAAAAGAAAAGAAAAGAAAATGGTTGTGTAGCCAGGTTGGAAACCCTATAGCACATTCACTGTCATCAGCATACAGTTTACTCACAGGGGGACCCTTTGAGATCCATGTCCAGTCTACACTTTAATTTTACAAATAAGTGTCAATTATTTTGTCAGTGATCTAAAACTAAAAGGACAGAAAGACTGAGGTCAGAAGTTTAGTAAAGCATTGCTTTTTTAATTGATTTTCTAGACAAGAGCAAATGAGAAATGGAGCAACAGCATTGCTGTTGGCAGGTACCAACGTACCAATAAGGTTGACTCATCAAGAAAGAGTTAAGTAGGGGTGCCTGGGTGGCACAGCGGTTAAGTGTCTGCCTTCAGCTCAGGGCGTGATCCCGGCGTTATGGGATCGAGCCCCACATCAGGCTCCTCCGCTATGAGCCTGCTTCTTCCTCCCCCACCCCCCGGCTTGTGTTCCCTCTCTCGCTGGCTGTCTCTATCTCTGTCGAATAAATAAAATCTTTAAAAAAAAAAGAGTTAAGTAATAAGGCTGTTTTAATCAAAGAAGAGTGTAATATCTTGGAGATATTCAAAAATAGTTAAATCTTACAAAATTCTATTATTATTATTTTAGTGATGCAGAATCACTACTTTTGCCATTGGAATTACATAGCTGAAGAGTTCGTCATGTTGCCAGAGAAACCCTCTATCAATTAGGCAATATCTTCCAGAATCCTGGGAGTGTCTCCAACAATGGCACTTCTATCTTATATGGCAACAGTTCAGAGGAGGATAGTTGTAGGGTAAAACTCAGCAGCCTGGCCACGTCAGCAAGGAGCCAGGCTCATGCCACTCTTTGGCTCCACCATCCTCTGCACACCGGAAGCTTCTCCGGCTTGACTCCCGTGTCGCAAGACAGAAGTTGCATTTCAAGTCTTGCATGAGGACACTTGTCTGGCTGATGGAAAGGCACATATTCTCTAGAATGTCTCCTGGTATTACAAGATGAAAAGCTCTCACGGAGTCCTCCCAATAGTATTCCCCGTTTTGGTCCCATTGCCCAAGATTTGGTCGCTTACCAACTAGCCAACTAGTTCTGAGTGCAAGGGACACCGGGAAAGGGAAGGGTCTCTGGTGAGGTTAGCGCCTGTGGCAAGAAAGACGTGGCGGGCATGGAGAGACGGTGGCTGCTGGGTGGATAACTGAGAGTGTCTGTCAAAGCTAATTGAAATAAAGCAAGTCCCTCCACGTGAGTCATCTCTGATCTCTACAACAGAAATCAACCCTGGAGGACAGAGGCAATTAACCTCACTTCCCTAGTCACCTCATGTGAGAAGGGGCTGGTTTTCTTTGATTTTTCTATTGCATGCCAGGAACTGTAATAGAACTTTTATTTATTTCTTTATGTTTTACCTTATATATATCCCTCTTATTTATTTAAGCTCAGTCGAGTTCTTTTGGAAAGGTGTTCTTTCCCCCCATTTAATAGAGGAAGATGAAGTACACAGAAAAGGTTAAATAAGATGTCATAGGGGTGTCTGGGTGGCTCAGTCGGTGAAGTGTCTGCCTTCAGCTCAGGTCATGATCCCAGGGTCCTGGGATCGAGGCCTGCGTTGGGCTCCCTGCTCAGCGGGGAGTCTGCTTCTCCCTCTGCCTCTGCCTCTGCCCCTCCCCCTGCTTGTGCTCTCTCTCAAATAAACAAATACAATCTTAAAAAAAAAAAAAGATGTCATAGCACTCCCAACTCATAAATGGTGAAAGCTGGGTTCTCCTACGGGTGTATATGGCCCCAAAGCCTGGGCCGTTGGTGCCAAAGGTCCTCAACCACTTCATTCTGGTGTCAGGTTAAAAATGCTATTATGCTATGAGAAATAATAAACTTAATGGCCAAAATGAGACTTGATAGCTTCCAACGTAGCCTGGACTTACCTTGAAGTGATTTACAACATGCATCAGAGCAGTAATTTATTCAATAACCTTTCCTGTAGGGGCGCCTGGGTGGCACAGTGGTTAAGCGTCTGCCTTCGGCTCAGGGCTTGATCCCGGCGTTATGGGATCGAGCCCCACATCAGGCTCCTCCGCTATGAGCCTGCTTCTTCCTCTCCCACTCCCCCTGCTTGTGTTCCCTCTCTCGCTGGCTGTCTCTATCTCTGTCGGATAAATAAATAAAATCTTTAAAAAAAAATAACCTTTCCTGTAGCAAGTGCATTCTTGCTGATCTAATCTAAACCACACGATTGTGGTATGTTTAACCTGGACTATCCCTCTAGGGGTAAGAGAGAGCACCTGACATCTGGTAGGTTCTCCCCTACAGTACTTACAAGTATAGGGGGAAAATGCAATAAAGCTGTTACTAATATTCTTATCAAGTTTCATATTTATCTTCTCAATGTTTTAGTACAAATAAGGTGTTATCTTACTTGTAAAGGCATATTTATTTGTATCAGCATATTTCTGCTTTGCAGATATTTACAGACGAGGATAAAAGAAAGCAATCTTTGGTTTAGTGTCTGCATTTTTAAATCTTTTGAAGTGAACAGCACGTGTGTGCCTAGGTCATTTGGTCCTAAAGCCGGTCCCAACCTGCAAGAGAGTGACTTGGGCGCTGCTTCTCCCTGCGCCTGTCCTTTAAGGCGTGAAAACGACCCTTGACCTCCTTTTATCTGAATCAGAGGATGACACCTTTGCTCACAGCCTAGCTTATGATCGCTTCCTGTACTTACCTCCACCACAATAAACTGCACCGTGTCGTTCCTGAAAAACATGAACTCTAACCCGGTGGGGACAAGAAGGGCTGCTGGTTGGCCAATTAGAAATGAGAGTCCGGGAGGTGGCATGAGGTGCTCCCAGCCTCTGTCACTGGCCACAGGGCGCCCCTGCTTTTCCAGTTTACCAGGGCGTTCTGGTCCAAGGGAGCGCCCGCAAGCAAATGACACGCCTGGGAGCTTGCCTCGCTGCCTCTTCTGCATGCTGGCCCTCAGAGGGGACTGCTCCCTTCCTGGTAGACGCTCCCTGCCTGCTAGATGCTCCCTGCCTGGTAGATCCTCTGTATTCTGGAAAATATGGTTGTGTGTATGGAAGTGGGTCCAAATTCTGAGCTTAGCCACAAGAAAGTATAAAAAAAAAAAAAGAAGAAAAGGAGAGTTAAGGACTTAATAGTAAAAGGTCACAAGATAACACTGTGCTAGGTGAGCTATTTTCTTCGTTCTTGGCATTATCTGCAGCTGATTTTTAATGCAAAGGCAGCATCGGAGAGCTGCTTACACACTGCCTTGGGGGGGCAGTTGAGACTTGGACACATCCAACTGGGACCCCAAATTCAAAAGGAATTCTGCTACTGGGCTGTAAAGCTGGGGACGGAGGGAGCGTAAACTCTCACAAACTCAGAGCTGTGAGGTGTCAGCTTGGAGAGGGTTCCCGCCCCCTCCCAGGCCACTCATGAGCGAGACCCGCTTTCTGTCCTGTCCACCCTGGGCGTGGTTGGGAATGGTTCCGTTGGTTCCAGGAGGTACCCCTTAGCAGGACTGCGGGGACAGGAGTTGGCCTCCAGATGTTCAGTGTGAATATACATGGTTTTGACCAGTTCCCCAAGCCCTTGCGTGCCAGGATTCACAGAAGGCAGACACTCCTCCTCTTCCTCTTGAGAAAGTCATTGGAAGAGGAAATTTGTGTCTTTGGAAGCTACCATGGGGAAAAGGGGCTGGAGGTCTAGGCAAGAAGACAGGGGGCTCTAAAGCAAAAAGTACTCTCGAGAGGCCTGCTACATGTTCAGTGTATCTGAGGGCTGGGGTTTGGGTTTGGGAAGTCACAGAGATGTGTGCCCCCCTGGGGGTGGGGTGGGGTAGCAAGCAGGCTGAGAATGAAGTGGGTGTTCCTGGGGAATGTTTGCAGTTGGTCGTGGGCCTCTCCCAAGTGATGAGCCCAGTTGTGAAGGAGGGAGGTGAGCCTGGGAGGGCCCAGGAGGGCCCAGCGGCAAGTGGACTCCCGCCAGGCCTCTACTTCCAAAGGGAACTTGGGTGTTATCGGTGCGCGCGCGCGATGCTGAGTACTTCCCATCTGCCTTTGGCATTCTCTGCTGTTGATTTTTGATCCTCCAAATTCCAGTGTTTATCTTATCTTTAGCACCTGAAGTCATTGTTGGCCTGCTTCCCGTATGCTTGCTGATGAATGAGGAGCTCGAGGACACGGCCCCGGCCAGCGTAGGGCCGGCCGGCCTCCTCCAACCAGCTGCCTTGCTCTCTCTCAAGCATGGGATGCTTCTACCTCAGGGCCTTTGCACTATCTCTCTCCTCTCCCTCATGTCCTTCAAGCCCTTGCTTCATTTTTGGCCTCAGATAAGACCTACCATGAAAATTCCATTTCATACTTCCATTTGCTGCCCAGTCTATCCCCTCCACAGGGCTCCTGGTTCCATTTGCTCTTTTTTCTCTTTTCAAAAGCACATATTACCTTCTAACTTACTATACAATTTATTTAAATGGTTTATTGTTTATCTGTCTCTTCCGACTAGAATGTTAACTTCACAAAGGGCAGGAATCTTTGCCAATTTTTTTCATGTCCTGCATGCTTGGAACAATGCCCGGTATAGCCTAGCTGTTCAGTTGATGTTTGTTGAATGAATATGTGACTGAATTCACTGACAGACGTGTGTTAAGAGAAATAAATGAGCTGCCTGTAAGTTCTGGAAGGCTGGTACATTTGGGGGACATATCTGAGCACAGATTTAGAGCCAAACATTTACCAAACTTTTGTTATACCCCTGGGAATGTGATGGGGGAATATACTGTAGACTTAAAGGGAACTGCTTCCTCATTCACACAACAAATACATATGTGTTCTAAACTCAGGATAGATGATAAAAACAAACAAATGTCCCAGGCACTGGGCCCAGTGGTGCCAGATCCTCTGATTTTTTTTTTTTTAGGAGAGCTAAAACCTGAATTTTTCTATGAAATCTCCCAATTTGTAAATATTGATAACTAACTTAATTTTTTTAAATTTACCATAACCACCAAATTAAACATTTGTAACAATCAAATGTTGCCTTTGGGGCCGTAGGTTAATAATATTTGACGAAGTCTGAAACTTCTGGCTGGGAATGTGGGCTCTCCCAGGCTGGGCAGGATTTGGGTGAGTTGTGAGGTCACAAAGAAGGAACAGGCTACCGCCTGATCCCAGGGCCGAGGCGTGGAGGCAGCACAGCCGAGCCCCGGGGCGCACAGGCGCAATGGAGGATGTGGATTTCCTTGTTGGTATCGGCCACCATCGGCCTTGGGCTGTGCTGCGTCACCCTTTCGAGGTCAAACCACTGCATTTGTCAGGATGCAGGCGCAGCTGCCTAAACAAGACACAGGACTGCACAAGGTAGACATTTGTCCCTGTCATCGTCTGTGTGCAAGCACACTGGAGTGCTTCCTTTTTCTTCTCGCTTTTCCGTGCCTGGTGCTCCCGACGGCTCCGGCACCGGCGCGGCCGCACTGCCACTGGCAGGAGGGGCGGGCTGGGTGGAGGAGACCCGGTCCCTTTCTCTACGGGGTAGGATCCAGACTTTGATCACAGAACTTCTGTTCACACCCCACTCTGGCAGAGCTTGGGGATACGGCCACGTCTGAGGCCAAGACAGGCTGGAAAATGTAGGTTTTTACCTGGGTGGCTCTATAGCAGCGAAAAATTGTATTTTTTCTATTAGAAAAAGAGTGGGAATGGTAGATATCAAGCAGTGTGTGACATTTGCTCTTCTGGATCTCAGGTTCTGTGAGGTCAGGCACCTCTTACAGGGCCCTCCGTTGTTCGGTTTTTTGTTTTGTTTTGTTTTTAAGATTTATTCATTTATTTTAGAGAGGACCGAGGGCAGAGGGAGAGGGAAATCTCAAGCAGACTCCCCGCTGAGCCTGGAGCTGGACGCGGGGCTCGATCCCACGACCCTGCAATCACCACCCGAGCCAAAATGAACAGACAGTTAACTGACTGAGTCCCCCAAGAGCCCCTGCCCTCAGTTTTTAAAATTATTTTAGCAGGACCCCAGTAGTGCCAATGGCAGGTGATACTTGACATGTACTTTTTCTCTTTTAGATTCTTCTGGGCCACACTATTTGTGTTTAGATTGAAGTCACGTGGCAAGATTTTGTTTTGTTTGTTTGCGTAGTTGGTCTAGTGTGGTGTTTTTCAAATGTCTTGGTCTTGGGACCCCTTTGCATGCTTAAAAATTACTAAGGATCCTAAAAAGCTTTGCTCATGTGGGCTACATTGGTTTATGTTTACCATATGAAAAATTGAAGCAGACATTGACAGAAATATGCAAATAAGCATTCCATTCACTTGGACCCTCTAGAAGTCTCCACTGCAGAGTTGTGACACTTTAATGGTGAAGGACCAAATAACATTTGAGTGATATTATGAAAATAACAGTGACTTTGCACACCCCTTAAAAGGGCCTTGGGGATCCTGTACACACTTCGATGCTACTGGTCTAGAGAACATAACTGGTTATGTTGACTTGGGTAACAGATTGTGTTGAAACTGATGGGTGCTAGGATTAGAGGTTAAAAAACAAATTAAGACAGGACCACTGCCACTGAGTAGTTAATGGTCCAAAGAAATAAGTTGACCGGCCCATCTATAAACTTCTTTCATCCTAGACTTGAGGGGAGTTGGTTTCCATTTCTGAACTATAAATAAATGTATGTGTGGGAGTTAATAGTGACTGGTTTGCATCTATGGCACGTTAATAAATTCTGTTGTCCGTTCAGAAACTCATTACAGAGAAGCTGGTTTGAGTCTTTGGCCACCCAGGCCTGGCACCCGGTACCTTTTCTCACCGAGCATGGCCCACTGCCTGCATTGCAGGTGTCAGGGGCTGGGTGTTTGCACTTTCTGGTGCCAGGCCGTGGACGTGTGACCCACGCTCTGCCAGCCACACACCTCCGTCCCATACTTTGAACGGGAAACTGGTCACATCAAGCAAGACATGGCAGCTGGTGGTGGTGCCGGAAGCTGGGGGCCCCCCCTTCCCACCAGACCAGTGCTGCTGAGTGATTGGGGTGGGTTCTGGATATGGAGCCTCCAAGCCCTGTTTCCCTGGCCTCCTGGAAATCTGTGATCTTTCCATTATCCTGTGAATTCAAGAGTCAGTGCCTTTGCTTGCAACTAGGAACCCTGCTTCAGGCATTCTCAAGGACAGTCTCTCTGCGAGTATTGCTTGGAAACCTCACGTTTCTGTGAGGTCACATCCTAACCGTCAGTGCCCATTGGTGGGCTGACAGCTGCTGGATTCAGAATCCTTGTGGGTGAGTTCTAGGAATCTGCATTTCAAATAAGACTCAGGCATGCATAATTTTTAGATACAGTAAAATTTAAGAACTGCTGTTGTAATGTTTTTAATTTTTAAAATTATTTGTTCTCCGTTTAAGGATCTGAGTGACCTCTAAAAAATAACTCTAGGCTTTTACATGACCCTAGTCAATGACTAACTAGTGTTTCATTGTCCCCTTCCCTCCCTTCCCCCCACCCAGCCCTAAATTCTATAAGTCTTTTTGTTTTATCTCTTTAACTGTTTTAATTTCTTTCTTTTTCTCCCTCCTTCTCTCTCCTTCCTTCCTTCCTTCCTTCCTTCCTTCCTTCCTTCCTTCCTTCCTTCCTCCCTCCCTCCCTCCCTCCCTCCCTTCCTCCCTCTTTCTTTCTTTCTTTCTTTCTTTCTTTCTTTCTTTCTTTCTTTCTTTCTTTCTTTCTTTCTCTTTCTTTCTTTCTTTCCCTGGTTTATTTCTTCTTACTGAGGACTGGTAATTCCCCAAATGGGGTTGCCTACATTCTGTGACACCAGAATTAATTAGGGTGTTAAGCTACACTGTGACTGTGGCACTCCCCAGGTCATTTCTTTCCCAGCTATTTCTGCAACCTGCAAGCTTAGATCTCCCTGTTTACTCCAGGCATCACTAGAGAGGATGAAGAGGAAAGATTAGAACATGCCACGTGACTTTCCTTGGAGGGTTTCTCGGGCATGGATTCAGGCCAGAAAAAAAGCAGGAAGGGTTGAATGATCTACATGTGAGATTGCTAGAATCACAGAATGCTATGATCTGAATGAATGAATGAATGTAGGTTAAGCCCCTCCTGTCATAAATGAGGAACTGAAGATGTGGCCAGCATCGCATAAATGATTAGTGGAGTAAAAGGCCAAAATAAATTTAGAAGAAGTGGGAAGTGGTGATGCAGAGGCTGACCTAAAGTAACGTAAGAGAGGAAACTCATATTCATTGAGTGACTATTTGAACTTGCGTAATTTCACGTAACCCTGAGCCTCCGTTCCTACAACTGCAGAAATAAAGATTGTAATAATAGCTAACACTTCTGTAATCTTCACTGTGCTAGGAACTATTCCAAGCACTTCATATGCTAACTGATTTCATCCTTATCACATCGATATGACATAGGTCATATTATTTCCCCTACTGTCGCTTGCACACAAAAAGGCTGTGTAACTTACGTAAAGTCTCATAGCTGGCATATTTGTTTTCTTGTGCTGCTTTAAAAATCACCACAAGCTTCGTGGCTTGAGACAACGTATATTTATTATCTCAGAGGTTTGTGGGTCTGGAGCCTGGGCACGGCATAACCGGGTCCTCTGCTCAGGATCTCACAAGGCAGCAATGCTGAAAAGGGTAAGGGTCTCATCTGAGGCTCAGGGTGCACTTCCAGACACACATGATTACTGGCAGAACGATGTCCCTATGGCTCTGGTATTTATGGTGGCTGAGTCTTGAAGGCCAGCGGGAGACTGTCTCAGACTTTGAAAGATTTCACCTGATTAGGCCAGGCCCAGGCAGGATAATCTTTCTTTGATTGCTTCAGTGCCAGCTGGTTGGACGTCTTAATATATCTACAAAATCTCTCCATCCTTGCTATGTGACATAACATAAACATGGGAGTAGTGTTCCATCACCTTTGCTGTGTTCTATTAATTAGAAGTCAGTTACAGGTCTCATCCACACTCCAAGGGAGGGAGTTACACAAACCCCGATACCAGGGGGCAGGAGTCGCAGAGCTGTCTTGTAATTCCGCCTTCCACAGCTCGTAAGGCTTAGCTTGGGCCCAGACGGACTCCGGGTGTAGGAGTCCATGGCCCCAGTGTCTAAGCTCTTCACCCTTAGGATCTTTCTTCCTTTAAACAAAGGTAACCCACTTTATAACCTTGCATGGAGTTCTAAGCAAGACGACGCCCCGAAGACACACTGCGTGCTAAGCAATAACGAATTCTCATCCCCGCTTTAAAAGGTCTGCTCTTCAGGAACCCGTAACCACCTGCTGTTTTGTATTTTCAGGAAGAGATTTCCAAAGTCTCTCTAAAAACTCAGGTTATATAAGTCATTTCGGTGTGTTTATATTCTGAGCCAGAAATAACCCGGGGTTTGAGATTTGAGACTCGAATTCTCAAAAACAAAAAAATAACTGTAACTCTACTTTGTGTCTTTGAAACAGATGAGGTAATTGAGAAGAAACAGTGAAGACCTTCGTTCTGTGGACAGGACAACATGGATCAGCCATTTACTGTGAATTCTCTGGTAGGTAGCCCCAGCCGATACCTTACATATGGTCTGAAAACCCAGAAAGAAGAACAGAAACGTACCACATGTGAAATGAGTCACCGTTACTTCACGAAGTTTAGTGCTTGTCGCCCTTCATCCATCTGTGCGGTCCTCTCCTTTGAGGAAGTGACTAATAAAGCCAACTTCGCTAGAGCTAAAAATAATTCTTTTTGTCCACAAAAGTGTGAAATTTTAATCTCTCTGGTTCGATTCCAAGAGTGTGGTCCTTTAGAACGCTGGGGGAGGGGAACTTGAGACTTGACTTTGTAGCAGGGACTTCAACCTCTTTGTGCCTCGGCTTCTATACAGATAAAAATTGGAAGCTTCCCTTGTGTGGCAACGACTGAGGGAAACGTTGTATATATAACACGTAGATGTCGCGTTGGGATCCGGTGTAAAGGTCCACACGCTTGAAACCCTGGTTCTTCTCACGTTCCCCTTCAGAGCCCAACACGGTGCACACCTTCTCTAGCGACAGCTTAGAAGGGGCAACAAGCCCGAGAAGAAATTATGGGAGCCCTGGGGTCACAGGTACATACTGTGTGTCCCAGATCGTTCTCTGGGTGACAATGTAGGCACCTTATATAACCTCCATGGCCCCGTTTTTTGTACTTTGCACATTACGACAGTTGGGAGCAATATTTTTAATGTTCCCAGCCGATCGTGGGGGCTTGTTCAAGGGAAGCTGTGATGACCGTTAGCCTTGTCCTGACAACCGGCAGTGTACTGAACACCTGCGCACGCAAAGCTTTAGCCCGAGGTCACAAGGAAATGGAGGGGATGCCTGGGTGGCTCAACGGGTTAAGCGTCTGCCTTCGGCTCAGGTCATGATCTCAGGGTCCTGGGATCGAACCCTGCCATTGGCTTCCCTGCTCAGCAGGGAGCCTGCTTCTCTCTCTTCCGCTCCCCCAGCTTGTGTGCTCTCTCTCTTTGTCAAATCAATCAATCAATCAATCTTAAAAAAAAAAAAAACAGACAAAGAAATGGAGGGCCTGGTTCTTGCTCTGAAATAGGTTGTGACCCACGTCTTCTTTGCCAGGAATGTCCTTCACAGATGCTCAGTTGCTTTGAAAGGATAAGGAGTGGAGAATTGTAGGAACTTCTTCACTTTCCGACCCCATGCTGTCAGGGCACCGTGGGTGAATAAAGGCAGCCCCCCTTTCCCACTGCGAGGAAGGGATCATCCTTGTGGCGTGTCTTACGTGTTTTCTGGAATATTAGGTAGGAATGATCACAATGTTAGCGGACATGTCACTGTGTAATGAACACTAAGGCTTTTTCATCTGGAGATTTAGTATTTTCTTCCAAGAACCGCAAACCTAACGTTATAGATTGATGGAGACAGGAGGCTCTTTCCCAGTTTACTTCTGAAATCACTTTTGAATTTGGGAAGGATAGGACTATTCAGTAGAGGAAAAATAAATCTTCTTTTTCCTTCCAGGTAAAAAGATAATCTAGTTATAATCACATTGCTCCTGTTGCTCTCTTCCTCCTTTATTTGGTACCTGTATTGATTATCATCTGTGCTGCCAGGAGTATGCCGCATCCTGGGGAACAGGGATGGGTGGACACTCTACACGAATAATTATAATTCAGTGCAGACTGTATAGCAATAAAAAGGGAGCAGATTACTTTTGCATGTGCAGGAGCATGGAAAGGAAACCCTCTTTGGAAGATGAGCTAATTTCCATAGATTTTTTTCCCGATCATTTTCTGATGTCACTGAAGCCTTCATCTGTGGTCGAATAGCAGCATTTCCTTGAGTGCTGCTGAGCGTGACAGGTACACGTGGTGACGGAAGGGGGGGGGTGTGGCTGCCGTGTCCCGGGCTGCTCCCTTGGACAAGAAGGCACACACTCAGGTCTGAGGCTCGGACGCCACAGGCTTCGATTCCTGCTTCTCAGAAATTAGAAAGTCTTTCTGAAAACGAGAGGCACGGCACAGCAGGGTTTGGCTAGAGGGAAGTGTGCCTTTGTGTCAGGTGAAGTCAGCGAGGCGGGGCTGAGCGCTGTGTTCAGTCACGCCTTTCCAGATGCCCCGCCCTTGACCTACAGAGGCAGACTGGGGAGCTAGATTTGCTCTGGGCTAATTCCATCCCTGGTGATCAGAGGATGCTAACGGGGTCTAAAGTGGCGCTTCCCATAAGGCAGCGTGTGTCCGTGCCACTGAGAACATCAGTTCAAACATGGGTTCTTCAAGCCCACCTCCAGTCTGTAGATGCCGGGGCAAGCCTGTTGGGAATTGGTACTTTTTTTTTTAAACATTTTTTTAAAAGATTTTATTTATTTACTTTGAGACAGAGAGAGAGAGAGAAAGCAGGAGCAGGGGGAGCAGGAGAGGGAGAAGCAGGCTCCCCGATGAGCAGGGAGCCAGATGCAGGGCTCGATCCCAGGACTCTGGGATCATGACCTGAGCCGAAGGCAGGCACTCCACCGACTGAGCCACCCAGGCGCCTGGGCAATTTGTACTTCTAAGAAACTCACAGTTGCTGCTGCTGCTGCTGGGGCATGGACCGCACTTGGAGAAAAGTGGTCCAAAGCTGGGATCAGTGAAGTGTGGTCTGAGCGCCAAAGTCACCTGCTCGTTTTGGAAACATTTTTGAAAACAGAGCCGGGATCATTTGCTTACATGGTGTTTGTGGCTGGTCACGCAACGGCTGAGCTAAGCACTTGTGATGGGGACTCTAGGGCCTGCAAAGCCCCAAATATTTGCTATACGGCCTTTAACAGAAAAGAAATTTGTTGACTTTTTTGCCTTTCTGAAGCGCTGACCTTCTCATTGAATCATTGGATAATTATCCTGAAAGTATGCGTTCTGTGTTTTCCCAGATGTGTACAGGTGCTATTTTTATGAATGAAATACAAACGTATGCCTGGATATCACTGACTTTTCTTAGTAGTGATTTTCGTTATTTTCTCAGTCAGGGACTAATTAACCATGCCTGTTATGTACTGTAACTGTAATGTGCAGGTCTAAGAGTCTTTTTATGTTGAAAAGAAATAGGAGGTATCCTCATGCTTGAAAAGGACTTATGTGTGGGGTTTCATTCCCTTGGTGAAGAAGCAGAGAGGTCCTAAAATCTTCTTATTAAACTAGATATATTCTGGAAGAGAACTGAATCCTTAGAGTGACTTTGAATGAAGACCAGCTCTTGGAAGCCCTTCGGAAGAGAACGACGTGAGCCCTGCCCAGGCAAGAGTCCGCCTCTTGGCCTGCTTTGCATGGGCCAGATGGAAATACCCACGAGGACATAAGGGTCAATAATACTTCACCTGAAATGACCTAAAGCATTTGCATACCCAGGAACTACCACGTACCCTGAACCCTAAAGGAGGTCTACCCCAGCACGAAGGTGTGTTTATCCAAGAGATGCGTGTCTCGTTGGCCTAGGGCCCGTGTGTTTTTGCACCAAGACTCCACTTTTATCGCTACCGTGAACTCTCACGAAACGCTTTCCCTCGGTGCTGGGTGTTGGGTCTTCGGTACAGAAAATACACCTGTAATTTCAGTCCTGTTCCTTTCTTATTTCTACTCAGAGACTCAATTTTTGCTTTGCAGAAGAAGCTAGCCGCTCTGCCTGACCACACGGATGTTTCCCTGAGCCCAGAAGAGCGCGTGCGTGCCCTCAGCAAGCTGGGCTGTAACATCGCCATCACGGAAGACATCACGCCGCGTCGCTACTTCAGGTCTGGGGTGGAGATGGAGAGGATGGCGTCGGTCTATTTGGAAGAAGGAAATTTGGAAAACGCCTTCGTCCTTTATAATAAGTTTATAACGTGAGTCTTTCGTGTGGGAGGTCTTCGAAGAGAGAAAATGGGGAAAATATTTACATGCTATTTCCGTGAGAAAGGTTTGGATTCCAGGAATGTGCCTCCATGTTCAGACCAATTTTGTAGTCTCCAAAAGCATCAAATGTCCCAATTCAAGCTACCAAGTAACATATTTGAAGGCATCCCCACACCATCCCTGAGGCTCAGGCCCGGAGGGAGGCTCAGGGACGTGGAAGAGTCTCTCAGTAGCCCAGGGTCGTGACCTGCATGTCCCTGCCTCTGGGACTCTTCAGCAAGAAAATGTTGTGTTTTATGCCGTCCTCCCCCCACAGGAATGTAAGCTTTGTGAGAGCAGGAGCCATGTGGCAGCACCATCCACAGCACCTAGAACAGACCAGTAAAAATTTAAAAATTCGGCTTGATGGGTTGGGATGGGGCGATACGTTGGCAGTTATAGGACGGATCTGATTCAGGGATAGAAAGTAGCAGTCAGTGTCACATTGTAGTTAGTATTTATATATATATATATATATATATATATATATATATATATATATATATATAATATTTATGTATTTGAGAGAGAGAGGGAGAGAGAATCTCAAGCAGACTCCCCACTAGTGCAGAGCCTGACATGGGGCTTGATCCCAGGACCTGAGGTGAAATCAAGACTTGGCTGCTTCACCTACTGAGCCACTCAGGCACCCCTAGTTAGTAGTTTTTTTAAGGCAATTTACTGGGGCGCCTGAGTGGCTCAGTCAGTGAAGCGTCTGATTTCAGCTCAGGTCATGATTCCAGGGTCCCCGGATCAAGCCCCACATCGGGCTTCCCGCTCAGTGGGGGGCCTGCTTCTTCCTCTTCCTCTCCCCCTCCCCCTGCTTGTGCTCTCTCTCTCTCTCAAATAAATAAATAAAATCTATTTTAAAAAGAGGCAATTTATTTAGCTGCGTAATAGTGCTATGTATGAAAGAGTTCCAGAGTGTTGAGTACGAGCAGCTGCCCCAGAACAGCCGTGTGAAAATACCGTCCTTGCCAGTAGACGCGTGCTTGTTACTGACATATCCTGAAACCTGTACTTTTGGTTTAATTCACAGTCACGTGCTGATTGACTTCCCTCGCTCAGCCAGGGACTTAATCTGAGAACATGTGAGAAGTGGATGGCTGGCCACACGCAGCCTACCTGGGAAAACCTCTTGTTTCTAGAGAGCTTAACAGTAAATACGAACTTGGAAGCTGTTGGGCATCACTGATAGCACACATTTTCCAAAAACTCTAATGTCTGAACTCTACGTCACCAGTTGCTAATATTTCTGTTTTGCCTTCTGCGGGTGTGTTTTGCCCATGCTCCTGAGGGGCCGTAAGCACGCAGAAGCAAAAGGCCCCTGCACTGTCTGCGTTACTGAGTCATCAGACCGTGAGAATTTCCGCCTGTCGCTAACCACGTGACAGTTTGTAATTCAGTTATGCTCCAGGGGCCTCGTTCCTGATTACAAGTGGAAGACTTCTCTAAGCTCTCTTCCACTCCAAACACTCGTGACCTTATTCTATTTATAAAGAACAGTTAGTTACTTCAGGCAACTGACAATTTGTGTAGCCTTTTTAAACCATAATTTTCTCCCTAAAGAAATGAGTGATTTTACCATCCCAGTGTCCCCTGAAGGCACCATGACGAGAGCACGTGTGATCTGTAAGCGAGAGGACACCGATCGTTATAAGGTATCACATGTTAGTTGGTCATAAATAGTATTTAGAGCCCATGATGGTCTATCAAGGAAGGACTTTTTGTTTATTTAACAAACATTTATGGAGCACACATCATGAGCTGGACACTATTCTACCAGCTACGGATACATCAGTAAGAAAACAAAAACAAAAACAAAACAGAATTCCCTGCCCTTGTGAAAGCAAAATCTTGACTTTACGTGGAAGTGATGCATCTGGTTTGGTCTAAGGATTTCCCTTTGCCTCTGCTGTCCCTTGTTCCTCAAAAAGGTGATGAAAAATAATGAACTCCTAATTAGCACCTCCTCATCCACTAGGGATTCTGTCATTTCTCTTAGTTGTGAATTTTCAGTTAAGAATTTTTGATATCAGGGAGCCTGGGTGGCTCAGTCGGTGAAGCATCTGCCTTCAGCTCAGGTCATGATCCCGGGGTCCTGCGATCGAGCCCCACATCGGGCTCACTGCTCCTCCACCCTGCTCTCGCTCTCCCGCTCTCTCGCACACACACATAAATAAATAAAATCTTAAAAAAAAAAAAAAGAATGTTTGATACAGACACATAGACAGCATGGCACTAATGATTCATCAGTGGTCCTTTGAGTCTTTTTCAATGGTGAGAAGAGATTACATCGATCCTCCTAAACTCGATATTTTCACATGATCTCTGTGTTGCCAGCAGCACCTGAGAGTAAGATTGTGCTCTGGCAGGATCAACCCCCTGGGACCTGAGAAGGACCAAGGTGACATGGTCCGTTAGGGAGCATCCTGACCCTCTTAACCTCAGTGCCAAGTCCGCTGAGCTTTCTACCCTGTAATGCCAAAATCATATGCATGCCAGCCTTTGGTAGAAAGGCTGATGGAAAGAACATAGGTTAAATAATAATGTATTAAGCATGTCCTTTTTGAAAAAGAGTTTCATTCTCGTATTAGAAACCATCACTCATGGGGCTCCTGGGTGGCTCCGTAGGTTAAGAGTCTGACTCTTGATTTCAGCTCAGGTTGTGATCTCAGGGTCATGAGATAGAGCCCCCCCTGGGCTCTGCACTCAGCGGAGGGTCTACTTCTGTCCCTCTCCCTCTGCCCCTCCCCCTGTTCATGCATGCCCTCTCTCTCTCTCTCTCACTCAAAATAAATAAATAAAATCTTTAAAAAAAATAAATAAAGCATCGCTGAGCTTTTTCTGCCCTATAATGCTAAAGATGTGCTTTCTCTTTTCCTAGCTTGTTTGTAGAAAAGCTTCCCAGCCATCGAGATTACCAGCAATGTGCAGTCCCAGAAAAGCAGGATATTATGAAGGTATTGTGGGGTCGATTTTCCCTGGGGGTATCAAATGCTCCACACGTCTCCATTATTGATCTCCTCCTCCTCTCCTCCTTCCTCTCATCCTCTGGAGAATTTGAGCACAGAAAATTCATTCCATTAGCCAAGATGTTTCGATTTCTTCTTGGACCTTTAATCATTGTTACTGAGTCAGTGTGGGATGTCTAATTGAAACGGGGGGGGGGGAGATCAAGAATGTGCTCGATCTCTTTGTGGCATGAAGAAGGAAGTAGTCACTGCCCTCCCCGGGGATTGCAAGAAAGATGGTCCAGTTCCCCAGATTTGTTTGAGGGTCATTTTGGCTGGTTTCCATTCTTCCCTACAGTCCTGAACCCAAAAACTATTGGAAGATCAGTGTTGATTATTAGGGCAGCCCCAGAGTTCTAGTTCTCTTTCTTGTAGTACCCTGAAAAGCAGGATATTAGGAAGGTATTGTGGGGTGCTAGCCTCGGTGTAACATAGTGTTTAAGGGTAAGGGGTGGCTTGAAACAGTCTCAGGGAAAAGGAAGATGCTCATTGAGAAGTTATTATTCACCATCAACCTTGGCAGCCGGCAGAGCTTCAGGTATTCTTAGCGGAGAATATATATCCTTTTAAATAACATTTTTAAAATGTTTCCCTTGTATCTGTGTTAAGTAGTTTGGGTTGACCTTATATGAAGGAAGATAATAACAGTATATACAAAGCCAATCACAGCATGAAATTTTAAATAACTCTCAAATGATGCTTGACCATATAATGGATGAAGGGCTCTCTTACCAGTATGTCTGGCCTGAGGCTGCCTGTGAGAACTCAGATTTTGCCAAATGGTCATCTACATTTTTAAAAATGTCTATACGCACTAATCTGAAGGGGCCTCGCTGCCATGCCTTGTCTAGCATTTCCACTGAATCCTCTTGTCATTCAAACTCAGGCTGTTCCATATGGGGCTCAAGGGGGCCCAGCTGCCAAGCTGACTCTTCTGATCTGATTTAGTTTTATTCTTATTTCTGCAGAAAAGAAACAATTCTCCGAAAGCATATACATTTTCTTTGTTTATGCTTGGTGAATAAATGGATGGATGGGAGGATGGATGGATGAGAGAAGATTAAAAGAAATTTTAGTAGAAGAGCCTGGCCAGAGTTAGAAGATTGGATGCTAGTCATAGTCGGGCCACCAACTAGTTGCACTTCTGACCTCTGTAGGCCTTTGTTCCCTCATCTCTGAAAAGGAGGGTGATGCTTGGACTAAATCAGATTTCCCAGATTTTCTGGCCATTAAGAGGAATCACTGAGAAGTTGTTTGAGATCCCGATTCCCCAGTTCCTTCCCTAAACATGTTGATTCAGGGGAACTGGGAGTAGGCCTGGGAATCTGTATTTGTATACAATGCGTCAGCCTCTTTTTTACAGTCAAGCCTAGCAATCCCCACCTGCCATGCTCTCCAGTGTCCCTTCTAACTACGATACCATAGCATTTGCATACAATGGACTGTGCAGTTACAAGCCCACTGCTTAAAACTGGGTACCTACCTGGATGGAATGCTTATCTAACTAATGGAGTCCATAGAGGTCTTACAAAAAGGGATAATACTCTCCCTTCCCTACCGAAAAGTTGTGTTCTGGAGCCATAGCAAAGAGAGCTTTATATTTCCACCATCATCTTTGGTTACTTGTGTCTTGATTTCTAATACACATACCAGCTGTTTTTCTTTCTCAGCTGATGAAAGACTATACTGAGAATCCCACTAATCAATATGTATATATATATATTTTTAAAAGAAACTGAAGGAGATTGCATTCCCAAGGACAGATGAATTGAAAAAGGACCTTTTAAAGAAATATAACGTAGAATACCAAGAATATTTGCAAAGCAAAGTAAGTTCAATTGGTACATTTATTTCATGACTGTTTTCTGTGCAAGTATTTTTTGAATTTCATGTTCATGTGAGTTTTTGGAATGTTATGTGCATTTAAATTAAAAATTAAAGGCGCAGTGATGTAAAACCAATAAAAAATTCATATTGATATCCAGGTTAAGCACTTGCACCAAAGATGTGGTGTTTTTATTTCCCTGCAATATCTAATCATGTGATGCATTAGAAAATAAATTTCCTACAGCAATTTAAATGGAGCTTTTTGGCCAACTCTTGCCACCGTAACCTTGAGGCAGATAACAGCTCTTTGGTGATGAACAGAGGCAGTAGGGGATAGTGACAACCGTATATAGTTTCTGATTTATCTTATTATGCAGGCTTTGGAAATGTGAATTCGATTCTTCAGTCACACAGTCAATATTACATTGAGAGGGAATAATAGCTAACCATATGAGTGAAATGTAATCGTATCACCAATGGATGATGGCTTCTCGATCATTATTACATAAAGAGTGACAATGATAGTGATGTCTAAGAGATTGATTGGCATTAAGAGAAAAAATTGACCAGTCTCCAGGACCTCGAGTTCAAAACTTGGATTCTTAACGTCTTTAGCATTGTTATAAAAATGGCTTTGCTTTTTTTGTTTGACTGCATGTTTATGTGCTTCAGAATTGTCATCTGTGCTGACTCTCACTTGGGTTCGGTCGCATGAACTCTGAATGTGGCCCGGGAACTTCCCGGCTTCCTGTGGGCGTAGCTGGAAGTCAGGGTTGAGGGCAGCGTTTTGACCTAGAACAGAAGGAATGTTGAAATCTGAATGTTCCCTATTGATGATGTGCATTTGACTTGAACTGTGAAAGATGAGAATGCTCTTGGAGGCTCAAGCAAGGCAACAGAGAAGGAGAGAAAAGCTCAGGCCCGTCTTCCTTCCTGTCAGCAATGCACGTGTGGCCGTCCCCTTAGGGTCTCCCAGGGAGGGACAGCCTGGCCTGCCTTTGATGACACCAGTTAGGTTCCAGTTGGCAACAGTATCCCGAAGTATATGTCACGGAGAAATCTCTGCGAGATAGAGTGGCACCCTTTATGCCTCGGAGGGATGGACGTGCCCGTCAGTAAGCCCTTGCTATAGGCAGGACGGGCATCATCGGGGGCTTGTTAGAAATGGAGACTCTCAGGCCACACCCCACACCTGCTGAGTCGGCATCGCCCCTTCGGACGAGACCCCAGGGGATTCGTGCACACCACCAAAGTGCTGCTGTAAGCTGTGTCCCCCACCCCGCCCCAGCAAAGCTACTTTTAATCAAAACTATTTGAGGAGCATATTCAAGATGTATATTCTCTGACCTAATAATGTCTGGATTGTTTTTTTTAAGACTGGGGAGCCTGGGAATCTTCATTTTAACAAAATTCCTGGTTCGTCCTGGTAGAGATGATTGGACCACATTTTGGTAACCGTTTCCTAGTGGTTCCCCCTTCTCTGTGCCAAGTTCCAGCAGTCTGAGTTCCAGAGTCCAAGGCAAGAGGTTCTAAAGCAGCGCTGGCCAGTAGAGCTACCGCCCATGGTAGAAATGTTCCGTGTGGCGCTCTGTTGCAGGAGCCGCTGGCCACGTGGTAAGTAGAAGGTGGCAGGCAGGGCTGTGGAACTCGATGTCTAATGTCATTTCATTTAAATTAATTTAAACTTAAGTAGCCCACAGGGCTGGAGGCTACTGTCCTGGGCAGTGAGGTCTAGGGTGATAGAACCATTTCTGAGATATTTCGCTCTGATATTCCGGTCAGTCAGGCCAAGCAGCCGACCCTGACCTTGATTTTCTACTATTTTTTGAAGGTGCAGGGGAATGGAACGGAACTCGACCGTCATGGCCTGCCTCTGGTAAAACACGAGTGGGTTTAGAGCTGCTGCCTCCGTCAGGCTCAGGGGCTGTGGCCATGATGGTTTATTACTTCCCTCGCTGTCACCCCCATGTCCCCACGGGCACTTTGCAGCGTCTGTGTCTCTCTGTCGCCGCTAGCCTGCAAGTGTCTAATCCGTTTGCTGGCGTTGCTCTGGAAACTAACCTCTTGTTCGGCCGCGCATTTTCCAGAACAAATACAAGGCAGAAATCCTCAAACAACTGGAGCATCAGAGCCTGATCGAGGCCGAGAGGAAGCGTGTGGCTCGGATGCGGCAGCAGCAGCTGGAGTCGGAGCAGTTCCTGTTCTTCGAAGACCAGCTCAAGAAGCAGGAGTTGGCGCGGGGGCAGACGCGAAGCCAGGAGACCCCGGTGCGGGCGGAGCAGACAGACGGGAGCGCTCTGTCCTGCTTCTCGGCGCACCGCAACCACGCGCTGCTGGACGTGTTCGCAGACCAGCCGCAGAAGAGCGAGGCGGCGCCTGACGCCACCCACTCTCCTCCCGTGAACCGGGCGCTAAAGCCCGCGGCCGCTCTGAGCGCAGTGCAGAGTAAGTGATGGGCCGCGTCCCTGCAAGCCTCCTCTCGGTGACAGCTGGGAGGGGGCTCCTCTCTCCATTATCCGCGGTGGTAGGGCCGCAGCCGGATCCGGTGTGAATTTCAGCGCCAGCCGGCTCTTCCCAGCGGGCCATAACCTTAACCTTAAGGATGCATGACTTGTACCCAAGAGAGCAGCCACCCTCTCATAAATGGGACCGTATGTGGTCATGGTGCAGAGATTTGAAAAGAGAATTCCGAGCATTTTTTTTCTTTCCTGTATTTTCACCAAGAAACACCTGAATCTGAAAGGTGAACACTTAACACTGGAAAGAAGGCGCCGAGAAAATGATCGGTGCAGACCTCGGCTTAAAAATGTAAATGTAACGTTTCGCCTTCTCCCTGCCCCAGGAGGGTTTGGCGCACACAGGCAGACAGGCTCCAGGTGGATTATGTGCTTCGGCCGACAGTTAGAGCTGCTGCGGGGAGCGAGGGGGGGCCTGCGTCACTGCCGACAAGTTCCCAGATCCGAGCGCAGACACTGTCCTATGGCAACTTGTTTTCATTTATTTTAAATACAATGATAGGCAACCATTTTATAAATTACCCCATTGCGAATTCTTTCTGAAAACGGTGCTTTTATGTAACCATCACCAACTTGCATAAAGACATAAAGTAACACGGGGAAGAGTATCTATCCTGTCTTACGGTCTATGAGATACATTCTCTGCAGCCTCTGCACTTAGCAGTGTATTTGCTTTGTGCTGCAAAAAAACCCTCACACATACGTGTAAACAGTTGATCTAAGGCGCAAGGTGTTAAAGTGCTGGCACCCCCCCCCCCCATGAAACAATTTATACGCAAAGCGGAATTTTACCTTCCTTCTCATTGATGCTTAGTCCAGTTTAAAAATAACATACAGAAAGTGGAGCGCCTGATAATTTCATCTTTTCTATTTCCATTGCCCTGCAGTTGCTTGCCGAAAACAGCGCTGATGGATGGGATGTAAAACTTGTTTCTTTGGCTTTTTCTGCCTTTCCTGTTCCTTAGATTTAGTGGTCGAAGGACTGCGGTGTGTAGTTTTATCAAGAGACCTTTGCCACAGATTTCTGCTGCTGGCAGAATCTAATACCGTGAGAGGAGTAGAAACGTGTGGAATACTGTGTGGAAAACTGGTATGGCCTTTGTTTCGTATCTTTCTGCCCACGATACGTTCATAGTCGTGACTTCCCTGTGAGAAGCAGAACAGAGTGAACGCATCCTAAGAGTTGCAAAAATTATGAAGTTATCTTTATTTAGATTAATGACACAAAACTGCTGTCATTATTAATGGAATGATCCTTCCAGGAAATGGGTTGTAGAATTTTAGGGATACCGTAAAAGCTCATTGTAAAGAATGAATCAAACCACATATTAAACCTTTGTTTAGCAAGATGATGGATTAGGGTGCCTGGCTGGGTCAGTCGGTTAAGCATCCCGACTCTTGGTTTCAGCTCAGGTCGTGAGATCAAGTCCTGAGTCAGGCTCCAGGCTCAGTGCGAAGTCTGCTTGATAGTCTCCCTCCCCCTCTGCCCCTCCCCCTGCTCTCTCTCTCCCTCTCAAATAAATAAAATCTAAAAAAAAAAAAAAAGAAAAATGATGGATTACAGGTCTCCAGATTTCCAAAGCCATCTAAATCAGATTTCTGTTGCAATTGTTAGTTTCCCATGTATTTATCTAATTAAGTCTACCCATTCTGATCTGAGGCAGGTGGTCATCTCGCTGCCCTTTTGCGGATCCGTGTGGAATAAAACTCAGGTTTTGTTGTTTCCTTTAGTTTCAGACAGTACTCTCAACAAGATTTCAGCTGAAATCTTACGGCGTAAGTCCTAGTTATGTATGGAAGATATTTTCAGAAATATGCGATGAAAGACAATGTCAAACTAGAAGGAGGACCAAAGAGAGATGATGCGTTTAATTTGCTACTTGCAAGAAGGATGAATAATGTCTTGTGGAAAGTGCCCTTTATAGTGTCACTTGGGTCCAGGCACATCTTCTGCCCTAAACGTTTAGCTTGGGGACCGTTGCTTAACCAGATGTGTTTCATTCAGCACACATTCCCCCTGCAGTATTCCCGTTCTGCATCTTCACGTGTCCTCCAGGAGAGAGGAAGCACAGAGGACCGACGCAGGAGCGTCACCCGCCATGTCCTCCCCTCAGCCACCTTTTCTGTCCTTCAGGGGCAGTGTGGTCTGGATGCTTCCTCAACACCATATGTTGTACTTAGTTTGACTGATTGATTCAGTCATTCATTCCTTCAGCAGACAGACATGTACTCAGTACAACCAGGCATCGTGCTTGGTGCTGGCGTCTGTAGCCTATAACAGCCATAGTTTTTGCCATATGATGCTCACGTGATGGCTCTGAAGAACCAGCCAGATGATTAATTCTCAGAGGGGCAGGAGAGCCCTCAGACCGGAGAGAAGGTGGCACTTGCAGAGGGCGGACAGCTACTCCCAGCACCAGCATCTCCTGACTCAGCATCCGATCACCTCCTCCCAGCCCCCTTCCTTCAGCTCTTCCCTTGGCCCGAAGGGACTAATGTGTTTTTCCTTTCTCTTTTTCTAACTGTGAATCCAAAACATCACCTTAATTATGGAAAATCTCCATGAGTTCCCCCAATGGCTGGAGCAGATTAGGTCTGGGAGGTGAAATGAAGTATAAGCAATAAAATAAAAACAAGACCGTCAACCTCCACAAACCTTAGAAACGTCCTGCAGTAAACCCACAGAATCATTTAATATTTCCCTTCCTAATAAACCTGCTGCTGTTTTGTTCGGATCTTTTCTGCTGCAAATGTAATATATCAAGACATTATTTATTAAGTGAAGGATCACGGACAAGCCCCGGGATGCAAACTCCCTATTTGTCACACGTTTTCTATCATGATAAGAAGTTTTGAGGTCCGGAGAGCTGCCTTTCAAGTTTGGGGCAGGTTGTCCATTTTTAAGTGTGAGACTTTGGTTTTGAGGTGGCGGGTGGTGGGGCCGTCTCTAGTCTTCCAGCAAGACAGTGTACCCCCAGCTCAGGCTCTGGGGGTTTGTGTTTTGTTTTTTTTTTCTCAGATGCTTGTTATTCTTTCTGCTGATTGTTTTCTAGACGCATAATGAATTTACTATCACCCATGTAATTGTGCCCAAGCAGTCCGCGGGGCCGGACTACTGTGACGTGGAGAACGTGGAAGAATTATTCGGCGTTCAGGACCAACATGGCCTCCTCACGCTGGGGTGGATCCACGTATGTGTGACCATCGGGTTTCAGTGTATTTTCCGTGGGGCGCTATTTTCCTCCTTGAGGAAACTGAATTTCCTTGAAACCATTTCTTCTTCTTGATTTTTTTCAAGCGGAGTAAATGTTATCCTATGAAAGCATTCTCTTCGGGGCCACGTCTCAATCTGTCAAATCTGGATTTGGACAGGGCTATATTCTGCTCTTTTTTCTTACCATCCAACATTAAAGGAGAGAGCAACGTTTGGAAATTGGGTGATTTGCTTTGATGGTTTTATATAGTCTAATGGAGACCTAATCAGATTTTTAACTAATTTGACAAGACCATTATTAATGTTCCCTTTCTCTTTGCCGTGGGTCAAAAGTAGATGATTTTAAGAAAATTTCTGAAAATGTTACTTTGAAACAGATGCTTTTATATATCAAACAGGGACCATACATTCTTCCACATCTCCCCTACAGGCCAAGAAGGAATTTTTACTGTATAAACAGCCAATGTGGGGCCAAAAATATTGGGTTCCATTGTCCACTGGGCCATCATAGAAGCGAGAAAGGGCTTCTGAATTAAAAGATGTGAGTTTAAATCTCGGCTCTGCTAAAAACTCCTTGCAGGAATGTCAGTAGATTATGTAAGCAATCTGGGCGACAGCTTCACCATCCATAGAACAGATGTCCTCATAATCGACTTCCCACAGTGGTCTGTGTTAAATGAAATAATGTCAGTGAATTTCATGGCCCATTTTTCTAGGAACTCAAAATTGTAGCCATTGGTTTTGGTGTTGATGCTCTAATTTTCCTATCCATGGTTTAATCTGTCTGGGGGACATTTTTCCATTCAGTCTTATACATGTGGACCTGGGGTAGGGACAAGTCATCCCACTGTCATGCGATGATGGCCAAGATTTTCAGAGAGAGTGTGGAAGAATTCAAGAGCGCTTGAGAGCTCTTGAGAAACTAGTGACCATTTTTCATTTTACTTGCTTTACAAGGACACACTGAGGAGGGACAGGACACGCACTTAGACCCCCCGTCCCTCCCCACACACAAAATCAGCAAGCGCTTGGTGGTACATAATTGCAGAGGGAGAAGAGACTTTAGTCCCAGCTCTACCTAACTTCCTTTTCTTTTTTAAGATTTTATTTATTTATTTATTTATTTATTTGAGAAAGAGCGTTAGCAGGAAGAGGGGCAGAGGGAGAGGGAGAAGCAGGCTCCCCGCCGAGCAGGGAGCCCGACATGGGGCTCGATCCCAGGACCCTGAGATCATGACCTGAGCTGAGGGCAGGCGCTTAATTGACTGAGCCACTCAGGCGACCCTCCACCTAGGTTGCTGTGTTCTTCGTCACCTCCTTGCTTCTAGGTGCCCCCACTGAGCAGCTGGGGCTAATGAGTGCCCCCTCTCCCTCACTGGATTTGTGTGAGCCATAAACAGGACATCGAGTGTGAAAGTCCTTTGAAAAATATAAACCACCTCTCAAACGCAAGAAATGATTTATGATGAAGAGTTTGCAAAACTTTCTATAGATCTATTTGTTTTACTTAACAGTAAGTAATGTGCCTTACTGGGTGATTAAAAACCGCTGCATTTTAAAGGTGCTCTTTAGTTTAATGTGATTTTCTGTAACAGGAATGCATTTTAGAGCAAAATAAAATATAGCAAAGGAATCATAACATAAACTGAGAAAGAATGACAGTCCATTAAGTTATACTTACATCGAAGAGCCAATGTTAGTTTCTTTTATAAAACATTTTCCAAATTAAAAACAGGTTTCCCTTCATAACCTGTAATACAATATATGCAGTAATGAAGTTAAGTCACTTAGATTATGAATTTAGCAAAATTTTAGAATTCTGGAATTTTGCTTTTTGTTTCACCATGGCAAATCATTGCAGTTCAATGAAAACCCTAAAATGTTGTATTTCTAAATTTTAATGGTTGCAAGTGATATTTTTGTGATTTTTTTTTATTGACATAATAGTAGCAACACATTCCAGAGCTATCAGAATCCGATAGGGCTGGATTTGCGTGTGGACTTCTCAGCTTAACTGGCTGTCTGCACGTCGGCATTATTTACTCTTGTGCTTACCTCAGTCTCCTCATCTGGAAAATAGGGATGATAACAGCACTTTTCTCATGTTGTTGTAAGAGTTGAATGAGGTAATGCGTGGGAGGCGATTCCATCCGTCCCTGAGCGAATGGCACCTGCAGCCATCATCATCATCATGGGCATGGCCATGGTCATGGTCATTTTTATTTCCATAGAGGGGGTAGGGTGGGAGCGCCATTCTCCCATGGAAGAGCTGTTATTATCCGAGTGGAAGTGAAGGGCTCAGGTCTCCCGCGGTGTGCATTCAGTATGCAAATAAATGAACAGGCAGAGCCATTTGTCTGTTTGGCAGTCTGCTTGCTGCCTCACAGTGCCGGGTCCCTCTGAGCAGTTCGTACTTTCTCACCAAGGCATAGACGGTCTGTGTAGTAACAGAAGGTCTGAATTGAATCAGATTAACAGGCAGTCAGACCCTCCTACTCAAACCTCACTAGAGCTTTGGGTTATCAAAGGTAGGGTAATTTCCAGTCCTCAGTTGACCTATGTCTTTGTAGACCAAGACCAAGAGTTATTTTTTCCTCACAGAATATGTATCTTCTGTAAATAGATATCAACGGCTTTACCTTCATTCTGTTAAATCTATTAAATAAAGTGGAAATGAGTTGTAAAATCTTGCATTTCTTTAGCAGACCATAGTGAAGTGTAAAGGCATGAAGCTATTTTTATGGGTCCTTGCCCTTTAGTTGACAATGACAATATTGGGGGGCCTGGGTGGCTCCGTCGGTTCAGCCTCCAACTCCTGGTTTTGGCTCAGGTCACGATCTCAGAGTCGTGAGATCGAGCCCTGCGTGGGGCTCTGCGCTCAGCAGGGAGTCTGCTTAAGATTCTCTCCTCCTTCTCCCCATAATCCCCCTCTCAAAAAAAACCAAAAAAAACAAAAACAAAAAAAACAATGACAATATTAAAATAGCAAAAGCAATAAGACAGCAACAAACATAGCAAATGATTTTGATTCCTTTCTGTGCTAGGCGCTGTTCTAAGAATTTCGTGTGGATTGTCGCATTTAATTTTAATGTAGCAACCCCATGAAGAAAATGCTTACTGTCCCTGTTGTATAGTTGATGAAATGCGCATGAGGGGGTTAAGTAATCTTCTCAGTGTCATAGAGCCAGGGAGCGATGGGCCCAGGACGCAGACAATGCATGCTGGGGGTCTTGCTTTCATGCTTAAAGTGGTCACATTCCTTTTTCAAGGGGAATTGGGGTTAACTATGAATTTTAAAAATCATGATGGGTGTGTGTATTTTTCATATTCAAGTGTAAACCTCTGATTTGTCTCTCACAAGCGTAAGCTTGTATATAGCTAAAACCCTGGAAGATACAGCTTTCGGTTTATAATCTCCCCTTCCTTCTCATCATGCGGGTATTTACTTGCTGTGGGAGATGAGTCCCAAACGCCTCCAACAACTTGGAGAGTTCTGTTCCCCCATTTGTAGGGAATGACGGTCACGAAAGGACACACAGCAAAATGTGGTAAATTCACTGAAAACGTTCCTTTCGTGTCCATGGTTTTGTCTAAAGCATCTCTGGGTTTCCAATCAGAGCTGTGCTGCTGACCAGCTGTGTGACCACGGGCAAGTTACTTAAAGGAGCCTCGGGAGCCTGTGTGTGAAATTGAGATGCCCCTAGAACCATCTCCTAGTTTCGTTGTGATGAGAATCTCTTTAAAGCCTCTGGCAAATTAATTTCCAGTTCTGTCTGTTCTGATAAAGCAGAACACACACGAACGCTTCCAAGAGCCTCTTCTCAAAGCTGTGGTTATTCCAAGGCGCACGAGGGGAAGGATAATGTCAGCCACACATTTTTTAAAATCCTGATTTGATTCATGACGGTAAAAAAGAAAAAGCCAGTCACTAGAGATTTCCTTTAGAATGGGCTGTGGCCTCAGCTAAGACAGCTCCTCCAGTAAGATTGTGCTCTCTTCTGTTTCCAGACACATCCGACCCAAACTGCATTCCTGTCCAGTGTTGATCTTCACACTCACTGTTCCTATCAGCTCATGCTGCCAGAGGCCATTGCCATCGTTTGTTCGCCAAAGCATAAAGAGTGAGTGTCCTTGTGGGCGGGGTCCCAGGGAGGGGTCTGAGGCGCTGGGTCAGGTGCGTCCATGCAGCATGTGGCCACGTGGCAGCACTGGGAGAGGCGGGGCCCCATGCCCTTGGGAAGCAGACATTGGTGGCAGTCAGCTTCCTTTGGTTTTTAAGGTCCTTTCATAGTGGGATTACTGGTTCTCTTTCCTTAGTGAGCACGATCTCCAAGTGGATAAACCGGGTGTTGTTTCAGTTTGCCATTTGAGATCGTAATTCTCCTGTTGTAAGAAAATGCCTAGCCTTAGCTTAATGACCTCCAAAGCCTTTCTAGGTCTGGGAGACAGTGATCATTAGAGAGTGATTATGAGCAGAGGAGTCAGACAAACTTAGAGTGCAGTCCTGCCTCCAGCCTCAAAGGGTGTGTGACACCACCATGAGCCTCAGTCTCTTTATCCCTGACACCGCCTGTGGGGGTTGACGTGAAGAGGCAGGTGAATGGCAGTCTGTAGAAAGGGCTCAGCATAGTGTCTGGCACCAGTTAGCACTCAACAAATATTTGCTGTTTCTTTAAACAGCATCTGCAGTATTAGAAAAAGTAGAAATAACTGCCACCTGTCATTTCCTCCCACGGGGCCTCCATTTTCCATTCCGGTCTCACAGGACAGTTCAGCTGTCTCTTCCCCATTGCAGCCCAGCAGGTGCGTGGAGTTGGCATTGGCCCCTCGGGAGTTTCTCTGCTCTGGGCCGTTATTGCAAAATTGGTTTAAAAGGCCAGTGATGGGTGTTAAGGAGGGCACATATTGCATGGGGCACTGGGTGTTATACGCAAACAATGAATCATGGAACACAACATCAAGAACTAAGGTTGTACTGTGTGGTGACTAACATCATGTAATAAAAAATTATTTAAAAATAAAAAAATAAAAGATTACTGTGGAGGGACGTCTGGGTGGCTCAGTCGTTTAAGAGTCCGGCTCTTGATTTTGGCTCAGGTCAGGATCTCAGGGTTGTGAGATCAAGCCCTGTGCTGAGCATGGAGTCTGCTTAGGATTCTCTCTCTCTGCCCTTCTCCTTCCCTCCCACCTGCTCGCTCTGGAAAGCCAAATGATCTTTAATTTTTGTACCTTTTATTTCCACCCTGAAACAGCACCGGTATTTTCAGGCTCACCAATGCCGGCATGCTTGAGGTTTCTGCTTGTAAGAAGAAGGGCTTTCATCCACACACCAAGGACCCCAGGCTGTTCAGTGTGAGTAGACTCTGCTGGCTCTTTTTTACAGATGCTTATTTTTCACCTCTTCCTTTTTTTTTTTTTTTCCCCTTTAAGGAGAGAAACAGTAGCAGTATAATACGGGATAAAACACTGAGGTGCTTAGTTTGGGGTTTTCTTCTCCTGAAAATTAATCAATCTTTGTAGTTACTTCTGATTTCTTTGCATTATTATTTTATCTACAAGAAAATGGCAGGATTTCTACAGCACACTTGATTGTGCATGAAGTTACTTTTCCATTTATGTATCTGTGTGATACGTAAAGAAATACAGTTTTCCTCAGACTCCAAGGAAGCAGATAATGAAAGAAAATGATATTTAGTGTCTCATGAGGTCTTTCTGCTCAGTGTGGCCAGATTAATTTTTCAGAACAGTTCACTGAAAGCTGTAATCATACTTCTTGGTTGGCTACATGTAGCCCCAAAGAAACACTTGTGACTACATCTTTTCTTTCCAGCTGCTTGGCTGGTGGTTCTCTGGCGGGAACACCAGAGGAGCGTTGTTTTGAAGTTAAGACCTACTTAAAATGACAATCACTTGGCAACCTTTATACGTGTGTTTTTGTTGGAAATGAAGAAATATGATTCTATTTGTTCTCATCAGAAACATTTTCTGAATTAGGAACATTTTTAAGTTAGGAAATTCACATTCCCTTTCTGCAGAGAACCATGGTAAATATTATGATGTAAAACCAATTTTTTCTCACCTAGATATGCAAACATGTGTTGGTAAAAGACATAAAAATAACCATGCTGGATCTAAGGTGATGTGTTCCGAAGACTAGCACCATCAACAGCAGACGCGAACGCGTGGACGTGCGGCTGCCAGATTTTCTTAAGACGTTTCCTGAAGTGACTGATATTTTATATTTATACATTTTAGATGAGAAAGTTTGATATTTATTGTTCTGGCCCATTTTGAAGTTTTCTTTTTGGGTTGCTCTGTCTCCGGAGAGTCACAGTTGTGTTACATTGATAGCTGTGAATTCGCCCAGCTGCTCCGACCGCGTAATAAATGACGCTGCAAACAGTACATCTGATGCTCGTAGAGCTCTCTGCGCACGCTTTCAGAGCTTTCTGTGCCTCGTTCCCGTGAAAGGCAATTCCAGGGGGCGCCTGGGTGGCTCAGTCGGTTAGGCATCTGCCTTCGGCTCAGGTCATGATCCTGGGGTCCTGGGATTGAGCACCGTGTCGGGCTCCCTGCTCAGCGGGGAGTCTGCTTCTCCCTCCCCCACTCCCCCTGCTTGTGTTCCCTCTCTCACTGGCTCCTCTCTCTCTCTCTCTCTTTGTCAAATAAATAAAATCTTTAAAAAAAAATCCAAAAATAAAAGTAATTCCAAACGAGAGATGCTGAGTACCAGGGGGTCTCCCAGACAGGCCATCTGTTTCTGCCACCCTTCCCTGTGGTCGAAGATGAGCAGTTTCCACGTGTGAGAAGAAACGTGGCCACAGATGGTAGAGCCATCTTGCGTTCAGTGTCAGCAGGTGGGCTCAGAGATATGTCTGCAGCAGATCCCAGTGGAAGATACCAGAACAGTGAGCTTCTACTCAGGGAGCAGGTGCCAGAGGACTTGGGGTAGCAGACGGCTCATTAACTTGACCGAGAGGACTGAAACCAGACACGCTTGACAGAAGAATGTATAAAGTCTCAAATAAAAGTGTACAGCTTGTTACTGTGAAAGGTAATAGGGGTGATAGGGAGAAGAAATGCAGTGTAGGAAATAACTGATAGTTCTTAGCCTGAGAGAATATGTAAGAAAATAATTTGGAAAGCACACTTGCAATTAAAAGCATCTATCTATAAACCATGGCGCAGGGAACTGGAAGAAAAAAATACCTTTAAGCTGAATAAGGTAACATAAATACAACATTATGGTTTTACTGAGGCTTGGATTAGGATTTGTGACTGGTATCTAGATAAGAAAAGCATGTATCTGGATCAAAAGACAGGGATTAAACAGAAGGAATGGGAGGTTTGTGGTCTGTGTTGGCAAGTTGAATTAGGAGGAAAAACATTGTGGAGACAGAATGTGACCATATTCAGAGGTAGAACGTTTAAAGAGGTGATTAAGGTAAAATGAGGCCACTACAGGGCCCTAGTCCAATCTGACTGGGGTCCTTATGTGAAGAAAAAATTAGGACACAGACGCAGAGGGCAGATCACAGGAGGACACAGGGAGACGACGGCCTCTACAAGGAAAGATGCTTCTGAAGAAACAGACCTGTCCACACCTTGATCTCAGACTTCCAGCTTCCAGAACTGTGGGAAACTGAATTTCTGTCGTTTAAACCACCCAATCTGTGGTATTATATTATGGCGGTCCAGCAAACTCATACAGTACTTAATAAATATTTACTGAAGTTGTTTGTCTTCTTTTTCTTCCTCGGGGACAGAATGGAAATGATTTTCTTTGTCATCACGCAGAAATTACTCTCGTCTCCACAGACCTCGTCAATTATAGAAGAGCAAGCAGGCTGTCTGTGGGTTATTCTCAGGTCCTGAAGTTGCTCCTGGATTCCTTTGAGAAGTGTTTTGTTTGTGGAACAGTTGGCATTATATTTGAAATGCAGTGTCAGTGAAGGCCACATCCCAGGGTTGGTTCCATATCTCCCCCCATTCCATCCGTGCTGCAGACACACAGGTCATCCTGGAGACTGTGTTATCACAACTGCTCAGACTGAGACCGAGGTTTTCATTGGGGAACCAGCCACAGAGGCCCCAAAACATGGGAAGCGGACGTTTCTCTCCTGGCACGTCTTGCAGAATCGTATAGCAAGAGAATGTTTTCCATGAAGAGGGTGCTTGAGAAATGTCATGTGTTTGGCCCTGATCAAGGAAGAGATGAAAACGTTCAGCTCCTTGTTGTTAGAAGAATTTAGCGTGTTATCTGTCGTGAAGACAACAAATATGCAAAAAACTCCTCTGTCCTTTAAGAAACGTGTTTCCTTTTCTGACGTCTTGGCTCTTCATGAGGCAAGAATGTATTTTCCTTGGGGACGGCTGACAAAAACATTAGTTAGTGGCTCTGAGAGAGTCATCATACTGATGTCCGAGAAGACTCTTTTTTTAGTTATCAAAAGGCACGTCTTCATTTGGGTTGCTCTGACAAAAATAGCACAAACGGAGTGGCTTAAACAACAGACATTTACTTCTCTCCGTTCTGGAGACCCGGAGTCTGAGGGAATGCCAGCACATTTGGGGCCTGAGTGGGGGCTCTCTTCCAGGTTTACAGATGGCCACCTTCTTGCCATGTCCTCACGTGGTGGACAGAGGTCATCTCCCTCGAGTCTCTTCTTATAAGGACACTAATCCCATCATCAGGGCTCCACCCTCCTGACTCAACCCCCCCCCACATGCCCCCCTCCACACACCGTCACACTAGGGATTAGATTTCAATGTATGGATTTGGGGACAAGGGAGGTACAAACATTTGGTCCATAGCAAGGCAAGTGCCAAAAAGCTACTGTTTAACCATTTGCCATGCTTTATGGTGGCACTGGTATACATGTGAAATCCCATAATTCCATGAGAAAGTACCATTCATGAGAATATGAATAGCTGTTGTTCTGTTTCCTGTGATCTGGTGTTCAAAGGCCTTCAAACAGATTTACAGAATTACTCTTTGCAAAGATAGTTTTCAGAGAGAATTGCCAGTTGATTCAGTCATACTAGGTATTAGTTTCCAAGAACAAATTTCTCGAAAAGAAAGGGTTTTTTTAAATTAAAGCAATATATTTTATGTTAATAATGTTTTATACTTATGATTTTAATCTTATATTTTTTTATAATTAAACAAATTTAATAAAATCCATATTCCTGTATATGTTTGAATAATCAGAGAGGAGCTAGAGAAATGGGTAAAATGATGAAAATCCAGGGGAAAGAACATTGCCTAGAGAGGAAAATAGCCAGAATGCAGGGGGCAGTTGGAGCAGTGTGGAGGGTGAGGAAGAGAAAACAGAGTGACAGGGAAGGACCCTGAGGAAGGGGGGGTGGGTAGGAGTGTTGTAGACTGCCGTACTGAATTTGTTTAAAGTAAATACCTTGGGCATTGTCTAGACCAAAAGACATTCTAAAACCACAGCGATAATTTTTTCCCAACCATCAGGGAGGATAACCTTCACAGCCACCTTGACCGTGAAAGTGGTTTATTCAACTTAGTCATGGTCTCCAGGGGTCCCCAATGTACCAGTGAATTGAGTGGTGACACTATATTCTTGAGTCTCAAGAGGATGTTTAAAATTCTTCTGTGCAGTTATTCCAAGAGAGAAAAACATTGACAGACTGTTCAAAAAAGTAAGTTTCATAAGGTTTTTTCTCACCAAAAGACTGATGGACAAGAGAAAACAAAACAACTAGAAGACATTTGCTCTAATCCTGAGTTCAGGCAAGGTTTTCTCATCTCCAGAAATGAGGTGTATGAATTATTGATTTCGCAGGTTCCTTGCAGCAATAAAATTTTGTACTTACTGAAGTTTTTGGTTTTTTTTTTTTTGCAAGGCAATGCATTATAATTTTTCCCTGTTTTTAAAAAACTATTTGTTGAGGTAAAATTCATGCAACGTAAAAGTAACATTTTGAAGTGAACAATTCAGTGACACTCAGTCCGTATGTAGTATCTTCAACCACTACGTCTGACTAGTTCCAAAACATTGGCGTCAGTCCGAAGTGAAACTCCTCACCCACTAAGCTGCTGCTCCCCATTTCCTTCCCTCTGGCTTCCGGCAACCACCAATTTGCGTTGTCTTTGTAAATTTATCTATTCTGGCTATTTCATATAATTGAAATCATACAATGTGTGAACTTTAGGGTCTGGTTTCTTTCACCTTAACATTGTGAAAGCTCATCACATTGTACCGTGTATCAGTACTTCCTTCCTTTTTCCTGGCTGACTAATATTCCATTGACTGGATATGCCACCTACGTTCGTCCATTCATCCGGTGATGGATGTTTGGAATGTGTCTGCCTTTTGGCTATCGTGAATAGTGCTTCTTCGAACATGTGCGTAGATGTACTTTTTGAGTATCTGTTTTCATTGTTTGGGGGTATATTCATAGGAGTAGAATAGCAGGGTCATATGGTAATTCTATGTTTAACTTTTTGAGGGACTGCCAAACTGTTTTCCGTAGAAGCTGAACCATTTTACATTCCTGCCAGCAATGTACAAGGATTCCAATTTCTCCACATCTTTGCCAACACATTTTTATTTTGTGTGATAGCCATCGTAGTACATGTGTTTTTGTAGTATCTCATAGTGGTTCTGACAGAGCAGTACATTATTAACTTAATTCTTTTAAAGTAAAAAATATATATTTTAAGATTTTATTTATTCATTTGAGACAGAGAGATACAGAGAGGGGGAGAGGCAGAGGGAGAGGGAAAAGCAGACTCCCCGCTTAGCTGGGAGCCTAACACAGGGCTCGAAACCAGGACCGGGAGATCATGACCCAAGCCGAAGGCAGAAGCTTAACTGTCTGAGCCACCCAGGTGCCCCTAAAGTCAAAATTTTTATAAAAATATTTATTTAAGTAATCTTTACATCCGATGTTCGGGGCTCAAACCCATCACCCCGAGATCAAGAGTTTCTCTCTCTTTGAGCCAGGCGGGTGCCCCAAAGTCAAATTTCAATAATAAAATCCAAGCTGATGTTGAAGATGCCTGAGGCTTCTAGAACTCTCTGTCATCACACGCTTATTATTGTGGGACACCCAGCCTCAGGCACTTATTGAGCTCACTAGAATATGTTTAGAAGAAGAATTTTATTTTATCAAGGACAATTGACTCTTTTGACCGGGTAGGATTAGAAAGACAGGAGAGAGAGGCATTTGGGTAGCTCAGTCAGTTGAGTGTCTGCCTTTAGCTCAGGTTGTGATCTCGGGGTCCTGGGGTCAAGCCCCATGTTGGGATCCCTGCTTGGTGGGGAGTCTGCTTCTCCCTCTCCCTCTGCTCCTCCCCTCTGCTTGTGCTCTCTCTCTCTCTCTCTCTCTCAGACAAATAAATAAAAAAATCTTAGAAATGCAGGAGAAAACAACCAACAAGAGCCATACCAATGGCACCTAAATATTACTTTTCTTTGCATGAAACTCAGTAGTTTATGTATTCACACGGGAGAAGACCTGGGGACGTCCATCTGAAATCACAAACTTTTCCTTTTTTTAAGAACAAGGGCTAGTTCTCAATTGGAAGGATGGAATTCACCTGCTTCATGTATTTTTGTGTGGACAGGTGATGCTCTTTTGCAGAGGAAGATCTGATGTTGGATGATTTTAGGCCGTTTCTTAAAGGGTTCCAGGTTGTAGCATATGCAGAGGGGAGGAAAGGGTCAACCCAATGATAGGACAGAGGAATACGCTTCAAAACCAAATTTGTTGGGAAAGAAAGAGACATGACCTACGAAGAATACGAACATACCATCTTTGGATTGGGTGGGTCTAGAGTGCCACAGACTTTTCTCAAAGGGACATCTGAGTTTCAGCCTCTGAGAAACTGTCATTAACTACACGGTGTAAAAGCCTGTGTCCTCATCAGTTTTCTTAAAGATAGCAAATGTTACAAAAGCACCAGGCAAACCGTAATCATTTATATTTCCTTCAGACTTCCAAGGGGGCATGGAGTGATTACAAGAACATTCTAGAAGAGCGATAGCATCAGGAACGAATTAGCAAGATGGCAGTGCCTGGATGTTTACTTCCTGGTTATGTTTCTGAAAATGAGATGAAGAATTTAACCCACCAGATGAAGCCCCCGTGAATGGCAAATGAATCCAATACCAAATTTCTCACTCAAAACGGCCTTCATGGCTTATAATTGCTGTCTGATTTCAAGACTGAGGTTTCACAGAGAAAATGTTATAAACTCTGCTTTGGAAAATCAGTCAAGGGGCGCCTGGGTGGCTCAGTCGTTAAGCGTCTGCCTTCGGCTCAGGGCGTGATCCCAGCGTTCTGGGATCGAGCCCCACATCAGGCTCCTCCGCTATGAGCCTGCTTCTTCCTCTCCCACTCCCTCTGCTTGTGTTCCCTCTCTCGCTGGCTGTCTCTATCTCTGTCGAATAAATGAAATCTTAAAAAAAAAAAAAGGAAAATCAGTCAAGTCATAGTCAAACTTCTGAAGTCTATGTGTGGTTTGATTCTTTGGGGTTCTCTTTTCAGTTCCACATAGGGGCGCACTGTCCCATCTCGGCCTCTGCCAAGAACTCGGGCCACCTACACCCTACTTCCCCTTCCCCAGCCTCACCCCCTCAGCTCTCCCACCCTGTTTTCCTGGTTAACTCTTACTAAGTTTCTCGTAAGCACTACCACCTCGGGGGGAGGAGGTTCCCCGGAGCCTCTGGCTGTACGAGCCCATCCCCCATATCCATATTTCCACTTTTGTGATCCTCACAGTGCACCCTAGCTACCTGTGGGATGTCCGTCTTCCTCACTAGACCAGAAGTTCCATCTGAGCAGAGCCAGGCCTGTTCTCTGTATGGTTCCCACCTATCCCAGTCCTAGCTGAAAGCAGGTGCTCTTCACGCAGCCCTTGAACTAACTGGGGTCTCCCGGAAATGAACAGGACTTGTGCATCTGGTTTTCATACTCTGACGTGCAACGGCCACATCTAGGGCTGGGTCATTTTCTTCTCCTCCTCTTTCTCTTCCTCCTCCACTTCCTCTTCCTCCTCCCCTTCCTCTTCCTCCTTCTCCTCTTCTCCGTATCTTTTTGAATAAGCTTCACTGCAGCAATGGCTGCTGGTGGAACCATGTGTGTTGGCTCAGACGGCCTCCTCCCCCACTGCAATCGGGAAACCTTCCCCAGGCTGTTCCGTATTCGGAATTCTCTTCAAGAGACTCAGGCTCAGCCTGGCTGCATGAATGACACCACGCTGACAACAAAGACTTACTTGGTTCCAAAAAATAAGTGAGTAACACTCCCACTCATCTGTTCATAGCAAAAGTGTGAATCAATGTTCCTAGAAACCTGTGTCATCTTTTGGGGGGTTTTGCAGAAGCCTGTCATGGGGAAATTTGAGTGGGTTTGAGTCTGGTTCCCTATTGCTAAGGGAGGAAAGGGGATTCAGGAGGCAGCCAAATATGTTGCTGGTTTTATCTCCTCGAGATTCATAGGAGGCTCATCCACAGGACTCTGCCACCCGTCCAGCCCTTCAAGGTCACCGGGCATCTTGTGGAATCAAAGGGAGGAGGAACTAACCTGAGACTGGGCAAAGGTGCTGAGGCACCAAAGCTGGGTGCTCACAAGGGAGGAACAGTTCACGCATGCCCATTTAGTGAGGGGTTCTGGTTCTCCTGATTGCTGCCTCTGGCACTGGCGTTTTCAGGTTCTTGGATGGTTCCAGGCCTCATTCCCTTATCGAGAGCTCCCGTGCTCCGGTGGTAGATGTGAGGTACAGCCATGCAGCAGATTTGTTTTACTCTATGCAAACCCTGTAGTGAGGGTGGGAGCCGTTGGGGATTTTTGCCTGAATTACAAGAGCCATCTGACTATAATTACCTGTGCACTAACGCCCAACTTTAAGTTCTAGTAGGTACGGAGCGCCCTTGACTGGTAAGCGGAAACCTGCAACTGGGAAATTTCCCTCAATCATGACACATTACAGCGGTTCTCAAATTTTGATGTGCAAAGGAATCATCAGAGAAATCTGATTAAAACTCGGGCTCCCAGCCTCAGCTCCAGAGAGTCTAGGTCAGCAGGCTTTGGATTATGACCCAGGAATCTACCCACTTATAATGAGCCCCCAGTGAAGTTGACCTGTGTGACCTGTGCCTTGAGACTTGCTGGCCTAAGGGCTAAGAGTTGGGCTTGGAACCAAGGTCAAGTTGTTCTCTGCCAGGGGCAGGACCACTCAGAGTCTCAGTTCCTCCTTCTATCAAAAGGCAGTAAGAATACCAACTCCATAGGGTTGTCATTGGATAAAATGAGGTCCTAATATATAGGGTTTGGTATGTAGTATTAATATTAATTAGCTCAAGCCACAGGGCCAGAGAAGACCAGGGAGAGCCTGGATTTTCTGGGCCAAACAGGCGTTACGTCTTGGGTAAATCTCTGCAGTGAGTTGCTGCCCTGAGCAGAGACCCCTCACTGGACGGACAGCCAGTGGTTGCTGAGCCCCGCTCAGACTTCCCACACAAGGGAAACGTGGTGCCCAGCTGGGGGCTGCAGAGGGCCCTGAAGAGCCTGGGCAGAAAAGCGCTTTGAGACGAAGGCCCTTATGAGGAGGGAAGGTGTTTCTCTGCCTCTTTGTACCTCCCAGGCCAAATGGCTCAAAGAGAAGTTGAAGTTGATGGCTCCTCTGCATAATGGTATCAAGGGAACAATTTCTGTTTCTCCATCTGTGAAATGGACACAGTAATAATATTGTGCCCGCCTCGTTGTGAAGAACACATGAGGGAGGAGATCCATTAAACCCTTTGTGTGATGACGGACACCGGCGGGACTTGGAGAGACTTGTTAACTCTCCCATCCCTTCTTGTGTGAATGTATCTGTAACATCTTATTCGGACAGATATCGATCAGGAGAAGGGAAACCGACAATCTAGATGGATAGTGAGAGTTTGGAGCATTTCTTGTTCTTTTAAGAATCTGTTTCCCCTGAAAGACTTAAGGTCATACTTTCTCCCAATACACCTACCCAGCTTTTATAATGGTTCAACTTAAGATTTTTTGACTTTATGAGGGTGTGAAAGCAAAAGGCATTCGGTAGCAACTGTACTTGGAATTTGAATTTCGATCTTTCCCCAGGCTAGCGCTGGGTGGTAGGTACCCTCCCCTGAGGCTGGGCTGGAGCAGCAAACACAGCTCCCAGGGTCAACGACACACACACCTCCTGCAATTTCGGACCCATGCAGTCATCTTTCACTTTACGGTATTTCATAAACTACATGAGATATCCAGCACTTGTATTTTTGTTTGTTTGCTTGTTTTTTATAAAATAGGCTTTGTGTTAAGTGGTTTCGCCCAAATGGAGGCAACTGTCAGTATTCTAAGCACATTTGAGGTCGGCTGGGCTCATGTTCCGTACTTAGGTGCGTTAAATGCATTTCGACTTGCAATATTTCCAACTCAGGTTGGGTTTGGTGGGATGTAAGCCCATCGCAAGTTGAGGAAAATCTGTATACTTACTGTTTCATATGTTTCATATATTTTATAATCATACACCTGTGCGTGTATAATACAGAGTTGTTCTGTTTTCGCACATCAGCCTCCCAGTACTGAGGTTATAAGACAGCAAAGTAACGTGATGACCCAGCAAGTGGTGAAGTCAGGGTGGCTTATCCTATTGATACACTTTCATCCACGTTTCCATTTACCTCCCATGTATTTTCAGATTCTTTCCGCTGACAGCATTTAGTCGGAACATCCCAGGTTAGTGTGAGCGAGCCCCTCCTAGCCGTATCATGTCCCAGGATCCACCACGAGGGGGAGCCACGGGTCCACCTACAGAAACAGGTGAGTCGCCGGGTGCCCGGCTAAGGCTGCAGGTTCCCAGTAACATATTTCAGATTTATTAAAAAACACATAGGTAACAAGTCAGAGCTTTGGCTAGGAATGATTCGGAAAAGAATTGAAGGCGTTACTCCACATAACATTCACAGTTGTGTGCCAGAGACAGACAGAGAGCAGTAAGTGTTTTAGAAGCATTTGCGGTGGACAATGGATGGCCCCGCCTCATCGTATTCCTGTTTGCTGATCCACATTTGCTGGAAGGTGGACAGAGAGGCCAGGATGGAGCCTCCGATCCAGACAGAGTACTTGCGCTCCGGAGGGGCAATGATCTGTTGGCCAGAATGAGAAAGAAGGGCCGTTAGCACGCTAGGACGGGGCCTGGCATTCCCCCAGGGTCCAGAGTGGGTGGACCTTGCTGAGCTCAGTGGACAACAGGGACAGTCTTGCTCTCAGATGCCTGGCCCTAACCCCATCCGGACCCTAAGCCAAGGGAGGCGACAAGTGAATTTAGAGACTCTCCAAGGAGCACATTTGTTTCCCTGGCTTCCGTTACAGAATCTATTCTGAAACCCCTCTGACGACTCTGATGGCGTTGGTCTGCTCAACAAAGGACGGAAGTGAGCCCCGCATCCCGTCTGGCCTCTGCTCAAGAGCCCGGATGATGTCTCTGATTTCCATAAACTGTGTCTCAGAGCTCAGCAAAACACATATATTTTCTGTGAAGACAAACACCGGCGTCCTCCATGAGGGGCTTTGGTTTGCTGGAACTGTCTCTAGGAGTCTCCTTCCACCTGTTTAAGTCCACCGAGCTGCACTGTTTCACCTAGGGGGCTCAGGGTCCCCTGTGGGATGACCGTTTATTTCCCTGGGGTAGGTCCCAGTGGCTCTCCCTGCTACCCAGGCCTGACAGGCAGGGCATGCTAATGTTCCTTAAACAAATGAACGGTTTAGACGCAGAGAGCGGTGACTCAAGCCAGGGGTCCCATCTACCTGCAGGAACCCCAAAACATAACTATAGATGAACAATTCCCAACCCCACTCCCGACTTGGATACTTGGGTAGAGACAAATATTGACACTTGGGCAAAAGGACAAGGTATTTCTGAAACCACGGTGGAAAGGTTTAATTTCTGTTTATCCCCCTAGCTCTGTTTGAACATTTATTTTTCATACACGTAGCTAATATTTACCGAGCACCTACTATGTGCCTACACGATACTAAGCGTTTTACACGTATTCAGACCAGTGTAGAGAGTGTTGAATTAGCACCATGTTACACATGGGGAAACAGAGCCTGTGAGAGGTTTAAGTACCTGACGTTAGGTCACACTGGTTGCACACCTGTCAGACCCGATATTCAAACCTGGACCTCTCCTAGGTGTGGTTTTGTTTTGTTTTGTTCTGTTTTAGAAGCAACCTTTTCATTTGGGGGTAATTTTAGATGGACAGAAAGGTGGTACCTATAACCCCACCATCCAGTGTCAGTTGTTCCTAAAGTCATCACCTTACGGCCCCAGGTCTTTTAACGGGTTTTCTCTCCCCACACTGGAGCCCCACGTTCCATATTCGTGTTATTCAAGAAGCCAGGTTTGGGGAAGCAGGAACCGGCCGGCTCTGGCTGCCACGGTCTGTAATACACCCCCACCTAGGCGGACTTTGTCAGTGAGCCCTGAGCTGGTGGTGTGGGAGGAAGAGGGGAAGACAGCCAATCAGAGGAGCATCCAAGAAACATCAACGTCAGGAAAGAGTCTCTCCTCTCACCATGCAGTCTTTCAGAGCCTGCACATCGCAGAGAGCTCCGGTCTGGCTCTCTTTCTGTTATCTGCAAACCCTTTTCAAAAACTGACAAGGGAGTGCAAATAACAGAGACCGTGTTTGAATACTTCTCGCAGGTGTGTGATCTGCATGCGGAGTGCCCTTTCTTCCGCTCCCTGGGACATGGGTCAGAGAGTCCCAGCGTGGCTTCTCATTTCCGAGCGCGGTAACAGCCTTTGAGAAGTCACCAGGTACATGTAAGTTTGCCTCCAAAGAACCCTCTTTATTTAATCTCTGAGCTCCCGCGACTGGGACTCAAAACGCATAATATAAGGGTCTTTGGTGGCTCGGGGACTGAGGTGGGTCATCCTGGAGGGATTCTGTGCTTCTGAGCATCGAGATCAAAAAGGAGAGCCAGACGGAGAGCCGAAGATACAACTCATTCTTGGCCACTGAGCTGTGATCACTTTTGGCAGTGGAAAAAAGAGTACAAGGTATAGAATCTACCACATTTAAACCTCTTTGGAAATATGTCTGGCTCATCCAATTTTTTGTAACATTCTATGTGTGAGATGCACTATTTCTGTGATGGGGCAAAATGACACAATGTATATTTTCAAGGGATATGACAGAAATCATCTAGACTTACTGTGGGGATCGTTTCACAATATATGCAAATACTGATCTATGTTATACACCTGAAACTAATATAGTGTTACATGTGGGTTATAAATCACTAGAAAAATAAAGGGATATGCACACGTGGGGAGCTCAGTTGAACTTCACTCCTGAAAGTAGCTGATGGACAAGGATAAGTACTGATTAAATTTTGTGCAGAATAATTGAGCTTCTCTGATGAACTGGGCTGACTTCTAACCTGTAAGGGGTGGAACTTGTGGACGTGTACTCACTGCTTAGCCTGGGAAACCACAAGCACATGTGAGGAAGACATGGCCCCTGAAGAGCCCGTCACGTCTGGTGATGGGGTTGGTGTCATAGCCGGCAGCATCGCCATGACACCTGACCTTGAACCGTACCTTGATCTTCATGGTGCTGGGCGCCAGCGCGGTGATCTCTTTCTGCATGCGGTCAGCAATGCCGGGGTACATGGTGGTGCCCCCGGAGAGGACATTGTTGGCATAGAGATCCTTCCTGATGTCAATGTCACACTTCATGATGCTGTTGTAGGTGGTTTCATGGATGCCAGCAGACTCCATCCCTGCAAAGGAGGCATGGGCCATGATCCTTGGGTGGTGGGCAAAACCCAGGTCAGACCTGGAAGAGCTGCGTGAGCTGCTGGAGGGTCTTACGCTGGACTGAAGCTAGGCAGGCACTGCGGTGTAGGGACCACCCTCTTGCCTAGAGAGGAAGCCTAATGTGGTCCCTCCAGGGGAACGAGGGCTACAACATTACATCGCTGATAGTTAACAGACTCACCGCTATGTGCGGTTCAAGTAAGTGCAGAAGGTCCCGTGCGGAGCCAGCATGCAGTCATAGCTCAGGGCCACCCCAAGTCTCTGCCTGCTCCCTTGCTCACGCCCCTCAAAGCTAAAGGGCACCGAATTACCAGGAGGGTCCTTCACCCGATTTGGACAAGGTCTCCTTTCCCTTCAATTTTGATAATAGTTTGGTTTTGGTTTTTTGTTTTTTTGCCTGCACTTTTAAAAATTTCTGATGTGTGTCTTTTGAAAAGAACCTCCAGGTGGCCCTTCATGATTTGTGGTGCCAGAATGTAATAGTAATAATACCTAGTTAATCATTATTAACAATATCTAATCGTTACCGAGTGCTTGTTTTGGTCAGGCGCTGGGTTAAGTATCCCATGCGTATCTGTCATACTTCTTAGAACGACCCTGTGATGCCGGTACCCTCACAACCCTCACTTTATACACGAGGACACGGAGGCCTGGGGACCTTGAGTGACCTTCCCAAGATCATGACAGTAGAACTGAGACTCAAGCCTGGGCTTACCCCTCTCAGAGCCCACCCTCTGTAAACAACTATGCTAACCTTTGTCCAAGGTCAATGCTAATGTAGGAATAAGCTCTTTCATTTTTCTCACCCCGCCCCCGCCAGCCCAGCAGTCCTCCTGAAGTCTTGGCATTCATCACATCCTTCCCATCCATCCATGGCTCCACTGTGGCCTCATCACAGGCAATATCTGATTTTTTCCCCCATACTCCCCACAGCAAGGATGCTTTTGGCTTGACTACAGCATAGACCGTGTTTGCTCAGAAAGAAAACTCCTTTCCTGACCTCCTTCTGCTCTCCCTAAAAATCTGACACTCTTTCCCTTGGCCTGGTTTAGAAATACATTTGGTCTTGTGGCCCCTGGTCCCCGTCCCCACATGCAGAAAGATGCTGAGAGCCAGGGACTGGCTGGATTCGGGGGGCTAGGGTGCTCCCCCCTGCCCAGGGATGGGATGCTGAAGCCTACCGATGAAGGAGGGCTGGAACAGGGTCTCCGGGCAGCGGAAGCGCTCATTCCCAATGGTGATCACCTGCCCATCGGGCAGCTCGTAGCTCTTCTCAAGGGAGGAGGACGACGCAGCTGTGGCCATCTCGTTTTCAAAGTCCAGAGCCACGTAGCACAGCTTCTCCTTGATGTCCCGGACAATCTCCCGCTCAGCTGCCGAGATACAAACATGAGGGTTTGTGTAGAAATCCACCCGCCTCACTTCAGTTTCTCCTCCAATAAGGGTTCCTTTAAAAACGTGTGTATTCGATATTCTGCAACCCAAAATCCGTGATGGCAATTAAACTACAGGTCCTCGAGGGACCCACTTCTGTCCCTAGCAGAGGGGTAGGCTCCTCAAAAATGTGGTCTGGAAAACGCATAACAGGAAGAAAAGGAGCTAGAAAAGGCACAGAGCAGGACATCCTTTTGTACGTTACATTTGGGGTTTTTTTTCCTCCCAGAATTAACTAGTCACTCTCTGTTATGATTGTCTTACAATAGTTTGTTATATTGGATTTTCAGTGGACCAGGAAGTCTTATGCTTTGAGGCCCCCACGGTTTTCAAAACGCTCCAGAGACCCATGTTGCCTGGCCCGGGCAGGTCCCAGTTCACACCACTGGCATATTCATTACCTTCCAGAAGAAGGCAGGCCGGGGAGGCTCAGTTATGCACAGTCAAAGAGGAAGAAGCGAGCAGGCAGTATCTTTCAGACTCCTGCCCTCTGACCTTCTGAGCTATTTGCTCCACCTAGGCCCCTGGAGCCTTTTGGAGATCTTCTGGGGTTCTTTTGTGAGGAGCAGAAGAGGAACATAGGAATGAATTAAACTCCCTACCCCCAAAAGAAACTTTAACACCCACAGGGCTCAAGCTCGGAGTCTGTAATAAACCTCAGGTGTGTCCAGACACGGAAACGTGTGGACAACACCAGATTGATGAGGGGAGGGTAGGCAGCCAGGGCTGGGACACTGAGGACGCCCCAACGTGTCCAGCGCCATCTGAGGTTGCCTCTTGAGGTCACAGCCGGGCGGCACCAGCTTGGGGGCCAAAGACGCAGGAAAAGCTTCCTGCTGGGTTGGTCTTTATACTAACTAACAATTATTGACTTACTGACTTTGAAATATGGAATTACTCAGTGCTGGGAATTCCACATGCTCAGGGTCGTTCGATACGACAATCACGGGAGGGTGAGGAGACCGTGGTTTGCTGAAGTCGGGTCACCTGGCTGGTGAGTGGCAGGACCGGGACCCGGGCTCTCCCCTGGTGTATCCAGGAGTGCCAACCACTGAGCCCAGCAAACGCTGCCCGATGCTGTCCCCTGTATCTTCCCATTCAATGATCTACTTCTGAACAGAGGAGGTGAAAAAATGTCCAAGTGACACAGCCCAGCTTAGCTCTTCTCCTAGAGGTTCTCACTGTCCTTCTCAAGGAAACCGTTTCACGACTTAGAGCGAGAAAGGCCATGCTTCGCACTGGGCATTGGAGTCAGGCCTTGCCACCTGCACGGTCCCCTCCCATCGTTTCCCTGATGGTCACCAGGGTCCTGGACGTCACTCTGAAGGAGACGCGGCCCCTTCGCCCCCGGCCTCACTCCCGCGCCCCTCACCGGTCGTCACGAAGGAGTAGCCGCGCTCAGTCAGGATCTTCATGAGGTAGTCGGTGAGGTCGCGGCCGGCCAGGTCCAGACGCATGATGGCGTGCGGCAGCGCATAGCCCTCATAGATGGGCACGTTGTGGGTGACCCCGTCTCCGGAGTCCAGCACGATACCTGGGGACGAATGGGCACGATGAAATCACCGTGGCAGCAGGGACAGGGGCCCTGGATGGCCGAATGAAAGGGGAGGTTCTGAGCCTCTGATACAAAAGAGAGGAGAGAAAGCACGTGAGAGCATAGGACAAGCAGGACAGGGCTTGGGGAAGATAGAGAAAGGGCAGGAAGAGAGACAGAGAAAATGGCTCGCTGGAAATAGGAGCCCGAGGACTTGTTTTCCAAGGTGGGAAGAAGGCTTTCGGGGCTGGGATTAGCCCTGTCAGTTCTAGCGACCCCCCAGTCCATCCAAAGGCCATGTTTACCACCATCAAACCCCGTCAGGGACGGTGCACCCAATGAGGGCTCCCCCCTACCGGTCGTGCGTCCGGAGGCGTAGAGGGACAGCACGGCCTGGATAGCCACATACATAGCTGGCACGTTGAAAGTCTCAAACATAATCTGCAAATCAAACCAAAGAGCTAAGTTAGTGATGCTGCCCGCCAGTCTCGGCAAGAATGTTCAAGAGAGCGCCCCTCGAAGGTGGGCTTGGAATACAGATGCCCCCCCGCCCCCCCGCCCGGCTCTGGGCAGAGGACACTCTGACCTGAGGGTGCAGTGAAGGGAAGGGGCGGTGCACACATGTGACAAGTGGGGGTATGCAGGGCTCTGGCTCCCATGTGACCTCGGAGAGCTCACCAGGCTACCAGCTGACCACTGTGCGCTTCCCTCCTGGTCTCTCAACCGTGAACAGAGGAGTTTGGACTAGGCGAGCTCCAGTGTGAGCAGCCTAGGACGTATTAATGATATCAAAGCCAAAAGACCAAGAAAAGAAGACAATCGGGCTTGGACTTCTCTGGTCTACAGTAGGACACCTTTGACCAGAAGCTCGGACCGGTTGGGAATGAGCCCAGTTCTGTGATTTGTCTGAGGGTCCTGTTCATCTGTTCTACTTTTTCATGTAGTTGCTGAGTCAATGGCAGCCCTAGAATCCGAGGCCACTTTGGCTTCAACGGAAGGAACCTTGATCCTGGAAGACGAGAAATGCCCACTGGTAGCAGAGGGCTCCATATGAATGCCAGTGTCTCTGCTCGTGCAGTCTGGGGACAAGATTAGGACCAGAGCAGCTGCAGGTCACTCGTAAGAAGGTTGTACACATGGAGATGCCCACGGACCTCCACTTCTCCATCCGCCAAACCCTCCCTGGTCTATCCACCAGAATATCTGACATCATTTCCTAGACAACCGTGATTCCCAACCGTTTTTCTGTCCCCACACCATCCCAGGGACAAGAGCGCCCATCCGAAATGACATCCCTCGCCACGTGGAGGGACTCCCAGGCACACAAGCGCCCCCTGCCAACAATGACCGCACGCGTGTGTTGGTGTAAGCACCAAGAGCTCTTCTGAGGAATCGGCCATGCCATATTTACGTTTGTTGGTCTCCAGGCCCCAAAGATCCCAGGTCGGTTCCAGGCTCGGCCGCTTCTATGCGATCCTTGAATTTCTCATTTATATAATCAGATATATCATTGTATAATCACTTACATAACTCTTCCTTTATAGAATATGACCTGCTTCCCATTGTTCAGATTGAAAGAGACAATGCACATAAAATGCTTAACCCAGAGCTTCACTATAACAAGCATTGAGCTGACATTGGATGCTTTTATTGGAGAGCACAACCAGACTGGGAGGCTTGTCCACCTGGTGGAATGGATGCTCTCCTACTCTAAGGTCTTTCAGCTTCAGGCAACTCATAATAATGACAATAAATTCTAGTATTTGTTGAACGTTCATTACATCGGGCACCACAAAACATGTTTGGCATTTTGCCTCATTCATCCTCACATCAACGCTTTGAAAAATAATAGCACTAGTCTTATTCCCGACACATAGACAAGAAAACCAGGAATCCAAGAAATGAAGTGGATTCGTGAAGCTCACGTAGCTGAGAAGTGACAGATTCTCCGCTGTATGTTACCCCACATTTTGAGATGATTTCTTCTTAGAAGTTTTTAACCCAACACATCCAACTTTTTCTGTTACATGTGTTAATTTCCAATTGCTTTTGGAGTCAAGGGGCAGTTCCCCTAGTAATGGTGTGAGGACCATCAAGCTGTTTCCATCCTTGGGGATCCCCAAGTTCCTGGCAAGTCGTTGGTTGCGAGTGGGTTGCTGGGGTGGACCTCCTCTCTGCTGTCCTGCCCCATCCCTTTCAAACAGGACTCTCCCCCAACCCTGGGGGCTGGATCCTGCAGTGGCTCTTTACCTGGGTCATTTTCTCCCGGTTGGCCTTGGGGTTCAGGGGGGCCTCGGTCAGCAGAGTGGGGTGCTCTTCCGGGGCAACACGAAGCTCATTGTAGAAAGAGTGGTGCCAGATCTGGCAGGGACCAAGGAGAAACACAATGAGGCGATGTTGTGGGGGGCTGCAGACCCCCAGAGAGGGACCAGAAGGAGCTGAATGAAACTAGGACCAAATAGTATGCTGCAAGCACTCATGAAATGTCCACGTTTTTTCTGACACAGACACCGAAGCTCAAAGACTATGAGTAACTTACCCACAGTGACTCAGCAGGAACCCAAACCCAGGACAGTGGGGCAGGATGGCATCACGGTTAAGGACACAGGCTCTAGTGTCAAATCTGGGTTCAAATCCCAGCTCCACCACTCCTTGGTTGTGCTTGCTAAGGCAAATTTAACCCTTCCCAGCTCGCCTCACCATGGGTAATATGAAAATAACTAGTACGTCTTGGCGAGAACCCTAGAGTTACTCTTTAGGCCAGTGCCTGGCCCAGAATAAGTATTATTATTATTCTTCAACTATACTTTTGTTTAAACCAATCTTTATGCCCAACGTGGAGTTTGAACTCACAACCCCGCGATCGGGAGTCTCATGCTCTTCGAACTGAGCCAGCCAGGCGCCAACTCTGTCTTTACCCCTACTCCCACTTTAGTTAATATTCCTGGGGAAATGGTTTAGTTTAGCAAGTAAAGGGATAAATGAGTGAATGCATGAATGGATGCATGAAACTGGCCTGAGAAAGCTAGTTACCATTTTTAATACTTTTTGGGACATTTCCCGCCACAACGTATGCTGAGAGAGGAGGACAGGTTTCCCTGTTTCTGCCTCCACGCCCTCTGTCCCCCCTCTGCTCTCCAGGGCTGGGAGAAGCCTGCCCTCATGGGCACACTCCGGGCCTTCCCTTCGTGGGCAGACTGTTGGCCTTCAGCTGTTTTGAGCAAAGTACTGCCTATCGATACCGCGTCTTGGTGTACTTTGGGCATGAGTGTGTTCGCTTCATGGTTGAGCAGCCTCTTTAATCATCGATGCCAAAAAGAACAGACCATTGTAAGAAGGGCTAAACCGATTATTTTTAAGGGCCTGGAAAGTCTTCCCTAGCATCAGGAATATTAGATTCATCCAAAGCTGAAACAAAACAAAAACTGCGAAAGTTTTTATAAATCGACAAAAGCTAGATTGACTTTAAAGAATCTTTATCTTGTTCCAGTTTCTTTGGTTTTAAAGTTGTGGTTTCTAGAAAGGAAAGAAAGCTCTTGAGAGTTGTACTCCTTTGATGGAATAAAAGTAGCAGAGTGCTCAAGAAATCCCGCCCTTCAGATTAGATACTGTGGTTACCCCAAAACGTCACTGAGAAAACAAGCCCCCCCCCGGCAAACCTCTCTCCCCATCCCACCCCCCATCTCTCTCCAGAAGACACATTAAACTGCAATTTTAGAAATGATGAAATGCTTTATTCATCACAATTCTCTAGGTGCCTGCATTCCGAGATGCTGTCGGCCCCAGGGAGAAACTCTTAGAGCATTTCCTGCTGCTATTTTTAACTTCTCCTCCGTGCAAACAGCAGCCTGAACCAATCTGGCATCTCAGACTAAGAAACTGAGTGAAATGCAATTGTTGTAGAGAAGTAGAGTCCTGAGCACTATTACTGATAAATTCTAGCAATACTGTTTTCTATTAAACTGGTGTGATTGCGTGTGTGTGTGTGTGTGTGTGTGTTTGTGTGTGTGTGTAGGGAACTGACAAATATAAGTCCAGATATCGTGTTCTAATATTTTGCTACAGTAAAAAAAATTAATGTCATTTTCTCATTAGTCTGTCTGCTTTTTCTCCAATCACTTGTGTTTCTATGATGTCTAATAACAAACATTAAAATCCTAGAATTTGGGGTGGCTAGGTGGCTCAGTCGGTTAAGTATCCGAATCTTGATTTCCGCTCAGGTCATGATCTCAGGGTCATGAGATCGCTGGGTGTGGAGCCTGCTTAGACTCTCTCTCTCCGCTGCCCTTCCTACCCTCCCCACCCTCATGTGCCCTCTCTCTCTCTCTTTTAATCTGAAAAAAAAAAATCCTAGGACTTAACTCTTCCCATAAGCTCTTTTATATGAAATTGGGAGATAAAGCAACAAAGAGAGGCACTTTCTAAAATACTTATTTAAAAATTTTTGTCGGTTGCTTGTGCTTCAATATACTGGGGAACATTAGGAATGTAGCGAACTTGCGATGTCATGGCTCCCGCTTCTACAGTGAAAACTAAGACACTTAACAAAAAGGTTCAGGGTGAGTGAATGAAGAACTTTCCGGCGTGGGCGGGGCAGAGCTGCTCCAGCTTCCCTCCTCCGCTGGGAGGCACAGCCTTTCGGCTGCCAGTGAGAGCAAGGGGGGTGGGGGAATCATTCTCCTGGCTGCTGGCCCGGGAAGGTAATCCAGCTGACTGAGACAACAGACTATTAATTCCCACCACAGGCAAAGGGCTGCTGTTCTCCGCAGAACAGTCTCCCTCTAATTAGTTTATAAACCCTGTCAGGCAAGGGATAATTTTTTTAAGAAGCATTTCAGGATTTTTTTTTTCAACAGTAGCAAGATGTTTTGAACCAGGGCCACAGAAATTATGCTTCTTGAAGGCTCGACCTCCAGAGAAGCTCCCAGTACCTTTTCCATGTCGTCCCAGTTGGTGATGATGCCGTGTTCTATCGGGTACTTCAAGGTCAGGATTCCCCTTTTGCTTTGTGCTTCGTCACCCACGTAGCTGTCCTTTTGTCCCATTCCCACCATCACTCCCTACAAAGATTCAGCACAGCCTGAGTCAGCCTCCCCAGAACTTGTATGCTCCAATCACGAAGAGTTAAATCATTGCCATAGGAAGTTCCTTGTTCGCTGCCAGGACTTGACATTCTGTCTACGGTCACTATGCTCGTAAACAACGTCCCTCAGTTGATGGCAACAGCCCTGAATCAGTCTCTAAGCAGCAGAGGGCCCAGAGGGTGAAGCAACTTTACACTGTATTTTTTTTTTATCCGCTCTGTTTCTTAACGAGCTCTGTTAGGCCAGAGACTACCCTTGTCTTTTTCGCCACTAGAACAGATTGCCCAGCAAACATTTATCACTCAGTAATTACCTGTTAAACGAACGTATGAAACTTCACATATTAGTTACATGGCACTTTGCTTCTTATAAATCCTTGAAACTACACTGTTAAAGTTGTCACCCGCCGAAGAGATGTGAATATTTTCTAACCATTATAAGCAAAAGCATTATATCGACAAATGACCACTCAGTGCTTGATTTCTAATAAATAAAAATCCATACCAATCAACATTAAGACATTTACCTAAACTAGTCAGAAGTGTTTTCTTAATCATTAAAGTGAAGCTTAAACAAACAACAACAAAAGAAAGGACATTCTTGTTGGGATTTTTTAATGGCACTGGAATGATTGTTTCAGAATTGCCAAACAGTCATGGCTGCTAGAGAGCCGTAAATGGTGGTTTGTGCAAAATATTTCCATCCCACACAGTTCAACAAAGAGACAGGTTTCAGATTTCATTCATTGGAAGAGGCCATTATTTATTCTTGTGACTATATGCCAAACCAAGAGCCCAATAAGCAACTACATTGCTGATGCGAAGGAGAATTTCTAAGGTGAAATTCTCTGTTTTTACCATGTGGCTGCCCCCAACATTTTGTTTATACATAATGTCCCCTAAAATTACCATGTGGCTGTCCACGCATATGCCATTGACCCCTACAATATGTAAAATTACATCTGGTAGCAAAGCCTCCCCTCATCTAATATCAGGATCTTTGAGAGTGAGTGACCTAGGCATTCATTTTCTTTTCCTTCCAAAGACTGGTTGTGGTAGGCATTACTAGGTAACTCACAGTATTTCTGATGATGATAATGATTGTATTGAGACAAAAAGGAATTGTGAAAAAAGGTTAACTTTATGTCTGATAGACACCCACCAGAAAATCTGTCTATGTGGTATATGAAATTCATACTTATTCCTAGACATCAATCATCAGAGGTATGTTTTTAACAAGGTTACATAATTTCTGGGCAGAGAGGAAGAGACAGTCTGTGGATACTCACGGACACACAGACCTAGAAGGACCTAATCTATACCCCCGTTTCTCTCTATTCCAGTCAGAATTTCTTTTATTGAATACATTTCATGTGCAACATTGTGTGAGTTTTAGGTGCACAGCTGTTATCTTGATGCATTTATGTATTATATGTTGTCATGTGATTGTCAATGTAGCGATAATTATCAAGTTAGGTAATTATAGTACGATATTGCTCACCTGATGTCTGGGGCGTCCCACGATGGATGGGAAAACAGCCCTGGGAGCATCGTCCCCAGCAAAGCCGGCCTTACAGAGCCCAGAGCCATTGTCACACACCAGGGCAGTGCTGTCCTCTTCTTCACACATTTTGGCTGGAGCTGCTTCACACTGTCCTACGGGAACAGGGAGGAAGCCCACCCAGCTGTCACCCAGCAATCGTGGCCCTTAACTAAGCACTCCTACTCTGTCCTCCTAGAGTACAGACTTCCATGTTCCTACAACTGGCCTCCAACACAGTGTGCTCAGAAGCTCTCTAAAGAACGACCAAGCAAGGGGCGCCTGGGGGGCTCAGTCGGTAAAGCATATGCCTTTGGCTCAGGTCATGATCTCGGGGTCCTGGGATCGAACCCCATGTTGGGCTCCCTGTTCAGCCAGGAGTCTCCTTCTCCCTCTCCCTCTGCCCCTCCCCCTGCTCGTGCTCTCTCTCTAATGAATAAATAAAATCTTTAAAAAAAAAAGAAGAAGGAGGAGGAGAAGAAGAATGACCAAGCAAGTGAATGAACGAACAACTGTAGAGCACAGATGGAAATATCAGACTGTGAGACCAGATCTTCAGGGAGACAAGTCACTTGTCATATGTCAAAGAAGTTTCTGGAATTTGCTGTCTGTATCAACCCAAACACATTTTTCTAGATAGGTTATGATGTTTAAGTATTTTCTTAACAAGGTAAATTTTGAGGGATGGGCAGCAGGGGAAAATTTGGAAATGTTGAGATGTTAAAACATTTAATGTAAAGTGTTGAGTGTTGAAAAGAAAAATCTCTTCTTGGTCCTGAGAACAGTTATTTTACCTTTGGAAAAACATGAGCCAATTGAAACTTTCTAAGAAGGTGCTTTAAATTGTAGGGGCCACCATTATTCTCCATTAACAAAAATCACAGATGGGGCACCTGGGTGGCACAGCGGTTAAGCGTCTGCCTTCGGCTCAGGGCGTGATCCCGGCGTTGTGGGATCGAGCCCCACACCAGGCTCCTCTGCTATAAGCCTGCTTCTTCCTCTCCCACTCCCCCTGCTTGTGTTCCCTCTCTCGCTGGCTGTCTCTGTCTCTGTTGAATAAATAAATAAATAAATCTTTTAAAAAACAAAAAAAAACAAAAATCACAGGTAACCTAAACATTCAAGTGAGGGACAGTCTAATAAATTGCACGTCTGGTAGAAGAACACCTGCTGCCATTAGGAAAGCTGAAGGAGAGGGAAAAGTGTATTCCATGTAAGAATAATAGATTAGAAAAAATCACATTGTACAATCCTATTTAAAATGTATTTTTATGCATTGAGAAAAGATTAATTGTATTTACCAAGACGTTGATGGGTATTATATTGAAGCAGTGGATTTTGTAGGTGTGTTTAATGATCTTCTCTGGGTCCTGTCATATTTTCTAAATTGAGCATGTATTCTTTTAGTAATAAAACAATATTTTTAATATCCTACTCTTACGCTTGGATCCTATCACCAAATTTGAAAGGTTTGGAATGAAAGTAGTAACTTTGTAGCTTTGGGAAATTGAAGGTTTGTTAGAGAGACCATTTTCATTCAATGCCCTCATTTTTATTAATGAGAAAACCCAGAGGAAGTGTTTTGCTCAAGGGGACACAGGACATTGGAGGCAGAGTTGAATCAGAGATCAGGTCCCTTTGGCTACCCCCTTGACTTTCAGTTTAGATTCTCTTCCGTTTTTCCAAGCAGAATTAGGTGGAAATATCTCATAAAGAAAGGGACACCCAGAGTTCTCTGCTCAACTTTGAGATTTTAAGATTTCAAGCTGAGGAAGATTTTTCTAAGTTGGTGAACTCACTGCACACCCAGACCCAGATATAAAAGGCAATTCCTTTAAGGAAATTTCTGGGGTGTGAGAAAAGAAACAAAACAAAACAAAACAAAACAAAACAAAACAAAATGCTTTGCTGTTGGAGTTCTTCCAGATCATTCCCAGGAAATCAGTGCTGTATCTTTCCAGATGCTGTGTAACCCTTTGCAAAGAGCATGAACCTCAAATGAGACCATGCATTTTAAAATCTGGAACAGGTGTTATTCTCTCCAATTGACAAACAAGGAAATTAAGACTCAAGGAATTGAAGTGACTTGTCCAAGATCCCAACACTGGTAAAGTTAGGAGAAGACAGAGCGTGTTTTGTTACGGGCTTGTACTCTGCAGTCAGACTGCCTGGGTTGGAGTCCAGACTCCACCCCTTAGAAGCTGTGTGACTTAGTAAAACATTTAACATCCCTAAATCACAGTTTCCTTCTCTGTAAAGCAATAAGAATATCAGTACATGCTATATAGAGTTCCTATGATGGGGGGGTAGATTTTTTTAAAAAAGCATTTAAAATAATTTGTAGTGGCATACACATTATGAGTTCTCGATAAAGGTTAAAGTTATATGATTCCCAGTATCCTTATGTAATTATCCTCATTATCCGGATCTCTGTATTTCTAGTCTTTGCTTTCTTTCCATACTGCCTCCAGGCATAGCATGGAGATCCTGGACCTGTGGATTCCACTTGTAAGAATGGAAAACAAGGAGGATCGAAGACTCACTCTTTCCATCCCCAGCCATCCCTTCCCTTCCCAGACACTGGGTTCTGTTCGGCACTCGTGCGATCTGGCTTCAGTCCTCGCAGAGTGAGAAGCTGGAGGAGAAGTGAGAAATGCAGAGGAGACAAGACAGAACAGGCAGGGAGAGTCAGAGGCATGTGCGAGGCGCATCCAGCTCCAAGCCACAGGCTCCCGTGGGTGCGCTAAGCAGACTTTCCAAACCAAAAGAGTTGAAAACAGGACGAATTATGTGGAAATAGGACACTCTGAAAATGTGACGGAGAAGACCACCGTGAGTGCACATGTCCTAACTCTCTTCGCGTCCAGGAGGGCTTGGCGGGGAGTGTTTGGATATGTTGCAGAAAAGGGAGGCTGACTTTCAGCATCAGTAAGCATGCAGGAAAAAAAATTTCGAAATTCAATAAATGTGTTTTTATTCGGCAAAAAATGTCCAGAAGGGATTTTCTAATCTCTCGGATGAGCACTGTCATCAGGGAAGAAGTCTCTCTGTCCCCGGAAAGGCTGGGTGATTTACAACCCTTATCTATAACCTGAATGAGCAGCTCGGTTTGGAGCAAAGCATTTCCTAATTAGGTAAAATACACTCGAGTGTCTGCTTTTGGAACTGCCCCCTGGTCAGGGGGGCTGCTCCAACTGCCTGTCATGCATCTTGTGCCAAAAATGAGTAGTTAGTGGCAGGGCGGGGGCGGGGTGGGGGCAGCGGCTGAGGGGAGGAGGGAGCACTACAGTTCCCAGCTCATCCTTCTTGAAATGCAAACCATATTTAGTCATGGATCACAAAATGAAAGGAAAATCTCAGTGTGGAAACGCCAGTCCGGGCTGAAGCAGCCCAGCCCTGATTTACAGAGAAGTTGAAGTTCAGCCTGGGGTGGCAGGGCTGGGCTCCGTAGTCCTGCCTGCCTCACCAGGGTGAGAGAAATGCAAACCAGACCTGCCATAGGCTGAGACTGGAGCAGCTGTCAGATGCACGCCCTGCTCCCTCCCTCTTTATTCACAGAGAGTCAGTTGGTTTCCTGCTGCACTCTGCTGCAAATGACCAGTGGGCCGTGTAATGCCCGTCCTGAAGCGTAAGTTCACGGACAGTCTCAAGAGACATGCTTTTCCTACAGACCACACTACCAATCAGAGCCCAGGATCCCAGATGCAAACACACACATAGTCAACACCAAAGACCAGGCAACTAGACTCTGTTCACTTCTAAAACCCACTTCCAGGCACCTTGGCTGCACCAAAAACAGTCCAGTGAGAAATCCCCACACCAAACCTAACCGCAAACAAATGCTGGAGTTTCCAGTGTCTAAATATAAATAAATTTCCTGGAAATAGCTAGACTGCATCTCTGAAATGCCCTGCAAGATCCAGGCTGCTGATTTAGTATAAAGAGATTCTGCAGGTGACACACAGATTCCGTTCCCTCTCCCCCACACCCAGCTGCATCTTTGCTTTGTTTTTGATGTTAGATAATTAGAAGCTAAGAGCTACAATCATTTCACTACTACAGTGTTCATTCAGAAATTTCAGAGAGTGCACCAGCCCAGCCAAATCTCCGTGGATGACGTCTGGTTGTGCTGAGTAATATCAGAGCTGCTGGGATCTGGGTCCGTGCCACTTACCCTGACGATGCTCGGCTGGGCTTCTCCGCTCTGGGTGGTGTTCAGGGAAGCTGAACGCTGAAGGGTTATATAGCCCCTTGGCCTGCTTCCCTCCCACTTGCTTCCCAAACAAGGAACAAAGACAGACTTGGGCCCAACGTTCAGGCTAACACAACCATATAGGGACCTCAGCACAAAACTCTCTAATCTGGGTGGCCGGAGGTCTGGGTCTCTTCCACCGCATTCCACTGTTCTGCTCAAGAACGGGAGGCAGTTCGGCTGCCTGAGGGAGATAAACACCCCAAGCCTTCAGAGCCACTGCTGAGAAGCCCAGAGACACTGAGCTGGTGCAATGGGGCAGAAGCAGGTCCAGGCTGTGCATTTCTGCCGTTGCGCTGGCGGGTAGGGCATCTCCTAGTGAACTGAGCACGGAGAGGAGCGGCCTCGAGAAGTAGGGACTTTAAAACCTTCTTCTACAAAGGTGGCCTGCAACGACGATATTGCTTCAACTGTTCATAAATAGAGCGAGTGCCGTGATTTAAGGGCCGTCATGGTGTGTTTCTAAATCGAGTCCATGTGTGGTGTTCATGGACATAAGAATTGAGGTGTAGACAGCATTGACGGGCCCATGTTTCCCAGAGGAGCTTGGGAGTCAGCATGACCTTAGCCACTTTAGTCCTTTGGCACATCGGAAATGTCCACCATATGTCACAGTGATTTAGCAGAATGATGAGGGGCCACTTTTGACCAGAGCCCGCACAGCGCCCTGTCACAGAAGCAACTTGGGAGAGAAAGAGGCATGTCTAAGGGGGTGGGGGGTGGCTCTCTCGGACCCCCTCTCTACCTGCTGACCCATATGACAGGTGACAGAGAGAAACAGGCGACCCAGGCAGTTCTCAAAGACAGGTAGTCAACGGGCATGAATCTGGCTTTAAGTTCTCATTCCCGAGGGTTCGTGCATAGCTTCAGGGTTTGACATTTGTCAAGCCAGGGTTCTAACTAAATTCGCAGTAGAAATCTTGTTGGTGGGTATCATGAGTATTTCTGGACTGCCGATACGTGAGAACAATGCCAGAATGAATGGCCTTGTGTTACAGCTGCGGCGAGCTGCTCACGCACGTTACCGGGTCTGGCATGTTGGATTCGTGGTACCCAAGCACATACCTGTGTATTCATCTTGGAGAAATGGTACCGTTGATTATTTGAAATTTCAAATGGCTTAAGACTACATAAATCATAACAGGTTTCTCTGTGTTTTTCAGAATCTGTCAACTGGGTCTAGTTTTAATCAACCAGAAAACACAACGGTGTGAATGTTCAAATATGAAGACTTCACAATATAACATAAAATTGGGTTTGGGGGACTAAGCCAGTGTTTTTTAATCCCAGGGACCATGTGAAGCAAAAATTCCTTGTTTTCCTGCTTGGAGGGCAATTTGACTAGAGGTCGTATTCCCGTCTCAGGTAGTGTCTGTGTCATGCTTGGTAACTTCGTAAAGTGAATATTCCTTTAAACACCAAAGACAAGAGTTGTGGTATTCACCTTATTAATTTTTACATTAACTTCTTCCTTGATAATAGTAGTATACATCCACAGCCCTGATAATAACCAGACTACGATGTAAACATACAAGGAGACTTAAGATTTAGTTTTTCTTACGAGTTTTTTCCCTTTTTTCCTTTCTCCCTCCTCCCTCCTTCTCCCCTTCCCTTCCCTCCTCCTTCCTCCTTCCTTCTCTCTCCCCACCCCCAGTAACCTCTCTCTCTCTCTCTTTCTTTTCTTCATCTATGATACTAACCAGGGAGGACCTAAAACTGAAAATAAATTTCTGAGCAAGTGACTAAACAGTCTCACTGTCTGGGTTTGAGATTTATACTTCCATGCCCCATCCAAGTGCCTTCACTGAGAGAAAGCGGCACCGCGTGAGTGCGTGTGCACGAAGAAATCTCCAGCCAAGTGGCCAGATACCTTCTGTATCCAAGGAGTGAGGAGCCAATTAGCAAAACAGAAGTGTCTGATGACTTGGTTGCAATTCAGGAAAACCATAAAGTAAATTCCAAACCCTAAGCACATAGTCAAGAATCCCCTCCAGACACGCTGTTCTGCAAACATTACACAGACCATCTTGGTAACATTATCCAGTGATGATTTATTGTCAATCCCTGAAGATCTGGGACAAGTTTCATCCTCTTAGGGGCCCCATCTAGAGCTGAGTAAGCAGTGAGTGCTCAATAATCGGTTAACGATTTCTTGATCATTCTCGAGCCCCGTCCCCTTGTAGACTTCACTTAGACCAGGTCAATCCTGGCAAACAGCCATACCATCTGGATTCTGGTAAGGAAGATGATTTTCTGTGGTTGTTGAACATTTGGGCTGTAGGACTAGCTTTCCCTAGACTGATCACACTCATCGGCTATTTTGTATTTTATTCAGCTCATAAAATTCATCTCATCTGAGAAGACACAATGAGAGCAAGGCTCCTATCCTGCCTCCCGTTTCTGACATTCTCCGGGTGTTCTGGAAATCTCTGATCCAAAGGCAGAGTCGTCTTAAGACAGCCCGAGCAGACACACACGGTGCCCATACGGCACATGGCCCCTCTCACCTCCCCTGCAGGCCTTCGCCAGGCTCCACTGGGCTCTTCCCTGGAGCGTCGCAGGATCTTCGCGATGGAGGTGGAAGGGCTGGTACCTGGGGGTTACGCTAACTCTCAGTAGACGATTTTAATGTTAGTAGTCTTCTCATTCATTCAAAACCTGAGAAGCCCAAGGACTCTCCCATAAGAGAAGACACTCTGCACACTAAACGTGAGAGGAATAATTCCCAGCACGAGGAAGGAATGCAGTGACGACCGGCACTCACACCCCGGCTTTAAACAAAGGCAAACATTTTTGGAGGGATTTTGGTTCAGACACCAAGTTCTGGATCAACTGTTAACCAGCCCCGTGTCCTCTCTCTGCCTTAGCTTGCTTTCTTTTTCTTTCTTTCTTTCTTTCTTTCTTTCTTTCTTTCTTTCTTTCTTTCTTTCTTTCTTTCTTCTTTCTTTCTTTCTTGATTTTATTTATTTGAGAGAGAGAGAAAAAGCAGGGGAGGGGCAGAGGGAGAGGGAGAAGCAGGCTCCCCAGGCAGGACTCAATCCCAGGACCCTGAGATCATGACCTGAGCCATCAGACACTTCACCAACTGAGCCACCCAGGCGCCCCTGCCTTAGCTTTCTTATATGAAAAATCCGGTTAATAATCCTACAATATCACAAGGCGGTCATGAGATGTGGGGGAAAATGAGCGGAGTCTGGAACACCGCCTTGCCCTCGGATGTTCTGTAAGAGGAACCTGGATATGCAGGTGAGGAAGATGCTTCCTCAGACAACAGAGGCGGAGAGGAAAACTTGGCCAGAAGAACGTGACACGCCGTGTTCGTTTTCTGTTGCTGCTTTAACGAATCACAACAAACCGACAGGCTTCAAAGAACAGAATTTACCATATTCCAGTTCCCGAGGTCGGAGGTCCACACGAGGTTTCACGGGGCTAATGTCAAGGCCGCTCTGGGGGGAGAAGCTGTTTCAGCCAGCTGGTTTTCAGGGGTGGCCTGCATTCCTTGGCATGTGGCCCCTCCGTCCTCGAAGCCAACAATCTCAATTTCTGACTCTACCCATCCCACCTCCCTCTTCAAAGGACACTGTGATTCCATTGGCCCTGCTGACACAGGGTCCTCTTCCCATTTGAAGATTAGTAATGTCATCACAACTGCAAAGTTCCTTTTTTTTTTTTTTTTAATCTCAGGTACCAAGCCCCTAGGCTTTGGGGATTGGGATGGGAGCACGCACGTGTGGCAGGCCTGTCCCAGCACACACACAGATGTTTCCCGTTGCACGCCAAGGCGTTTGTAGCAGTTTCTCAGTTTAGAAAAAGAGATTTCCACGCATGGTGTTGACATTAAGCATACTTACTAACATTTAATAGACACTTCAGAGATAGTGCCCGGGTCCTGTCTTAGGAGAGGGATCCGAGCACTTCAAAGCTGTCCACCCATGATCCTGTGAAGCCAGTGAGGAAGACGGAGGAAGCCTGTGGACTCCTAGAAGCTTTTCAGAGTGTCTAGAATATGTCACGTGTTTCAAGGTTAAGAGACTCCCTACGAGTGCTTTATTTTATTTTTATTTCATGGCATTGCATTTGTGAAAGCATGGAATCGCTGCTGGATTCTGGACACAGAACAACTTCAACACTCTCCTTGTCACCAGAGGATGACCTGGGAAAGGAGGCTGGCCCATGCAGGACAGAGAGCTTCAAAAGCTGCGTTAAATCCCTGGAGGAAAGGACACTCTCTATTATGTCTTTGTTAACTGCACTTAATTTCTTGAGCTTCTTCCCCCTTATCTACCCCCCTCACAAGCACTATGCTCCAACCTGGCCCCAGTGATACTGAAGGATAGACTTTTCCACTAAGAGGTCAGACCAACTCCCAGCTCAGGACCTTTGTTCGTGCTGTTCTTTGCCTGGATCGACCTTCGCACGTTCACCTCTCTACCTCTACCCCCCACCCCAGGTCTTCTTCTGCCGCTCTATGCATCCTCCCCAGCTCAGTCAGGTGTCCCAGCCCTGTGGACCTGCCCTGTCCCCCACCCCCATAGGCCCCCCATACCTCCTGCGGTTGCCCATACCACGCTATGCTCACCTCCCTCGCAGGACTCATGACGCTGTTCTGTAACGACGCACCTCATTCCCAGGCTAGACTCTAGGGTGTCTGAGAGCAAAGACTAAACCGATTTCATCTTTGCATTCCTAGAACTTGGAACATTCAGTAAATGTTTCTTGAGTGGAACTGAACTGAGCCCAGAAAATGCTTAACAAGGGGTTTTCAACCACTAAACGTCGAGAGTATTCTGAGGAGAGGGTAAATAACACTGCGTGCTATCACACAGTACTATGAACTATTTTCCCTACATCCATGAGCTCATTTGAGCAGCACAGCAGCCCCGAGGGAGGCTACCGTTCCCCTTCATAGGCGAGCACATGGAGGCTCAGCTCAGCTAAACCTCTTGCAAAAGGCTTCATAGCTCATTAGTGGTGGAGACGCATCTGAGTTTGACCGGAGGTGGAGGTCAAGCACAGACACAGAACTGTGGGTAGTGGCCTGCTGTCAGCATCGACTGTGGCAGTGGGGAGCAAGAGGTGACATCATCATGCAAAGGCAGGTGACGTCACTGTTCAACAGTATCTACACGAATCATCCGGAATGGAATCTGTTTTTGACAAGATCCTCAATGATTCATATCTATCTTTCATTTGGGACTCACCGGGCCGAACGGACAGAATCACGTGATGTCCTGGGGTTCTTTCCAACTTGGTAACTCTCTGATTCTCTGAGTGTGGATGACATGGGGAACGGGTGGATTTGCTGGACTCCAGTGGAGACTAACTGATAGCCACTTATTTAGTCTAGAAACCAAGTCGCGGATCCTCTAGACACAAAACAGTGAATAAATACAGAACTGTTGATATTACCGCCATGGGGTGTTTTGGAATTGGAACCCGGCTTGTTGGAGGAGAAAAAAGGCCACGCCGTGGAGGATGCATACATATATATACAGTGCTCTGGGCCAGAGTCGGACACTGTTGTGGACCCAGCTAAGGAACAGAAAGTACCAGCACCAACTGGAGAAAGGGAGCTATGGAGGAGAAAAGACCTGGGATATAGGAGGCCATGTGAGGAGGGTGACGAGACAGGTGAGTGGTCTGGGGCACTTCAGAGTGACTCTAGCATGAGGAGTAACTCTAACCAAGATTTACTAAGCCATTAGTATGCAGCAGGCATCAATTGGACTAATAAAATACCCATCCCGTAACTTACCCAAGGTCATGCCATAACTGAGTCAGGATTCAAACTCAGGTCCGTATGACCTTAGATCTGAGGTTAGAACAAAGGATCAGGCCAGCTGCATTCTTAGAGGAGCAGGATATCCCCAAAGATAGGTGGAGAAGGTAGGGCACCTACAGCAGGAGACAAGCAGCCATGTTCCCACTCAGGAAGGTGGAAGAAGAAAGTAGCCTTATTCACGTCACTGACGTCCGAGAGACAATGTGGGAAAGGCCGGCCGAAGGTGGAACCATCAGCCAGAGCGTGGACACGTGGACTATTGACAGAGTTTAGGGCATAGGACATACTTCCGAAACTCATTTATGGAAGGCAAAGACTAGTCACAGAGCCGTCTCACCGCGGGGAAAGCGCTCGGTGACTGCTGTTTATAAGCCACAGAAAGTCTCCACCACCTGGATCCCTGTGGGCTTTAGCAAAGCTGAGGTTAGAGACTTGACCTATCGGTTTCTCAAGTCATGGATGGCTGAAGTATTTTATTTTATTTTATTTTATTTTATTTTATTTTATTTTATTTTATTTTATTTGAAGTGTTCTATTTTAATAGTCAAGGAAATGACCAGTGATGCATGAAAGGGTGGGGGGGAGGCCCAGAAGCCTGACTACACAGAGGAGAGGCTCAGAGCAACGGAAGGCGTCATGGGAATCAGGCCCTCGGGGAGACTAAGGGCTGCCCAGATCACGTGCTATGAAGGAGGACGGTTGGCATCTTCGAGCTCCTCGTGAAGGTAGAATAAGCACCCATGGGTCACAAGGAAACAGACTTCATTTGCCATCACCAAGCAACTGAAGCGTTTCTAACAACCCAACAGCGCAGAGGATAAACGTCTTTGGGAGGCCCAGAGTGTCTTGTCCATTGAATCAATTAATTGGAAACAAGATGTTATCGGGGCTGTTAGAGAATGAATCCCTGTACTCTGTAGACGTTTGAGTGCCTTTAACTACTTGAGTCCCCATCCGGTGATACAGTATGAGTGACCCCGTACTCAGTGTCTTCAGGAGTGTTATTGCCCATCTCCATTCCTCAAAAAATCCGACAGATCGAGGTCTCTCACTGCCAATACTCGATATACAGCTCTAATGGTGCGATGGTTTTCCCGGTCTGGCTGGTTTGCACACATCAGGCGAAAACTTAGTACAGGTGAGCAGAGAACAACCGACCACTCATGGGGTAAAAGAAAGACCACGGGTGTGGGAGTTCCACAGTCCCGTCTCTGCCACCAGGGAGCCACTGTGGCAAGATCTGTACGTCTCTGGATCTCAATCTTCTGTTTCTAAAGTGGAAGTGTGAGCGATTTCGCCGGTGTTATTCTGGTCCCGACCTTCTGTGCAATCTTCGCTTTGTCCTTACCTTCAAACAGCGTTTGCTACGTCTCAGTGAGGAAGTACCAGGCTTTAATGGGATGAAAATCACAAAAGCCTGGCGACTACGGTTTGCTGATGGAGCTCGAGAAAATAGAAACAACGGGGTTATTGCTGCCGCATGAATGGACCTTTCTCCTCGCACAACCTGTATATGACATTTCTACCTGCTGCCAGTCATCTCTCCGTGTCTCAGAATCCAGGGCAAGCTTTGCAAACCCAAATGCCTTTGGCAGCAAAAATAACTGAAAATGGCCATGTGACTGATGCCTCTGGCAAACGGGGGCCTAGGCAGCCCGCAAGGGGGTCAGCTCCCTCTCAGCTTCCATGCCCTGCGGATACGCTAGTTCAGCGTTGCTACATGTCCCACTTTTTAAGAGAAGGACAAAATTGCAAGTTTTATGGGTAACTCCCTTGCTTTTCAATGTTTCAGATTTTTTTAAAAAGTGAAAGAGGCCAGATAAATCCTTCCTGTGGATCTTCAGCTGGTAAACGGAGATACAAATGATCACACCAATCAAATCACAGCCCCTGTGCTCCCTGGTACCCCACCCGACAGTATTTCAATGGATTATTACTTTTAGGATGCGTGAGGGGGAGTAGCAGTATAAAATGCCGTCAAGAGTTAGTTTTAAAAAATGTTTTACATGAGAGGTGCCTGGGTGGCTCAGTCAGTTAAGCATCCGACTCTTGGTTTCGGCTCAGGTCATGATCTCGGAGTCCTGGGATTGAGCCCCACATCAGGCTCTGTGCTCAGCTAGGAGCCTGCTTGAGAGTCTCTCTTCCTCTCTCCCTCTGCCTCTCCCCCTGCTTGCAGGCTCTCTCTTTCTCTCTCTAAAATACATAAATCTTTTTAAAAACGCTTTATATGATTTGACAGAATAGGGGTAAAAAGGCAACAAATCCAGTGAACAGCCGTCGCAATGGAGACGTCTTCATACATGCATCCTCTAGCCTGCTTTGTTACCCGCTTCTTAGATGTGGTCGTGCAACCTTCACTCAGGAAGGAAGTCGTAACAAAAACTCTCTCGGGTCCGTGTCTCTGATGACAGTACCACGGTTGGTGCTTGTCCTGCATGTGCAAACATAAAAGCATCACACACTATTTCGGTGTCTAAAATAAGCAAAAATGACTAACCAGCTAGCAAGTATTTACCACGATGGGGGAAAAATGCCATCAGGAAATCTGGGGAAGTTTCCAGGATATCATTCTCTGGGCAGTTTTAAGGAGCTTGGGACTTGGAGCAAATGGCAGATGACATTGTAGGGGATTCCTAGGGAAACAGAACTTATGTTGAGGGCCAAGGTATATCCCCAAGTAAGAGCACCTAGATAGTGAGATAGTTTCAGACCTTCCAAAGTAAGGGATTAAATAGCAAGTCTGAACTATGAGCAGAGCTATGATTAGAAACAACTGACAGTTCTTATTTTTCAAACTCTCACCTGAGTTTATAAAGCCAGGAAATTTCCACTCCTCCTCCAGAAGTGGCCTTAGGAAGCTAACCGATTTGAACAGTACCCACTACAGCTTGAATCTGGACCTGCAAACCAAACCAACAGCACGTTCTTTTGGGTCACCATAGTGTTGGCACACCTCTGACCTTGGAGGGTGGATTGACTTTTGTCTTCAGCCAAGTGTCATTCTCATCAAAGGCTGACGGAGAAGGTGAGTGGGCAAGTGTGGGTATGACCACTTCGGAGCAACACCAAGGGGAGTTCTGAAGTAATCAGACCTATTTCCTTGCGTGGCTGGTAAAGCACCAGGCAGGATATGCAATACGCAGGGAGCTATGCATTCTTTCAGGTTTGCTCAAAGGTCTCTTTTTCCCATGTTCACACCTGATTTCCATGCGATAGGCTCTAATTACCTTCCAGCGTTCCGCCCCCTCATTTCTGATTTCTGTTTTCCCCAGGAGGCCCCATCTCAGTCTAGACCGTGCACCCACGTAGTCTGCTCACCGTATCTGCATATTGTACAACTGGCCCTGTCCCTCTGGGCAGCCGCAAACGTTCCACGATTCAGGGAGCAAGAACAAGCAGGAGGCTCCCTCCCACCGCTCCCGCCCGCTGCCCCCCTGCAATCTTCACACCAAGCTTGCAAGCCTCCTTATGTCCTGGGCTCTCCCTCTGCCCCAGGCACACAAATCCAGAGTCCAGCCTCGAAGCTTCCCGCCTTCCACTTCCAGAGCCGGAGCTCCCTTCTCACTTCCTATTCAGCTAAATCATGTTCCTGCCTTTTCTCAAAAGCCTGTTCAAACAAACCTTCTCGGATTAACGTTTCCACGTGGAGGATGCGCTACCCTCCCAGCAGTTCCCTCATCGCACTTCCTTGCTATGAGCTCTCCTGTTTTGTCACGCGCGCCCGTGGGTCCCCATGAGGGTGCTGGCCTCCGCAGGCTGCCAGAGTGGTGCTCGTTCTCTTAGGGCAAACTGCCCTTCTGCCCACCCTGGGGCCTCAGGAACGCAGTTACCGAACTTCCTGCATGCCCCCAACCATCAAAGAGCCGTAATGACCATCTCAGACGTCATTCTTTTCAGAAAGTTTTCCTAACTTATTTTTAGGAAAGGACCGATAAGATGCGTTAAGATAAGGCCGTTCTCTGGCTCCGGGTTTTCTTTAGCACATTTTGGGATCATTGCCATGTGACAGCTTTGCCCTCTTTTCCTTAAGCAGCGTGCGGCCGTCTAGCACCCCAGCCCTAGGAGATGGGACACGTGAGGGAGAACAGAATGCATCACCCACCCAGCCACGCGCAGAACAGAGCCCTCGGCCAAGCAAACTGGGCCCGTTTGGGAGATCAGGTCATTAGTCAAAGCAGGCGAGGGTAGGCATCTTGTTTCTCTTTGCATTTGCACAAAGGACAGGTTTTCCCAGGACGGCGAGTGAAGGAGCCCCTCACTAACGGAACAGCGGCCTCCTCGGACGAGGCTCTGTTTATGACACGCCTCGGGTTTTGGCCAGTGAGCAGCTCACCGATTGTCGATCACCATTACGGCTGGTCTCAGAGTTACCCTACCAGAGTGAGTTGTTCCTTCAGTGAAGCTCAGCAAGGTTTCTCCCACCCTGATCCTTAAAGAGAGTAAGTTAGAGCTTCTTAACGCGTGGCCTCTGCGTATGGAACCATAGTCATCCGAATGGCGTGGGCGGTTTGTCAGCGTGTACTTTCCTGGGGCGCTCCGGAGCCAGGTTTTCTAGGGTGGGGCCTGGAGGTGCATTGAAATAACGCCACCCAGAAGCCCCAGAACAGAGGCTGGGGGATAAAGGCGACTGAACTCTCAAATGTGTAGAAACATAGCAAGGATCGCTTTGGTGTTACAATCATCATCGCCGCTCCTTGGTTACGGGTCCCAGGCACACATCCTCGGAGAGCAGAGCGGGCAGCAGACGCATGAACACGGGGAGGTAGGCTCCGGACTAGCCTGGAGGCCTGTCTTCTATTTCAGTTCTGCCACTAACTGTGTGGCTTGGAACACTTCCCTCACCCCTTCAGCCCTGGTTTTGTCACCCACAACTGTAAGTGTGTGAACCTATATATTTTAATGTCCTTTTACACTCTGCCAATCTCTGAATTCTTACATTTTAAAATATGATACTCTCCCAATGGCCTCTATGAGGGACTAGGCCAGAGGGGTTGAGAGTTTTCACAAAAAGAAAGTGTGTCTCAGATACAGTGGGTGAAATTCTGCCCTGGGAGCCGGAACTTTATCATCCATCGGTGGGGCATGTGACTTGTGTCTCAGTTTCCCCATTTGCAAAATGACAATGACTCCTGCTCAACCGCTTTGCACGGTTCCTGAGCTTATAGCACTTACGGAAAGACATAAACTGCTCAAGTGTTTTTGAAAACTCTAAAGTAGCAGGCAAGACAGCACCAGCTGCTCCTGTTAGGATTAGTTCAGGCGCACGTCAGGTGTTAGGAGATGTTCACACGGTCGCCGTCCAGAGACAGGTGGGAGGCACTAGGAACTTAGGGTTCCATTAGAAGATCCTGGGGCTGGAGTGAGAAGACCCTACAAGGAGCAAAGTGGCCTGGGTGGTGCTGAGGAGGGCAGGCTGGGTGCCAAGACAGCCCCAGAGTGCGTACAACACTCTTTTTAGCATCAGACATACTTGAGCTCCTAGAAAAGAACGCGAACAGGAAGGACCCTGGGAGATTTCTTTGAATGCCTCAAGAATTCCAAAAGCTGCAACTTGGAATTCAAAGCATTCACTTCCTTTTACAACAAAATTGAGACCCTATAGGGTAATTTCATGCCGAGGAGCTCCCCCTTCTTTAAAGGCTGGTTGGAAATTCGAGCTAATTGGAACAGTCCAAGACTCTTATTCCCCACGATGACAGGCATCAGCAAGTAGGAGCTCTGAAATTCAGCTGGATTCAAACACCAGTTTTCCAACTTACTTCGAGACTCTGGGCCATCACCCAGCACGCCAGCTCCTCGGTTTCTTCATCTGAAAAATGGGAACGAGGCGACATCCGCTTCATTGGGTCATTGTGGGGAATGTCAGATTCGAGCACTTTTCCATCTTCTGCCCCTTCGTGTCGCTCCATCCCTGCGTGCAAGCTCACCACAACCCACATTGCTTCGATCCAAATTGCTAAACACAGCACGTCCTGGCAAACACAAATAAAAATAAACATAAGAGCCTTTGTGTCTTAAGCTTCCAGAGCTAGAAGATGAACATATGAAGTAGAACATTTCGTTCCATGATTTTCTCCCTTTAAGTCAGGTCTCAGAAAGGCCCCTAAGAGAAAGCAGGCCGAATCTCTGTGAAATACTCCGGCCAGGGCAGAAGCCATGAAAATCAACACTCCTGCACATGTTTTAATTGTCACAACACAAGAAGAGGGTTGACAAGGTTTTCTTCTCCCTGCCCCCCCCCTTTGGGAAGCTACTTGGAATATACCCTAAATTGGACTTTTTTGAATGAGATATCTCAAGATTTTTCCGGGATGATCGTCATACTGCAAGTTTATATTTTACCCAGAATTCAAACGACCAGAGTGCCCAGATAATATCTGAATTTTTGCTGTCACGCACAACAGTAATCGGGATTTTTCCTATTTTGACCTAAAGGCGTGGCAGGACCCTGCCTAGTGCTTCTGAAACCAAGTATTCACTTCAGTACCTTTGTAGATATTAAAATTTGTATTTAACTCATACACTGTATTTTCAAGCTTGCATTTACATCTTTGAAAACTGTTCCTTCAGATATGTCAGATCTAGCAACTCTCATTTATCCAGAATGCTGGACTAACCACCATATCTCATTCTGTGTTTGTGCGATCAGATCGATGCGCTTAATAGACTTTCTGATTTTGCAGCAAGAACGTACGATATAGGTGATTTCTTTCAGGAAAGGAACCCGCCAAATCCACATGCAGAGTCTTTGGTCGCCTTAGGCTTAAAACTCATAATAGAACGATTGAAAACATGTTTGTGTTCCTGAGTCCATGACAACGAGAACTTATCCAAAAACCCGCCATGGATGCTGGTACCACGGGTTCTCCACTGAGCTGCAGGAACGCAAGCGAGGTCTGCATTTTACACACATACTTGTCCATGGAGGGCTTTTTTTGGTTGAGAGGAACAGAAAACTTCTTCAGACAACGGGAGGCAGGCAGCCCCTCCTCCAAAAGTAGTGAAAATACCGCTCCGGAGAGCCTTGACTTTATAAGGGCAGGCAGCTTCTGAGTCACAGAGAGCCTTTTCCTGCTTCATTCTCCTGGGCTGGCCTGGAATGAGGCTCTGCTAAAAATGTTTCAGGCAACTGTTGATGTAGGAATTTCTGCCCTCTATTCTAGAAACAGAATGTGTACGTGGTACAAAGTTCCGCAGGTCCCTATACCTCGCTCATGCCTTTTAAAGCCTTCTTCTTGGAAAGTGGCGTGCGGAAGGCAGACTTCTCAGACTCTGAGAAGGAAAAGTTTCAGTCCCCCAGAACTTTGTATGGCTTTGGAATTTGGGGTAAAGCATGGCATTATTTTATTTGTTTCCAGACTACATGCAGATGGGAAATGCGTCCGGGTAAAGGATCCTTCTGGATAAGGGGAAACATCCCAGTAAAAAGAAGGGTTAGGGGTTTGGAAAGCTATTCTCTGTGTTTTCTTTTGTTTTGTTTTGTTGCCCCTCACCCAACAGTACTCAATCCTACTCAGTAAGTAGGATTTTGATTGTTGACCAAAAAGTATAATCCTAAGTGGTAGGGATGGGGGAAATAGGAGCACAGGGTTATTTCCATAAGATTAAAACAGATTTTTCCCATGCCCTGTTGGCCTTCATTTCTCTCATCTCCCAGAAAACTCCACTGACTTCAGTGTCAATATTGCATCTCAAAAAAACAAAAAACCAAAAACCAAAAAACGCCCCCCCAAAACACAAACCAAAACCAAAACCAAAACAAACCCCCAAAACAAAAAACCCCAAAAACTGCTATGGAAGAAATGAATATTTCCACGTTCTGGCATGTTTGGGCATCAGCCATGCCTACACTCCTGTTGTAATCTGAGCAGTCTCTCTGCCTCAGTGTGCCTTTGCAAGGAAAAAACACCCCCAGAGGGCATATTGTCTGTTGGGCAACAGAGACTTTCAGAGCTTTGGGCTTCCTCTGTCAGGATCCTTTGTGGGGGGAGGGGTCACTCCTACTCACATTTTTCAGATCTCTGGGATGGTGGATTTCTCAAGGAAGCCTTCCCTGACCCCCTCCCGACCCCACTCTAATAGCACGCGACCTTCCGCAGGTAGTACTCACCAGTGTCCGTCGTCGTATGTGCATTTATAGCCTTGCCTCTCCCTCGGCTCCGGGCAGGGACTCTGACTGCTCACCGTCCTGTGTCCAGCGGCTGTCACAATGCCCGGGGGCTCGCAGGGGCTCAGTGAATGTTTCTCACATGGATGTTGATAAATGATAAACTCTGCCTGGGCTTTTATGATGAATGAACGCTTCCAATCCTTCAGAAAATACACACGTTTCAGGAACGACGCAGATGACACACCTGAGCTGTCACTGCACCGGCGACAGGAAAGAACGATGAATTTAGATGAGTTTTTAGAGCTAGAACATTGTCCCCAGTATTCAGGCAATCAGTAAATCCCTCATGTTTAACGCAAGGATGTAAGATATGATGCTTAAGAAAAATCGTAACGGAGCTGGAGAAGACAGACAATTGTCTTACCCTTCCTTTCCCTACAGTTGAAAACTTCAGTTGTTTGGATGGGTGGGTGTCGCTCTTCCAAGTGTGTAGGGTAATAGATGGCATATTTGTTTCTTCATCTTGTTCACTGGATGAAATCAGAACAGCTCAGGACAAATACAAACACAAAATGAGCAAACATCAGGCGGGGTGTTTTGCAGAGGGAGTCAGTGGGATGGCACCATAAGATTTTGTTTCAATTTTGTCAATGCAGCCTATTAAAATTTAAGTTAGGATCCGAGTGTTTGGGTAAACAGAATAAGCTAAGAACGAGTGGGAGACATGTTTCCTTAAGTTCCATCTGCTAAAGGTTTAGCTCCAAATCTCATTATCTCCCTAACTCCTTCCTCTCTGGACCATGTGGGTCTGATGTGTTCCTGGTGGGCTTGCAAGAAGCAGAGGCAACAATGTTAGCCACTTGAAGAGCTGTCGCTCCTTATGATTTTGTTTCTTACATTGGTAAAATGTGGACTACAACGCAGGTGGGAGCCCCAGCAGCTAGAAGCTTCAGCAATTTGTGCGGGTCTTTCTTCTTGCCCTTGTTGCACTTTATCCCAGAACACAGCCAGGGATGAGTGTTCAGAGGGTGGTCTCTGACGGAGAGCTGACATACAGATCTGTAACTTTTCAAACAGTTTATTTAGGCCCGATTTCTAGTTTCTGGAGAGCCCAAAGCCTGCTGCCCAAAGGAACCACTTAATAATTACCCACTTCTGGTGAGCTGAAACAAAGTCACCAATTGCTGGCAACTAACAGGAAAGGAGTTTGAATTCAGCTGGTCTTCAGGCAGCAGGAAAATAAGAGATTGGCTGCTATTATTATTTTAAAGATTTTATTTATTTATTTGACAGAGAGAGACAGCCAGCGAGAGAGGGAACACAAGCAGGGGGAGTGGGAGAGGAAGAAGCAGGCTCACAGCAGAGGAGCCTGGTGCGGGGCTCGAACCCAGGACTCTGGGATCACTCCCTGAGCCGAAGGCAGACGCTTAACCGCTGTGCCACCCAGGCGCCCCCTGCTATTATTTTTAATAGTGATTGATGTCAAAAAGGAGTTTGGGGGACAGAGCATTTAGGAAAACAATCAATCCCCATTTAATTTTTTAGTCCATTAACGTCTAATGTCATATTTGATATGGTTGGATTTCCACCTACTATTTTATGACTGACCTGTTTGTTGCTTTGTTTGCTCTCTCTCTTCTCTCCTGCCTTCTTTTGTATTATTTGACTATTTCCTAAAAGTCATTTTAATTTCTCTACTTTTGTTTTACTATATCTTTTTGCATTATGTGTAAGCAGTTGCTCCAGGGTTTACTATATACACCCTTACACATTCTCTGTCCACTTAGAGTTAATATTGTACCAGGTCATGGGAAATGTTGAAATTTGACAAGTGTGTAAGTACATTTACCCCCTCATCCTGTTACAATGTACATGACGGATCCCTTTCATTTGTATAATTTTTGCTTTAATATTCTCTGCATTATTTCTATTTTAGTATATGTGCTGTTAAAGGAAGCACCCTATCTAGCTTTTGATCTATTTCTGATCTATCTCCCCAATACCCATTTTAACTGAGAACCCTAAAGGTAACTTTGTAGCATTCGAAGTGCTGTAGGTGGCTGATACAACGCGCGTGCGTGTGTGTGTGTGTGTGTGTGTGTGTGAGGGCCCAGCTATTGAAAAGTGCCGCACAATACTTAAGCAGATTGAACCCACACAGAGTTTGTGGTTGTTTTACTTTAAAAACTAAATTTGTAAGTCCTTAGTTTTTCCAAAAATCAGTTTTAACTTCTAAGTTTCATTTTCCTATTTGTATTTTGCCGAGACCTTCCCTTCCCTTCTCCCCACCCCCACCACCCCGAGTCAGAAATTCCTTATCAGGGTAATTTCTGGCACTGCTCTGGAGACAGCCCACAAAGATTGACCGTTGAGATCCCTGCCTGGATCCACTGGATCCCCGCTCTCCGTGACCTCCAGGTCATGGCCATCTGAGCAGGTTGAAGAGAAATAGGAAGTGGGATGTCCTAACGGGGAGTGACAAGGCAACCCCAGACAGTGTTGGGGGGAAATTGTGAAATCCTTTCATAGAGTTCACAGCAAAAAGAACACTTTCTTATTAGAAATTGTATCTTCCTCCCCCTTTCTATTTTTTTATTATTATTTTTAACATTTTTATTTGTTTATTTGAGAGAGAGAAACAGAGACAGAGATAGTGAGACAGAGCACAAGTGGGGAGGAGAGGGAGAAGCAGATTCCCCACTGAGCAGAGAGCTTGACACGGGGCTTGATCCCAGGGCAGACACTTCACCAACTTAGCCACCCACCACCCCCTTCCCCTTTCTAAAGCAAAATAGATTGTGTCATCCTGGTTCATCGATTTAGCAAGTACTCACGGATTTGAGGCAGTGTGCCCCCCCTCCCGTGGGCTCTGTCTGGGATGCACCGCTGTGCTTACCCCCCCTTTCCCTGTGCCCCCCAAAGCCTCTCTAACATGGGTTTTTCTCTCTTCTGGTACAAAGCACATGACCTGCATGAACCTCAAGTGGCCCCTATTAATTCGCAGACATTTGAATAAAATCTGTATTCATTTCTGCAACTGTACCAAAGTCACGTGGCTGCCTCGGTTTTCGTCAGGCCAAATGCAACGAGATTTATATGCACATACACGCACGTTACCCGTGTTTTGCATATTTACATAAACATGGATCTTTTGAGCTTTTGATTTTTGTTAAACTTCCAAAGTGGGACTAAACCAGGCATTGAGGTGAACTGTAAGTATAGCCTGATTAAAGTAATATTTCATTTGGCTTGAATCTTTGTAAAGAAACAGACTCCCAAGACCCCTATTTAGTAAACCCTTAGCAGAGAGAAAAATGTTCTTGGCCTTTTCCCCAAAAATAGATGTCCAAAGAATTTGCACTTTGACCTTCATGCTTGCTTTATGCTTTATGTATTAAAGATCAGATGAAAACTAACGTCCTACCAAACTAATTTGAAAATACGGAAAAAACAATTGCCATTGCATGTAACATATTAAATGTCGGTGGTCTTTTTCAAAATGAATTCCTCTGGTAGCCAGATAGATCAGTTAATGGTTATTAAGTAATAAAAATATTTTCATGAATTCCACCTGACCATTGATCTTGGCATTCATGGCTCACTTAAGACTCTGGTAAAATGAATCTCTCTCCTTCTAATTAGGAAGCGTTTTTGGGAAGCTGACCAATGCTCTGATGTTGTGGGGTCAACAAGTATGTGGAATGTTGCCCCCCCTTTGAAATAATATTCCCAGTGATTGCCAGGAGCAGGGTAACTTTCTGGGACAGAAAGCAGAGGGTTATAGGTGGTTTAGGACTCAGTCTCCGGAGTTAGCTGAGCTCATTTCAAGCCCCAGATCAGCGACCTGCTGACTATGTACCTTGGGCAATTTATTTCACCTCTCAAAACGGCATCTTTAAAGTGGGGAAAATGCTAAGGTTATTTTGCAGTGAAATGAGATATTGCAAATTGTTTAGTACAATGTCTAGCATGTAATTAGTGCTCAGTGCATTTGACTATGATTACGGATTGTGTTCATATCACATTAAATTACCAACTGAAATAAAAACAAAACTGATTTACGTCATCAGTTTTAAAAAAGACAACTATCAAGTGAGAGCAAACAGTAGTACTGCCTTCACTAAATTTTTTTAATCTTTGAACATTTGGGTATTTTAAGGTTTGTGAAGAAGATTGCTAAATTTATAGAAAGGGGTGTGATAAATCAGAGGCAGAAGACTCCTGTCTGGAGAAGCTGAGAAAGACACCAGTTCCGTGATTTTTTTAGGAAACTAAAAATACTGAAGGTGTTTCTGGTTGGGGCTCGTTACAGATGAGACAGGGCGAAATTGTCCTGTCGCCCCTGGTCTCCCCAAGGTTTGGTGAGTCAAGGATCTCAGGTGGTAAGGCAGGGCAAATATAGGAAGGGACACGGAGCGAGAGAAGGCAGCCTGCGGGAAACCAGCCTGCGGGCTCCAGGCTCTGCAAACTGGGGCCGGGCCTGCTTCTGCCTTGGGTCGCGAGCTGCATGAGAGCAGGCCTTTTTTTTCAGCTTTGCTCCTTACTGCATCTCCAGGGCGTAAAACAGTGCCCAGCACATGGTGGGCTCTCAGTAAATATTCTAGAATAAAAACAAGGCCACAACCTGGGGGCTACGAGGACGTGAAGGTAGTGACAGCCTTAGTAAGCCTTAGCTGGCCACTTACAGCTTCCGAGGTTCACCATCCTTAGATCTGTCTTCTCCCCTTCGATGTGGGGAGTGTTTAGTGTACTTTTAGCACGCAGTACTAATACTATAGCACTAATACCACAGTACTACACCATAGTACTATACAGGTATATTTCAGTGAGTTCATTCAGAATCAATATTTATAACAGAGGCCTCATCTGGCTCCTCTTCATTCGATTCTCAAATTAATTGTAGCCAAAATCTGGGATCCTTCTCAAGCTTGAGGCCAGGGCCAAATGGCCCAGCCACAGAACCTTATGTCTTTTTTAAATTAAGACTCCATCACAGATTATTATTATAAATTAAATGTAGTAATTATAATGTATTATAGATAATATTTAGCTAATAGATATATAGATAATATATAACTAATATATTAATTAAGTGATATTATTACTAGGCCAGAGTAAAGATAGGAGGGCAGAATTACTGTTAATTATATTCAAGATTTGTTACAGACATGTTAGTTGTTTTCAAATCACCGAAGAAGTGGCTTTTAGCTATGGAATTATAGAATTTGAGAGCCAAAAAGCTTGAATGAGATCAGTACAATGAAACAGCTATTTAACTGTGATTAATATCACTGTCTTTCTCCATTTTGCATGATTCTCAAAATGAACCAATGTGTTGACCTCAACCCTATCAACCCCTTTGTTTGAGACTAAATATAATTAACAGTAATTCAGGGATACTGTATTGTAATATTTAAAAATACATGCTAAGGATTGAGACTGTAATTTTAAATCAATGGAATTATATTCTACTGATGTTTCAAAATGTGTATTCTTAATGAAAAAGCTATGATAGTGACAAGGCAAGAAACAACAATTGTTGGAGAGGATGTGGAGAAAGGGGATCCCTCCTACATTGTTGGTGGGAATGCAAGTTGGTACAGCCACTCTGGAAAACAGTGTGGAGGTCCCTTAAAAAGTTAAAAATTGAGCTACCCTATGACCCAGCCATTGCACTACTGGGTATTTACCCCAAAGTTACAGATGTAGTGAAGAGAAGGGCCATATGCACCCCAATGTTCATAGCAGCATTGTCCACAATAGCTAAATCGTGGAAGGAGCCGAGATGCCCTTCAACAGATGACTGGATTAAGAAGATGTGGTCCATATCTTACAATGGAATATTACTCAGCTATCAGAAAGAACGAGTTCTCAACATTTGCTACAACATGGACGGCACTGGAGGAGATAACGCTAAGTGAAATAAGTCAAGCAGAGAAAGACAAGTATCATATGATTTCTCTCATCTATGGAACAAAAGAACTAGGAAGATCGGTAGGAGAAGAAAGGGATAAAGAAAGGGGGGGTAATCAGAAGGGGGAATGAAACATGAGAGACTATGGACTCTGAGAAACAAACTGAGGGCTTCAGAGGGGAGGGGGCTGGGGGAATGGGATAGGCTGATGATGGGTAGTAAGGAGGGCACGTATTGCATGGTGCACTGGGTGTTATATGCAACTAACGAATCATCGAACTTTACATCAAAAACCAGGGATATACTGTATGGTGAATAACATAACAAAAATATTATTATGGGAAAAAAAAGAAAATTTTGAACAGAATGCTTGAAAATATCTCACGAAATAAAGCAAAATGGAACTCTCCAGCTACTAGGGTAGAGTTGAGGGTTGAATATTGAATACTTATTTCTTTTATTAAACATTGTTAGACCTTCTCAGAGGCTTAAACCAATACCAGCGTTTGTGGAGATGTTTACATTATCCGAAATGCTTGCCACTGGTTTTGGTAATGTTGCCTACATCCCCCAGATTCCTTCGGATGAGTAGCAATATATATTCCCATGGACCCCGAAGCAGAAAATATATTCCTTGCATCTTTGGTCCCGAGTGAATTGGTACTTTCATGGGCTGAATTATTAAAAACCTCAAAGAAGCCCCTACTCTCCCTTTCACATAAATAGGTGAAGCTGAAAAAATATAACTGTCAATGTATTTGTCAGAAATCTGCAAATCTGCACGATCTTGTGTTCTGTGGACACTGGGAGAGCCTCTGTCACATCTGCTCTGACCTGTCAGCCTGTCAGCAAATGGTAGGAGAGAGAAAGGATTCTGTTCCGTGGGGACCCAACCACAAAGGAAAGAAGAAATGATGCCCAGTCAGGCTCACACCGGTGCATTAGAACATCGGCTCACACCGGTGCATTAGAACATCAGCTCACCCTCCTGCCAGGGAACCCACAAAGTCCAGGGCATCCCAGGACTGCCCTGTGAAAGGTAGGTGGTCAATGTGAATCATCTCTCCCACTAACAGAGGCTAAACTGTTTCACCCCAAGAGGCAGTGTCTCCATAAAGCCTTCCATGACACCTGAAGCTAGAAGCAACCCTCAGGCTCCTGGTTCTCTTAGCAATTTCGCCTCACTTTTAGTAATAATAACACCAGTAGGAACTGCTATGCATCCAGAAATCCTGTGTCAGATGCCATGGGACATCCTTTTCACCAATCACCTGTACCCTCATGCAAGCACATAAAGTATATCCTGTTGTGACCACCTCTTTACAGACGGGAAGCCAAAAACTCAGAAAAACGAAGTAACTGCCTGTGCCTACGTCATTAATGTGTGTGGAGTCCATGCTGATAGCCCGTGGATTCTACTGGCCTGCCTGCATTCTTCTAGGTGGCAGGACCCATATCCCCCTCATCTCTGTATCCTAAATCTTTCTTCTCTCTTGCCACTGCAACGATAATGACTTGCCCAAAAGTCAATAAATATTTTTGAAATGAGAGCCCAGGAGCGAACCGGTCTTCAGGGGCGCACCTGCACCCGGACACACTGGCGTATCCCGGCTTCCTCGCGGAGGAACATGAACGTGGCAGATAGCAGGGGGAGCTATTAGCGCACAGAATGAAAGATGCGAAAGTTGTCTCCGTAGACCTGTACCTTCGGAGTCATAAACCAAGTGAAAAGCAAGCTGTGGTTGGTTTTCAGGGTGACCTGGAGAGCTCCTCTTGTCCTTCACCCTGTTTACTAAGCCAACTCTGTTTCATTTCTACACCCAGAATCCTAGCATCTTCCCTAAGATAACAGCGGAGAAAGAGTAACACAGGGGAGCAGTCAGTGCGGGGAAACGTGGCTCCTACGCAGAAGTTTCAGTCCCACGAGGATCTAGCGCCCGACAGCCTCCGTGAACGCACGTGCGCACGCCGTGCTCCCCTTGTCCTCGTCTACAGCCACACGAAGCAAGTTGTCTCCCTGCCGCCTCTGTTTACCGGAGGAAAAAGTAGGATGAGCGGAGGCCGAGAGAAAAAAGAAGTAAAGAACTGATGAGCATTCAGCGCTGGGCACCAGGGAGAAAGGCGTCCGGGACCCCATGTTGTTCTGTGTTTCGGCTCATGGTCCTCTGCCTGCGACGCTGAAACACCAGGGCCCATTCAAACCACAGGCTCTTTAGCGGCTATGAAGCTGGTGCTAAGGCGCCACACTGGTGTGGGGGAGGGAGGGAGGCGAGAGCTGGAATAAAGGGAAGGAAAAAATGGGGTCAGCGAGTTTCCAGGCTCTGCAGCAGGGAGAGCTTTGGCAGCCCTGTGTCCTGAGGCAGCCAGGCCTTGCGATTCATCACGGACCAGATGCTTGCTGACTTCAAAGAGAGACTTTCACTGGAACAAGCCAGCGTTCAGAAGGGATGACAGTCTGCCGAAATAATTGTCAAGAACTCTTAAAATGTAGCCTACTCATCTTGGGATGATATTAAGCTCTGGTTAGTGTAGGTGGCAGTAACTCTAATTAACAAAAAAAAACAAATGAGAAAGCGAGCATGATCGTCTCTAGCTGAGGCTAATGTCTCTCTCTGTTTCTCTCTGTCTCTGGGTCGGTCTTTCTCTCTCTCTCCTTTCTATTGTTGATGATGACACTGCTGTTTTTCTGAACACGTCTGTCATCCCTGAGAGATGGGGAAGGGCAGCATGGATGTAATTGTTTTGATTTTTCTATCAAAAATCAGAATGGGGCGCCTGGGTGGCTCAGTGGGTTAAAAGTCTGCCTTCAGCTCAGGTCGTGGTCCCAGGGTCCTGGGATCCCCATGTCAGGCTCACTGCTCAGCAGGGAGTCTGCTTCTCCCTCTCCCTCCCCCTCTGTGCTCTCCCTCTCTCTCTTGCAAATAAAAAAAAAATCTTTAAAAAAAATCAGGACAAAATTCGAACTCCATTCAATCAGAAAAGGTTAAAGCTGTTTGGCGTTGTAATCTGCCAGCCGTCTAGTCCTGACTCCACAATCCAGTGACAGGTGAGTCCATGCAAAAACAGCAAAGGTCATTTCCAGCTCTGTGTCCTCATCACACACCTCCTCACATGTGTACAGAGCTCCTGGAAGACTTTGGAGTAGGCGCTGGAAATACGGAGTGATGGAAGGTATGCTCCCTACCTTGAAGGAGCTTCCAACCTAATTACGAAGATGGACAGACACAGGAGAAGCACAGCGCGGTTGCTAAGGCTGTGGGTTCACAAAATGGCCAGATGGGCCCAAAGTCCAACATGGGCCTCTTTCCACTTGAAATTTCATTTTATCTTTTATTTTGCTCCCTGATTCCAATTTCCTCTCCCTTCTAGTCTAGGATGGAAAGTGAAGAGCTCAGTTGTAGACACAAGAAAAGTTCGAGGTGATAAGAGGGAAATGGGCAAAAATTAAAAATGGCGCACTAAAAATGTAAACGTAAGTCAGAGGGCACTAGGTAAGCAGCAGGGCATCGGGCGCAACCAGGGTGAAGACGCAGGGAAGGAGATCACCCCAACATGGGTGTCTGGTGAACCAAAGACGAGAAACGTTTCTCCAGGCAAGGAGAGGCCAGGGCTGATGATTGCAACCACTCTACTGTGCTGTCTGCACTGGCCTACAAGCCCAGGGTGGGGGGCCATGCCTGCCCTGCTTACCGCTCGCTATTCCTAGGGCCTGGCTCAGTCCACGCCACGAAGTAGGTGCTCATACATTTTTATCTAATTAAGGAAGATTGTTGAGATCCAGACTGAAGCTCAAAGCCTCCATTCAAAGACTGTGGAACATAATGGCCTCTTTTCAAGCAACTCGCTTTCTGATCAGTATCTAAAGTCAAGGGTAGTTGGGGGGCAATGACAAGTAAGAGTGGAGTAGTTCAATTCCAGGTCCATATCGATTTATCTGAAGTGGAAATTTTTAAAGAGAGAGATACTTTTCAGAGACTCCACATAGGAAAATCGGTCTCACTCACTCCTCAAGAGCGTTGAGAAAGTTCTAAGTTTGGGAAGGTTGTGATGGGTGGGAGCCAGTCAGGGAAGGCTCCGAGTTTTTAATTTGGAATTATAGGAAAAGTGGGAGTTGGACTGTCAAAGCGGGGAAAGAAGGTCCTTCTGGAGGGGTGGTTTGGATGACAGGGTAGGGACAGGATGTGGGGAGGCAGAGTGTGAGGAAGTCAGCATGAGCAAAGGGCAAGATGACTTACCATCCAACTGGGAGTGGGGTCAGTTGGCAGAGGGAAAAATTAGGAGACAGATTCGATGGTTCCAGAGAGTGTCCCAGCAACACTGGGTATGTGCAGTATTGTAGGTTGTGTGTTGCAAGGCTTTCAGACCGGCTCTCTGTTAAAAAAAAAAAAAAAGCATAAGTCCAACCATCTCGATCACTGAGAAGGTGGAGATACGGAGATATTGTGCGAAGATCACAGGCTGTAGAGACAGACAGACCTCGGGCCCTTACTTGCCTCGGGAACCTGATCCAGTCACCTGTGCACGTGAAGAAGAAAAGTCACTCTTCTCTCACAGGCTTGGAAATCGGAATTAAATGAGATCCTACTCGTAACAGGGGTTGTGAAAGGGAACGCTCAGTTAGCACGTGCTGGCTCAGGAAGAAGGTGGCCTGTTGTCAAATGCAAGAAGCGATTCGCTGTCTGGTTCAGACCCCGGCTCTGCAGCTTGCTCGCCCTGTGACCAGCTCGTTAGCGGCTTGGGACTTACACCGCCCTCTGCAGCGGGCACAAGGACACCCACCTCCCAGGGTCTGTGTGAGCGGTGAATGCAAGCATATTTATAAAGCCCTTAGAAGACTACCTGGCTCATTTTAAGGGCTCTAAATGTGTTAGATATTATTACAAAGTGATCAAAACTGCATGGACACTGGGGCGCCTGGGTGGCACAGCGGTTAAGCGTCTGCCTTCGGCTCAGGGCGTGATCCCGGCGTTATGGGATCGAGCCCCACATCAGGCTCCTCCTCTATGAGCCTGCTTCTTCCTCTCCCACTCCTCCTGCTTGTGTTCCCTCTCTCACTGGCTGTCTCTGTCTCTGTCAAATAAATAAGTAAAATCTTAAAAAAAAAACCAAACTGCATGGCCATTAATGCCTTTTAACATAAAAGACAATGGACTTTTAGATGAGAGATTCTACTGAGCTTAGTTTTTTGCGGGTTTTTTTTTTCTTTTTGAGATTTTATTTATTTGACAGAGAGCACAAGCAGGGGGAATGGGAGAGGGAGAAGCCACCAGCCTCTGAGCATGGAGCCTGATGTGGGGCTGGATCCCATGACCCTGAGATCATGACCTGAGCTGAAAGCAGATGCTTAACGACTGAGCTACCCAGGTGCCCCTAGAGCTTATTTTTGTTTTGGGGTTTTCTTTTCTCTTCTCTTCTTCTCTTCTCTCTCTTTTCTTTCTTTCTTTCTTTCTTTCTTTCTTTCTTTCTTTCTTTCTTTCTTCTTTCTTCTTTTTAGAAGAGAAGAGTACAGACATAAAAGGCAGAGTTTGTGGCACAGAACAAGATACATGTCCCCACGACAGAAATAAAGAAGACAGAGATTCACTGAGGGGGGAATTTATGGACATTTATGGTCACATTATTCTGATTGGCTGAGGGAATCGGCAGGCTCCTGGCCAGTTTTCTTACTGTTCCCAGAAATAAAAGCTCAGCCTGTTTGAAAATGAACTAGGTTTGCTTTTCTTTTTCTTGATAGGAAGAACTTATTTATATAGTCAAAGCAGACTTGTTTCTGCTAAGTAAAAATTTGGCCTGAGTAGTATAATATGAAGGTAAATGGAAACTGGATACAAATACATTTATTAACTTATTATGACCTCACTTAGTTTGTGGATTTTCCTAGATGCCCCACGTATTATCATAAAAGAGGTACTCGAATAATAATAAAACTGGCCAAAATGGTAAAAGTGGACTCAGTTTGCTTTTATCTCTAGGAGATCAAACAGCTGGGTGGATGGGTGGTTTCTCTGAGCTGGCTGGTCCCTCCCCAACCCAAGTGCCCCCTCCAGAGGGTGTTACTGACGTCAGCACGGGAGCTTGTGAGAACTACAGGATTTCACACTCCTCTTCAGACCTACTGAAACAAAATCTGAATTTTTAAAAAAGGTTTATTTATTTATCAGTTTGAGAGAGAGAGAGCAAGCACAAGCCATAGGGGAGGGGCAGAAGGAGAGGGAGAAGCAGACTCCCCGCTGAGCAGGGAGCCTGACTCTGGGCTTGATCTTGGGGCTTGATCCTGGGATTCTGGGATCATAACCTGAGCCGAAGGCAGATGCTTAACAGCCTGAGACACCCAGGCTCCCCCAGAATCTGAATTTTTATAGTATTGCCAGGTGAGTCACATTCACATTAAGATTTGGAAAGCTTTGAGTTAGAGGGTGGAGTTACGGCCACGCGATCTTAGTTGAGTCTTTATTTCAATACAATTTGCACAAGCAAGAGCTGTGATTTTTAGAAGAGAAAATAGATATAAACACAGCAAAGTTTCTTACTTGATCGAATTATTCAGCACAATAAAGTATTCCCTTAGCTCACGAAATTATGGTCTCAGTAAATAAAGCCTGAAATTTAAGCAGATAAAATGACAGACCTGTGACATTCATCAACAGGAAACCGTGTGTTCAAGAGAACAGCAAAACAGTCAGGTTTGACACTTCCTCGCGGGGTTTATGTCTCAATCAAAAAGCCATTGATGTAACTTTTTTAAAGAGGAAGTGGATCCAGCAGGGACACCATGAGATTTTTCTCGACACCTCGTAACCACATGATACTGGGCCAGTTGTTACAAGTTGCTGCTGTGAACGGGGATGGTCCCAGGACCTAGTTCAGGGGTTAGCTGGGAGGTTTGGACGAGTTAACAGGTATGCAAAGAACACGCCAAGGCCCCCAGCACCATATGAGTATTAAATGTTACTATTGGTGATACCTCATTTTTGTTTCATTTCACAATTCCTCCCAATCTCCCCCTTTTCAGGGTTTAAGTAAAAATAAATCCAAAGAAAAATTTTAAAGAATTTTGATAAACCCCTTGGATGACTTGGAGACTCCTAGGGGATTTCAAGGCCAGGGTGGTAGGGTATACCTGCCTCATATCCTTCTTCCGTGGGAAGGCTGCTGGAAACATCTGTCTCCCTTAGTCTGCTATGATCAGGGAGTCAGGCTGACTCGTCATCCTTGTTGCCTGGATTTAAAAAAAAAAAGGTCTCAAGAACATGGGTTTGTGAAGAAGGTGGTTTTGGATGGTAAAAACGCCTCTTCCAACCTTGTGTGGAAGGAGGGTTATTACCAGCCTCGTTCCGTGGAGTTGGTCCAGCTCTGGCTCTAAGTAGTGCTCTTTGGATAATGATGTTGAGCAAACACTTGTCAAACTCCAGGAAGCTGTAACGTCAGGGAGAAATTTCTAACCATCAGAAAGTGTTCTAAAATGGAATGAGCCACCTCGGGAGGCAGTGAAAGCCAGCGCTGGAAGGATTCAAGCCAAGGCTGGGTCTCCAGAGCAGAGCTGGACTCAAGTGGGAAGGACCACGCTGCAGTCCCTGGGGTCCCTTCCACCCCGAGAGTCCGTGCCTGCAGGTCTGAGGCTGCGAAGGGGTCAGAACACCCATGAAGAGCCTCAGACTTAGATTCTTGATATTAGCCTCAAATGAGAGTCTGCACTGAAGTTTTAACACTTGAGATACCCCACAGTTTTTGCCAACCCACTTTGATGTTTGTGTTGATTGTTGCTTGACTTTCAGGCACCAGGAGAACTTCCAAAGGCAGATGGGGCCCAAGCTCTCTGAGCCAGACTTTTCTTGATACATGCACATAAATCTCTGGGGTCCACTGTCCCCTTGACCCATGCTTCTGTTTGGCCCCTTCTTTTATAAGAAATCCAATCCAACCAAGCATATTGTGATTGTCCACAAAGAGAGGACCCATCAAACAGGGCTCAGTGTAGAGTCTTTCTTTGGGGGGAAAAACAGCAACAACAACAACAACAAAAAACCCCTCATCAGACAGATCTTTCCCAAGTCATCCCTCCTGAGCCTACATTGATATCACCTCCCTGAACTCTACCTTGACCCATCTCTCCCCACCAAATATCCTCACTCTCACTGTCAGTCTCCCAGCACCTTCTCATTCAAGGCCAACCCCTCCCAACTGGCAGACTCCTACCATGTGACAGTCATGAGAGTTTCCAGAGTTATTTCCTTTCTAGAAGGTGCTGTGTATATGGCAGGAGGGGGTGCTCAGAAATTTAAAGCAAGTTTAAATCCTGTGTCCATGTCTCTCTCCCTTTGGGGGGCATTTCTCCTTACCGTTGTGAACAATTTCATAATAACCATTTAGGCACCTCACAAAGCAGATTATTAAGATATTTGTTCTTTCCTTGGTCAATACCCTCTTAGTGGAAATGAACGAGTAGATGACCCAGAGAGCACAAACAGGGCACAGGTTGCATTTAGCTTCTCATGAAAACTTTGGGCCTATCTGAATGGTCACATTATGTATGGGGGGAGAGAGAGAGAGAGAGAGAGAGAGAGAGAGAGGCATCTCTGAACTTCAGACCAGACCCGGTCAGAGGTGACAATGGATAGTCATGGGAACAAAAGGTCTGATCCCGTGATTCCTTTCTAGGTCTTTCCTCAAAAAATGTGAAAATGCTATTTTCTCTGTGGAGAAGCCAAGCAGATAGGCCACGGGCAATGCTGTGTTCTCTTACCTCGTGAGAAGGCAGAAAGTTCAGAAAACCAAAGGCACTGATACCGGTAACCGTGAGCACAGCCCCCACATGTTGTCATCTGTAAAATGTACTGGTGACCCCCACGGTCTGGAGTGGACCATTTGCAAATTGCAAAAATAAAATAAAATTGAATTACAAAATGCAAGGCCAATACCTAGGCAAATCCTTGCTTCTCGAAGGGCTTATGTTAACTTGAGGCCGACAGAGGTTAAATATTAAACAAAGCTTCTTCCAGTTAGCGAAGTAACAAGGGTTAAACCCCATGGGCCTATCCTTGTCACTATTCTGCATTCGTTGACCAAGACCATCTGCTGCAGAAAACCATCTACTTCTCCCTTCTGTGCAAGTGATGTGTGCTCTAGACTGGCCTCCAGCCCTCCCCCCGCCCCCCACAGAGCTCTCTCCTCCAACACCCCATTTGCTCTCCCTCTGGTTCTGCTCCCTTTCCCCTTTCCCCACCCACTGTCTCCCTTAAGCTGACCCAGCCACTCTAACAGGGAAAGGCGGGTGCCTGGTAGAGGGGTGCCTCTCACCCCGCCAGTCCAAGGACTGCTCCTCCCCCCACACTGCATAGCACCTCTTCTGGCTTCTGCACCTCGCCTCCCTTCCAGTCTCCTGGGGAGGGCCTGAGGCCCAGACTTGCTGGTCTTTCCCTGGCAGTCACCCGAGGGCAGGCAGGAAGACCAAAGCAGACAGAAGGCACTCCTGCTTCCTCGATCAACTTCATCAGAAGTATGGTGGCCTTACCATGGGCTGGTTTGGGAAACTATTTCTAGTGGCACGTAAGCAAATTATTTCATTTCAATAGTTGTAGATTTATGTTTATGGATACCCTCTGTCTTTTGTAAAGAATGCTGATTTTCCATTTATGGTGATATTACAACATAATGTTTTGTTTTAAAAATAAAGTCAGTTGATTTAAAAACGTATATTGTTAAAGAACAGGACAAGTGAACCCCAGAAATGGCAGAAGGAGGACGGAAGCTTGAGAAACATTGCCTTCATCTCAGCCTTCGATCTCTTCCCCCGGAAAACAGCACTTCTTGGAAAGCGTCCCGATTTTGCCAGGGGCTAGGTCTGGATGGCAGGAGGAGATCACACTTCTCAAGGGTGCTTGTAGGGCGCCCTGGATGCAGAAACAGCAGGAGAGGATGGCCCCACCGCAGCCCGAACCCAGGCCTACGGAGGAGCTTTTTCTCCAACGCCTTGTTGCCTGCATGCTCCCTGCATCGTGGCTAGTACTGTCCAAATGTTCTTTAATCCAGCCTTCAGGGTCTTGCTCAAGAGGTAGGCTAGGATACCACTGTTCACAGTGGGAGAACTTGGGGACTTGAACAGCAAGCTCTGCATCTCTGTGGTCAAGCCTTCCAGCTCTGGCCCCAGGCTCCAAGAGCTTTGCCTTGATCTGCACTTTCAGGCCTGGGAACACATTCCTACAGGAAGTAGTGTAGGAAAGGTGCTCCAAGCCATTTAACTTGTCTTGCTCTCCATCTGAACTTTGACCCAAATTAGCATCTCGCACTCCCCATTTAGAAAGGGCAATGCCGAAGTATTCACTAGTATTCATTGAGTGTGTCAGGGCCAGGGCATCTGTTATTTCTTTAACCCTGTAACACAGAACACGTTCTCAGGGAGATGAAAATGTCCATGTGATCAGGTTTACCGATTACCTCTCTTCCGTCGCCCAAGAACCAAGATATGTTTCTTGTAATTGATAGAAACAATGTTCCATTTTGCCTCTTGACTGATGTGGTATTTGGCGCCCTCTACTGGTAGAAGTGCTTCGGTGGCGTGGAATGCCTAGATCTTGGGCCATCTCCAGAGGCTCCTTTAGGCCATTACGCTGACTTGCACCTGAAAATGTAAGCGTAAATTTGTAACAACTAATCCGGGTACCAGAGGACTTCTTATGCTGATCATAAGGTCTGATGATACGTCATTCAGGATGCTTTTAGTTGCAAGAATCTGGCTTAAGCAAACATTGAGAATGTAGCGAGTTGGGTAACCGGGTGCTCCGAGGTTCCATTTCAGCACCAAATCAATCCAGAATTCAGGTGATCGGCCAGGCTCCGCCTTTCAGCGCGGTTTCTGCTCAGCAGGAGTGGACTCTGCCTTCAGCCCTGGCAGGGTCCACATGCTCTCCACAACCACGTCAGTTCCATATGTCACATATTCCCACTTCAAATCCAGTAGAGAAGGAAAAGTGTTTGTGTCCTACTGTTTTCAGCAAAGCTCACAGGGTTCATGCCAACAGAATGTGATGGGCTGATTGCTTAACCAAATGGAGTTCCCTGCCTGCTCCCTCCACCCACCTGCATACGCACACAGGCCCTAGGATGGTTAATTTTATGTGTCAACCTGGTGAGGCTACAGGACCCAACTATTTGGTACCATTCTAGATGTTTCTGAGCAGGTATTTTTAGATGTGATTAACACTTAAATCCGTAAACTGTGAGTAAAGTCAGGTTCTCCATAATGTGGGTGGGCCTCATCCAATCAGTTGAAGGTCTTCCCCGGAGAGAGAGAGAGGGAATTCTGCCAGCAGACTGCCTTTCAATTCAAACTGCCCTCCTTCCCTGGGTCCCCAGCCTGCCAATTTACCTTGCAGATTTTGGATTTGCCAGGCTTTATAATCACATAAACCAATTCCTTAAAATACATCTCTCTCTCACTAGATAGATAGCTATCTCTTACTGCTTCTGTTTTTCTTGAGAACTCTGACTAATACAGCCAGCCACATCAAATAGTTGAAAAGAAGAAAGAGTGACAATTTTTGTAAAGGCAACTTGGAAGTGCCATTCCTAGGAAGACAGAGAAAACACATAGATAAAGACTCACGGCTGCTCACTACAGTTGGGAATTATTACAATCAACTTACCGCGATTTAGTAAGAGCAATTCGGTTGATAACAATTTTTTAAAACATCAGGTCCATGAGGACAAAAAATAAAAGTGGTTTTGGTGCTGAAAATGTATTGAAGGTTTTCTTCCCTCCAGTTTTTTTATACAGTCAGATGTATGTTTAAATGTTACTGAGCATGAGCTGGTGAGTGGCAAGGCTGTCTTCAGAGAAGAAACAAGCTTTAACCTGTATGGTGTGGCTGCAGTAAAACCATGTGATTGTCCAAAATATCTCTCCCACATCTGGTAAAGTGCCTGAAATTCTATGATTAAAATTGTATTTCTTTGCCCTTGAAGGGTTGGAGGCCCTAAGGAGGCCCTTATGTTAAAATAAAAATAACCTTTAGAAATGTTCAAATGGTTTTCCCTAGAACACCAGCATTCGTGAGGTGTTCGTTCAGCAGGGGCTCCTGAAAGGATCCCCTAAGGAAGACACATCAGTGTGGGCAACAGTCTGCATCATATCCCCTCTTACACAAAACATATTAGCATAGTAAAGGCTCTGAGAAGTCTTGGAAAAGAGACCTGTTTAGATTTTAAAATCTAGAATATTCTAAAAATCATTTGACCATGAAACACAGTCTTCCCACAAAGCTGCTATTACTATCTCATTGAAGCTGAGGGTAATTGTTGGGGTAGGAGGTGGGGGGGGGGCAGAAAGAGCAGGGCCCAGGAGCAAAAACATCTAAGTTTAATTCCTGGCTCCTCTATTGATTAACTAACCAACTTTGCCAATGTTGCTTAACTTCTTTTGGCTGCAGTTCTTTATTTGTAAAGTTAGTTTAATAATCACCCACCTCCCTGGACTAAAATGATCAATATTAAGTAAGGGAGAACCATTCGTGCAAGTTGCTGGCTCATAATTCACACTCAGGACATGTTGATTTTGTCAATTGTCCTCTCTCTCTCTCTCTCTCTCTCTCTCTCTCTCCTTCTTTCCTCCCTCCTTCCTGCTTCTTATGTTTTTTTTTTATTTCAATGAACTTTTTATTTAAGAATGGTTTTTGATATACAGAAAAGTTGCTAAGAGTCCCCTCTATGCCACCTCCCCACCCCATTCACTTCTTTTGTGTTTATTCTGTGTCAGAACAGCAGCTGGAAGGGGCCTGGCCCACCAGGGTCTGCACAGGACTCACTAACAATAAACTGCAAGGGGAGGCAGAAACAACCAAATCCACCCCTGCAAGTCTGGGCCTTAAGTGCAGGGCAACCCCGGGCCTTAAGTGCAGGGCAACCCCTACGGTGAGGGAAGGTGCCCAAGAGGGTGACTTAACCCAGGCTTTGAGGGGCTGAATAATCTTCCAAAAGAAAATGTCAACAAACAAGCCTGGCTAGAGGAGTAAGCCGGCCAAAGGGAGGAGGCTTGGAGTGTCCCTGATGGGGTGAACCCAACAAGAAGGAAGAGGGAAGAGAGGCTCAGAACTTGAGGAAGGTTGTGAAGAAATACTGAGTACTTCACTCCTGCCAGGCCTGGGAACTACTTTCAGAGTCACACTTTAGCGGTGTCATTATACAAACTTCCCTTCTGTAAAATTCTTGCAAAACCATCTGAACAGACAGGTCCATTGTTCCAAAACAATAGTGGTTTTGAGCTGTGTTAACCCAAGTACTGAAGAATTACAACTTTTTAAAAAAAGGAAATTGGCCAGGAAATAATGAGTAACAAAGGAGGGGAAGTCATCGTGAACGTTTAATGCGGCTGGAGCTGTGATGGGTCCTAACTACTTAGCTTTGTCCTCCTCTGCAGTGGTACAGGTGAAGGGATCCCCCCTCTTCAGAGTCCCCAGAGCGTCCTATCTGAACCTTTCCCTGGATGACTGTCACTTGGCATGGGGGTCAGGGGCGGTCGGTGGCCTCCGGGTGCAGCCACCGCACGCGAGCTGAGCAAGGCCGGGTCTTCCCCGGACGTTCCCAGCGAGCGTCCCAGGCTTGCGCGCGCAGAAGGACGCTGGGGGCGCCCCGCAGCTTCCCGGGGTGCGCGACACCAGCGTGGCCCGAGGACAGAGAGCCCGCTCCCGGGGCCCTCACCTGAACCCCGCCCGCCAGCCGCCCGCGGAAACGCCTCCGCACGGGGAATGCCGGTTTGTGCAACAAAGCCTGACCGCGGCCCCCACCCACCACCCCGGCCCCGCGCCGTCCGAGGGCGCACCTTCCACCCCCTCCCCAGACGCTCCCCGGCCGGGCTTCCCCCAGCGTCCCGGCCCCGGGGCCCGCCGGCCGAGCCCGCGCAGGTGCTCGGAGACTTCCGGGGAGCGAGGCGAGCGGCCGGGGCGGGCAGGGCGGTGAGCTGATCCCGGGCCGGCGGGGCTCGGGGAGGGGCCACGCGGCTGGCACTCCTCCCGGGGCTGCTGGCCGGCGGCGCTCGCAGGCGCAGAGGCGCTGGCTCTCCAGCGGGGCGCTCCGCAGCCATGTGGGGGACCTGGGCCGTCCCGTGTCTGGTGAGTGGCTCCGGCCCCGCGCCGGCGGGCGCAGGGCTGGGGGTGGGGCGGCCTGGCCGCGGGCTGCTGGGGCTCTCCGTGCCCGCGGGGTCTGGGAGCCGCTGCCTCCCCGCGCCCCTCCCCGGGGACGGCTGTGCGGGGCCCGGGCCGGGCGGGCCGGGAACGGAGGGGATCTTCGGGAGCAGCGCCGCTTGTCCCGCCGCACGTCGGCCCCGGGGCGGGGTGGTGACCGAGCCCCGGGTGGTGTGGGGGGGGGGCACAGCCCGCGCCCTCTGCGGCCGGTCCCCAGCGCGCGTTTTCCACTCGCTCTCAGATCTGGGGAAGAAAGCGGCCCCCGGGCAGTGGGAAACCTGAGACTTCAGACCAAACCGTTTCTTTCTCGGAAAAGTTATCTTGGGGCTGAATGCGCCTCTGGAGGCTTGTTTACCTTCTTATCACCACTCAGAAAAAGAAACTGTTCTTGTTTCCCTTCCGGGAATACTTCTCCTTAAGACCGTAAGTCACTGTCTCAGGTCTCTTCTCTCTTCTCCTCTCTTCTCCTCTCTTCTCCTCTCTTCTCCTCTCTTCTCCTCTCTTCTCTTCTCGTCTCTTCTCTTCTCTTCTCTTCTCTTCTCTTCTCTTCTCTTCTCTTCTCTTCTCTTCTCTTGCCCTTCCTTGTCTTCTTGCAGTCTTCTTCGCGCGCACCCATAAGGCCGGTCTGGGCCAGGGCGCTGGTACCTGCTGCCGGCGCGCACGCCCCCGCGCGCCTGCACTTGGCCTGGAAGCCCGGCCGCAGCCCCCTCCCTGGCAGAGTCCCCGGCGCAAAACTGCCGGCGTGGTGGCCAGTCCCAGAGACTCGGTGCATTTGAGTGCCGAAGCCCCCGAGAGTCCGTGGATTTTCATTTGATGGGGACCGGCCCCGAGTTCCGCGCACCGTGCCGGGACCGTGTGTCAACGGCGCGTCCGCCGCGGGCTGAGGGCGATGCCTTCATCCCCGTTTCACAGAGGGCCGGATGGAGGCCGGAAAGCTCAAGTAGCAGCCGAGCTCGCGCAGCGCGTCTAAGTGGCAGAGCTGGGACTTAATTTAGACTTATTTCCAAAGTCCAGGCAAGTTTGTTGATGGCACCTGGTTTCCAGACTACACCCAAAGTTGGAAGGAAAAAGGCAGTGATGTCTGGAACCATCTTATGATTGGGGAGGAAAAGAAAAACAAAAAACAAAACAAAACAAAAACACAATTCACTGGCTCTTTTGGAAGTACTGTGCAATAGCTGGGTTCCTTTAGAAACTCCTAGAGAAAATGTAAGATTCAAAATCGAACTATTTGTACAACTCAGACCGCTCTCTTTTCTTCCTGTCCCTAACCACTGCATTTTCGCAGTGTTGGTTACTTTGGAAAATCTCTCTTAGTTCTCCAGACAGCAGTACAAGTAAGCATAGCAGAATTATCAAAGCCAGGAGGGGGTTACACTTAGCATCTTTCCAGAGATGCATATTTAAAGCACCGAGGACACTTCGTTTTTCTGAAAGAATGCACACACACACACACACACACACACACACACACACTTGTGTATATTTTTATTTGTATGTACCTATTATTATAACATCTGTAATTAAACATTTATTATGTTTACATATAATATATGGCCTAGGAGATTAAGAAATTTAAGTTTTTTTTTTTTTAAAGATTTTATTTATTTATTTGACAGAGACAGAGACAGCCAGCGAGAGAGGAAATACAAGCAGGGGGAGTGGGAGAGGAAGAAGCAGGCTCACAGCAGAGGAGCCTGATGTGGGGCTTGAACCCACAACGCCGGGATCACGCCCTGAGCCGAAGGCAGACGCTTAACCGCTGTGCCACCCAGGCGCCCCAAGAAATTTAAGTTTTATTAAATAAAATTTTTAAATGCAGACAAATAATTCTTTCATCTGGAAACAATCTGACATGACCCTATCACTTAGATAATCACTGTCTACATTTTATTGTGTATATTCCCTTTGCCCCTCTGACATGACTCTTAAATTTATGCCTTGCGCCCACCACTAGCCCAATAGCACACCTTATTCTTAAGTTTCCAGGCTGTCTGTCGTGTCATCCGGTGTCTCCCGCAAACACTTGCTTTTGTGCCTTTGCACTTAGCAGTGCTTCCTTAGTAGTAGCAAGAATAATAAAACGGGGCGGGAGTGCTAATTACATGGAACACAGAAGCAGACTTGGTTTGACCAGTCAGTGGGCTGCGTGGGTGGGAGGGAGCTGCCTCCTTCTCTTGTCCTCCTTGTTTCTCTGGGGTCCTGGTCTCCGTTCCTGCCTGCTGTCCCTTACCTCTGTGCTTCCCTTCTTTCTATCCTCTTGGTGTTTGTTTTCTCTCCTCTAGTTCCTAGCCGTTGTGTCTGTGGTACCAAGAAATACGTTTGAAATCCCCAAACAATCACAAATGTCTGAAGGAGACTTTGAAAAAGAGTCAGACCTAATATAGAAATTTGTGTGAGAAATAGCTGTGGGCAATGCATCCTTCTCTTCTCTTTTCTTTCTTTCTTTCTTTCTTTCTTTCTTTCTTTCTTTCTTTCTTTCTTTCTTTCTTTCTTTCTCCCTTTCTCTCTTTCTCTCTTTCTCTCTCTCTTTCTCTCTTTCTCTCTTTCTTTTAGCACATAGCTCTGATAGGTTTTTATTTATACCATTGAGGCCTGTGGTCAGGCAGTTATTACATACTGAATTTCTTCTACATTTCTTAGAGCAGTTGTCTTCAAATTATGGTCAAGGGAAAGGAGAGGGCATTTGAAAAGAAACCAGTGTATTTATAAAGAATCCAATGAAAGATTTTTAGTGGAAAAATAAAGACAGTTGTTTAATTCCTAATTTAATCATTTTCCTTAAACCGGCCTCAGAAACGTGAAATGGGTTTTTTTTTAATGGGTTTTACTTATATCGCAAAGGACTTGAAAAGTTTTTAGACCAAAACAAAATTATGAAATGTAATTTAAAACAATAACAACCTGGAGGGAAAAACACCAATTTATAAATGATGGCAAGATGGGGAGGCAGAAATGAAATTGGTACACGGAGCCCAGCAGGGCCACTGTGAGATGAAGGAAGTCTCCTCTTGTCCATCTCTGACATACAGTTACCACCCCTAGTGGCAAATTAGAGTTTAATGTAGAAAAAGAGGTTACATTTCTCTCCCTAAGTTTAGAGGGGGAAGGTGAAATAGTGAGAGGCAAAGGGGACCCAGGATTTGAGTGTAAGTCTCTTTGGGACACTAGGCAAGTAATTTACTCCTAAATAGTTCTTACAGTGGAACTGTCAGTATCTCAAAGGAATCTCTCCGAAGGCTTCTAGATGCTAAAGGGAAACCAGATGACTATAATACAACCGGCAGTTGGAGAAAATGGCCAACATTTAAGAGATGTTTAAAAACCTGAATAAGGAAATCCCCCACTTGAAAACCCCTAGTGAGCAAAGTGCCTTTTGGTAAATTATCTTGGGTCCCAAAAGTCCCTCAGTGAGCACATGTTTTGTAATAGGTACTGAAGACTATTACCTTATGATGAAAAATAATCAAAGGACACACTTAAAAAGTGGATCCAGAAATAAAAAGCAAATCGAAACCAAATTTAGGACAGTGAATCTCTTTCTTCTCTTTAAATAGATATATAGAGAGAAACTGACCAGATGATGTGAAATGAAAAGTAATTCTTGAAAATGTAAAGTTATTCCTTACTTTATCACCTAAAGCCAGCGTTTTTATATTTTTCTTATGGCCTTTTAGTTTTGTCTACATCTGTAAATAATTGCATGTTTATTCTGTGCTGTTTATAGTCTGCTTTCTGTCACTTCTCCGGGGCACAATTTTTATCTTGTAATTTTTATTGGATGCATTACAGAGAGAGCATTTATTCAATGAACTTGAATTTCTATAATTCTTATCATTTATTATTTTATTTATTCTTTTTTTTAGTAATCTATTATTATAAAGAAACCTTTCTAATTGTACTGGAATCTGTCCACATATATCTTATTACCAAAAAAAAACCTATTTATAGAACTATTGTCAGTATCTTAGTGCATAGGCTTGTATTCTTTTTGCTATCTGTGTGTATCTGTTCACACAAGTGGAAAAGCAGCATTTAACTACCTAGAAGGTCCTTTTCATTTTCTGGAAGACCCTTGCTTTAAAAAGAGAAATAAAGCGCCTTTAGCTTCTTAAGTAAGTCTCTTGAATTCAGTCTCAAGCAGGAGCAAGTAATTCAGTGACTTGCCAACCTCTATTTTCTTTGACGTGAGATGTAAGTGGTGATGGTCTGATTAGAGAGCAAGTGATCGTTACAGGATTGGCAGCTCCATCTTTGCCAGAAGGAAATGAGCTACTTTTCCCCTTAGATCTCTGCTCCCTTCTTGTTTTGGAGTGGAACCAAGCCACTCCCATCTTGGGCATTTAGGAACAGGGGTCTATGTTGGACCACCGGCCCGAGTTCCACTAAGTGTAAGGATGATAATGATTTACTATGTGGTTAGGCATGTTGAGCAAGGCCAGCCTTATAAACTAACGAATCCGACTGCAGCTCACTAGGCCAGCCCAGCGAGGCGAGCAAGACCTACTGTAGGTTTTGTTAAGCTGCGAACTGGGATGAACTTGCAAAATTAGAATAAACTTGGCTCTGGAGGCATTCATGACGGACTGCCCTTTGGCAAGTCATGCAAGATTCTAGACTTACTCACTTCTGTGTTCCGGGAGACCATAAAAATATGAGATGTTAGAAACATCGATACTTTTGATTTCGGAGGGCAGAGGTTTTGGAAGAGAGAGAGAGAGAGAGAGAGAATACGTTCTCAGAGCACGTGGGTTACACTCTTGCCCCTTGCTGTTGCCTGAGCTTTCGTTTTTAACCGCCCGCACAAGATATTCCAAAGTAGACTGTTTTTTCGTATGGAAGTCTTAATAGATTTAGGCCTGATTTCAAGGCCTGACCAGACACTGCCCCAGACTATGTGGGGTTTTTTGTTTTTGTTTTTGTTTTTTTTAGCCTGCATGGTAGTGACACATACAGTAAATATATATGTAAGTACCTGTTTTTAATATTGCTGCCACCTAAATGTTGGAGGATTTTGCTTTCTGTGGAAAAAATGGAAGACCTGGGCCCACTTGCCGCATGGCCCCACTCTCCTGCCCTTGGTCCCGGTGGCCCTCTCCATTTCGACGAACCTCTCCTCCCCTATTGCCCATGACACGTGGACGCCTCATTCCCGTGTGACTTCTTTGGCCCCCCTGGGCAGTTAAGAACTCTAGGTTCTAGTTTAGGATTTTGTAGCCCTCCCATTATCTGTTTCCTCCACCAAAGATGGCTTCTTTACTTCCGGCCTGTTTCTGGGAAGAGTCATTACTTCTCTGTGAGAAGTCAGCTTCTGATTTGCAAGCGCGGACCACAGAGGCTGTTGGTCTGTAAATCTCTTCAGCGCCTCACGGGTCAGTGCAGTGGCCTGCTGCCCTCAGCTGTCCTCTAGCTGGGCTGTCTCCAGCTGTGGTGACCATCCACAGAACTGAGGGCTTGCTGACTATCTCAGAGACCCTCAGTCTTTACGTCTGTGGTGGGACCTGCAGTATTTTTTTTTTTTTTTTTTTTAGTGAATCACTACACGATTCTGAGGTCTGTCACAGTTTTGAAGACTATTTTTCTAACTCTAGCACTAAACTCAAAATCTAATCCCAGGGAGAATTTGCTAGATTCCCTCGTTCTCTTTTATGTATTGCTTGATCACTCAGAGGTCTACACCCACTGCCTCAACTCTCTCTCTCTCCTGGTCTCCCCAGAAACTGGCCTTAAGAAAGAAAGAAGACACTCCGGGCATAAGATTACCATGTGTATTTTTATTTACACGTTTTGAAAAAATAAGAAGGAACGGAATCCTCACTCATCTCTTTCATGTCAAGAAAATTTTCTCTTACTTCTCTGGATCTCAGTGTTTCAATAATGCACCTGCCACAAAATGTCCTTACTACTTCCTTATGTTTCACACAAATATACTAGCGATGCCTGTCATAGTCGGAAATGGTCTTCTTAGAATTTCTTTCTTCTCACGTGTTCTCAATAAGAGTCCAAACAGCAAGCAAGCGAGCAGAAGTAGTCAGCCGAGCTGCTTCTCGTGCCATTTACGTCCTCAGCAGCAGAGGACAGGGCTCAGTCTTGAAAAAATTCACTGACTCTTCGGCAGGCATCTGTTAGTCATTCTTGCCATCCTTGCATTTTTCACTTGTGTCTTTTTTTTTTAATTTGCTGCTTTTAAAAATTATTTTCCTGTTTGCTTCGAGCTTCACTAAGAACAGGAAAAAAAAAACTTATTATTTTTTTTCTTACTTCCTTTTCAAATTCTAGCTTATCTCTTAGGGCAATTGATTCTTTGGTGTAATCCAAAGGTAGTTTCTGTTTCTTCAATAGTTTGCTTAATTCAGGCACAGAGATATTACTGTTTTTGTAACTGCCACGTGACATCTCCAGTGGTTGTGAGTCCTGGGAACGGGCGGACAGCTTGTCAACCAGGGTGAGGTATGCGGTGGGGGGCAGTCTTCAATTTCTGGGTCTGGCTTTGCATGCGTCATTTCTTGTCTTGAGTGACCTGGTTGTCTCTGAAAAGTGATCCATCCCTGATACAGATAACTAAGGAATACCCAATTATTCTCTCAATTCCTCATCCTCTGATACAAGGGACAAACTCTCTTGCAGCCCTGTCACTGAGTTTCAAAGGGAGCCAGTGCCAAGACTCTAGTCTAGGAAGACGTGGGGTTTCTGTTTGTGCGTTTCAGACCCCCACCCCTGCAAGAGACTGCAGTCCCAGCGGGCATCGTGGCTATTCTCAGAAACTCAGCACCCAGATTGGAGGAAGGGAAGTGTAAACCTACTTCTTTCCGAGCTGCAGACCAAGGGTGCGAAGTTTCCACATCCCTTCCGTGCCAGCCAGAACCCGAGCCTTGGGGTCCCTGCTACAGCCTTCTTACATACACTTGGGACTGACTTCTGTTTCTCAGAGAGTTCCTGCCAGACCCCCTCCCCCACCCGAAATATGCATTTGCTTTGAAGGTTCTCTGTCTTTTTTTAAAACATTTTATTTATTTATTTCACAGAGAGAGAGAGCACAAGCAGGGGGAACAGCAGGCAGAGGGAGAGGGAGAAACAGACTCCCTGCTGAGCAGAGAGCCCAACGTGGGGCTCTATCCCAGGACCCTGGGATCATGACCTGTGCTGAAGGCAGACGCTTAACAGACTGAGTCACCCAGGCGCCCTGAAGGTTCTTTGTATAATTAACACTCAGGCTTTTTGTCAACAACTCACTGTCTGAAACGAATTGAGTTGTTTGTGCACCTAAATGGAATAGAAACAATTAGGAAACTAATACAGCACCTGAAAACAGAGCCCAGGTCTGGGTCAGAGGTGCGATTTTTCCCCTGGCCTTTCCTCATTGTGGATTATTGCACAAGTCATTTCCCATACTCTGTGCTCAGCTTCCTCAACCATAAAATAAGATGGTAAGAATTCCTCATGCAAAAGCTTCCCATAACTACCACAAAGAGAGATATATTAAGGCCCTTTGTTGCAGGCCAGGCACAGGTCCTGGGGATAAGAGAAAACCGCCCTCCAGGGTCAGGAGCTCTCACTTCACATCTTCATGGGTGAGTCCAGAGAGAGAGAAGCACATTTTCTGACTTGCAGAAAATACTAACATCCTATAGATAATGAAAGACCCAAGATGGTCCATTTTTTAAAATCTGTCTTGCAGCTGAACAGGTGTGTATGGTCCTTCCCCTGCTCTGACATTCAGGAGTCCAGGAGACTGCGGCCTCTAGGGTTAAGGTTGGCCAGATAATCCCGCTAAGGCTTCCGTCGGCAAAAGGTTGCTGACTTGGGTAGCTCCGGAGACGGAGATCTTTACTTATCTTCACAGCTAGTTGCTAATGATGGTGTTGCTAAGGACCTGAGGTTCTTCCCCACTTTGGGCAGGCCAGGTTCTCCTGGGTCTGACCCTCCTGGAAAGCCTTTCCCGAAAGCCAGCTCTTACCCACATTTCCTCCAGTGCCGTGCGCAAACATCCTCTCATTCGGGGGCCTTCCCGGACCAGCTTTCTAACACAGCCCTGCCCCACCCTTCAACCTGTCTGTGCCCCCTAAGCTGGCTTGACCGCTTTCCACAGCACGTATCCCTCCCTGGCGGGGCGCGTATCTCTCAAGTTCTCCATCCCCCTGCATGTGATGCGTTGTTTCGTGTGTCATTGTGACTCAGATGTGAGCACAGACGTCTGCTCAAACGTTATCCTGGATGTTTTGGTGACGGTGTGTTTTTGTTTCTGTTTTTGTGTTTTGCTGCTGTTGTTTTTTGATGAGATTAGCATTGGAAGTGGTAGATTTGAGTAAAGCAGATTCTCCTCCCTAATGTGGGTGGGCTTCATCCAATCAGTTGAAGGCCTTAACAGCATCGAGACTGTGGTCCCTTGAGGAAGAGGAAATTCTGCCTCTAGACTGCCTTTGGGCTTGAACTGCAATGCTTCCTGACTCTCCAGCCTCCTGGTCTATCCTGTCAGATTTTGGACTTGCCAAGCCTCCCCCCCAACTCTGTGTCTCTCTCTCTCACACACACACACACCCTTTTGGTCCTATTCCTCTAGAGAACCCTGACATACCTCACGTACATATAAACTCTATGAGAGCAGAGTCTTCCTCTGGTCACTGGGCTGTTCCCAGGCACCTGTCTGGCACAGAATATGTGCCCAACGAAGCGTTTGCTCAATTAGTTAATTTGATGAATGGATTAGCGAATATTCCCAGCAGAATGAACAGTCGAGGTTTCTCTGACTTTTTCATCTTTAGGATGCTGGAGATGTCAAACTATTTTTATTCCTCATTTTTTCCCAGTTGGTGATCCTCTGACTTAGTTTAGTCACATTTTTTAGACCTTTAATTTAATCCATTTTCTGGCCTTTTTGGCTTTTCTGAAAACAAGTTTTTTGAGCATTCAGATCATTTCATTCTTTGTGGGTTTCCTGCCTTGTCACAGTCAAAATGCCCCAGTTCCTGCCTGGACGGTTTGGGTTAAATCTTTGCATATTGCAAACTTGAGTTAATGCAACAATTTAAAAGCAAATACAAGCCCTATGCAGCACCTGCCTTACCCCACGCGTCAGCCACCATGTGCTCTTCGGACCGGCCTCCTTTTTCATACTTAAAGTAAGTTTTTGATGCTGAACAGAGTAAGAGCTGTTTCCAGAAATTCAGCTCTGTGAAGCGGATGTGACCAACTATGAGATGAGCTTGGTGCTGCTGTCTGCCCTTCGTGGCCCGTGATGCCCCTGTCTTCCAGCATTCTGCCCCAGCCTTCGCATTCCTCAAATTCTGGATGGATTTTGGAAGGTGGATTTCGATTCCCACTGAAAAACTTCAGTTTTTTCATTTTGTTTTCTTTTTCCAAAAGAAAACAAAATGAGCGGGAGCATACATTTGTTTTAGACCGCTGGAGAAAGTTGACTGGGTGCAGAGTTTTCCAGAAATAGCATCAGTGTCACAACCCATAAACGTAAAATGTGCTGCTCTCCTGAGCACTTATCACCTAAGCCAGGAATTGTAGACCTGCTCGTAATATTGTCTCAGGAATCCTGAGTGGAATTAGAATACCGAGGAGGAAAAGGCCCCTGAGGCCATCGGAGACACCCCCCCACACACACACACACAGGATTGAGCATCAACTTTCACTGCTTTTTGCTGGTCAGTTTTGGCCTGCTCAATCCCTATCAATCTCTTCTGGGTTTAAACCTGTGCCGTTTTCTTCACTTTCTGGCGGGACACCAGATTCGAAAGAGGAGGGCAAGTAGTATCTTCCTGTTAATCCCCTCTTCACAGCAGTGGGGCTGGGGGCAATAGAAAAGAATTTCTTCTACTCAGTTGGGTTTGCTTAGTTCAGTCTTCCATTATCTGTTGCAGACAGGACTCACTGGTCTCTTCCAACTATGGAGAGATATTTTTAAAGGTTTATTTATTTTATTTGAGAGAGAGCGAGATTGAGCACGGTGGGGTGGGGCAAAGGGGGAGAGAGAGAGAAAATCTCAAGCAGACCCCCTGCTGAGTGGGATCCCCGAGGTGGGGCTCAAACCCATGACCTGAGATCTTGACCTGAGCAGAATCCAAGAGTCAGACACTTAACAGAATGAGCCACCCAGGCACCCCTGGAGAGATTTTTATATTGGTTCCAGACTTTTCATGTGCTGGCAGTATCTGGAAGGCTAGCTGGCTGGTATGCTTAATCCCTATCAGATAGAACAACCAGATAGTTACAGAATGAGGATCCTAACAATTTGAAAGATTTTCATTTGAAAGTCCTTCCCATCTTAGCAGTTCACATTCTGGTATGCTTTCCATCGTGTTATTACTTCCTCGCATGTCCAATTCCGTTACTATGCATTAGCTATTATTCTCTGCTCTAGAAGAGGAGCTGATATTAACAGGATGACAGAATTTCCCCCAGATAAAGTAAAAGTGGGGAACTGTCACCATGAAAAGAGAGATTAATGCTAATAAAGACCTTTTGTTCAAAGTTCTTAAGTTCAAAGAAACTTAATATTCCCTTTCTATAACAATTGATGTTACTTGTCTTTTGTAGTCTCAGAACCTGGCACATAGTAGCTGCTCCAGGAATGTCTGTTGGGTCCAAGAGGCAGTGAAGCCAGCATATTTAGGCATTATTCCTCTGATCTGGATACCAGTTTCAGGTGTTCTGTACGTAGAATTATTCTTTTTTTTTTTTTTTAAGATTTTATTTATTTATTCGACAGAGATAGAGACAGCCAGCGAGAGAGGGAACACAAGCAGGGGGAGTGGGAGAGGAAGAAGCAGGCTCATAGCCGAGGAGCCTGATGTGGGGCTCGATCCCATAATGCCAGGATCACGCCCTGAGCCGAAGGCAGACGCTCAACCGCTGTGCCACCCAGGCGCCCCCGTAGAATTATTCTTATTGAGAGAGAGAGAGCTAGCTGTAGCCCGTGGTAAGTTCACCTGTCTCTTGGCTGGAGGGAAAGAACACTATGGAAGTTGTTTGGAGACTCGGAGAAGCGCTAGGTCTACCTTTTGCTGGCAAGTGTCCCTGGTCAAGTGAGATATTGTCTTGATGCTTTGGTGTCATTTTCCCTCTTGGAAGACTGAATTTTAGGAACGCATTTTTAAAGACGTCCATCCCGAGAGGAAAAGTAGGCAACCACATCTCCCTCAACCCTCCCTCCTTGGAGGTGCCGTGGTATCCTGTGACCTGACAGGATACAGGCTTGGGTGACAAAGGGGGAAGGGCTAGAAGGGAAGAGGGAGGGACTTCCGTGGCAATGGTTTCTACATGAAGAACGCTTAGTTCTCTTGACTCAGAAGATGCCAGTATTATTACTATGCCAGAAAGCAGAAAAAACTATATATGCCATGAAAACTGTGAAAAATGACCTTCAGAAAAATCCTCAGAACTAATAGTTTAAATTCTTTTGATGCTTAGCAATAGAATTTACATATTCCACCTAAAATTTATATTTATGGTTAGAGAGACAAAATATACCTGGGAAACCAAAGAAAGGAATCAATCAGAGATTAGCCCCAAATGCTTCCATACATTTTAGAGGGCTCATTTTTCTAAGGAATTCTAGTCTATAACTCATGAGATAAGTCTGACACAATACCACTTAGACAGATGGACTTTTACCTCCAGAAGAAAGGAACCCCAAATAAATTAAAGATTGGTTCTCCACTGAAAGAAGTTCTTTTTTTTTTTTTTCCCCTGAGCAAAGGTGAAGAAAATCCCATGAGATCCACTGTATCATTGGTTAACCAGACAGGATTTCATCAAAATTGTTTATTCTGCGGTTACATATAAAAGGGAAGATAGAACATACTATAAGCTAAGTACCAGGTTTGGGAGAAATTATCACTTTTTATCCTCGTCACTTACTGGTCAGGCGACTGAGGGTCACCTGGGTCTATACTTTGCCTGAAGTGCTGGCAGCAGAGCTGGGAGTCGCGCTGCAGTTGTTTTGAAACTTCATGGTTTTTCCTGCTTGACTATGTTGTTCCTCACTAGAACTTTATGACAATAACAATAATAAAATTTATTAATGAATAAATTTATTAAATTTATTAATGAATAAATAAATCTATTATTTATTATATTTATATTTATAATATTATATTATATTTATTATATATTATTGTTATTAATTTATTATTAAATTTATTATTAATAAATTAATAATAATACCATTCCCCGGGCACCTATTTATAATGCCAGAAATCGCACTAAGAACTTTAGGTGCATCTAATGATCACATGAAGGGGAGATTATTTCCACTTTATAGATAAAGCCGTGGAGACTGGGAGAATTTAAATGACTTCACCCACAGCGATGGGGTTTGTAAGTGAGAGCCACGGTTCACTTTTGAGCCCACAGCCCTGGCTCCTACCATCCACGATGCTGTTTCTAGAATAGGTCGGACTGTCACGTAATCAGTGTGCTCCTTTTCCGGAGATGTGTGAGCAGAAGGACGGAGCCCCGCGTGCATTTAGCCTGTGCAACCACAAACGTAGCCATTTGGGGCAGCTTACACCTGTCGTCCAAGTTGTCTAGCTGGAAAGTCAGTAAAATGCTCCTCGTGCTTTCCTTTAACAGATACTTACCTCCATCGCCGGACCATGGCCTAAAGGTGTCGACGCTCAAGCAACGGCCGTCAGCTCCAAGCTGTTGAGAGTGCGGAAGAACATTACCATAAGGGAGACGGGGTGCCCGGAAGGTCTGCATCGTGGGAACACATTCTGCTGTCAGCCATGTCCTCCTGGTATGTTCGACCAAACAGCCAGCAGTTAGCTTGACAATCAGGGTGAGGAGTAGCATGCAGTAATAATGGAGAGAAGATTCTATAGTGCTTGGTTCTCCTGCATTCTAGCATGACTGGGAAGAAAAACAACCAGAACATTACTTTCCTGAGACTAGTTGAGTTCAGCCTTATCCTGCTTGTAGTGGACATGAAGAAAAGAATTTACAAATGACATGTCCCCCTGAGGTGAGAGGATTTCTCTCATTCGTTCCATTTTTCAGTAGCAAAAGAAGACTCCTTTGTGACTATTAAAGCTTATCACAATGGAACTGATTAAAATGTATCATCATGGGGCACCTGGGTGGCTCAGTCCTTAAGCGTCTGCCTTCGGCTCAGGGCGTGGTGCCGGGGTCTTGGGATCGAGCCCCGCATCGGGCTCCCTGCTCAGCGGGAAGCCTGCTTCTTCCTCTCCCACTCTCCCTGCTTGTGTTCCCTCTCTCGCTGGCTGTCTCTCTCTCTCTGTCAAATAAATAAAGAAAATCTTTAAAATAAATAAATAAAATGTATCATCATACCCATGGAGCTCTGAAAGCGAGGGACCTCCAGCCTTAAGCAATTCCTTTCAGTCAGAAGGTCTCTGACGCCTGCAAAATACATTTGCATGTTTGCAGCTGAAACTAAGTGAGCTAGAAAAGCAATGGACAAAACCCAGCAATTTTTTAACACCAGAATTTTGAAAAGCAAACCCATTTCAGATCAGAAATCCTTCCAACACTAGCAAATGAGAAGCTTCGCCAAATGCGGAAGTGCACATCTTCTATTTCAGCATGGACTAGAGCTGACGACGTTCTGGCTCAGCTATGACTCCCTCTCAACGGCGCTGCGAAGGACGAGAGGAAGAGAAAGGGAGAAGCAGCAGTTGCTGCTGCTGAGCAGAACCAGACAGGGCTGGATGCCGGAGCTTTCGCGGTGACGTCCCAGGCTTCCGGCACCCACGCGGCTGAGCAGGCTTAGGTCCTGTTCGTAAAGATTCTGCCAGTGTCCCCTGGCCTCCTGTCCGGTTTTTAATAACCCTCATGGAAAACCCCCCTTATAATCCAAACCATGTATACTTCAGCCTATTTACATTTACTCTGCTCCAAAAACGAACAGAGGACGACTCCCTGGCCTTTTTATGACTCGCCGAACATCATCCGTTTGCCCCAGGACTTAAGATCCTTCCTCCTATGTTTAAAACCTAAAATGCAAATTCAAACAAAGATAAGATGCTTTCTACCAAACTGTCAAGGAATTTTGTCTGTTTGCTTTGCTTTCGTGGTGCTTTATTTTCACCGAAGAAGTGTTTTTGACACTGGTGGGTTTGCTTTTGAGATCAGAACTCCCATAAACCATAATTGGAAGGTCAATTCTTACAACCTTTTAAGAAAGAAATTTGGACATGTGGGTCAAAAGCTTGAAATGTTCATGCCTACTGATGTAGTAAGAAATTGATGGGGAAAATGTCTTTAAAAATAGTCAGAGGAAAATGTATTCGTGACACTCCATTGTGACACTCAGTGATGTGGGATTGGTTAGTTACATTGTGGAGGGTTCAAAAGTTGAATGTCTCCAAAATTATATCATGTTTTCTCATATATTTTTGAAATGAGCCTCAATGTATAAATTCCCCGAAGGACTTTTTTTTTTTTTTTTTTTTTTTTGAGAGAGAGAGGAGGAGGAAGAGCGAGAATTTCAAGCAGGCTCCACTCCCAACAGGGAGCCCAATGCAGGGATCGATCTCACAACCCTGAGATCATGACCTGAGCCAAAACCAAGAGTCAGATGCTTAATCTCCTGAGCCACGCCAGCCCCACCTCCCCACCTCCCAAGGGATTTCTAACTGATCTGCCTGCTGGACTAACTGACTCTCTCTGCTCCATCTCTAAGAAGCCTTGCAGGTGTCCAACCCACGCTACTCCCCTTTCTGCTTCTATTCCCTCTTGTTAAATTGTAGGCTTATCACTATTCAAATTGCTTCTGAGTCTTTATGCTTATTGGTGTTGTGATATTAATATGTAATTTAACTATTATATAAACCAATGCCATACGAATACAGAGAAAAGACAGATTTTATTTCTATGTACGCTCGTTTGAATGCTTGGAGGATTTCAGTCCGGGGAGCTGCTAAAAGAATTGTTGATGAATGAGATGAGGTCAAAATAAACAGAAAAATCAGAAAACCCTTGAAAGCTTGTCATACAAATTATTGGTATCTGTAAGGCTTTGTTTCCATCAAAAAGAAGGGAAGAAAGGAAAGAAGGGAGGGAGGGAGAAAGGGAAGGAGGCAGGGAAGAAGGAAGAGAAAGAAAAACAAGAAAGGAGGCATTTTGAATGTCACCTACCTGAGGAAGAATCTGGAATTCTTATTACTTTCTCCTATGCCACAAGACTGGCCAATAATTTCACAGTTATACTTTGTAAAGTAAAACATTTATAGTATTTTTTTCAATGTTGCCCTACGTGAACTAACATTTTTGATCAACTGATCAGAAAGTCCTCATCACGTCACCTTATCCAGTCAGAAGGGTTCTGTGGTACACCGCGTACATTACACACGCACACACATGCATATTACGTGCACATATGCTCACATGTATACATGGGTGAACACGCATAAGAATGCACCAAAACGAGAACCGTGAATCTCTCAGAATGGTTGACATATAGATGCTTTTTATACTTCCCTAACTTTTCCAAGTTCTCCATGTTAAGCATGTGTACTATTATACTCAGAAACAAATGTATTTTAAAATCTTATTTTCAAGAAAACAACCACTCAGGGACGCCTGGGTGGCTCAGTGGGTTAAGCGGTGACCCTTGGTTTCGGCTCAGGTCATGATCTCGGGGTCGTGGGATCAAGCCCCGCCTCGGGTTCCGTGCTCAGCTGGGAGTCTACTTGAGATTCTGTCTCCGTCTCTGCCCCGACACCCCCCACACACACTCGCTCTCTCTTTAAATAAAAAAAAAACTAATTAAAAAAAACAACCACTCATTTTTGATGTTTCGATCAATTGTGTACGTTGGAGGAGAGAAAACCCCGTGTCTACTGGCCTGCCTAGGCGTTGTGCTACTCTTATTCTGCAAGGTAATTCGTTAAAGGGGCCAATTTGTTTAGAAGCCAGGATCATACCACCGGCAGGCCAACGAAATCGCACTTGGCTCGGTGTTCTTAAACATCGCTATGATGTTATACAGCCCCGACGCTCCATGATGCCTGGTATTGGAATTTGGTTCTGGGTTTTCACAATTTATTGTGTTCTCTTGACAACTATCGTCTCCTTTGTTGCCTACTATATCGTACCTGGTTCAGTTTCATAATTTGCTTATGTAGTACTTTGTTTTCTTGGAAAGAATGCTACGAGGATTAAGGAAGTGCTGTCCCCAGGAAAGAGCATCAGTTATTTTTGCGGCACATGTGTGTGGGGCAGATTGGACTCGGCCTAGTCTTTTTAATTGGTTACGCTGTGAATAGTGAGATCCCCCAGCAAAGCTTTCCTCTTAGATTTTCCTTTATAGTTTCTGTCTCTTTCTTCTTCATCCTCCATCGCCTTGCCCTAATCCAGTTTTCTCCAAGGCACTCACCACCACTTGACAATCGTACGTTGATCTAGGCTTGCCCTGCTTCTTCCCTGGAAACGTGAAGTCCTTGCAGACCTAGGCTTTGCCTTCCTTCCTGCAGGATCTCTGGCTCCTGGAAAGGAGCATTTAATAAACATTTGTTAAATAAATGAATTTTCAGGAGAAAGCATTGCCATCTACTGCTTATGAACGCCTATGCAGTGACTCCCTTTATTTGACAAGTAAAGCGAATGTGAATATTACTTACAATCATGTGGATTGAGATAGCCCACCTGATAATAAATTTTGTTATAAATATGTTCATGCCTTCCCATCAAAACGCCCTCTGTCCCGTCCTGACAAAGGAATAGAAAGAGGAACGAATACAAACCTCTGCCCTCCTTGCAAAGAAAGTTGCTAGAGGCATTTCTTCCAGTGCATTCGGTCGTTCTAACCTTTTAAAAAGTATGTACTCCCATTGGTAATCAACCTATGATTAGGCGTATTCTCTGAGTCACTGAGCTTTTGTCTTGGGAGGCTTTCTGCCTGGTGACATGATTTTTAGAATCACCTTCTCTCCCGTCGTATTGATCTATCATTAGTCTGACAATCCTGACTCCCAGTCCCTTGTCATCCTGCACATATCCCACGCTGTTCCACGTCCTTGTCTTCCTCAAGTTCAATGCTTGCTCCGTTTTTCTCTTGGGCAGGCACGCGGAAAGAGGGCGACTGCAAGTCTGAGAGGGGTGAATCAATATGTGTGCTCTGCCAGGAAGGGGTGGAGTACACAGAGGAGAAGCATTTTTCTGATAAATGCAGAAGATGCATACTTTGTGATGGAGAGCACGGTAAGTGTCTTAAAAAGCAATCAGAAAGACCAGTCATGGTACTCCATGTGGAACCACTTACGACACAATTTGAAATTGGGACCTAGTCTGGTGCTGTGTTGGCATAGAGGAAAGGGCAGGGTGGAGCTGGCTGGAGTGAAGCAGGACCAGGTACCGAGCTAATCACCCGTCTAGACATTTGTGGGTCAAATCTAGGCATTTCTCCCAGAATGACTAAATATGAACGTGGTGAACAGGGCTCATCAGCTGCTATCCAAATTGGCAGAAATTTTTTTTCCTGCCCTGACTGGTGCACTGATTACAGCCAGCAAGAGCTCAGAAGCCTCTGATATGAGGACAGAGGAACCCAAGAGGTCAGTGGGATGCTCCCCCTCCCCCTCCTTTGGAGATCCGTTTTGTCCTGATAATTCCAACTGGGGACCTGAATTTCTATGAACGTGAGAGCCCAGATTCAAATACTCCCAGTTTCATTGGATATCAAGAAATGTCTGGACATAAATCATTTCTTGTCCCTATTCAGACCCTAATAGAATGTTTCTCAACCCTGGTGGTCCATTAGGATCATGCAGGGAGCTATGAAAAATGTCAACATTTAGTTCCCACCTCAGAGCAATTAAATCAAAATCTCTGAGTGAGGGCTTTGGCATTGGTCTGACTGACTAGGTCTGGAGTAGGGCCTGATATTCTGCACTTTTTTTTTTTTAAGATTTGATTCATTTATTTGAGAGAGCAAGCATGAGCCGGAGGCAGCGAGCAAAGGGAGAAAGGAAAGCACTGAGCAGGGAGGCCAATGCAGGGCTCGATTGCAGAACCCTGAGATCACGACCCCAGCTGAAGTCAGAGGCTTCACCGACGGAGCCCCCCGGGCACCCATGACATTCTGCATTTCTAACAGGTTTCCAACTGAGGTTGATGCTGCTGGTCCACAAGCCACACCCAAGCAGCCAGGTGCTCTCGAGGCACAGGGGAGCTCTTTAAGCAAAAGTGGGGTCGTGTTGGTTGCTGAACTGTCTGTCCACTTAAAACTCTTCTGGGTCGCCTGTTTTGCACGTGCGCGCTACCCGTGCTGCAAAAGGTGTGCTGACTTAAGCGGTAGATGTCAAAATCTCTTGCAGCCCCTGCTCCCCAGCTGCTATAATTCATAGTCTGCAAACTGGTTTTCTAGGCTTGGAAGTGGAAAAAAACTGTACCCGGACCCAGAATACCAAATGCAGGTGTAAACCAAACTTTTTTTGTAACGTCTCTGAATGCGGACACTGTACCCCGTGCACCACGTAAGTGTTCACCTTTCTTCGATCAAGAGGCTAGATACACCTGGATAGACAATGTCTTCCTCGGGCAGCAGCACTGGCTGAGAGTCAAGAATGGGGGTTCTAGTCTTGCTTTGCCTCCAAGCCACTACATAACTGTTCATTCGTTCAAACGTCCAGTCTCCAAACGTTTATTGAACACCCCCTAAGTGCTTGATACTGTGCGTGCTGCCTTAGCTAGCAAGTGTTATGAGCGAGCCACGTTCCTGGCATCAAAGCTCTCAGGCATGAGGCAGAGAGAGTCAAGAAAAGCAATGGTTATGGGGTCAAGCACCAGAAGAGACGTGTGCTCAGGCTGTTACAAGTTCTATGGAGAACATTCCAGCTCTGCCTGAAGGGCGGGTGAAGATAGGACACACAGCGGGAGTCTTGAGAGAGGAAAGGTGTGCGCACATGGGCAGGACATCTCAGGCAGGGGGTAGCATCTGCAGAGAGACCTATGGCCACTCCAGAGAGCAGAGTACCTGGCCGCAGTGTAGTGAGAAGGACCCAGGGCCAGATCATGAAAGGCCTTGGCTTTCATGCAAAAGAGCTCAATTTGGACCCAAGGTTAGAAAATCTGATTGTGCATTTCACTTAATCTTTTATTATTATTATTATTATTATTATTATTATTATTATTATTATTATTATGTTATGTTAGTCACCATACAGAACATCATTAGTTTTTGATGTAGTGTTCCATGATTCATTGTTTGCGTATAACACCCAGTGCTCCACGCAATACGTGCCCTCCTTACTACCCAACACCGGCCTATCCCAATCCCCCACCCACCTCCCCTCTGAAGCCCTCAGTTTGTTTCCCAGAGTCCATAGTCTCTCATGATTCATTTCCCCCTCTGTTTACCCCCCCTTCATTCTTCCCTTCTTTCTCCTACATATCTTTCTACTATTTCTTATGTTCCACAAATGAGTGAGACCATGTGATAATTGTCTTTCTCTGCTTGACTTATTTCACTTAGCATGATCCCCTCCAGTTCCATCCATGTTGATGTAAATGTTGAGTAATCGTTCTTTCTGATGGCTGAGTAATATTCCATTGTATATATGGATCACATCTTCTTTACCCATTCATCTGTTGAAGGGCATCTCGGCTCCTTCCACAGTTTGACCATTGTGGACAATGCTGCTATGAACATTGGGGTGCGTATGGCCCTTCTCTTCACCTCGTCTGTGTCTTTGGGGTAAATACCCAGTAGTGCAATTGCTGGGTCATAGGGTAGCTGTATTTTTAACACCAGGAACCTCCACACTGTTTTCCAGAGTGGCTGTACCAACTTGCATTCCCACCAACAATGTAGGAGGGATCCCCTTTCTCCACATCCTCTCCAACATTTGTTATTTCTTGCCTTGTCAATTTTTGCCATTCTAACTGGCGTAAGGTGGTATCTCAATGTGGTTTCGATCTGAATTTCCCTGATGGCTAATGATTTTGAACATTTTTTCATGTGTCTATTAGCCATTTGTATGTCTTCATTGGAAAAGTGTCTGTTCATATCTTCTGCCCATTTTTTTGATTTGATTATTTGTTTCTCATGTATTGAGTTTGAGAAGTTCTATAGATCTTGGATACCAGCCCTTTATCTGTAGTGTCATTTGCAAATATCTTCTCCAATTCTGTGGGCTGCCTCTTAGTTTTGTTGACTGTTTCCTTGGCTGTGCAGAAGCTTTTTATCTTGATCTTCTGATTAACTGGGTGATTTTGAGCAGGTCACTGAACCTCTCTGAGCATCCGTTCCCTCACTCATGGGAAGCAAACAGTGTTCACATCTCCTATCCACCTCATTTCTGTGAAGCTCAGACTGGATGATATGTGTTGTAAAGTAGCTTGTGCTCCGTAAGATATTGTGTGGTACCAATATAAACATTCAGGATTATATTCATGTGCCTCTCCCCAAACTTGTATTTCACCTTGGGAAACTTTCAGGAGTTCACCTAGTTGACTTGAGAAGTAGGGACATGATGCCGTCTGTCTCTTATTGACTAGAAATTTAAAATTATGTGCAGTTAACCTATTCTCTCCCTTCTAGCTCCCACCCCCCACCCCATGGCTGAGAGTGACTCATGATGACAGCATAAGTAGGGACTGCAGGGGAGGGACTAATGTGCTATAATAATAATAATAATAATAATAATAATAATAATAATAATACATTGACCCTTAAACAACATGTGTGTGAACTGTGCAGGTCCACTTATATGTGGTTTCTTTCATTAAGTACAGTACAGCACTGTAAATGTATTTTCTCTTCCTTATGATTTTAATTTTTTAATTTTAATTTTTTTTAAAGATTTTATTTATTTATTTGACAGAGAGAGAGACAGCCAGTGAGAGAGGGAACACAAGCAGGGGGAGTGGGAGAGGAAGAACAGGTTTCCAGCAGAGCAGGGATCCCGACGTGGGGCTCGATCCCAGGACCCTGGGATCACACCCTGAGCCGAAGGCAGATGCTTAACTACTGAGCCACCCAGGTGCCCCTTTATTTTTATTTTTTAAAGAGAGAGAGAGAGCATGAGCAGGGTGGGGAGGATAGGGGCAGAGTGAGAGCGAGAGAGAATCCCAAGCAGGCTCCATGCCCAGCTCAGAGCCCAACATAGGGCTCCATCTCACGACCCTGAGATCATGACCTGAGCTGAAATCAAGAGTTAGATGCTCAACCCACTGAGCCACCCAGCTGCCCCTTCCTTATGATTTTTAAGTAACATTTTCCTTTCTCTAGCTTACTTCATTGAAAGAATACAGTATAGAATGCATGTAATATACAGAATGTGTTAATTGACCATTTGTGTTATCAGGACGCCTTCGGTCAACAGTATGCTATTAGTAGTCAAGTTTTGAGAGAGTCAACCCCCACATTGTTCAAGGGTCCACTGTAATAATAGTTCTAAATACCTCATAGTCTCAATTTAATTTTCTTCTCATCATAACCCTCCTTGTTATTGTAATGTAGTCTCCTTGTTATTGATGAGAAAACAGGCTCGCGGTGGTTAAGTGACATACCCAAGCTCACGGGGTTAGGGAATGGGCTAAACCAGGCTATCATTTAGACAAGCTGACAATCTGACTGTCCGAAGGAAACCCCAGGATTCTCCTCCTGAGTGTTCTGATCACCACCTGATGCTGAGAGGGGAAACCTCGGAGGGTTGGCTGGGTAAGCTTTCTAAGCAGTATCATGGGCAGGGGCTGCTGTCCATTCATTTAATTGTTCAGTGGGAATGTTTTGAAATAGCTTTGGGCAGTTCATGATTTTAAGAGCGTAGTTTACCACCAATCTCAAATCTTTGTTTCATCCTTTTTCCTATTTGTCAATATTTTATTACTTTCCTTTAACACTTGGTATTTTATTTTTTAAAAGATTTTATTTATTTATTTGAGAGAGAGAGAGAGAAAGCACGAGCAGGGGGAGGGGCAGAGGGAGAAGGACAAGCAGACTCCGTGCTGAGCAGGGAGCCCGATGTGGGACCCGATCCGCATGATGTGGGATCATGACCTGAGCTGAAGGCAGAAGCTTCACCAACTGAGCCACCCAGGTGCCCCAACTCTTGGTATTTTAAAACGAACGTAGTTACTCTTTGGGACATTTCTCATTCAAACATCCAAATTATGTTATGAATTTGTACCAACTTTAGATGCTAATCTAGCAATATTTGAGGGATGATGTTTGCCAGAGACGCAAATATGAATGAAATGGCCCTGGTTTTAGAATGTGTCATTGCAGATGATCAAGGAGTCAGTCCACCAGGCTTTTTGAATTTCCTCTGTATTTTATTAAAGATTTTATTTATTTATTTTGAGAGAGAGAGAGGGACACACACACACACAGACATGCGTGTGGTGGGGGGAGGGGCAGGGGCAGAGGGAGAGAGATTCCCAAGCAGACTCCATGCTGAGTGCAGGAGCCCGATGTGGGGCTTGATCTCACAACCCCGAGATCATGACCTGAGCCAAAACCAAGAGCTGAACGCTTAAGCGACTGAGAGGCGCCCCAGTTAGTGTTTTGGTTTTTTTGTGTGTTTTTTTTTTAGGTGTGAACACGGAATCCTTGAGAGCTGCACACCAACCAGCAACACCAAATGCAAAGAAGGTTATTATTTCTTTTTATGATGACAATCTCCCCTCTCTCATCCCTACTGTAAAATATGAAGAAAAGCCAATCCCTTTTGATTCTTTGAGAGTACTCTGTTTAATCTTAAAGATTTCTTATTTTCACATTCAATGTTCAATGTTTCTACCTACAGGATCCAGCTCCAAATTTCTGTGGTTTTGTGTCCTAATCCCGATTCTAGTAGCTGCACTAATATGTTGGTGTAAGTTCTTACTTTGTTCAAACAACTGCAGATTGAGATAATTTGGGAAGTAGTTATTCACAAGAATTCCCCTCTGTCTCCTACCCATATGAATGCTCCTGCCAGGTAGGTACTTCTGTTATATTGTTAAATTCCCGCCACGAAATGCCCCCCCGAGAACGGATAAGAACTAGATAATATCACCCGTCGGCTACTGTTTTTGAGCAATCATTCTGGGGCTCAGAACGGATATTCCCATCCTCCTTATGAACAAGGGTATGTTTTCACCCCAGCAGCAGCTGAGCTGGTCAGGAATCAGATGGAATCCTTGACTGCTCGTTGAGATGGCCCCATAAAGAGCACGAGGAGCAAGGATCTTCCTGGGAAAGATTGCAGAGAACACTTGATTGCAGGTCCTCTCTGTGCCTCCCTCTCCCTTGTTCAGGCTCCATTGTTTTTGTGTTTTTATTATTATTTCTCCACCTTAACTTAAAATACTGTGGCAATGGAATCTATGCTAGGGTTATTTAGCAAAGTCAACAGGTAAGCCCAAATGGGCATCATCATGATGACCATAGAAAAATCCCTTGAAATCACTCCTAAAACACAGAGGGGTGTCAAGTTTTAATAACTCGGAGGTATCTAATTTTTCCTTCTCCGTTGGAACCCATCACTGTTTCTCCAGGTCAGGTGAAGATAAAGAGGTCACCTTGCCTTTAGAAGCTAAAAACACACGCTCAGTGCTTAAACACGATCATTGTGCTTGGAGATGTGTCCACTTGTTTCTTTCATTTCATACTGACTTCAAGGCACACACGCACTGAGTGTGTGCACTGTAGGGATTTGTATGTACTTGAATTTCTGGGCCTTCAATGCCAACTTTCCGTATCCTTTGGCTTCTGCGTCCTACCACAGGCACGTCCCCCAATTCCATTCTGGTGACAGGGACTAGTGGTGGCCAAATGATAAGTCAAAAGCCAGCTTCATGCTATAGGCCCGTGTGTGATCACGGGATGGCTCCATCAAAATGTGACATATCTCTAGAACATTTGACCTCGCGGGGTGGGATTTCCAAAATCAGGACAATGGGTCCTCTTGGGGTGTTGGTCACTTTAAGTTTCAGCGAATTTCTCCTTCCTTCTCCCACTTCTTTTAGTGCGAGAGTCTGTTCTCACGGGCTTCCTACCAGGCTGAGATGTGAGTCTGACAGAAATGTCTTTAATCTTCCAGGGATGTTAAGACGGCGCAGGAAGAAAAGCAATGAAGTCCTTCGATCCACAGGCTCAACCACTGTAGGTGTTGAAGCATGCATCTGCTTCCTTCAGAAAATGGAGAGAGTCATAATTCAGCTTTGTTTTTGCTCCTTATTTTCAAACAAACGTTTATCTTGAGTGCGTGTGCACGGGTTAGAGGGGCATCAAGAACGGACGAAGATTTGGTGCCCAGTTTAGAGGACCTTTCTACACAAAGAGCATGAGAGTCAATTAACAAAGAGTAGGAGAGGGCTAAGCTAAGACTCCTTAGTTTCTGGCAAGCCTGGAATTTTGCAGAATAAAAATTTGATGGGGAAAAGAATCCTTAATCACGTCATCTAGCTAATCTTATACATCAAGCTACTGATTGTACGTCCTTCAGTATTAAGGAAGAATTAGACAATTACATTTAGAATATTATAAATATATTTTAATTTATCTTGCTCCTTCCCTCTGCTTTTTGTCTCCCCCAGGAAATGATGCCAATAAATTTTGCAGGTAAGGCTTCTATCATTCTGTTTCACAGAGATGGCTTCCTTGGGAGTTAACAGGCCAATTTCAGAGTAAAATAATGTTGCTAATTTCGGTGACATCTTGTGAGGTCTCTTCCTCGAGCTTATAGCTCCTTGGGCTCACCATCAAGGGTTTAGCAGACAGTGTGTTTGAATGTATAACTAATACTCATAGTTAAAAATAAATGGGATAGCAATCGGAGACTTAGGAGAATTTTCCTTCACAAACAGGTGTATTATAGAACTCCTGCTTAAATTGATTTAGGGCACTGGGTGTTATACGCAACTAATGAATCATTGAACTTTACATCAAAAACCAGGGATGTACTGTATGGTGACTAACATAATATAATAAAAATATTATTATGGAAAAATAAAAAATTAAAAAAAAATTTTAAAAGGGAAAAAAAGTAAATTGATTTAGGGGCTAAATAAGCTGAATTGTAGGTGTGGTTAATCCTGGTGTATTCCTGGCTCTGGTGTATCACGTGATTCCATTCAGTCGTGCTGCTCTCTGCCTGTGAGTCAGAGAGAAGATCCTAAAGTCTTTGCCTGCCTTTTAGGTTTGTGGGTCACTAATCATCAGATCCATAAAGAACATTAGAGGTGATCTTTTCCAACCCTCTTATTTTATAGCCAAGAAAAGAAGATAGAGAGATGTCATATATCTTGCCCACGTCATAGAGCAAAGTACTGGGGACCCAGGAGGGGCTGGGATTAGAGCTCGGGGCGGGGGGAGGATTCTGTTTTCATTTTCCCCTGATCAGTTCTTCCAATCTCTAGGACTGAGCCCGTATTCTTAATACTATTAGAAGAGAAATAAACTTGGTTTTCAATAATGAGAATTCCATTCAGAAAAACAAATTTTCAGAGACTGTCCTCTATTTTTCAGACATCGACCTGAGTAAATATATCACTAGTGTTTCTGAACAAATGACAATAACTCAAGTCAGAGAATTTGTTCGGAAGAATGGTATCAACGAAGCCAAGATAGATGAGATCAAGAATGACAATCTCCAAGACACAGCGGAACAGAAAGTCCAGTTGCTCCGTAATTGGTACCAACTCCACGGGAGGAAAGATGCATATTGCAATTTAATTAGAGGCCTCAGAAAAGCCAATTTCTGTGCACTAGCAGAGAGAATTGAAGAAATGATCCAGAGAGACATTACTAGCTAACTTGAAAATGGAAACTTCAAACATGAAAATAGAAGACAAAGCTTGGCCAAAAGTGGAAAACAACTCACTCCGTCCTGAGTATATACGAGTCAATAGAAAGAAAAAGTAGTGTTTGAGTAAGTTCCGACCAGCTGTGGACCATAAACGTTGCTTGGCTTTTTACAGGGTGTGCATTTCACCTGTTAGATGTGTAGAGCTAGTATGTTTACAGGTCCTGAAGGTCTCAGGAGTCTGACCTCAAGATTGCCGGGAAGACAGACAGGGTTAATAGTAAAAGCAATGTCGCAGTATGTGTGCAAGTTGCGTGCAAAGGACAAAAGACAAGGAGCACGCTCTAGTGTCTAACGAGAGGGTGTGGGTAGGAGCGGAATCGGCGTTCGGGAATGCAAATGTCTCCCCGCAGGTCGACTCCATTCCATGAGTCAACAGAAGCTGAGACTTTTTGTTGCAATGTCACAATCACTGGCAAGGCTACTTGGTTTCTGCATGACCTCTCCAGCTCCACGATGACTCCAGAGACTGCACCATGTCTGTGAATTTCGCAACTCCCAGAGGACAGGATCCGAGGCAAGCTCGCGTGTACATCTGAGTGCAGAATTTGATAAGGGTCTATCTCAAAGATCTTTGCACAGATCATGGGCATTTCCGTGTGAAATATTTCAATTTTGAATTCACGCAGGAAAGGCAGACTGACTTACAAAGCTTGGATATTTTCTACTCGGATGCCATTTTACTGGATCGAGATAATCCACTTATTTCTCAGGAAAGTCGTACTGGGGCTTTGTTGCCTCTCCGTTCTCTCTCTGGTATGTATCTTGATTGTACATCTTCACACCCAGAACTGCTGCCTAGCAAACACATAATGATCCCCTAAAAGCCAGGGCTGCCTGTCGAAACTTCTAGCCTGTTTTGGAGAGACTACTGCTCTTTCAGAAGGTGGCTCTGCAGCATATCGGGAACCCAGCAACCCACAGAAGTTGACAGTGTAGATTCTTATTTTGTCCTGTTCTTCCCAAAATGCTCAGTCACCTCCCATGTGACCTCTGTCACTACAAGGGCAGCGCATACACAGCAAGGGTGAAGTCATCTCCAGGCTTTAGGGACGCCCTTGTTACTCCCTGTCGCTTCTGACACAAACAAGCCCCTCTCCCCTCTGCTCCTTCCTCCCCTTTTCCATTTAAACACGTCTAGAAGTTTGTGTTAAATAGGAATCTTAATAAATACTATTTTTATTTATATGGATATAAATGGAAGACAGGTAAAACAAAAAAGGCAGATATTTAGAACCACCTAATGGGCCTCCATCAATGGCAGATATTTTTTCCTTATATTTGGAAATATAAAATATTTCATTAAAATCACATTTTGGGAGTTTCTGGTTATCTCTTTTCTGGTGGGGCCTTGCTTTTTGTTTTTGTTTCCCTGTCCTCTAACTGTTGCTAAATGTAACCTGGTTATGAATCGCTGATTCTCTCTTGGGTCTCTCAGAAAGTACTTCCTTTCTAAAGCCCTCTTAGTACTTACTTAATTCCCTCCGTAGGCTGTTACTGCCAAGAACACCTCTCCCAAATAGCACATAATTATTTGTTATGGGAGGGTATGTTACAACAGGATTATATGTCAGGCACTGAATGTGGGTAAGAAAGTAAATATTTCAAAGGGTAGGTTTTATTGGTAAGAAAGGTAAATGGGGATTTTGAAAAATGCTCTTTCCTGCATACTTTCCATTCTGGCTACTTTGTGACCACTGGACTACCCCCCCCCTTTTAAATTTGATTTTTTTTTAAAGATTTTATTTATTTATTTGACAGAGAGAGAGACAGCCAGCTAGAGAGGGAACACAAGCAGGGGAGTGGGAGAGGAAGAAGCAGGCTCATAGCGGAGGAGCCTGATGTGGGGCTTGATCCCATAACGCCGGGATCACGCCCTGAGCCAAAGGCAGACGCTTAACCGCTGTGCCACCCAGGCGCCCCTTAAATTTGATTTTTTAAAAATACTTTATGTATTTGAGAGAGGAAGAGCAGGAACAAGGGCAGAGGCAGAGGGACAGGGACAAGCAGATACCCTGCTGAGTGGGCAGCCTTTCCTGGGGCTCGATCCCAGGACCCTGAGATCATGACCTGAGCCAAAGTCAGACACTTAACTGACTGAGCCACCCAGGTGCCCCAAATTTAATTTTAATAATATATTCTGTTTAACCCATTATTCCCAAAGTATTCTCATTTGAAGATGTAATTAATATAAAAACTACTAATGAGATAGTTTACATTCATTTTTTTCATACGAAAGTCTTCCAAATCTGGTCTGTACTTTATTTATACTTAAAGGCACATCTCGGTTTGGACTAGCCAACGTTTCAAGGGTTCAGTAGCCACGTATGGGTATGGCTAGTGCTGCTGTTTCACGTGGCTCAGGTCATGTCTCTGTGAGGGCAGGTCGAAAAGCCCTGGACCCCCTGGCTGGTTTAGCCCTGCTACTTCCCGGTCTGTTCATCAAGGTCTCTTCATTTTGATTGGTTGGAACGTTGACATCTTCCATCCCTATGTCAGTTTTAAGAATTACGCTGTTTACAGTGCCCGGGAGTTGGTCTTTGCCCAGCTCTTGGAGACTTCGCCCCGCACGTGCACACGGTGATTGGCTCAAGACGCCAGAGAACCGCTGTTCTGATCTCTGGAGCTCCTGTTTCTGGGGAGCTCCCTTCTTTCCAGAACTCTGTACTGTAAAACCTGGAGTCTCAGCCTTCCGAGTTCCAGTCTCTGCTCCTCAACTCACAGCGATGACCATGCTCTGCTTAGGGTGTCCCCGTGGGCTGGAAAGTGCCCCTGGGCAGAGAGTCTCAGTGCTCATAGGACACACCTCATTGGCTTCTCTCCCCTGAGAGATCACAGTGTGGGCCACCTGTTGTCCAGTTTTCTAGTTGTAGACAGCGGAAAAGCAAGTCTGGTCCTCATTATCCTTCATGTCCAGAAGCAGAAGCCTCACTTTGCAAGGTGAAGCCCAGGTAGAGAAGATCTCGTGCCCACTCAGTGAGTCCCAGCCAAGAACGCTGGGTTCCTTGGGGAGAGAGGGGGAAGCTGGAAAGGTCTTTGGTGTTGGTGTGAGGGCTCTTTCCCCCAGGATTTCACCCGACCATGACTGCTCACACATCCGTAATCACCTGAGCCATGTTTCCTCATTCTGGTGAACCCAGCCTGGTCCTCTCTGTGGTGGGCGTCCTGGGCAGGAGTGTCAGTCACGTGCTGCGGAGAACAGGCTTTGGAGAAGGAGAGATCAGACCGTGGGGAGAGCCTTGCTCACTCCGTGATGATCTGGGGCACACATGCGGTTTTCCCACGTCTGCTTGCATCAGATGGTTTTTCGCTGTGGAAACATCATGTTTCTGCACAACCATCTGGATAAGGCATATGGTCAATGCCATCTGGAGAATTTTCCGCCCTCGCTCCCAAGTGGTGATTTATCTGGTGATAGAATTTTATCCTAGGGCACCTGCAGTTTTCCCTCTGCACTTTGAAAATACTAATCTACTGTCTTCTTACATCTATGGCTGCTGAAGAGATGTCCTCTGTGGGTCTAACTATCACTCCTCCATAGGCAATCTTTATTTTTTAACTCTGAGAACTTTCAAAGCTTCCCCTGCCCTTGTCCTTGGCTTTCTGCAGTCTCACTTCTATGAGTTTCAGTGTGGACTTATCTTCACGTGAGGAAATTTTCCATCAGAAAGAGAAGTCTGAAATGTTTCGTCATTTCTAGAAAATTCCCAGCTCTTTTCTCCTTCAGAAGGATTTCTTCTGAAACTCTTCACATCCTCTGGTGAAGTTTCTTGAGTTACTCTTCATGTCTCTTCATTTTTATTTTGATCTTTTAATATAATTGTCTCTCTAGGTTGTATTTTGGGGAATTCCTCACTGCTCTTTCCCAGTTAACTTTTTTTCATAGTAAGACTAGAGTGTTCTGCCCACTGAAGTGTGTTTTTTGTTGTCTCTGCTTTTTATCCTGAATATTTCCGGTCGTTTCACATTTCCCGTTGTTCTATTTCTGCTTTTCTTCATGGACAGTTTATTATAGTTTAACAGATCTTATCGTACTATTTACGTCCTTGGGGATCTTACACATCATCATTTCAAAGTCCTTTTTACATGTGCTTTGTTATCTCCACTTTAACTGTGCTGATATCATCCGTGCTGCTTTTGCAGGTTGGCTTTTCCCGTGTCATTTTCTTCCTGCATTTTTGAACTTGTAGGTTCACGCTGAATGACAGATTTCCCCCCTATTTGTCTGCATTCACCTTTACCTCTCCTTGTCTAGTAGTTTATGGCTTCTTTAACCAGGCCTATCAGCATCCCCAGGGCTGGGCCAGGATTTCTAGAGCTGTTTGGGGAACCACACCCTTTGGTGACACTGGGGCTGTTGAAGATTCAGTCAGGAACCTGCGGGTGGCTTGGCTCAGCCAGTTGTCATGAGGTTTTCAGATGTGCCCAGGTCACCATCTTGCAGGGAAGGCTTGATCTCACGCTTTAGCTTGACTTTGCCTTTTTATTTTCCTTCTTAAATGGTTTCTGTATTGTTGCTGTTTGTTCAGATGGGGAAGGAGTGGCCCCCAAGAAATGAGCTTCCATTTCTATAGTAATTATAAGGCCTCGTGTTTGTCACTAGAAGATCAGAAACAATGTCCTGTTTTGTTTTAATTTGTGAGTTACATTTGTAACTCGGGTCAATTTCAGTTCTATAGGACCCTTTGGCAGGAATCAGGAGAACAGAAAGAGGTTGTGGGGTTTTGGGGTGGACCGGAGTGTTACTATAGTGATGAATCTAGAGTCATACAGATCTAGAATTAAATAGTGAGTTCCTCTGTAATGGTAGAAACAAATACTTTAATCTCTTTGAGCCTTACTTTCCCCACCTATAAAATGGGGGGAAAGTTTCAACATTTTTGAGTTTTATGAGGACTAAATAAAGTGTGTATGAAGTATGTACCACAGCGCCTGGCTCTGTACCTTGAAAGATGGTAATAAAAAACCCACTTCAGATGCTTAAATAAGCAAAATATGAATTGATTGGCACATGTTTCTGGAGGCTTGAAGATATTACTGGGTATTACCACGGGGGGAGGAATTACTTTGCTCAGATACTGCTGGCTTGGCATTTTTTAAGTAGAAGAAATCAGTTTATTATGAAAGCAAGTGCATGTAAGGGCCTCCCGGAAGTTTTGCTGCCAGCTTTAAAGTCCTATGTTTCATTTCTAGTCACCAAGCTAAGCTTCAGGCGGAGACATGTACCGTCAGTAAAGGCCAATTCGTATCTTCCCTCCTTCCACTGGAGTGTTTGAAGGGAGGGGTTGGCTTCCTGGCACGGCAGTGAGCACTTCTAGTTATGTTATTAATGAGAGGAGACAAATCTAGTGTAATATCAGCCCCCTTGGGACCCAGGTGCCTCCAGTCATCCACTGTCGGCTCCCACTAGGCCACAATCCCAGACGCATGGAGCAGGGCCCTGCAGGAGCTCCCAGACCAGACTGGGGACGTAGACACTCCCCTCCTCCTGCTCACCCTCACCTCCCCTGCTCTGCACCCCGAAGTCTTCTTGTATGCCCTCCCCTCTCTCCCATGCCTCTTTGCACCCTGATTCTCCTCTTTTCCTCCTCCCCATGCTCTTGTCATGTTCCTTCCCTTCTGTCTTCTACATTCTCCGTGAGGGGAGCTGGCAGGTCTCCCTACTGTCCACCCCCGGTCTGTTACCAGGCCCTATTGGCCTGATGTGTAAGTAGTTCTGGAACCCAGCACTTCCATGGAGCATTGGCTGCCCTGCCCTCTCCCTGGCCACCCTCTTTCCTTGGATTATTGCAACACCGTCTTGACGTGTCTGACTTTTACTCTTCGCGCTTCTAACCCATCCTCCAAAGAGCAGCCACCACAATCCAATTGTATGGCTTCCCTGCTTAAAATCCTCCATGACTCCCGTTGCTTCCCGAATAGTCTATACTTGGGTTGCGAGTCCTATGAGATGTGGGCATGTGTGCCTTTCTAACACCCTTTTTTTTTTTTTAAGATTTTTTATTTATTTGACAGAGAGATCTAGCACCCTTTCTTAACACCTTCCCATCCAGTCCAAAGCCCCGGCCATGTCAAACCATTTATTGTCCCTCAGAGCTGCTGTTCATCTTCGCCTCTGGGTGTTTGCTTTCTGCTTCTTCCCCATTTTGTCCCCCTGCTTCCAATTTACCCCTCAGGTCTCAGCTTTAAATGCCACCTGCTACGGAATTGGAATTCCACCGTGAGGCGGTCTAACCCAGGCACCTCGGAGGTATTCACGTGTCCTGCCCCCCAGATAGCTGTTTGTCCCTCCCTCTCTAGCCCAGGGCCCCCTGGGGACAGAAATCACACAGAGCAGGTATTCATTCAATCAATATTTTGTGACTGAATCAGTGAATGAAGGAATAAATGTATATCTAGTCATTTGTGTCGTTTTGTGACTGCCTTTCCGTAGAAAAATTATGAGTAACTGATCACTCACTCTACAGGGAGGCTGACCTTTTTTCTTAAAAAACACACTTCACTCAGTCAAAATGTTCTGCACTCTGCCCCTGCCCCAAGAAACATCTTGCCAAATTCCACCCCTCCTCAAAGGTCCAGCGAAAGCCCTAGCTCCCTGAAGGGGCAGTCACCATCTCCCCCAAAGCCTCGCGTCTCCTGAAGTCATAGTGACTGCCTTCAGGAGCCCCCCTGTCACCCCAGCAGGAGGCCTGAAATTGTTGACTTGCTGCGAATACGTATGTATCCGTCAGGTCCTTCGGGGCAGAAAAGGACTTAAGAGAGCAGGCTCTGAGGACAGCCCATTTGGATCCCTGCCGTTCCTGCATCTGGGACCCGGCCCCTTGGACGAGTCAGTTAACGTCCCTCGGCCTCAGCGTCCTCACCTCTAGAAGAACAGTAGCCATCGCGTGGTGCTGCCCGGAGCGGGAGTGAGCTACCACACCGGGAGCGCATAGAACGGTGTCCAGCACATTCTGTAAGCGCTGAACAGAGCTCTCCTACACGGACCTCAAGCGCCACGGTCCCACAGGCCGCACCCAATGCTGGTGCGGGAGGAAGGTCGCCACGGGTCCCTCGAAACGGGTGCTCCAGGAGACCACACACAAAGCCACGCCTCGGCTGTCACGCGAAGCAAGGACTTGGCTGCCAGCCCCGGGGCTGTTGGGGCTTGAACTAGCTAGAGCTAGAAAACAGGTCTGCAGGAGAAGGCAGCCAAGTGGCCACCAGGAGGCAGTCAAAGACTACGACAGGGACACGGGCACAGGTGAAAGGATGCGCCTACCTTCCTGTCCCCGCTCACTGCTGCAGCAGCAAGGGTGACGGGACAGCAGAGCCCTCGTTGCGGGAGACCTGTCCCTGCCACCCGGGCGGACGACGCTCGACCACGAGCAGCAGCCGAGGATTTGCTGTCCTCTGTGGCGCCCTCCCAGGCCCTCCCCCACCGCGCTCTATAGCTCCCCCTCTGGAGAGCAGGAACTTTTTAAAAAAGTTTTATTTATTTAAATAATGTCTGCACCCAACGTGGGGCTCGAACTCACGAGCCCGAGATCAAGAGTTGCCTGCTCTTCCATCTGAGCTAGCCAGGCGCCCCTAGATGGCAGGAACTTCACATCTGTCTCCGAAACCTGGCACCCGGGTCCTCCTCAGCCTGCTCCCAGCCCAGCCCGTCATATCTGAAAAGTCTCCCTAGCAAAGCTAAGGAACTCACAGGTCCAGCGCCCGATCTAATGCCTGCCCCGCCCCTGCACCTCTGCTTGGACTGCTTCGAACGTGGAATTCTCTCCTCCATCTTCGAAGGTCAGACGCCACCCTCTTTTGAGGCTTTGATGAAGACCACGTGCTTCCCCGGGGTCTTGGGCTGAAGACGCCTTTCTGACTCTGACGGTGTCAGAGCTCGGGCCCCATCTGCTTATCAGGGCTGGTACTCTTCCCCCCACTTCTGTAGAGCGGATTAGAGACGATTGTGCAAAGCACCTGGTACAGTGCCGGGCTCACTTCAACATGGCACCTGTTCTTACAATTATCACTCTCACTGAAATTGATACACAGCTCATCAGCATACAAGCAGGAAGGTAGGAGTGAGGTCTGACCAATCTCCCACATGTAAGGATTTATAAAAAATTTGCTGCACACGTGATCACACAAATTAGAGAGCCAGCCAACCCCTAATTCATCGCGGAAGCAACGGAAGGGGCAAATGACTCCTTGTGGGGTTTGTTGGTTTGTTTGTTTTTTGTAATTATGATTGTGAAGTACAAGCCAGCAAATGCAGTCATTATTTTTCCCTAATCTTGAAGCCAGTATAGTCTCTTAGAAAATTCAAGTAATACAGGTAAGTGTGAGGAAGAAAGTGCAAGTTAACCCAGTCTCACCAACCAGAGGTAACGGCTCTCATGAATCTATGGATATCTACTCAGACATCGAGTTAAATAAACGTGATCTACTACATATGCTTCTAACCTGATTGTTACTCAAGATGGGTTATGGATGCTGTTGCATATTAATAAATATAAAAATATCTTTTTAGTATTTAAAAAACGTAACATCCATTTAGCGGGCATAGTATTCTACCACTTTGAGGTATCATGCTTTATTGAAACACAAATGTTATCATTCATTTTGTTAAAATGTGAGTGTGGTATAAGAAAGTGAAGACATTTAGCCCCTACGGGCATTAGCGCTTTAGCTCCTACCTGACTTACTTAACCTTGAACTAAAAACTTGGTTGGAGGGGGAGGGGTGTCGCCTGGGTGGCTCAGTTGATTAAGCATCTAACTCTTGATTTTGGCTCAGGTCATGATCTCAGTGTCGTGGGATCAAGCCCCAAGTCAGGCTCTGTGCTCACCGAGGAGTCTGCTTGAGATTCTCTCTCTTTCCCTCTGCCTCTGCCCCTCCCCCCACTTGCGAGTATGCTCTCTCTCTCTCTCTCTCTCTCTCTTGATCTCTCAAATGAATAAATAAATCTTAAAAAAAAAAAAGACTTGGTGGGGAAGTGTAAGGAGACAGTGCCCCAGAAGTTGGGCACTGCCAAAGTGGTACCCCGAGGGTGAACAGAATGTCTCCAGGTGGCTGAGGAATGGGAGATCCAGGACAAGGACTGGAGGAGAACAGGGGGTTCTGGAAATGGTTTCTCTAGGTAGACATATCTGGGTCAGCCCTGCCAAGGTTTGGGTATCTCCAACGCTCCACTCCCAATGTAAGCCTCAGCCAAGTTCAAAGATGCAGGGTCTGGAGCTACCCCTAGCTGAACAAGATTATTTCCATACCACTCGATGCTGGCCAGCCAACTAATGAGGAAGTTACAGAATGAAAAATAAAGAAAAAGTGGTTATAGAGGGAGGAAAAAACTTAACCGAGTGATTACTATGCACTATGCTATGTGCTTATGTGAAAAAAAGCATTGACAAAATTCCACATCTATTCATGATGGAATTTCTGCAAAACTGGAAATAGAAGGGAATTTCCTCAACCTGGTGAGGGATATCAAGGAAAAACTCAGCACTAACATCGTAGGTCGTGGGGCAGGATTACATGTACATCATCTTGCTACTCCTTCCAGTGGTTCTGGGTTGATGTTCTTTTCCAGTACCAGTAAGTTTTTACTGGTCAGAAATGAGGGGAGGGGATCAGGGAATGAACAGATAAGTACAGTCTCTCCCCCCTTTCTCCCCTCCCCATAAATTCAAGACTTCACACCACAAGCCTTTGGTTTCTATTAAACAATCTTTCAGGGGCACCTGGGTGGCTCAGTCGGTGAAGCGTCTGCCTTTGGCTCAGGTCATAGACCTCAGGGTCCTGGGATCGAGCCCTGCATCGGGCTCCCTGCTCAGCGGGGAGCCTGCTTCTCCCTCTCCTCCTCCCCCTCCTTCTGTGCATGCACGCTCTCTCTCTCTAATAAATAAAATCTTTTAAAAATTCAGTAAAAGATAAATAAATAAGCAATCTTGTGGCCACTTTGACACAAGTTTCTTGCACCTGTACCAAAGTTCCTGAGTGACTTGGATATGCATTCATCTTCCCTTTCTTGGTCTCCTGACCGTACTTTCTATGTGGAAGGCCGCCCTCATTGCTTCTGCTTCTCTCTACCCGAAGATGAGAGACTAAAGCAGGTTTGGTCCATCCAAATACAAGTGTATTGGTACGAATCACAGCAAGGATTGGTCTTGACACAGGAGACTGGGAACAAGGGATGGAGTGCTCTTAGCTTCTTCAGGATTTAAAGGTTCATGTGTGTGGGGCTTTTTTTTTAGGGGGAGAGGGGGAAAAGAAAAAGGGATAGGGCAGGAATCAAATTTTTAGGACTGAAGATCTGGCCCCAAATAGGAAATAGGGGAAGGGGAACCCAAGAGAAAGGGTGGTTCAAGGCCCCCACACTTCAAGAGGGGCGACAAGGCTCTGTCCCAGGTTCTTTTCCTGCAGCAGGACCTTTTGTCAAAGATGCTTTGGCTATTTTTCTCACTACAAAAAGAAGTTTGTAAATAATAAAACCCCAAAAGAACACAGAGAAGACCAACGTGTCATATTTACAGAAACCAGGCCACCTACCGGCCACCCAGCCAGCCGCTCTGAGGTCCCGCAAAGCCCAGACAGATACAATAACTAGAGGGGGCAGTGACTACGGGGACAAGAATACACGATCAGACACACGTCACCCAGAGAGCTCTGCTACATTTGCCCCGTTTCAACACAGTGAGGCAGGTTTGCGGGGATCTCACAGTGTGGGAAAGAAACTTTCTTTTCTCCTTCAGCTCCCAGGACATGCATCCCTTCCACAGCAGAGCAGAACACCACCTCTGGGCAGCACAAAGAAGCCGCAGTTTATGGTCTCTCTGGAAGCCAACAAGAAAAGCCCAGAATCTGTAAAGGTTAAAAAAGTTAGACTTTGCCTCATACACCCACCCCTGCACAGCTCAAAATGGATACAGAGATACTGTTCTTAAACCTATCGTTGCCAACTCATTTTTTAAACACACACACACACACACACACACACGCCTGGTTGTGCATGGTAGGCGTAGCCCAATCCCGCGAAGGATGGATCTGGTATGGGAAGCGAGTCCCGTGCCCTGGGAGAAGCCTCTATTACCCTTATAGAGAACCCTCAGCTAAGCTTGGCTTCTCCTTTGAACTTTCACCCTGTGCAGACAGACTCTGCTTGCCCTCCTGCACCACCTGTTCTGTCCAGACCAATTTCCAGTCTCCCAGAAGCAGGAGATCAAGTCAGGGGGCAACTGAGTTCAAACCTAGTTTCCCCCGGAACCCTGCAGGTGGAGGGGTTTCAAGAGGGCGCTGTGGCCGGAGAGCCGCTCTCATTGGCAAAAACGAGACGGTTCCATACGCACTGCCCTCCAAAGAGTTGTTCCCAGTGATCAAACCAGACGTATTCCTGCTGTGTAGACCTGAGCTCGCCCGTGCACCTGAGAACACAGTGCGGGAAGGACGGCCTTAGGACTCGAATACACAAAAGTACGAAACCAGAATCTGATATTAAGGGGAAAACGTGAACATGCCCAAATACATCACGTACACCCAGTGCAGCTGGCGTCCTGGAGGAAGGGGGCCCACGGTGGGTCAGCCAAAGGAGCAAGAAAGTTCTATAGGCCCAGAATGGGGTGGGAGACCGCCGAGGGGCAGCAGGCCTGCAGCTGTTCTTCCAACAAGGCCTCTACCTGCTGTCACAACCCACGGCTGGGGACAGTTCTCGGCACCCTATCCCCACGGTGGGTTATGACAAGAAGTGGAAAAACCCTGCCTCGCCCCGGGGAGATTCCCTTCCACAGAGTGTAGAGGCTCGTGGGCTGGACTGGTCAATCCAGTCTCCCTCTTCGTCTTTACACTCTGGCCTGGGGGAAATGATTATTACACCCCCTTCTTGAAAGGAAAACAACTTCCCTATCCAGGCCACTTGCAAAAGCTGGAGATCTGGGGGCGGGAGACTCTGAGAAAGCCCAGCGGGAAGGGATTTTCCCCGTCAAGCCCAGTTGCAGTTCATTTGCACCACCTCCCACCTGCGAGCTGGGGGCCTGCCCGGCTTCCGTGGACACGAGGCCACCGTATGGCGTGGTGGCCTAGACCTCCACGGTTGGAGCCCTTGACCCCCTTCAACCTGAGCTTCTGCACATCCTTCCCTTTGGGGGCCCCTCACTCCCGATACAGAACACCCCACCAGGGCCCGAGCCCCCCCCACTGATGCAGGGCCCTTAACGTACTCGCGAAGGTGAGCTCCAGCAGCTCACCGTCGTGCCGGCTCGGGCAGCCCTCCGCCTGCAGCTTGCTCGGGGCACAGGGACATCCAGCGAGGAGGGGGCGAGGCTCTAGCGTGACCCCCACACAGGCAGGCGGCCGTGGACCAGAAGCCGAACCCCAGGTGCACTGTGCGGCAGCGTGGGCTCCCCTGTGCCCTAGTGGGTTCCCGAGCCTCCTCCAGCAGCCTGGGGCAGCCACCTGTCAAACCGTGCTTTCACGCAGAGGCCCTGGTAGTCGACTGAGCCCTGGGCACCCCCCCCCAATGGTTCTGTTGTCCCCCACTTTATATTTTTATTTATTTATTTTTTAAGATTTTTATTTATTTATTTGACAGAGATAGAGACAGCCAGCGAGAGAGGGAACACAAGCAGGGGGAGTGGGAGAGGAAGAAGCAGGCTCATAGCAGAGGAGCCTGATGTGGGGCTCGATCCCATAACGCTGGGATCATGCCCTGAGCCGAAGGCAGACGCCTAACCGCTGTGCCACCCAGGCGCCCCTGTCCCCCACTTTATAGATGAAGGAAGCGAGGGTTTAAAAGCT